>NC_067411.1:18249517-18858350 GCF_009764475.1 Pristis pectinata | reverse complement strand
TACCTTTCTTCGCATTAATTTGATTTATTTTTTAAAAATAAACAATTGAGTTGAGCTTCAATCTCCAATTGTTCTGGTCAGATCTCGTAATAAGAATTTTTATTTGAGAAACAGGGAAACAAAGTTGGGCAAAAGACAGAGAGTCAAACACTCACAGAAAGAGACACAGATAGAAAGAAAAAGAAATACACACCCAAGAACTCATCAGTGAACACAAAACTCAACTTCTATATCGTGCCTAGTCAGAGATGAGATGTTTTTCCTTGAGCTAATGTTGGATTTGTTGGAAGAGTGTCAAAGGCCAAAGGACAGGTGGAAGTGGGATGTATTGAGCTCCACGGTGAGTTCAGCAATTTCAGGTGGCCAGTTTTTCCATTTTGTATCAGAACTGGCCACTTCTTCCAAGTTTAATGAGATCTTATATTTCTACCTAAGCACAGCAGGCTGGTACAGACTTATAACTGGAACTGGTAATGACTGACACTATGTTTGCAAAGAAATTTACATGACATATTGGTAAGAAATTTAAAGGACTTTCACCCCTGCCTTAACAGGCGGACTGAGGCTAAGAAGAGCAAAAGACTACAGATGGTGGAAATCTGAAATACTCAACAGGTCAGGCAACATCCGTGGAGAAGATAACAGCTTCCTCACAATTGGAAGAAGGTAGACATGAATCGATTCTTTTGAGGATGGGGAAGTGGGAAGAGAAGGCTGGATCAATAGGGGAGGTCTGTGGCTGGGTGGAAAACAGGAAAGAATAAATGATAGAAGATATAACAATGCGAGAAAAAAGTAAAAGAAGCTTGAGGTCACATTAGAACAGCAGAATCATAAACTGAAGATGAGTTTGGTAGATTTGTGTTTGCCTGAATAAAATATGAGATGATGTTCCCTCAACCTACGTTGAGCTTCATCAGAGCACTGCAGAAGGCCAAGAGCAGTGCAGTCACAGTGGGTGTGAAATGGAGAATAAAATGACAGGCAACCAGAAATGGGTTGACTGAATGAGGGATTTCCATCAAATAGTCACGTAAAGAGTATTTCTTCTCCTCACTATAGAGCAGAAAATATTTTCTATTGGAAGACATACAAATAGGTTTCCGCTTGGAAGTCTGAGGAGTGGGAAGGAATGATAGAAGAGTGGGTGTTGTGGACCTGTCTGACAAGTGGGAAAGGATGTGGGTATTGGTATTGCCGCTGGTAATGCCTACTTCTAAACCAGTGTCTCTGATACGTCTCAGCCGAGGACTACCCACCATCATACTTGATCAGCCCCTTGGCTGAATCCAAACCAGACCCTCCCCTTCTACTCTTATCTTCCCGTCTCTCCCAGAAACATGACAGTGTTCACTGGTACTCATCTTGTACTCCACCAGAGAATCATGGATTCATTATGGAATTGTTTCAGTACAAGAAGAGGCCAATCTCCATGTTTAATGCCATTAAACATGGAGATTGGCATCTCTGCCACTTCCAAGATCTCTGGTGCATGTCACTACCAACATCATTTTCTGTTCCTCTCGTTTTCAGCATTACATTGTAGCTATTCCCTCTGTTACACTTTGGTCCATTCCTCAATCTCCCCAAACACCTCCCTCTTCTCCCATGGGTCCTTACTGTTCCAAGATTATTTCCAGGCAGAACCGTGTACTTCTTTCAATTTAGCAAAGTGCATCCTCTGCCCACAATGTCGACCCCTCTACACTGAGAAGACAAAGCACAGATCCTTTGTCTGCAGGTGTGACCTCACACTTCTAGCATTCCCTCACTTTAAATCTCCATCCTATTTTCACAGTGACCTCTCTGTCCTTAACCTCCTTGACTTTTCCAATAGTGTAAATGCATGGAGCTTCACCTTATCTTCTGACTAGGCTCAAAACAGCCTTTCAGATTCAGCATTCAGTTTAACAAGTTCAGATAATGATTCTGCTATTTCTACTCACACATACTCTCAATCCATTTTTTATATTTTACTTATCACATTACCACTCCTTTTTGTTTTCTTCATCTTTTTTACAATCTCATTTAAATGATTGTTTCTTTTTATTCATATTTTGGGATCTGGGCATCAGCAGCAAGGCCAGCATTTATTGCCATCCTTAGTTGCTCTTGGAAGGTGGAGATGAGCTGCTTTCTTGAACTGCTGCAGTTCTTCGAGTGGAGGTGCCCGCACAGTGCTGTTGGGGAGTGAGTTCCAGGATTTAAACCCAGTGATGATGGAGGACTGGTAATATATTTCCAAATAAGTATATTGTGCAACTTGATGGGGAACCTACAGGTGCAGATAATCCCAAATGCCTTAAGGCTTTTGACATCTTAAAGGTAGAAATTGCAAGCTTGCGAGATGCTATAGGAGTTGTCTAGGCAAGTCACTGCATTGCATTTTATAGATGGTACATTGATTCCCGCCATTACCTGTGTGCCGGTAATGGCGGGAATCAATGCTTAGGGTGACGGATGGGTTTCCAGTAAAGTGGGCTGCTTTGTCCTGGATGATATTGAGTCTCTTGCTGTCATCCAGGTAAGTAGAGAGTTTTCCACCACACTCCTGATTTGTACATTGCAGATTGTGGGAAGGCTATGGGGTGTCAGGCGGTGAGTCACTTACAACAGGAGACCTAGATTTCGATCTGCTCTTGTAGACAGAGTATTTATGTGCTGTTCCATTTGTATTTCTGATCCACAGTGACTTCCAGGATGTTGATGGTGGGAGAGTCAGCAATGGTAATCCCATTGAATGTCAAAGATAGGTGGCCAGCATTTTTCTTAATGGAGATAGTCATTGCCTGCCACCTTTGCGGCATGCGACCTTTCAGGCCACAAATGGCCTGCACGTATCACCTCTCAACATCAGGGGGACTCTGAAAGCTTGCGTTCAGATGTGCATGGGCGGGCTGAAATTCAAGTGGACAAGAACTTTTTCCAAGTCCAAGAACTTTTACCAAGTAATATGGTAAATTTTACAAATTGTCAAAGTCTTCATGTTGAACCCATAGAGTTTGTTGCAAGCTGTCCATTTAAAAATGCTTTCATAACACAGATGTGCATGTTGTCCTAAGTAAAATACTAGACTTGCTATGTCACATTATGTGGCCACCAATTACTCAAATCAATCACTCATCTATCTGAGAGATAATGGTGTCTTTGCTGTGTCCAATGACAGCTCAAGCCCAATGACCAACAAGTAACAAGATTCTTTGAGGGAGGGAACTGAAGTCTTGTTCAACTCAAGGTGGTTCTAAGATAATGTGCCTAGTGAGAGGATCCTGGAAAGCAATACTCAAGAATTGCAATGGTCCCAGTAAACTGATATTGAGCCCAGTCAGGTTCACAGATTCCCAAGGTACAAACAATCAATAGCCGTACAGCACAGCTTATTACAGGGTATGGAGCATTTAATTCATAAAGGTTGATATGTGCTGGAGGCCTGACAACAGACTTCTCAAAGAGATTTAGGAAAATAGATTATCAAGCACATTCATTATTTTGACTCCTGAATATTAATATAAAAATATTAGCTAGAATTAGGATCACTGTCATGTATTTATTCATTTCAAAGGAAGCATCACTGGTTTGTCAGAGGTAAATAATTCCAAGGATACTGCTTCCTCGACACATTTTCCACAAGTCTCACAGTGTAACCCATAATTTTTTTCTTTGATGGGTCTTTTAGGAGTAATTGATATCAAAGTAGGAGAATTCTACAAAAGGGCGGCACGGTAGTGTAGGGGTTAGCTCGACGCTATTACAGCGCCAGCGATCGGGGTTCGATTCCCATCGCTGTCTGTAAGGAGTTTGTATGTTCTCCCGTGTCTGCATGGGTTTCCTCTGGGTGTTCCGGTTTCCTCCCACATTGCAAACATTTGGGTTTAAAATGGGCGGCACAGACTCGCTGGGCCAGAAGGGCCTGTTACCACGCTGTAAATAAAAATTAAATTTAAAATTCCAAAATATTCATATCTAATTTAACTGCAAAAGTTTGGTGACGAAATTGGGAATATTTACAATATGCGCACCATTCCAGAAGTACTAAATAAGAAAACAGCAATATGAGTCAATTCTGCACATCAAAATATGTCCAGCCAAAATTGTGCAATGATATGCAATGCTATTATGTTATTAAACATCTAATTAAGTCCAGCCCTGGTCAATATCATTGATTTCACACATGAACTGATCCATTTACTAAATGTATTCCTCTAGTCCACAGTGGGTGAGCTAAAGAGTCAGTGCTGTGCAACAGCACCTGAAATATCTCTGATATTTTTTTTCCATTTGACAGCACTTCCTCTGCAGTGTTTGGGAACAGATTTGCAGAATATCCCATAATCAAAGTTTGGGTGCAAGGGCTCTTTTGGAGTTTCCGCTGAATGCCTCATTTTGCCTGCCATTACTTTGGAATGGCATTTAGTCCCTGGTACTATTCAAAGCTGATTGTGTAAAAAATACTCTTTTGTTGCTGTGCTAACATGATAAGATTTCAATATTTCTTGTTAGCAAATCAATGAACACATGGTGAAACCACAACAATATTATACCTTACCTTAGACTAAATTTGTGAATATAATAATGAACACCACTTACCAGAGTCAGACACACTCAGAACATTCTGTTCCCCAAACATTAATTACTCATGATTTCTTTTCCGGATCATTCTGCTGCAATCCTGCATAGTTTGCAATGGTTTTCTGTTGCAAGTGTTGCCATTTTTACTTTGAAGAGTGCATCTGTTTCATTGCTTCACTAAAACAGGGCACATGTTTCATTTTCTGAGAAATGAGAACTCCTTCATCTCATTCAAACAAATCCCTTTTTTAATCTCACAGCAAGAGGTTGAGAAATCAAGAAAACTCCAACACATTCTTGCAAGAGTGAGCAATTTTAAACATTTCAACACAAATTCTAATTAATCGATTAACTCAGTGTTAAAAGCTTCTCAATTTCCAAGGTAAATGACTCCTCAGTAGCATTTGTCATTAACACAAAGTGACTTTAATGCACAAAATCCTAAAATAGCTCAACATATATTTTGTAGCCACCACAACCATAAATATAACGAACTGATAAAAGTTTGATCATTAATCATTATGGTGAGAGCTCTTTGCTGATAGAGTCTCTACTCACCACACAAGGAAAGAAAGAGTTGTGATATTCCGTATATTTGATGTTTTAACCAAATCCAAGAAACTATATGGGTGCTTTTGGTTATTTGAGGTATTCAGAAGCTAAAAGAAAGCATAAAAAACAAATGAATTTTCTAAACTTGCATCACATAAATGATTCTGTTGAGTGGATGCTTGTAAACTGGATAAGCACATTTTATGTAAAACATTTCCTTTATCTAATCTGCTCCATTATACTGCTCCATTATATTATAATAGCACAACGCTATTACAGCGCCAGCTATCGGGGTTTGATTCCCATCGCTGCCTGTAAGGAGTTTGTACGTTGTCCCGTGTCTGCGTGGGTTTCCTCCGGGTGCTCCGGTTTCCTCCCACATTGCAAAGATGTACGGGTAGGTTAATTTGGGTTTAAAATGGGCGGCGCGGACTCGTTGGGCCGAAAGGGCCTGTTACCACACTGTAAATAAAATTTAAATAACATTAAAAGTATTGTTTTGAATACAAATAAAATATAAGAAAATGTTAAAAGGAACCATTCATGTTAAAATAATACCTCAACCTCAAAGTAGGAGCCCTAATATAGTTTTAGAACATGTTCAGTTACAGTACCAGAATAGTTCATTGCAGAGTTGGAGGCAATGGCAGCACACATTTAGGAAAAGATATTTAGAAATCAATTGACACTTGTATTAAGTGCTAACCATACAAAAATGGTTTTTATCCAGAGGGTAACCCTATTATGCTGGGTGAAGTGTATTACTCTGAAATTTTGACATGACATTTCCGGTCATGAATTGTGCTTACATAGATGATGTCTATGTGCTGTTAAACAGGGATATAATAGTGTCATTTCCCATGCAATGTAGGTTTAGAGCATTGCCAGGTGAAATTAGTTCATGTGGTTTCAAAGCACATTTGTTGTTGGATATTCTCTGTCCAATTAGGTTGTAGTAGAGAATATCAAAAAAAATGTGCAAATGCTTGAAATCCACAATAAAAGCAGAAAATACTGGAATGCAGGTCAAAGATGAAGGATCTTTGACTGAACTGTTAACTTGTTTCTCTTAATCTGATGAGCTTTCCAAGATCTTAGCAGCATTGTTTCCTCTGCAGCTGTGTGATTTAAAGGGGATCTTCCTGAAAAGCTAGCAACCCAGTTTTGGAAATCCATTTCAGGTAGGTCCTCTTAAATTTTTACCTCTTCTTCAGCATCCACACCCCAATCCCACAGCTCACCTCAATTGCCATGGTACTAATTCCCTCCCAGTCCACTCTCACAGCCCTCACCCTGTATATCTACCAACCACAGGCGCTGATCACTCAATCTCAGATTCCAATCTATTGACCAGCCCAGGTTTCAATCTCCAGACCTGGCTTCCAAACATTGAGCATAGGCTTCCCGACTCAGTGACCTCTGGACAACTCAACAACATGATCTCCCACCAGTGAATGTTGGTCTGATCCACCGATCCGAACCTATGGCCAGCAATTGTGAGCCTTAAACAACAAACCCCTGGCCTGCCGCCAACCAGCAACTGTAAGCCTAATTCACCTACCACCACCCCCCCCCCCCCCCCCAACCTCACCATCCATCCAAAAATTGTAAGTCCAACCACCTCCAGCAGTCAGCCCTCTCCCTCAAATCCCTACCCATACTGGATCATCACCTCCTATCTGTGGACCTTTACCATGTGACATCACCCTCCCATTCCAAGCCCAGGTCTACATGATTTTCTATATTCACTTTACACTGGCAAGGTGAACAAAGGAAGGTATTCCCTTGGATAAGGCCATTAGGTAGTACCCAGCCTACCTGTCATAGTGCCTTGGGCACGACTGAATTTTCACATGAGAGGCAGACAACTAAAATGATCATTAGCGCACCACCCTCCAATGGTTTAGAGTGCTACTGTGGGTGTCTCTGAATTTTTAGACCTCTACGTTTTATCTCTCTGCAGTTCCCAACTTCTTCAAACAAAGGTCTGGAAGAACCAGAGGGATTTGTGAGTCTAAATACATAAATCAATCAAAGAAGCTAGGCAAATAAAGAACCTAAAGGAATGTGGGCTTTTATCTCAAGGAGAAAGAATGCAAATGAACAGAAACTATGTTACAGCTGTGGAGAGCTCTCTGTGCATTCTCTGTGTGAACAACCCCAGGATATGCTCAACTTTGGGAGGTGCAGCTTATCCCACCAGAAGTATTCTGTGACTTAAAAAGGCTAAATTGGGAGAGCAGGTTGTGCAGACTGGGTTACAATTCCCTTTTAGTCTAAAAAATTAACAGGTGATCTAACTGAGGAGTATGACATGATTAAAGGAATTCGTGGACAGGTTAGAAGCTATTTGCTTCAGAGGGGAGTCCAGTTGGAGGGCCAGAGATTGGCCTATTGGGGGTGATGTCAGGAAGCCTTCCGTGATTCATATGGTAGGGAAAATCTCAACTCCACTCTCCCAAATAGCTGCTAGGGTTGAGAATCAGATGAACATCTCAAAACTGTGCTCAGTGGAATGTTGTTAGGCAAGATGTGTTACAAACCAAGTCAGTGAATAGAATTGAAATACCGATCAGCTGTAAGCTAACTGAATGACAGAGTTAGTTTAACCAGTGGGTTCAAACACCGAAGATTCCTAGAAATTACAGGACAGAAAGAGGACAAAAAAGAAGTAGAAAAAGGAAAAAAAAAGATAAATAAGGTTGAGAGGGATATGGGCCAGTGCAGGAAAATGGGACCAGCTCGGATAGACATTTTGGTCAACATGGATGAGTTGAGCCGAGGGCCCTGTTTCCATCCAAACCTGTGCTGGATCCCCAGTTGTCTAAACCTCTCTAACCTTTCCCCAGAATCTGCTCTAAGAACTAATGCAAGAACTAAGCTTTAGTGTCACGTTACCTTCTGCCACTTCACTATTCTAACTTGTAAATGTAATTAAGTTATGCTAGTACCTTATTCTGAAAATACCAAGACATATTAGTGCTTGATATTGACAAAGTTGAATAGCAACCCATGATAGAAAGAATTAAAAGTGAAATAATTACCATATAATCTCTGGAATCAGTGAACTGAAATATCACTCCAACATGCGTAATGCCATTTTTTTCAGCAAAACCTTGAACAATTTTTTCTGCTTCATTCACTCGACCTTGAGTGATCAGCCATCTCGGTGACTCAGGTATAAGCCTGATAAGAAAATGAACAAAACAGAAGTCAGACCGGCAAAGCTGTGCTGGAATAAATCTATGGGCTACAATAACCGTGACTCTAGCTAACTTTCTCAGTTTAATTTGAATATTATGATCCAGTTATTTTCTGCTTAGAACATCATTCATTTGAGGATTAGGCTTTAAGTGCCTGCAGCAAGAACCAAGCATCATTCAAGCACATTTTAATTCATACCAGAAGGTGGAATTCTCTGAAAGTTGTTTCAGCAAAAAACATAGATGTATTAAAAGAGAGATAAACATGAGGGAGAACGAAATATATGTGTTTTCTATTAGAGTTATTGACGAGCAATAGGAAGAGACTTAGTGTAGAACATAAACCTGTGACATCGTGGCAAAACTGGTCAAGCTGCTGCTTCACAGCCCCAGTGGCCTGGATTCAATCCTGATGTCTGGTGCTGCCGGTGTCAAATTTGCATGTTCGCCCAATCTCCAGGTGGATTTCCTCCGGGTGATCCAGTTTCCTCTCACTTCCCAAAGAAGTGTGGATTGTTAAGTTAATTGGCCTCTGTAACTTGCCCCGAGTGGGAAAGTGAGGAGAATAGCATGGGATTGGTGTAGATGCGTGGTTGATGGTCGGCATGAAATCCATGGGCCAAAGGGCCTGTTTCTGTAGCAACAAACAGTCTGCTGGAGGAACTCAGCAGGTCGAGCAGCATCTGTCGGGGTGAAGGAACTGTTGATGTTTCAGGTCAAAACCCGGCAGCCGGACTGAGAGTGGAGAGGGGAGATGGCCAATATAGAGAGGAGAGGGTGAGTGGTGATTCAGGAACCTGAGGTGATCAGTGGATTTGGGCCTATTTCTGTGCTGTATGACTTAGCAACTTTATGAATTTGCCATTTGGACCAAATGGCCTGTTTTTGAGCTGTAAATTCTACACATTTTCTTCAGAAAATACCAGATAGTCTGCTGTAGGGAACAGGGCCCATAGAATGACTGAGACTGCATTTGAATGCTCTTCCATTGACACATTGAAGGAGTCGGTATAGTGATGGGACCCAGAGCAGTCAATGACTGGATCATACTCTCTTCCTTCCTCTCCCCAATCACTTTGTCAATAATTTTGTTCACGTGACTTGCATCAGCCTGGCTCCAAATATTTTATTCACATTACTTATAATTGCATTCATGATTGCATTCCCATTTTGAGATCCAGAACAAAGTTAACATACCACTTGAAAATGTCATTGAGGCTTTGGTGTGTAATGTCAGCTAAACCTTTCAATCTCAGCTCCAGCACTCCAAAGACTCGGGCCCAGTTAAAATGAGGTGATCCTTGCAAAGGTTGTTAACTCCACAACCCCATAGATCATAACACACTGATGCAAAATTGCACAGCTCTTACCAGGTGCGGTATTACAAAGAGAGACAGCTATACCTTTCAAGAGTTATTGACTAATTATTTGAGCTACTGACAAACACCTCTCCCTTACAAAACATGGAAAATGAAAGCAGAAATAAATCAGGTGCTTTAATCCTGTTCCAGGTGCAGTGCAGACTCTTATAACATTCAGGTATTGTAAAGTATTACCATCAATGCCCAGAAGGGAAGAGAAAGACTTACTACAACCTTAATTTTGCATACAAAATTTTGTTTTTGCTCTCAACTTTTTACATTTATGCCTCTTGAAAAACCTTATTTCTGCCATCCACCCCATCATGCACTACTTACTGACAACTACATTCCATAACAATGCTCTTAATTCTATGTTCTGTTTAAAAGAGAAGCCACCCCCTAATGGCAGAAAGAGCTCAGACTAAAGCGGTGCATCCTCTGAACCTCTAGCCTCTCACTCCACTTGAAAGGAGGCAGCTATCCAGTGGAATGGGGAAGGGGTGGAAGGAGGGGGAATTACTGGCTTGAGCCATGTCATGACATTTACCAAACCACTACTTCAGCTAAATTCATAAGAGCTTTGCTACTCAGCAATGCATTCTAATCACTATGTCATCTTGTTGATGTGTTTACCTTTGCAGCTTTGCACTTTCAAAGGTGTTCAATGTTTTATTAGGCTGAATAACTTTTCAGATATCCCTGGTGGCTGCCTGAAATAGGAAGTAGGTCCCTTAAGTCCATTCCTAAGATCAAGTGTGGTCCACACATCCCTCTTGATCAAGGGTGCAGCTTAAATAGAGGTAATTGTTTAAAAAAAACTGGAAACAAGAACAGCCTTCCAATTAGAGGGATATGGACTAAATGCAGGCAAATGGGACTAGCTTAGGTAGGCAACTTGGCCAGCCTGGATAAGTTGGGCCGAAGGGCCTGCTTCTGTGCTGTATAACTATGATTCTATAACAATTCTAGTTTTAACCATATCCACCAACCCCCTCCCCACACCCCCCCCCCCCGATCACATCCAGTATCCCCACAACTCTACTCTCCTTTGGAACTTAACCAAGGGCCACATAAGGCAACACATACTGAAATTCGAGGCTTTCAGTCGATGAGCCATCTGGAGGCACAATATGCAACTTTCCTCAGTGACATTGATGCAATCATGAAGAAGGCACCCCAGTGGCTCTACTTCATTAGGAGTTTTGAGGAGATTTGGTATGTCACCAAAGACTCTTACAAATTTCTACAGATGTACGGTGGAGAGCATCCTGACTGGTTGCATCACAACCTAGTGTGGAGCCTTCAATGCACAGGATCGCAAGAGGCTGCAGAAGGTTATAGACTCAGCCAGCTCTATCACGGACACAACCCTCCCCACCATCGAGAATACTTTTAAGAGGTGGAGCCTCAAGAAGGCGACATCCATCATTAAGGACCTCACCTTCTGGGACATGCCATCCTGTTACTACCATTGGGGAGGAAGTACAGGAGCCGGAAGACCCACACTCAACAATTCAGGACCAGCTTTATCCCCTCCACCACCAGATTTCTGAACGGTCCATGAACCCACGAACACTACCTCGTTATTCCTTTTTTTTGCACTATTTATTTATTTTGTAATTTATAGTAATTTTTATGTCTTGTACTGTACTGCTGCCGCAACACAACAAATTTCACATCATATAAGACAGTGACAATAAACCTGATTCTGATTCTGATTTTGATACGGTAATGAGACCCAAAGACCAGTTTCAGGTTGGGGATTAGTTATTTGCCCTTAAAGGAGCAAAATCAAACATAACTCCTACCTTTGATGTAGACAGGAGCATCTGCGCTGCCCCCTTTCCTGAAATCAATGACCAGCTCTTTTGTTTTGCTGACATTGAAGAAAAGGTTGATGTCATGACACCATGTCACTGGGCAATCTGCCTCGTTATGACCTTGCCGCTTATTGTCTACCTGAACTGCACTTCCTCTGTAGCTGTGACACTTTACTCTGTATTCTGTTATTGTTTTACCCTGTACTATCTCAATGCACTGTGTAATGAATTGATCTGTACGAACAGTATGTAAGACCAGTTTTTCGCTGTACCTCAGTACAAGTGACAATAATAAACCAATTTACCAACTTTGGTCAGAATTTTACCCAGGATAATCATTTGGATCAAGAGGAAAAAAACATGTTTTTAAAAAGTTGGAACTATATTTTCTCTGTGTACTAATCACGTATATTATGTTGCCTGGTACTTGTTAAAATTATTATTAATGACAGTCCAAAAATATTAACTCACCACCAAAAGGGAATGTACAGAATTTCTGGTAGAGTCAAAGCAAGAAGTAACATCCTCCAGTCACGGATATAATACGCAAAGAGTGGCAGAATGATATAGCCTATGGCATAAAACATGCAGACACCCAGTGTTGAGTAAGCAATCCTCTCAGCTTTGCCAAGGAGCTCAGTTCCTATTCAGTGAGAGATACAAAGAAAATAATATAAGTGAGTTTATAACAAGCAATCAATACCTTGGCATTGGCATTCTTCATCAAAATTTTTAAGTAAAGATAATTTAACCAAGAAGTGTTATTGAAAATGTGTTATTGAAGGGCAGTGACATGGAAAAATATTCAAAGGAAATTGCTTTATTCTGTAGTTTAAGCAAAGACACTTTAAGTTCATGAATTAAATGAAATATGCAAAAACATATCATCGATTCTGGTAAGTAGCATCATACATTTAATATCGCAATAGTCCCTGATAGCACCTTCCAAACCGACAGCCACTATCACCAAGAAGGACAAGAATAGCAGAAACAAGGGAGCACCATTACCTAGAAGCTCCTCTTCAAATCACACACCTTCCTGCCTTAGAAAGATTTATTGATGTTGAAAAGCACCGTGATGCTGGAGGAACTCAGCAGGCCAGGCAGCATCCATGGAGAAAAGCAGGCGGTCAACATTTTGGGTCAGGACCCTTCTTCAGGACTGAAGATAGGAAAAGGGGAAGCCCAATATACTGTATAGGAGGGAAAAGCAGAGCAGTGATAGGTGGCCAAAAGAGGGGAGGCACAGTGGGCACAAGGTGGTGATAGGTAGATGCAGGTAAGAGATAGTGACAGACAGGTGCGCGGGAGGAGGGGAGAGCAGATCCACCGGGGGATGGGTCAAAGGTAAGGAGGGAAAAGGGGGCGGGGGGGTAGAAAAAAGAAAGATAGGCTAGGAAGGGGAAGAAAAGAAGAAGCCTGGTTTGGGGGGATGTGAGGAAGGGGTGTGGGGTTTACTTAAAGTGGGAGAATTCAATGGTCATGCCGTTAGGCTGCAAGGTTCCAAGACGGAAAATGAGGTTCTGTTCGTCCAGTTTGTGCTTGGAATTCTCCTGGCAGTGGATGAGGCTGAGGACTGACATATCTGTGATGGAGTGGGAGGGGGAGTCGAAGTTACTGGCAACGGGGAGATGCAGATCGCAGTTACAGACAGAGCACAGGTGTTCTGCGAAATGGTCACCTAGTCTGCGTTTGGTGAATCTTTGTCACTCCTCCCCCCCAACCCATTCCGCTCCCACTCCGAACTGCTCTCTCCATTACTCCCTAGTTCACTCCTCCCCTCCACCCCTCCCACCCATCCCGCTCCCACCCTGGGTACTTTCCACTGTCCCTGCCATAGGTGCAACACCTGCTCCTACACCACCTTCATCACGGGACCCAAACAGTCCTTTCAGGTGAGACAGAGATACACCTGCACCTCCCTTAATATCATCTACTGCATTCGGTACTCCAAGTGTGGCCTCCTCTACAATGGCGAGACCAAACGCAGACTAGGTGACGTTTCACAGAACACCTGCGCTCCCTGTTGCCAGTCACTTCAACTCCCCCTCCCGCTCCATCACTGATATGTCAGTCCTCGGCCTCCTCCTCTGCCAGAATTCCAAGTGCAAACTGGAGGAACAGCACTTTATTTTCTGTCTTGAAACCTTGCAGCCTAGTGACGTGAACATTGAATTCTCCCACTTTAAGTAATCCCCACAACCATTCCCCACACTGCGCACCCCCCCCCAACCATGCTTCTTCTCTTCTTCCCAGTCCTGAAGAAAGGTCCTGACCCAAAACGATGACTGTCTGCTTTTCTCCACGGATGCTGCCTGGCCTGCTGAGTTCCTCCAGCATCACAGTGTTTTTCATCTACATTCCAGCATCTGCAGTCCTTTGTTTCTCTGATATATTGACATTCCCCTGATGAGGCAATCTCAGTGGTATTTCCAGCAACATTCTATACTTCTGCTGTAGCAAGTCTTTCTTTTTCAATCTTTTTATTAGTTTCCAAATTAATACAGATTAATATATAACATCGATGTTTGTACATGTAATACAAAGAGATCAAGAGAACAATCATGGCATGGATAATCATAAAATATTTTAAAAAATTTGTAGATCTCACGATCTCTTAGTAAATGAATATAATATAAAAGAAAGGAAAGAAAAAGATTTATTGCGTATATAAAAGAAAAAAAAATCCCCAAATCAATAAAAATAATTATAAACAATATATCAAACCAAACTAAAAAGAAAAATTTCAAAAAAAAGACAAAAAAAGAAAAAAAAGACCAGACTGAAATTTCTCAATAAAAACAGAGCAATATTATGTCGTCAAATCCGTTCCTCTAAATTGGAAAGTTACTGAAAAGGGATCTATATCATATGAAAATATTGAATAAATGGACTCCAAATATCTTCAAGTTTAAGCGAAGGATCAACAGTACCACTCCTAATTTTTTCCAAGTTTAAACATGATATAGTTTGAGAGAACCATTGAAAAGGAGTAGGGGGTATTGGATCCTTCCATTTGAGCAAAATGGATTGTTTGGCCATTAATGTAACAAAACAAGTCTTGTTAAAGGGAAAATATATAGCCAAATGTTAACTCTGCAAGTTTTGTTCAAATATACACACACTTTCCACTAGCATATGGTGAACTTGGCACTGGTAAAATTAAGCAGAACTAAGACAAAAACATTTTCCCAATTAGATTGATTTCACTAATCCCAGCTGCCTAGTCCATCTCTTCAACTCCTTATCTAATGGTGGTGAGGATACCATTAACTACATGATTTTAACCTCTTTCCATAGTGCACCTACCATGTTTCACTGGGTAGTCTTTAGAATGACAGAATCAATTGTTCCCAGGGAACTATTTTCCCAAAGATGGCATCTGGACTTGCCATCATTGGCTGGATAAATTCCCAGAAGATTAATCACCTCGGATTTGATCTTCTGATATTTGATCACTTGACATTTATCCATTTCTTGAAAAATACTATTGCATTTGTCTTAGTTGAGAGTCTTCAGCATTCCAACATTCTTAAGTTCTCTTTACATAAGAAGCTTTTAAAACTAGGTGCTAAATTTGAATGTGAATGTTTTGGACTATATTGGTTTATCATGAGTGGCCAAGAACAAATCCATGTTAAACTACCAAGAAACATTGTTGTATCTGGGTTATTTACTGTAAGGCATTTGCAATAAAATAAGATAGTAATGTAATTAGAATGTAGTTAATTCATAATTAGAATGTAAAACCATAAGAGATTTTTTATTTAACATTATGGTATCTTAATCCATACTCAGCAAATAAATCCATGTCAACAGACTGATTTTCTTAGAGGAATCTCACAGCTCAGTGACGTGGTTTCAATTCTGATTTCTGGTGTTGTCCACTCCCACTGTGACCTCATGGGTTTCCCACAGTGCTGTGGTTCCCTCCCACAAAGAACTGGCTACTGTAAATTACCCCTAGTGTAGGTGAATACTGAGAAAATCAGGAGAGAGTTAATGGGAATGTGTGTTTACATCACACTCATATGTGACTTATTTACATTTTCACATATATGATTTTAAATAGTATATAAATAGTAATATGAATAAGTAAAATATATAACATATATCCTATCTGCACTTCTTTTGCCATTTTTCTTCCATTCCTTGTCTAAATAGTGAAGCTTATGCGCTCAAGGCTTCTCTACACTATCTATGCACAGTTCTCCTGTTATTGGCATCTCTCTGTCTCCCATTGTATTACTCACCAGCACTGTCTTTCAATTGCCAATGCCTGAGTGCTGGACAAAGGTCCACCTACTTGTTGTGCATCCAGGAAGAACTTGACATTCCTATCATTCACTTGCCCTTGACTGCAAAGTTCTGTGGTCATGTAAGTGCTATCAATCAGCAATGATCAGCAAGTACTTTGAAGTGTTACTTCAAAGTGCAGTCTCTTTTTGAACTCAATGAGCATCAGCTCTTTTGATTAACTTCATCACCTGTTGTAGCGTATTGTGAGGTGCTCTATGAGAACCAATAACTACTGTTCATGATACTCTCTAGGGGTCACCAGAAGCTTCAGAACATGTGTTAACTGTTTACTGCAGGCTGACAACTACCACATGTGTGCATATCACACATATATGTCGTGCATTTATATATTTACACACAAAGATTTCACAACATTAAACAAATTTTCATTAGTAGCAAAGTAATTATGCAATGTTTTGCTACTAATGAAAATTTGTTTAAACTATTATTTAACTATTTAAACTAGAGAAGAAATTGCAGAAGCCCTGGCTGAGATACATGCTTCATTGTTAATGACAGGTAAAGTGCCAAAAGACTGGAGGGTGGCTAATGTTGTGCCTTTATCAAAGAAAAACCTGGGAACTATAGACCAATAATCCTAACATCTGTGGTAGGTAAGTTACTAGAGGGAATCCTGAGGAATAAGATATATGAGTATTTGGAAAGATACATTGATTAGGGATAGTCAGCATGGTTTTGTGCATGGGAGATCATGCCTCATGAATTTAATTGAGCCTTTTGAAGAAATAACCAAGAAGGTCGATGAGGGCAGGGCTGTAGATGTAGTCCATATGGACTTCAGTAAGGCGTTTGATAAGGTTCCCCATGGTAGGCTGCTATGGAAAGTTAGATCACATGGGATCCAGGGAGAGGTAGCTAATTGGATACACAATTGGCTTGATGGTAGGAAGCAGAAGACGATGGTGGAAGGTCGTTTA
The DNA here is from genome assembly GCF_009764475.1 of Pristis pectinata. NCBI lineage: Eukaryota > Metazoa > Chordata > Chondrichthyes > Rhinopristiformes > Pristidae > Pristis > Pristis pectinata. The sequence goes on along the minus strand of NC_067411.1, from coordinate 18,841,608 downwards.
TCGGACTGGAGGTCTGTGACTAGTGGAGTTCCACAGGGGTTGGTGCTAGGCCCATTGCTATTTGTCATCTATATCAATGATTTGGCTGAGAATGTACAAGGCATAGTTAGTAAGTTTGCAGATAACACTAAAATAGGCAGTGTCATTGACAGTGAAGATGGTTATCAGGATTTACAGAGTGATCTTGATCAACTGGGTAAGTGGGCTGAGGAATGGCAAAGGGAGTTTAATACAGATAAGTGTGAGGTGTTGTATTTGGGGAAGACAAATGAGAGTAGGACCTTCACAGTGAATGGTAGAGCCCTGGGGATTGTTTTAGACCAGGGGGACCTCAGAGTACAAGTACATGGTTCCCTGAATGTGGCGTTGCAGGTAGACAGGGTGAGGAAGAAGGCTTTTGGCCTTCTATACTCCAACTTCCATACAGCGCCCTGACTGCTGGCCTTCTTCAGTCAGGGCATTGAGCATAGAAGTTGGGATGTTATGTTGAAGTTGTACAGGACATTAGTGAGGCCACATTTGAAATATGCATTCAGTTGTGGTCACCTTGCGATAGGAAAGATGTCATAAAGCTGGAAAGAGTGCAGAGGAGATTTACGAGGATGTTGCCGGGACTCGAGGGACTGAGTTATTGAGAGAGGTTGAGCAGGTTGGGACTTTTTTCACTGGAGTGTAGAACAACAAGGGGTGATCTTACAGAGGAGTATAAAATCATGAGGGGCATAGATAGGGTGAATGTACACAGTCTTTTTCCCAGGGTCAGGGAATCAAGAACTTTTGGGCATAGGTTTAAGGTGAGAGTGGAAAGATTTAAAAGGAACCTGAGGGGCAACATTTTCACCCAGAAGGTTGTCAGTATATGGAATGAGCTGCCAGAGGAAGTGGTTGAGGCAGGCACATAAACAAATTTCAAAAGGTACTTGGAGAGGAACTTGAATAGGAAAGGTTTAGAGGGATATGGGCCAAATGTCATCAAATAGGACTAGCTTAGATGGGAATCTTGGTTGGCATGGACCAGTTGGGCCAAAGAGCCTGTTTCTGTGCTGTATGACTCTATGCCTTTATGATTCTATTAATAATTGGTACATCCACATCATAGCAACACAGGGTACATGTAACTACTGATTTAAAACAGATTTACAGCCTTTTATTTTGCAAGGCTCAAAAGGTAATTAACTCAGACTCACAGATCTGGATCAATTTTACAAGACAACCTCAATGCATCATAATGGGTACATTGGTTAGAATCATCATTGAAGCTCATGCGCCTTGGATAAGTTCCAAACCAGCATTCACATCAGTGAAGATAATAGAGGAATTGTAGACCAATTGTCCATTTGTTCCTTTGAATGTTCACCATAACCTTTGCAGAACATCCACAAAAAACCTGGAGCAAAGCTGCAAACTGACTTTTGCCAATTGATTACATGGATCTGCCGCTAAAATCAGGAGAACCTCCAGGAAATGTATTCTCATTATAAGGTTTCTTTAGCAAAAGTTCAGACAAAAGTCTGCCAAGGTTCAACAAGCATTGATGTCCATCTATGTTTCCTACCCTGTGTTACTTCCACTTGCTATTAGTGACACATTTTTGCATAAGAATTGCCCCACCCCATCGCAAGGGCACTTTCCATCATGTTGCATTGCACTACAATATGCTAGGATAGACTCAACAATGCTCGGATTGTAAAAATGAACTGTTAAAAAATGCCATTGTCCTACCTAGTAACATTGCATCAAAGCATTGAGAATGCTAATTCTTTTGGGGAGCTCGCATGGCACTTCATCATTTACATTTAGAACTCAAGTATTTGGTGGGACAGGGACTGGGTGTTATTTGCCACCCAAAGTATTTTCATTCAATCAGTATCTTGAACTTTCTGTTGTAGATCACAATACCACTACTAAATCCATCAGAGGACATCTGTCTTCTTACCAAAGGTATAATCACTGAGCTGAATCATTTACTCCTGGATCATCTCTAAGCAACTTTGACAACACTTCAGTGAGATTTAAATCTGCCAGTTTCTTCAACAGAAATCTGCAAAAATAATTTTACTTTAATTTTTTATAATAATTTTATTACTAATAACTGCACTGATGGATGGTGGAGTCACTTTGCCAGGGGCTATGTATTTTCTGGTGTATTATAATAAAGTTAAGGAGCAATCATTACTCTTGTAGGATAATTTACTGGAGTATAGTATTATTGCGGGTGATCTTTTATCTTCTGGAAAATGTCTCCCATTGAGGAGAGAATAAAAAGATGGAATGTAGGATTAGTGTAAATATTTGGTGTGGACTCAGTGAACCAAAGGACCTGTTTCTATTCTGTATCTCTTTGTGACTCTATGACTCTGAAACAGTTCATTACCTTTGGAATCTTGTAAAATAGAAGGCTATAAATCTGTTTTAACTATGAATGTGTCAGACCACATCCATTGCCGTGCAATCCAGATGTTCATTATTGCTGTGTTTAACTACCAGGCCAAACAATATCTTTCAAATACAAGGTCAGTGGTACAAAGCCACATGTTGATAATCTGAAATGAAATCAAAAGATGCTCAGAACGCTCAACAAGTCGAGCAAGGTCATTGACCAGAAACGTTAACATTCTCACTGGTTCTTAATTCATTCACAGAGAACAGCCTTTAGGAGAGAATCTTGAGGCATGCACTCCACCTGCCCCAGCCAAAAAGCCTGAGAAAATCCAGCGTAGTCTGATTAGACTGCAAGACAATATTCTGAAGGCTATCATTGATGGCAGTCCATTAGTTTATGTGATGCCAAATGTTTTTATTTTGGAAACAGCAGAGGTGATAGATTCTCAATTCCCACTCTTGCTTGAAATACATGACTCAGATTTCACAGCCATAATGTGTACCACTATATTCCTCAAAGATGACAGCGGTTTTACAAATTTTCACACCAAGTTCTATATCATGACTAAGTGAGCCAATACGTAAGACACACAGGAATGTAAGAAACAGGAGCAGGAATGGATCAGCTAGTCCCCTGAGCCTGCTCCACCATTCAATAGGATCATAGTTGATCCAACCTTGTCCTTAACCTTACTTTTGCACTCTCTTTGTCTCACTTGTAGCTTAAATGTCGACCAGTCTCTGCCTTGAATATATACAATGACTCCACTCTTCCACTGCTCTCTGGGGTACAAATTTCCAAAGATCCACAACTCTCCGAGAGACAAGTTCCTCCTCATATCCATCTGAAATGGGCATCCCCTTATTGTGGAACCGTGCCCTTTTGTTTTAGATACCTCCCACCAGGATCAATATCAGTCCTGGCAATTGCCTGAGAATCATATATGTTTCAATAATATCAACTCTCATTCTTCTCAACTCCAATGAGTACAGGCCCAACTTTCTCAACCTTTCATCAACCTAGTGAAGCTTCCTGCACTGCCTTCAAAGCAAGTACATTCTTTTCTAAATATGGAGAACAAATCTGCATTCAGTATTCCAGGTGCAGTCTCATCAGCACCCAGTATAATTCCATCTAAACTTCCCTATTTTTATCCTCCATACTTCAGGCAATAAATCCCAACAATCCATTAGCCTTCCTAATTACTTGCCGTACCTACATGCCAACACTTTGTGTTTCACGTACCAGGACTCCCAGATCCCTTTGTACTTCAATATTTTGTAGACCTACTTCATTTAAATAATAATTAGCTTTTACACCTTCCAAAGTGGATAAACTCATATTTTACGAGATTATTAACCTACCTATATCGCTTTGAGGGCTTTCTGTGTTTTCCTCACAACCTGCTAAACTTCTGATCTGGCTGTTCTACTCTCAGTTCCTGTCATCAAAGTCATCAATATGGATTGTAAATAGTTGAAGCCCTATCACTGATCCCTGTGGCATCCCTGAGTGACTGAATGCCAAATTGAAAATGAGCCATTTATCTCATCTCTCTGTTATCGGTTTGTCATCCACTCCTCCATCCATGCCAATATATTACTTCCAACCTTGTGCACTGTTATGTTGTGTATTATTGTGTATAACCTTTGTTGTGTGTATTGTGTATAACCTTTATTGAATGTTTTCTGGAAATCCAAATACACAACATTTACTGGCTTCCTTTTATCTATCTTGCTTGTTACAGCCACAAAGAATTCTAGCAACCTTGTCAAACAAGGTTTCACTTTCATAAAACCAAGATGACTCTAATTGATTGTCTTTTCATTTTCACATTGAATGGGTGGGCAGGCTTGAGGGGCCAGGTGGAGACATAAGAGACTGCAGATGCTGGAACCCGGAGCAACACACAAGATGCTGCAGGAACCCAGTGGGTCAGGCAGCATCTATGGAGGGAAATGGACAGTCAACATTTTGGGGTGAGACCCTTCATGTGGACTGAAAGATAGAGCGGAGGTAGGCAATATAAAAAGGTGAATGGAAGGGTGAAGCAAGAGCTAGTCTTAAAATAGAGTTTTTGGAGCTTGAGGAAATGGTTTGAGGTTATTTGGGTCGCATGATAGTGTAGCAGTTAGCGTAACGCAATTACAGCGTCAGTGATCGGGGTTCAATTCCTACTGCTGTCTGTAAGGAGTTTGTACGTTTTCCCCAAGACTGCATGGGTTTCCTCCAGGTGCTCCGGTTTCCTCCCACATGTACGGGTTAGTAGGTTAACATGGGTGTAGTTGGGCAGTGCAGGTTCGTTGGGCTGGAAGGGCCTGTTACTGTGCTGTATAAATAAAGTTTAAAAATAAAAGTTTTGTTGTATTCTTTAAATGGAAATTGGGTAAATAGTTGAAAAAGAGGAAGATATAGGCATGTGGAAAGAGGAGAACCTCAAGGCAGGCACGGTAGTGTAGCGGTTAGCGTAACGCTTTTCAGCACCAGTGACAGGGGTTCAATGCCCGCCGCTGCCTGTAAGGAGTTTGTACGTTCTCCCCGTGTCTGCGTAGGTTTCCTCCAGGTGCTCCAGTTTCCTCCCACATTCCAAAGACGTACGGGTTAGGAAGTTGTGGGCATGCTATGTTGGTGCTGGAAGTGTGGCGACACTGGTGGGCTGCCCCCAGAACTCTCAACACAAAAGATGCATTTCACTGTGTGTTTCAATGTACATGTGACTAATAAAGTTATCTTGTCTTATCTGATCTTATTTATGTGCATCATGTTCATCACTGTCATTAACCCAAATGGAAACAAGAAGTATAGAGATCAGCGAGAAACTATTAAGTAGCATATTTGCCTATGAAAGGTTCCTGTAGTTAGGTTTTGCAAATATTGTAAGAAAGCACCCACAGCCATCTAGCACTGCTGCAAAGATGATTATGCCCAAGCTGGAGGGATATGACCGATGACTGCCTTGTGCTGTAGGCACATTTTAGTGCAGCGTCAATCCAAAATCAATGCTTATGGATCACAATATGAAAGCCAATGGAAAAAAAGACAAAAGGTTATTCAATCTTGCACTGTCAAGCATATTATCTGACTAATCAATGAATTTAATTACAACTGCAAAATCAAAGGATGGGGGTTTTTGAATCCTCAGAAAGAACAAGGGAAAAGCAAAAACTGGAACGGAACTATTCCCCAGACATTCAAAATCCTGAGACGGAACTGAGATAATTGTTATTAGGTTAAAGAATCACATTGATAATAATGGCTATCAATAGTTTCAAAACTATATTGGTTACTACATAAAAAACATACCTACATAGTGGAAAAAAAACAAGAAAGGCTGTGTGAAAGTTTGTCAAGCCTGAAATTTCAGATCTGTCCCTCTCTCCACAGTTGACGCCTAACTGTGCTCACAATTTCTGACATCTTATGTTTCTATGCCCTGTTTCAAACCTTTACATAATTTATCAATATTTAGTATCCTGCACTTCCCTTCCAGAAATACCCTTCTTGCAGAAGGTTTGCTTTTCTTCCCAATAGAATTGTCTTCATGCCTTGTTTTCTGTTTCCTTTTATCTGGTCTTTTCTTTTGTCTTTTATCTGGTATCCACTAAAGCTGCAGTTCAGCCATAAATCTTTCTTTAGCAAATGTCTTCAACTCTGATCATTTTGCACTTCCAACCATCCATCCAACCATCCAGGTTATGGATAGGTCAAAGATAGTCAGCATTCACACCATACCCTGAGATCCACCATCAAAACCAAGTTTGTGCTGTACAACTCTATGACTCTATGACACTGTCTGATTCTTTCAATCTCTCTCTCTTGAACATCATGAGCTCATTCTGTCTCAAAGTTATCATAGTCCACAGGTTCAATAGATCTTTCACCTCATCCTGCACTTCAACAGGAAGTATGTCTTCTTCCCAATGTGGGTCACACTGCGAGCTTCTGCTGCCCTTGGATACCTATGCTCCTTCAAATCCTGCTTTTCCCTTATTCCTGCAAACACATCCACTTTTACTCTGAGCCCCATTTCACCTCTAATCTTCATCACTCTGACTTTGAATGATCAGCAGACATCCCACAGCTTCATCCCTCTGTCTCATTAAAATTTCAAAACTGGTCTGGCACTGAGTAATTTTACCACAGTCTCCATCTCCACATCCATATTTTTCACCAGGAGAGTTTTTCCTGCACAATGGATACTTTCTCCAGTTATTAGAATTCATGTTCTATCTTGAGTTCTCCCACTGGCAATTTACCCTCATTAGATCATGTCATTGCAAGCAGACAACAAAACAGAGTCCAGTTTTCCATGGACCGGAGCATCGACCATATGCAAAGAATAGGAGTTTGGTGAAGTGGAGAGGAACTCGCTGGTATTTTTGTTTTAAACAGATTAAACTGATAAGAAAATAACAATCATTTACTCATCAACTAAAACAATGGTTTAACTGTGAAACTAAGGGAAATAAAAATAGGACTGGGTAGCTCAGATGGAAAGCCAATTAATAATACGTATCTAAAAAATGGATAAAGAAATACAAACTTCCTTAGATCATGGGAGGACAGCTGGGATTATTGGCGGCAATTCCTGTTCCGTGTGGTGTAGTCAGTCTCCATCATGCACTCTCAACTCATGGTCAACCAATAAACTCATAATGACTCAAATTTCTATCCCAGTATGCCATGAGGAATTGAGGGGGTCAGGGGTGAACTTCTCAAGTAGGCTGTTGACTGAAAGGAAGCCCTGAAGAACCTGCTTATACAAACACAAACAAACCTCTTTAAACCACTGGTCTGATTGTCAATAGAGATACACAAGTCAACACATGAGTGATGCAGATGGTGCCAGGGTGACTGGTTGCGTCCCCAATAGCCTTTGAAATCAAATTTGTCACTGGAGTAAAACCATGCAGCAATCCTTCAGCATGCTGAAATACTTAGACTTCTCCCCATCAAAGCATTTTTTGTTGTAAAACATCCAACATTTCCATATTGAACAGTTCATGTACATGCATCATGTAAAAAGGATAAAGATAGTACAGTCAAAGGGAAGGCTGTGTCAATCAGAATGTCACTACATGAATGGCAATGAGCTCCTTTAAGTAATTGCTGATATGAATTGCATTCAGATTTAGAGAGTTGTACATATGAGTGGGATGTCATAGTTACAGTTAAGGGTTAAAAATTGTGTAAGCTACAGAGTACGAAGATCATACTAGCGTACAATAGTTTGCAGCATTTTATATCATATAATCTTTAGCAATTTTATATAACATCTCATGTCATATTCTATGCAATGTTTATACTTAGTGTTATTTTACATTTGACAATTGCTTACTCTTAATAAACTTCCGTAAGAATTCTGGGTTGTTTCTTCTTTGTGAGCCTTGACTCATCTTACCCACGTTCATGGGTTCAGGCCAGCTCAGGAGGTTAGCTGCAAGACTCCAGTATCTACAGAAGGAATTTCAGGAATATTTTCATATCCTGGGGGAATCATGCCTGCAGGAATGGCCTCCAACAGACCAACTTCAAGTTTGGTTTGTCCGAACCTGAGAGTCAACTGGAGTCACTCTAGGGCAATACTTCCTTTGTGTAAGTTGTTACTCCAACCCTGAAGTACTCTTCCCTTGATGCCCATTGACTTCAGTTTTACCAGGACTGCTTGACATTGCACTCAGACAAATGTTGCCTTGACATCAAGAGCAGTCACTCTTACCTCACCTCTGGGACTCAGCTCTCCACTAAAACAGCTTGATCTGCAGGGCATTTCTTTTCGTGTTTTATATTGTATATATTTCTTATGAATAAAGTTTATTTTTGAAATTAGAAAAATTCAGAAGTACTGCAATCTAATGTCCTACCACCACTGGACACTGAGGGGCTGGGTCCTGTGTAAGAGCTCTGCAAACCCTTGAAGAGTGTATTTTTCAAAGAGGCCACATGAGTGGAATTGGTGTATTGCACCTACAATGAATTAAGTTTATGACACTGTGAGTGTATAGACTTAACAACACCTGGATGTATAGACTATAAATATAAAGAAAACCATGTACTGTTTTGTATTTCTTGTATATATTTTGTTACGAATAAAGTCTATTTTTGAAATTTAAAAAAATTCTTTTAATCATCATACCACTATGCTGCCACCTCTGGTAGGTCAGTCCTGTCTGTGGGCAGAACTAACCCAAACAGAATCATGGAGGAATCTGGCATTTTGTCCTAAGATACGACACTCTGAATATGATTGTATCAAGCCTGTGGTACAGCTCTCCAAATTTAGACACCAGTTCCCAGATGTTTGCGTGGAGGACTCTGCAAGATCAGCTGGTCTGGGAGTGACTTTGTTTGAGTTCGATGCCTAGGTCAATGCTGGGTGGTCTGCCTATACTTGGGGTGGCACAGTGGTGCAGCAGTTAGCCCTACTGCGTCACAGCTCCAGGTTCAATCCTGACCTCTGGTGTTTGTGTGGAGTTTGACCGTTCTCCCTGTGACAATGTGAATTTCCGTTGAGTGGTCCCAACTTCCTCCCACTTCCCAAAGACATGCTGTTAGGTTAATTAGTTACTGTAAATTACCCATAATGTAGGTGGTAGCTGGAAAATTAAGATGGACGATAGGCCTGTGTGAGAGGTTACAGGAAAATAAGTGGGGGAATGGGGCTGATAGTTGGGAATGCTACATCCCAAATGGCCTCCTTCTATGCCAAATAGTCATAGAATCATAGAGAGATACAGCACAGAGACAGGCCCTTCAGCCCACGGAGTCTGTGCTGACCATCAACCATCCATTTACACTAATCCTACATTAATCACATCTTTTTTTCTCCCCTCATCAACTCCTCCCAGATTCTACCACTCGCCTACACATTAGGGGCAATTTACAGTGGCCAATTAACCTACCACCCTGCACATCTTTGAGATGTGGGAGGAAACTGGAGCATCCAGGGGAAACCCATGTGGTCACAGGGACAATGTGTAAACTCCACTCAGACAGCACCTGAGGTCAGGATTGAACCCAGATTTCTGGCACTGGGAAGCAGCAGCTCTTATTAACTGTGCCCCTGTGCCACCATTATTTAATCAATCACTTGGTCTTGGGCTACAAGTACAGCCAAAACGAGAACTCTTCTGGATCTCAGCCTGAATATAGGTTCAAGCTATCCTTGATGAGATCTTGGCACATGTCATTACTTGCTCTAAGTTCAAGGGTTGGTACCAAACACCAGAGTGCATTTCTCTGCTGAGTATTCAGAAGAGACCGTTTCAAGTAGACACATGAATAAATGCAAAAATATTTAGTCTTGAAATTGAAGCTATTTGTGTATGTTTTTAATGTGAAAATTGTACATCAAGGCAGTTTTCCCCATTGGTAGCTCAGGTGAGTTGGGAAAATGTCCCTGGCACTTCTGTGTACAATTCACCCTAGCATGACTGACTTTTCCTGGTATCAGTCGTGCACCCAATGATGTCACAGGTTACAGTGCAAGTTTCTATCATTGCTGAGAGAAACTGAAGCATATGGGTGCGACCTGTTTTCACTCACAGAGAAACTATGAGGACGTAGCTCAGAGATCGGAAATGAGACAGCAATCTGCCATATGCAGTTCCTGATGATCACCATTATGGAAAACAAAATTTTGGTGTTCCCTTCATTGATCACAGTTTCTTTATAAAACTTAAATCTTAGCTGAATGCTGTGATCATGGGCCACTTGACCAGCCTTTGCTTCAAAGCATTGCAGGATAATTCATGGGGCCCATATTAATCAGGGCAGGTGTCGTGGTGGAAGGGCGCGAATGCCCAGACTGAAAGGAGAACACCAAGTCCTCCTCCCCCACATTTTCCATAATTTCCATGGTAACCTTTTCTGCAGAAGTATAGTGGGAAACTTCTGTAAGTGTTGACTCACTTACCAGCAGTCATTTCACCAGTGACAAGACAGCAGGAAATTGCACATGATTCTGTGTACAAAGCACCTTAATGCTGCTTTTGACAAAATGTTGCCCAATTTCACAAACTTTTTCAGGATATCATAGTAGGCATTTAGAGGGTGAGGTTAAATTCCTATGAATATCTTTAAATTTATCAAGAGTTCTTTGTTAACCGTCTGAAGCAAAAAATGAAACATGCTTATTTTAAAAAAGTTAATCAAGTTGTACTAAAATCTCTGATTTCTTTTGAATGTATTTGGAATCGTATAACATAGCAAAAATTGAACTTACCCAGAACAAAGGCAGCTACATAATTTGAGATATCTCCAAAGCCAATAAAAAAGCAAAGTACACAGAACACTTCCCAGCTCCAAGAGATCACTTGAATGAAACTTAAGACTGTTTGTATCATCACTGCTCCAAAGAGAACGATTTTTCTCCCATATCTTTGAAAGCAAGAAAGAAAATGAATATTCTGTTTATTCACAACTGTAATTCATTTTATTGGTCTGATGTTGTTTGCCTACCTGTCCCACAGCACCCAAACCTCCAACCCACCCTAGCCCACTCTACTTCTACATAAACTTGGAATGTATTGTGATGCTTATGTGAAGGTTGTTGATTCCTCTGGGCTCAGCAAGTTATCATTGTTATCTGAGCCGGAAGGTTGTGGTTTAATCCCCAACCCTCACTCTCAGCCCACCTACTAAGTACTGGGTATATGGCTACTAACTATATAACTACTGGGTATATAACTACTACTCCTTTCTTGAGCATCAAATCTCGGGCGATCAGACCGTGCATTGGTGAAGGAGTGCTGCACTGTTGCAGTTTCACCAAAACATCATTAACTATGATATAAATGCAGTGAAGAGCAGAGGGATTCTGACCAATATTTGCCTCAACTAATATCATCAAAACAGATTATTTGGTCCCTCTTTTGTTGTAGGAGTTGGTTACAAATTGACTGCTTTAAATTTACCACATTACAGCAATAACTATGCTTCCAAATGTCTTGCTTTGGGTGCAATGGCCTGCAGCACATCCAGATATTGTGTAAAATGAAACATAAATTTCAGTTCTTTCTTTACCTGAGGACCATTCTGACTTTGGTAGCAAATGGCTGAATGTCATTTTTTGGTGGCAAAAATCTGCAAGCTTTCATCCTGTCAATATCATAGCAACTTTAGTAAAGGAAATAATTGTAGATGGGTGGTGGACTTTTTGCCATTGCTAGTGATAAAATTTGAATTTGATGAATCTGATGATACAGGTTAGTGTTTGAAAAAAGACCAGGAAGTCAGTTCACTAATCTCTATATTTCCATTTTGTATAATTAGATCTTAATGCTAGATGAAAAGTCGTACACCAGGACTTGGTATTAAGGTTGGAAAAAAGATTGGAAAAAAAATGAATGTTGAAAGGGTAGCTGGAGATTGTGGAACCAGAGGCATCTTCTCAGGATGAAGAGAAAGATGAAGATGAAGACTAAGATGAAGAGAAATACTTTTAATTATAATGTTGAAGACTTTGGAATTCTCAAATTCAATTGCTTTCAGTTGGTTGTCAGTAACTAAGCATATTAAATACTGAGACCAAACAGCCATGCAGGTTCTAGGGGCTACATGGCTGTTCCTGTCTTGATTTCTTAGATTTTCTCCAAACAGTGAAAAATGAGCAATAAAGACGGAAACTGCTAGGTATACCTAACAACTCAGGCAACATCGGTGAAGAAGTAAACAGAATTATTTTTCAGATGAAAGATCCTTCATCAGATTTCCAACAATTGCTATGTTTTACAATGCCAACACGTTCTTTTGTTGTTTTATTTTCCTCATTCTCTGATTTCCTTCATTCACCTATTAGTTGGATGGCACCCAAAGGGAAGGAAGGAAGTGAAAGGATAGGTATTACACCTCCTGTGCGTGCATGGGAAAGTGCCACAAGACAGGGAGTTTGTAGGCAGGGCCAGAAGAACAAACCAGGGAGTTGCAATCCCTTTGAAATGCTGAAAGGGGAGGGGAGGACAATATGTGTCTGGTGGTGGACTCTTGTTGGACCTGGTGAAGATTGTGAAGAATGATCCACCGAATGCAGAGGCTGGTGGTGTGGAAGGCAAGGACCAGAGGAACTCAGTTCTTGCTCTGTCTGGGATGAGATGGGGTGAGAACAGACGTGCAGGAGGTAGATGAGATGCAGTCAAGGGCTCTGTCCTCTACCATAGAGGGGAAACCATGGTCCAGGAAGAAGGGAAACATTTCAGAGGCACCTGTGTGGAATGTTTCATTATTGAAGCAAATGTGACAAAGATGAAGGAACTGAGAGAGAATGGAATGAAGTCCTTACAGGAGGCAAGGTGGAAGGAAGTATCAAATAGGTGGCTGTGGGGAGTCTTTGGGCATATAATGGATGTTAATGGCTAGCCTATTGCCTGAGATAGAGACGGAGAAATCCAGGGAAGGAAGGGAAGTGTCAGAGATGGACCATGTGAGGGTGAGAACAGTGTGGAAGCTAGCAGCAAAGGTGATTAAATTTTCGAGCTCTGCATGAGTGCAAGAAGCAGCACCACTGCAGTCACTTGTCTATGAGAAAAAGATTTGGGGGAGTGACGCCAAGTCAGAAACCCCCTTTGTTCCCTCTTCCTCTCCCCATCAGTGCAACTTAAAACATGCTTGTTTCTCACTTTTCCAGTTCTGATGAAGAATCCCAGAATCATACAGCACTGAAATGGACCATCATGTTCATGCTGACTGAAAGCAAGTATCCTGGAGACCATCTTCACCACCCTATTGACCTGCACTGCCACCTTCAGGGATCCTTGGATTTGAACACCCTCTGATCCTCAGTACTTGCTGGAGCTATACCATTCAATGTAAGTCCTATTCTTATTAAGTTCTTCACTTCACACTTAACAGTAGTAAATTCCATCTGCCATTGCTCTGCCCCTCTTGTCAATTGAACAATCATTCTGTATCCTAAGATCATCCTTCTCATTATCAACAACTCCACCAATTTTTGTGCCATCAGCAAATTACGAATCATACCTCCTGCATTCAGATCCAGATTGTTAATGTATGTAACAAACAGTAACTCTTCTGGCCACAAGCTTCCCATCACAAAGCTAACCCTCTTCAATCTGCCTCCTATTACCAAGCTGATTTAGGATCTAATTTGCCAACCTTATGTCCTTTGGCTCCACACATTGATTGCCCCTTTTGTTCTTATTAGGCCCCACTCTTTCCCAGGTTACCCTCTTGCCTTTATTATACTTATAAAATGCCTCAGATTTTTTTCTTAAACCCATCCTTCACTAGTCACATTTTGTGTCCTGTCCTTGCCCTCCTAATTTCTTTTTTAAGTACCCCCCTCCTTCCTGCTCTCTCTCTCTCACACACACACACAAACACACACACACGTGCGCGTACACACACACACACACACATACGTGCTCTCACACACACAGGCACATATGCACACACACACTCGCACACACACTTGCGCACACACACACAAACACGCGCACACATGCGTGCACATACACACGTGCACACATACAGACACACACTCTCACACACACACACACACACTCACATGCGCACACATACATGCACGTGTACACACATACACTCACACACAAACGGACGCAAGCATACTTTTCATACTCCTGAAGAGACTCTCCTGTTTCAGTTCTCTACACCTGCCAAATGCTTCCTATTTTGCTTTATTGAGCCCTCAATATCCCTTGCAACCCCAGGTTCCTTGGACTTGCTTTCCTTACCTTTCACTCTTTGGGAACACATTGGCCCTGAACTCCCATCATTTTACTTTCGAATGGCTCCCACTCGTAGACTTACCTGCAAGTTGCTGCTGTCAATCAACTTTTGCCAGGTTCTGTCTTCTAGTATTGAAATCAGCCTTCTCCAATTCAGGATCTTTATTTCCAGCCCATCCTTAACCCTTTCCATAACTACCTTGAAACTTACTGTGTTATGGTCACTATCTTCAAGCTGTCCTCCCACTGATACTTCAATCGCTTACCCAGTGACATTCTTTAACATTAGGTCCAGTACTGTCCCTGCTCTAGAAGGACTATCTACGTACAGACTCAAAAAGCTCTCCTAGACACACTTTAAAAATTCCACACTATCTAAGCCTTTCATGCTCCAATTGGGAAAGTTGAAATCCGCACCACAATAATCCTGTTACTCTTACATCTCTCTGTGAGTCATTGCCCTGAAACATTAACTTTGTTTTTCCCTCCACAGAGACAGGATGTTATTGATTAGTTGCTGGTGACTCATTTCAGGATGACATTGATCAGTTGGTAAAATGAGCAGATGGAATTTAAACTTGGTGGTGGGAGGTGATGCATTTTTGGAGGACTAATAAGGTAGAGCATACATAATTAATAGTAGTGCCAGTATTGAGGGATGGATGAACCTTGGTGTCCAGGTCAAAGGATCCCTGAAGGTGTAGCATTAGTAGTTAGTGATGAAAGACTAGCTACCTGCCTTCATTAGCTAAGGCATAGAATATAAGAGCAGGAAGGTTATGGTATAACTTTATAAATCATTGGTTAAGTCATAGCTGGAGTATTGTGTACAGTTCCAGTCACCATACTACAGAAAGGATGCACTGGAGAAGGTGCAGAGGACATTCATCAGGGTGCAACTAGGATGAAGTGATTCCTTTATGAGGAGAGGCAGGATATGCAGGATATATATTCCTTGGAGTGGAGCAGGCTGAGAGGTTCCTGATTGAGATATACAAAATAATAAGAGGCATATATAGGATAAATAGTACAAACACTTCCCCTTGCTTAGTGGAGAATGTCAGCAGTTTAGAGGGAGCATGGGCTAGGGGAGGGGTAGACGGTGTAGACAGGAAGAATTATTTCACCAAGAAGGTAACTGGAATCTGGTAAGCATTGCCTGATGTATGGCGGAGTAAGGTACTTTCACAACATTTAGGAAGTATCTGTAAGAGCACTTGAATTGCTAGGGTATAGAAGGCTATGTACCAACTATTTGTCAATGGGATTAGTATACATGTTGGTCGACATGGAAAAGATGAGCTGAACGGCCTGTTTCTGTGCTGTATGACAACTCTCTGACTCTAGGTGTTGCTTGACCTGTTCGGTATTTCCAATCCTTGCAGATTTCCAGCATTTCCAATTCTTTAAGCAAAATACAATCTTACCAGTATCCTGAGGGTTAGATAAAAATCACTGTAAATGCTCATGATGGCAGGAAGTCATTCCAGAGCACGTGGTGAAAACCCTTGTAGTCACAAGGAGAACATGCAAACTTCACACAGACAGTACCCAAGGTCGGGATTGAACCCGGGTCCTTGGAGCAGTGATGGCAGGCGCAGTAGTGTAGCGGTTAGCGTAGCGTTATTACAGCGCCAGCAACCCAGATTCAATTCTGGCCACTGTCTGTAAGGAGTTTGTACATTCTCCCCATGTCTGCGTGGGTTTCCTCCGTGTGCTCTGGTTTCCTCCCACGTTCCAAAGACATATGGGTTAGGAGTTGTGGGCATGCTATATTGGCACCGGAAGTGTGGTGACACATGCGGGCTGCCCCCAGAACACTCTATGCAAAGATGCATTTCACTGTGTGTTTCAATGTACGTGTGACTAATAAGGATATCTTATCTTATCTAACTGTTGCATCACCATGCCACGCAGATAAAATATTTTGGTTTGGGGCAAGTTGGCCCTTACCTGCCACCCCCAGGTCAGTACCTTACCAAGTTCCAGGAAGATTTACTCTGTATTACTTCAGGGGCATTGCTCTTGCCTGTTCAATCGGTACCTTTTTCCGAAGAAATGCTGGTTGGCGGGTTAATTGGCTATTGTAAATTGCTCCTCATGTAGGTGGGTGATAGGACAATCAAGGGGTGTTGTTGGGTATGCAAGAAAGAATAGGTTACAGGGAAATAAGATGGAGAATGGGCCGGATGGGATGGCTCTGAGAGCTAGCATGGGATCACTGGGCTGAATGGCTTCCTTCTATGTCATAAGGAAATATGAAAAATATGATGCTATGACTTAAGCCAAGCTCAAATCAGTTTCGGATAGGGGAAGGTGTGCATGAGGGAATAGTGCCTTCTTTGAGTTACAACTGCAAATTAAAATCTTACTCTGTTTGGAAACCAGATTGATTCTATCAGCTTTTAGGAACCTGGAATGCCTAAATTTCATAAAGTTGTCCTTTTGTTTCAGCCTTGACATATAACAAGTCATGTTTTTCTGTTTTCTGAGAGCTCCTTATCAAATAAACAGTTCCATCCACATTCTCACAGGTTTGAATCTCACTACATATATCCATGGCTGGAGTACATTCTCCTTAAACTGGCTGTACCTGTCGGAAATGTGTCCAGAAATAAGTGCACCACTTGTCATTCCCAGAAAGAACACTGACATGGTAAAGGGTCCTTTCCAATTGTTGTCACAGACGAGATTCCACTGCAAGAAAGGCAAAACAAATAATTAACATTTTCCTTTTGGAAAAGAATCACTTCCTTCAGAAAAGTAACATTAAATTATGGTACAAAATTCTTCCTCTATTATAAGGATCACCATTTCAGGAGCCTTTTAATTAGTTTTTTAAATATGTAAATGAATACATTTTCTCCAGTTTTGCATTTTATCCTCAATTGGTCTTGCAGTATACCCTCTACAAAGTTGCCTCTCATGTCTGGGACCTTTCTACCTAGCAACTTCATTTTGAAATCCAAGCAGAACTCATCCCTCATCCTTCTCAATGTCCTGCTTTAATCGCCCTTCCTATCATACCCAAGAACGCAAGAAAATAGGAGCAGGATTAGGCCACCATGCCTCTCAAGCCTTCCCAGCATTCAATATGATCAGGGCTGATCTATGTAGGCCTCAATTCCTCATCTATGTTAGATCCCCCAACTTTCAAATATTTATCTACCTCCATCTAATGAATTGACCTCCACATGCTCTGTGGTAAAGAATTGCAGAGATTCACCGCCCTGTACAAAAAGAAATTGTTAAACACCTGCATTATCTCCTTCTTTGGCTCCAAGGCCTCAGGTGCAGTGGGTTATGGGACATCAACAGCCTCAGGCCTTGTGTTCAGGGAGCAGGCTGGGGTTGGGAGGGTGGTTTAGGGGATATGATATCAGAGCACTGCTTTTGGTTAGGAGAAGGGGATCAGAACCACGATATCATCATTTAGAGTGGATTTGGAAATAGGGGAGTCACTACAACGTGAAAGGGTGAGTGGGTAAAAACTTGGCAATGAAGTTTAGTGTGGGAAAATGTGAGGTTATGTACTTCAGTGGAGAAAGCTAAAGGCGGACTTTAATCAAAATGAAGAAAGATTGCACAGGAGCAAAGTGCAGAGGGATCTAGATGTTCTTATGCACAAATCCCCCCTAAGGCTCCTACTCCTCACTTTAACCCCTTTAGACATTCATGCAATCACATCTGGTTTACTCCTGATCATAGAGTCGTAGGGACATCAAATAATACAGCGCGGATACAGGCCCTTCAGCCCAACCAGTCCATGCCAATCACGTTGCCAACCCAGCTAGTCCCAATTTCCTGCATTTGGCCCATATTCCTCTGAACCCTGCCCTTCCATGTACCTATCTAAGTGCTTCTTAAATGATACTATTGTACCTGCCTCAACCACTTACTCTGGCAGCTCGTTCCATATACTCACCATCCTCTGTGTGAAAAAGTCCTTTTTAAATCTTTCCCCTCCCACCATAAGCCTATGCCCCCTCGTTTTGGATTCCCCTTCCCTGGGGAAAAGACTGTTACCGTCCATATTATCTATGCCTCTCATAACTTTAAACATTTCTATAAGGTCGCTCTTCATTCGCCCATGTTCCAAGGAGTAAAGACCTAGTCTGGCCAACCTCTCCCTATAATTCAGGCCCTCTAGTCCTGGCAACATCCTCGTAAATTTTTTCTGCACTCTTTCCAGTTTAACCACGTTCTTCCTATAACAGGGTGACCAAAACTCTACACAGTACTCCAAGTGTGGCCTCACCAATGACTTATCCAACTGCAACATAATGTCCCAGCTTCTATATTCAATGCCCTGACTGATGAAGGCCAGCGTGCTAAACACCTTTCTTCCCCACCCTGTCTACCTGTGACACTGCTTTCAATGACTATGCACTTGTACTCCTCGGTCTCTCTGTTCTATTACACCCCCTAGTATAAGTCGTCCACTGGTTTGACTTTCCAAAATGCATCAACTCACACTTATCTGTGTTGAAATCCATTTGCTACTCCTCGATCCTGTTTTCTTATGTTCTTAGGGGAGGAGATCAACATGGTGAGATATTGAGACCAGCACGCAGAGAGAGCTTGGAGGTTCCATTTAGCACATGTTTGGGGTCAACTTTTGTAGTTAAGTTATTTGTTTTCCTAGGAAATGCCTAACAATAATAAGTTCCCTGTTGTCCCAGGTGAGCCCAGTGGTGGATGGGTTCATATGGGAGAACATGATCCAAGCACAAGAGAGGCCCAGTGGTGCAGCAAGTCAACCCTCATCACACCAAACCTCTGGGTTCAATCCTGATCTCGGGTGCTGTCTATGTGGAGTTGGCATGTGGGTTTCTCCCAGGAGCTCCAGTTTCCCCCACATCCCAAAGATGTGCAGGTTGGTAGGTTAATCAGCCACTGTAAATTGCCCCTAGTGTGTAGGTGTGTTGTAAAATCTGGGAAGAGTTGCTGAGGATGTGGGGAGAATAAAAAAGGGATTAATGTAGGATTAGTGTAAGTGGGTGGTTGATGGTCGACAAGGGCTCAGTGGGTAGAAGGGCCTGTTTCTATGCTGTATATCTCTATGACTCTATGCATTGCTCCTACAGGAGAATTAAAGGGAATTATATCATCTCATGCACCTGTCAAGGAAACTAGGATAACTTGCTTGAACTTCCAATGAGACTGTACTATATGACCCAGAAATGGTCACTTTTCTGTCTCTTTCTGGGGGGAAGATCCATTTCCAATTACATAGTGCTGAAGAAGACAGTTATCCAATTTAAATTTCTAGGCATGGAGCTTTGAAAGTCCAGTACTCACTCTGGTGGTCCACCTTAATATCTGTGCCAAAGTTGTTGGAGCAGAACTTGAATTTTGAGAACATTCTGGGTTCAAAGGTAAAAAAGTACCATCAACTGTACCATAGCTGATATTTTCATAAAATTAAATAGACCCAAAGAGAAAACCAGATGTTTCCAAATTAAGCTAATTAATTAAATAGTACATTTGAAATAAAGTTGTATGTATATAACGTTTTTATGTGTTTAAATAAAAGACAAATATTCAATCTATCGAGTCACAGAATCATCCAACATCAAATATTAAGGAGGTGACACAGACATACTTTCGAAAGCAGATTAAATCCTGAATAATTTGGCAAGGAGCCAGAAATCTGGATCTCTGCCTTATTCTTGTCCTCACTCAGCTATGCCACATTTGTCTTCCTGGACTGAAAAAATGCTCTCATAACCCATGTAGATTGGAGGGTTAAAAAGCCCACGTTGGCTGGGAACAGTCTCCTTTCAATCCTGTGATTAAGTATTGTTTTTTGTTGTTTGGCAGAGTACAGAGAAATGCCATCTCTTATTCACAGACACATTACAGACCAATGCAGAGTTGATAAGAATGGTTGGAATCCAGCCTTTACTCCATCAGGGATACAGGGTTAGCTTGTGAATTCTATACAAGACTGTGACTGAATCATTTCCGTCAGAGTTTCTGGGAGCTAAGCCAAATCTTCACGTTTATGCCAGATACACAACATATTCTGGATCAACTTAAAAAGTGTGTGGTGAATACCAATGCCAGAACCTCACATATCTCTTTCCCTGGCTGCTTACCCAGATTAAGTCACCACTTGGAACTGTGTCCCTTTCATACAGTTTAGTTTACTGCTAACCAAATCTCAGTCAGCCATTGTTTATTTCACATTATGTAAAATGGTAACTGCAGGAAAGCAGAGAATTTTCTATTAAAGATAACTCAAGCTGGCTTTAGTGGAAACACCAAAGAAAACTGAGACATGTTGGGTCAATTGGAATGTATGATGGACTTATTTTCAGAATACATGATCATTTATGGTACTAAATAGGTTAAATGATGGAAAAGTGGATTCAGGTATCTACACACTGCTCTGATTATGCTATTGTCTGAACCAAATGTCCCAACTGGCAGGACCAAGGGATGGTGAAGATCAGAATGAGGCCAAGTGTCTCAGAATGAAAGCAGTACAATTAAGATTGGTATCTTCCTATCTCAGTTTAACTTCCTTTCCCCATCTTCCTTTACTTCACACTCTGTCACTTTCTTCTCTTTCATTTGGTGGTTTGGTATGACGAGGAAAGCAGCTGCCAATGGCCAAAGGTTCCAAGTGGAGGAGGGTTATGCTTTCGAAGTAAATAACTTTCGAAGTCCCTAAATAACTCACTCTGGGACCTGGGCTTTTGCTCACCCTCACGCTGCTATCATATCTCTCAAAGGTCTCAACCTCTTCACTCTTACCATTGGCCTTAAGTCTTCCCTAAACTATTCACTCACCCTTTGTGTTTGCCCTCCCACGTTCTTTTACTTACCTCATCTTTGAGCCTCGATCCACTAAGTGCACCCATTCCCATTTATTTTCAATGAGAACAAAGGGAAGAGCAGCGTGCACCAGTTTTCTATTCAGTGCCAGCTCGTCTGAGGTGAATAATTACATATGGGATATAACTATTTGGTTTGAAAATACAACGTGTCCCCAACAAATCAACTACCCTGAAAGTTAGGGGAGTATTGATATGATAGAAAGAGGAACTCTCTTTCCTCTGTTTGGGGAGCCCATGAATAGGGGTACAGTAAAACTGTCATAATCCATTACGCAGTTATTTGAAAATCCCAATGATTCATAATCTAGCTCATTAGAGCCCTTTTTCCCATACACCCTTGAAACTAACCGAGTTCTGTTTTCCATGCTTTCTTTAAACTTACCAGGTTTGCTGGGAGACTTATTACACCACTGCGTCAAATCTAAAAAAAAAGTGATTTAAAAGTGTTGAGATATTTGTGTGAATAACATCCAATAGTCCAGAAAATCTGCCAGTCTGGCTCCAAATTTCCCTGAATATACTGGATTATCAGAGTTTTATTTAATTATCTAAAAAATTGGAGCCAGTCTTGACTGGAGTGGAGTTAAGAAGCACCTTACACAAAACAGGTAGCAGAAATTTGGAACTTTTCTGCAACTGATGCCAGACAACTGCATTAAATTTGAGGCCAGCAGATTTTGATACCAGAAGAAACTCAGGGATATGAAGAAAAGATGGACAACTGGAGTTATCGCATAGACCAGTCATGATTCCATTGCATAACCAAAGGGGTTTGAGGAGCTGAAGAGCTTATTCTATTTCTGTGCTCCTGTGATCCGAAGTATATCTATTTCCTTATTACAGAGAGCCAGTGTAGAAAAATGTTTAATGTTATGAGCCAACGACATGAACTTCCAAATCAGGTTCACTTAGCACATTTTCTGGTTTCTCTCCTCTGATGGGAGTAAGCACCATTGAAGGTGTGCAGCAGTAATCCGTAACTGAATGAATCACACACTACAGGAGGTTTGTGGGACTACTGAAGTTCAATGCCACCATTTCTAATGATAGGTCCCGAGTTTCATCCTGCCTGAAACAGCTAACTCAGCCCTGTAATGATATAGCAATATTTAGCATGTCCATATACAAGTATATGATGCAGTGCGTTAGTATTGCGTTCAATATGGTACTCACATCGTTTGTTAAAAACCTAATCACTGAGAGAAGTGCAGTATTACCTAATCAAGGAGTGGTCACTGTAATGACTATGTGAGAGACAAACTGTGAACTCAGTGGAGCTGAACTGAACAATGGTACTGAGAGAAGCTGAAGATGACATGTTGATTGACCAAATGTTTAGGATGACTGAATTTGTCAGGCGGTGGCCAGACAGACTCCAACATTGCTTAAAGGAATAAACAAAAATATATTAAGTACATTTGTGGAATGCAAAGTGCAACAAGTTGTGTGAGACTTGGGCTTGCTGGAAAGATCAAAAGAAAGAGGCACAGAGACAGGAAGTGCTTGGGCCTGCCTGCTTGTTTGTTATAAGAAGTGGCCAAAAACTCTCAAAGTCAGAGGACTGGAGATTCAATCAACATCAACGCACACACTATAAGGGAATGCAGCAGACTGGCACATTCCAGGTGCAGGAGTATGTGCTGAGGGATGCACTGAAGCTCGGTGCAGCCAGTGCAAAGGCTCTGTGGGGAAGGACCACGGTCTAGGCTCCTTCCGCTACGGCACATGGAGGGGCTGAATCTGGTGGGGAAGCACCTCAAACACTGAAATAGTGTATCACACCATGGGACCACATGTGTGGCAACTGTTCAATGGTTTAAATAAAAAGTAAACACTACTGAATGTATTGACTATGAATGTAAAATATTTTGCAGTTTATTCTTTTGTATATCTTTTTTATTATGAATAAAGTTTATTTTTGAAATAAAGAAATACTCCATAGGAATCCTGTGAGGACTGACCATCCAAGATCAGGTAATATCTGTAACCTCAAGGTAATTGGGGGTTATAATAATAAAGTAAATTAGTTTGACTTGACTCTAAGCTCTTGATCATTTTAAAGCAACATTTATTTTGGGAATTTGGTACAGCTCAGACAGGGATTGAAGGTGCTTTCCTGCCACCCTGGGCAATGCTCTTTCATACTAGATGACCAAAGAAGCTCATTATCCAAATTGTTATATTCAACTTCCTATTTCTCAGTCAACTTAGTTTGGGAAGAAACAATTATTTGTGTTGGCAAGTTTCTAACGTTCTTCAAAAATAAAACACCACAGATCCTGAAAACCTGAAATAAAAGCAGAAAATTCTAGAAATATTAGCAGTTCATACCCAATGTGTGTTTCCAGCATTTTCTGCTTTTAGCTGCTGTCTCAGCTCTAAGTTTTACACCAGCTACACTGATTCCAAATGATTCCTTTTTTGAGGATTTTCTGGATTATCCTTCTGTGGTCTACATTTCTTTTTGTGGAATTGCAACATATATCCTGTATCATCCAATTCTAATTTACACATCATAGATGACCATTTTCTGGCCTAATGTACAAATATTTAGCTGTTATTTCTTGACCTCTGTTCCTGGTCATTATCTAGTCATAACAAAACATCCCTTTGATTCAATCAATCAAACAAGGTCACATCCCTCCAAAGGTCATTTGTACTCAACAGGCCTATTATTAGTAGCCACAATTCCTCTACTGACTATTTTATGTTCACAAACCATCATCCTTTCCTACATTCCTGCAGAGGTCAATTGCTTTAGGGACAAACCTAAGGTTCCTTTATATTTTTTCCATTCTATAGACTGTCTTCTGGACCCAACAGAATATCTCCATCTGTATTGCCTTGGGTGTTACTACAAAGACTGTTAGATCCTATGACTTTGTACCTTTAAGAAAATGTTCCAGTGGGTTGTTTGTTTGTTATTATTTGTACTCCCACTGAGTTTGACTTATTTAACAGGGCAGGGACATTTGTTCTGCCACTATGTGCTTTATTCTAGGTGTATTAACATCTGAAGTACCATAAAAATATTCTGTAAGCTCACAGTTCTGACAAAAAGTCATCAATTCTGATTTAAGATTTCCAGCGTCTGAGCTTATTTGTGTTTTGCTCCCCAGGTTCTTTTACTCACTTGTCTCTATCTCAAGGCTTTTAACAACAAACACCTTGTGTGAGACGGAAGAACTGATCCATCCATAGTTTGTTTTCTCCACCTGGTACTTGTGCAATTTGAGTAAGTGTTCAACTCTGACCTCTATTTTTGTTGTGTTTTTACCTCCCTGTCCCTTCCCATTCCAGATCATTTATTTTCAGCATGATTCTGTTGATTGCAGTTTCTGGTTATGTTCAGAGAATGTGGATTTTTGCAATACCTCTGAAGATGTGGCAGATTGAAAATACTTTGGTGGACATGAATGTTGTTTCCCAATTCCCTTCAACATTACTGTTACACCAAAGTTCGTAAAGCGCACTTCCACATTTCTTGTTTTCTTGCCAGCAAGTCTCCATTTTAAACAAAAGAATTTTTTTAAAGACTAGAGTGGGAGTAAACCATTCGGCCTCCTGAACCTACCCAAACAATAAGTAAGATCCAATCTAATCCTCAACATCACTTTCCTGCATCCCATAACTCCGGACTCCTTTACAGATCAGAATTTTGCCCATTTTGGCCATCGTAGACTGGCTCGCCACCTGAGCTCACCATCCATGGTCCTCCAAGTGGCGAACCTACTTTTCTAGAAGAGGAGGCTGATCGAGCCAACATCCTTTCCCACAACAGATATCTGGCAGTGCGGAGTTGGCTTTGAACAGTGAGCAGGCCTCAGGCAGTGTATCAGGAGGCCTGCTCCCCAAATGTCCTGATGGCCTTTGACAAATTGATAGCTGTCAAATGGTGTCAAAGGCTTGTTAATGATTTTAAATATATTTAAATAACTTTTAAATGCCAGAGAAATTTTAAGTAATTAACATAAGTATTTGTACAATTAAGTATAATTAAAACATATTAAAATAAGTGAAATACTTGAATTTTCCACAAAGTTGACACCTCTTTTAAATAAATGGGGTCATAGTTCCTGTGCCAGTTATCTGTGTCTTAAAGCTGAGGGAGCAGATGCAAAGTATGTACTGACTCTCGTTGGGGAGTCACTGCTTTGCGAATAGACTCAATGCTTGACTCCAGAGACGAAATGAAGAGTCAAGAGTATCAACCTCTGACCTACAGGATTTACGAACTTCTGTTTTTGACTGCACGAGCACAAAGTTCCTTCAGAAATGCCAGTTATCAGTTAGCACAATTCAGTTCAGAGTTATTTACAAAGGCAGGAACTTAACTAACGAAGATGTAACCCTTGGGCCCCAAATGCAACATTAACCCTTGCTTGACTGAGGAACTCCTATGACTTGACTACGAGGGGAAAACTGCAGGAATAGAATCATATGAGGTCATGTAATAGAAGGTATCACTTGTTTTCCTTGTAGAGACAGGAAAAACCAGATTGCTCCTTGACACCTCAAAAGAAGATAAGCTTCCTCTTCCCCTCCCTCACCTCTTGATGAGAACCCGTTTCCCATGACTTGCCTTCATGCCTACAAGCATCCAATTTAAACATAAGAAACAGAGTTAGGAGTAGGTCATAAACCTTGAGCCTACTCTACCATTCAGTAAAATCGTGACTGTCCTGATCTTGGCATCAGTTCCACTTTCCAGCCTTGACTTTCATAACCCTTGACTTCCCTTTAATCCAAAAATCTTGTCTGCCTCAGCATTAATTGATTCCACTTCCACAATTCCAGAAGCTTTGAATAAGAGAATTCCAAAGATTTATGATTCTCTGAGAGAAGAAATTCCTTCTCATCTCAGTCTTAGAGTCATAGAGTCATACAGCATGGAAACAGGCCCTTTGGCCCAACTCGTCCATGCCGAATGTGTTGCCCAGCGAGGTAGTCCCATCTGTTCATATCTGGCCCATAGCCCTCTAAACCTCTCCTAGCCATGTACTTATCTAGATGGCTTTTAAATGTTGCTAATGTGCCTGCCTCAACCACTATTTCTGGCAGCTCATTCCAAATACACACCACCTTTGAGTGAAGAAGCTGCCCCTGATGTCCCTTTTAAATTTCTTGCCTCTGATCTTAAACCTATGCCCTCTTGTTTTTAGCACGCCCTCCCTGGGAAAAAGACTATGTGCTTTCACCCTATGCCCCTCATGATCTTATATACCTCTACCAGGTCACCCCTCAATCTCTTACATTCCAAGGAATAAAGTCCTAGTCTACACAACCTTTCCTTGTAACTCAAGCCCCCAAGTCCAGGCAACATCCTGGTAAATCTTTTCTGAATCTTATTCTGAAAGATTGTATGGCAGTTCTAGATAGATGCAGGAGAGGCATCTTCTTAGTGTCTACGATCTTAAGTCTCCAAATTCCTTGATGCTCATTGGGGACTTCCTGCGACCTGAGGTTTGACACCCATAGGAGGTCCAGGAGTCTGCTTCCTGCTGCCAAGTTTGCTACAGGGGATGTTGGCACTTGCAATATACCTGGTACTGATTTCCTTCCATTAAAATTGGGCTCCATGAAATCAATCTTTCTAACTACCTGTTTTCCTCAAGGCTTGACATGAAGGGTATACAGATGAAATGGTGTTTATGCTGGAGGACTCAGTGGGCTATAGTTTAAAATGATTTGTAAAATTAATTCCAAAATATTGAGAGAGAAAATGGATTTATTTATTTAAATGTAAAATGCTTTGTGTGAGATTTGCAATCTGCTTGCAAATTGGATTTGAAATAAGTTTCCTGTTCAAACAAATAGAAGAGTTAAGTAGTTAAAGACCAGAGTTGTATGTTCAAATCCTACTTGAGGAGCTGAAGAATTCAATTCAAGTCATGAAGTAAATCTGCAATTAAAAACGTGACTGTAAAACTGACTGAACATTGTAAAAACCCATCTAATTTGATTATATATTTCAGGGGAGGGAACCTGCCATCCTTACCTGGTCTGTCCTAAATATAAGTACAGACCCACAAATATGGCTGAACCTGAACTGCCTCCAAAATGGTCTGACAAACCATTCAGTGCAGGAGGCAATTTGGGTTGGATAATTAACAAAGACCTAACCAACAACGTCCTATCCCCATAAACAAATGTAACACATAAATGTAAAATCTTCCCTGATGCATTAGTCAAGATGTGCTTAATTTTTGTTTTTATTTTCCTGTGTTGATTAAAAATATTTATTAAGAAATTAGAATAATACCTTTCATGCTGATTGGCCAATTGTAGGTGAATTCCAGCATGAGCAAGCTGAATTTTGTAACATGGGAGTTTTAAAGCCTACTGTGCTGTGCGCTTCACAGCCTTAACATATGATGCTATAATGATTCCCAATGCCAAGAAGTTCCAGATGAAAGTCCGAGCTTGTGATCCGATTGAAACCTTTATTGGCAGGGAAGTGCATGTAGCAGCTTGTGATCATATTGACTTGTTCCATGACTCCGCACATTTCTGAGCAGATGTCCTCCTAAGGTTACAAGAGTACTTCTTCAAAATGTTTTCCATTCAAGGACATGCTAACTGATATAAGGTTTCGTTACTTGTCCTAGCAGTGTCTGCTGTTGGTGTTGCTCTTACTTCAGCAGTGTCAATTTTGGATGCTTGCAAGGTAAGTACTTCCTTAAATCTTTGGATCACCACCTATGTTGGAACGATCCACAGCCCCCTCCCCCATAACCCATCCCCTACAATCTGCATTTCCCCCTGCTCTTTGATATCATTAGATATTATAGTATAGCGTTATATAGGCAGGAGGAAGTACCTCGGGAGTCCTCAACATAGACATCAGAACCCCATGAAGTCTCATAGTATCATGTCAAATGTGGACATGGAAAACTTCTCCAGATTATCCATTGTCCTCTCTCATCTAATAAAATACTGCTGCTTCATGACGGAAACATGTTAACAAAAGTTGCTGGGTTGTACAACCACTGACTGAGCAGGTGGAGTCCTAAAGGACATAAAGACCTGATTAAGACTGTGCACAATGAGTGTGAACTGACATGAGGGCCAACCAACTTAACCATATCCCGTCAGTTGCAGACATTCCTATCCATGACAACACTGGGAGGAGTGACCACCACACAGTGCTTGTGGAGACAAAATCCCATCTTGACAGTGAGGAGACATTTCATTGTGTAGTGTGGTACTCCAATCAAGCTAAATGGCAGCTCAGAACTTGCCTTCCATGAGGTACTGTGGACTACAGCAGCAGCAGAGACATTCACCACCACAATTTATAGCCTCACAGTCCGGGAATTCTCTCACTCTTCCATCACCATCAAACCAAGAATCAACCCTGGGGCATTCAAGAAACCGCACCAGGCAAAAATGAAGGGATGGCATGGCGAAACTGTAATGCATGCCACATCCTGCCACTCAGGACTGGCTCATACACAAAGGAGGATAGTTGTTGGTTGTCGGAGGTCAATCATTCCAGCCCCAGGACAGCACAGGAGAAGTTCCTCAGGGCAGTGCCATAGGCCCTTCCATGATAAGCTCAGAGGTTGGGATGTCTCACTGAAGACTGCACAATGTTCAATTCAACTGGCAACTCCTCAGCAAATGAAACAGTCCATTCTTGTATGCAGCAAAACCTAAACAACATTCGGGCATGGGCTGATAAGTGACAAGAGTACCAGTTGGTGACTGTGCCCAACAAGAGAAGCCTTGATATTCAATGGCAGGATGATCACTGTGTCCCGATCATCAACATTCTGGGGATCACCATTGACCAGGCACTCACTTGGACCAGCCACATAAGTACAGTGTCTATAAGAGTAGGTCAGAGACTGTGTATCCTGGTGGGAGTACCTCACCGTCTGACACACCAAAGCCATTCCACCTTCTGTAGGGCACGTCAGGAGTGCAATGGAGTATTCTCCATTTGCCTGGATAAATATGGCAGCAAAAGCATTCAAATTTCTCAGCACCTTTGAGGATTATCATCATAGTCACGTCCTAAGTATATATTCTCTCTGCTAACATGCACAGTGACTGCAGTGTATACCACCTAGAAAATGCACTGCAGTTACTCCTGAAGGCTACTCCAACAATCACAGAAACAATCTGTTTGTTAAAAAATAAGAAATAACTTAGCTGCAATGTAATATTCAGACTATTCAATCGACTACCAATGAGCAGGAAGGATATGGAGGAGAAAACTTACAAGAGAAATGCAGAGATATGCAAAAACTATAGAATATTGACAATAGACTTGAATAGCAATTATGTACTGGGTAAAGAGGCAGAATTTCTTGATCATTAAGTTTTAAGCCTCAAAGGAAAGGTGGCACTGTTGGACTTTTGGGAACAAGCCAGGCCAAA
This sequence comes from Pristis pectinata, assembly GCF_009764475.1. Lineage (NCBI taxonomy): Eukaryota > Metazoa > Chordata > Chondrichthyes > Rhinopristiformes > Pristidae > Pristis > Pristis pectinata. The sequence continues at coordinate 18,812,290 of NC_067411.1, read as the reverse complement.
TGGGGAGGGGAAAGATTTAAAAGGGACCTGAGGGGCAACTTCTTCACACAGAGGGTGGTGCGTATGTGGAACAAGCTGCCAGAGGAAGTGGTTGAGGCAGGCAAAATAACAAATTTAAAAGACACTTGGACAGGTATGTGGATAGGAAAGGTTTGATGGGATATGGGCCAAATGCAAGCAAATGAGACCAGCTTAGGTGGGCATCTTGGATGGCATGGATGAGTTAGGCCAAAAGGCCTGTTTCCATGCTGTGTATCTCTATGACTCTGAGTGGAGCAAGGATTTGTGGGGGAACACCCGGAAACCATGATCATAATATCATAAGACTTAGAGTAGCTGTGGAAAAGAATAGAAAGTTCTCCAAGACAGAAATAGACAATTGGAGATTGGCAATTTCAATGGGCTAGAACAGATCTTACCAAGTAACTTGGAATCAATATGTGGCAAACATAAATGCAATTGCACAATGAAAGGCCTTTAAAATGGAGATGTTTTGGCTGCAGTTTAGGTACATTTTGATGAAGGGAAAAGTAGGGAAGTTAAAGCCATGGCTCCAGGAGATTCAAAAAGGCAGAGAATAAAATTGAACAGAAAAAAGGAGCTAGCAGTTCTTAAAAAGTTGTTTTTCTCAGGTGGGAGCATGTTTTTCTCCAGTTGCAGCAGCCAGAGCAGCAGAGGGGAGGAGCTACATTTTTTTTTTAAGTTGTGTGATTGGCTATGTATGTGGCAACTCAGCCAATAAAAGGAAGGAAGGGTAGCCAGAATGTGGGGTACAAATTATGACAGGAGATAGGAAAGGCATGCAAAAATGGCAATGTTACGGTGGTCATTGGGGATTTCAATATGCAGGTAGATTGGGGAAATCAGGCTGGTACTGGATCCCAAGAGAAGGAATTTGTAGAATGCCTTCAAGATAGCTTTTTAGAGCAGCTTGTGGTTGAGCCCACTAGGGAAAAGGCAATTCTGGATTCTGTGTTGTTCAATGAACCAGATTTGATTAGGGAGCTTAAGAGGCAGTGATCGTAATATGATAGAATTCACCCTGCAGTTTGAGAGGGAGAAGCTGAAGTTGGATGTATCGGTATTACATTTGAGTAAAGGTAACTACAGAGGCATAAGAGAGAAGCTGGGCAAAGTTGATTGGAAGGGGACCTGAGCAGGGATGACGGTAGGACAGCAATGGCAGGAGTTTCTGGGAGTAACTTGGAAGATGCAGGATCATTTTATCCCAAAGAAGAAGAAGCATTCTAAAGGGATGATGAGGCAACTGTTGCTGAAAAGGGAAGTTAAAGACAAAGGGGAGAGAAGATGAAATATGAATGTAAGCTAGCCAATAACACAAAAGAGGACACCAAAAGTTTTTTCAGATATATAAAGAGAGGCAAGATTGGATATCGGACCGCTAGAAAATTATGCTGGAGAGGTAGTAATGGGGAACAGAGAAATGGCGGATGAACTAAATAAGTATTTTGTCTCAGTCTTCACTGTGGAAGACACCAGCAACATGCCATAAATTTGAGAGAGTTGGGGCAGAAGTAAGTGTAGTCGCAATTACTAAGGACAAGGTGTTTGGGAAGCTGAGAGGTCTGAAGGTGGATAAGTCACCTGGACCAGATGGACCACACCCCAAGGTTCTGAAAGATGTAGCTGAAGAGGTTGTGGAGGCATTAGTAGAGATCTTCCAAGAATAACTAGATTTAGGAAAGGTTTTGGAGAACTGGAAAATTGCAAATGTCACTCCACACTTTAAGGAGGGAGGGAGGCTAAAGACAGGAGATTGTAGGCCAGTTAGTCTGATTTCAGTGGTTGGTAAGATGTTAAAATCTATTATTAAGTATGAGGTTTCAGGGTACTTGGAAGCACATGATAAAATAGGCCAAAGTCAGCAGGGTTTCCTTAAGGGGAGATTTTGCCTGACAAATCTATTGGAGTTCTTTGAGGAAGTAACAGGCGAGATAGACAAAGGAGAGTCAGTGGATGTTGTTGTTTCAGATTTTCAGAAGACCTTTGACAAAGTATTGCACATGAGGCTGCTAAGCAAAATAGGAGCCTATGGTATCACAGGAAAGGTACAAGCATGGATAGAAGATTGGCTGATTGGCAGAAGGCAAAGAGTGGGAATAAAAGGGGCCTTTTCTGGTTGGCTACCAGTGACTAGTGGTGTTCTGCAGGGGTCAGTGTTGGGTCTGCTACTTTTCACATTGTATGTTAATGATCTGGATGATGGAATTGATGGCTTTGTGGCCAAGTTTGCAGATGATACAAAGATAGGTGGAGGGACAGGTAGTGTTGAGGAAGCAGGGAGTCTGCAGAAGGACTTGGACAGGTTGGGAGAATGCACAAAGAAGTGGCAGATGGAAAGTGTACGGTCATGCACTTTGGTACAAGGAATAAGGGCGTAGACTATTTTCTAAACAGGGAGCAAATTCAGAAATTGGAAGTGCAAAGTGACTTGGGAGACCTAGTGCAGGATTCCCTGAAGGTTAACTTGCAGGTTGAGTCAGTAGTAAGGAAGGCAAATGCAATGTTAGCATTCATTTTAAGAGGACTGGAATGTAAAAGTAAGGATGTAATACTGAGGCTTTGTAAGGTGTTGGTCAGACCACATTTGGAGTATTGTGAGCAGTTTTGGGCCCCATATCTAAGGAAGGATGTGCTGGCATTGGAAAGGGTTCAGAGGAGGTTTTTAAAAATGATCCTGGGAATGAAAGGGTTAACATTTGATGCCTCTGGGCCTGTACTCATTTGAGTTTAGAAGGATGAGGGGGATCTCATTGAAACCTACCGAATATTGAAAGGCCTGGATAGAATGGACGTGGAGAGGATATTTCCATTAGTGGGGGAGTCTAGGACCAGAGGGCACATTCACAGAATAGAAGGACGTCCCTTTAGAAAAGAGATGAGGAGGAATTTCTTTAGCCAGAGGGTGGTGAATTTGTGGAATTCATTGCCACAGATGGCTGTGGAGGCCAAGATATTGGGTATTTTTAAAGCAGAGGTTGATGTGTTCTTGATTAGTAAGGGTGTCAAAGGTTATGGGGAGAAGGTTGAGAGGGAAAAATAAATCAATGATTGAATGGTGGAGAAGATTCGATGGGCCGAATGGCTTAATTCTGCTTCTATGTCTTATGGTCTTGTAACAGATGGCCAGTGATTTCCAGGAGAATTACAGAAGGTTTAAAGGGGCAATAAAGAACGAAAGAAGAAAGGAAAGGCAAAGGGAGCTCGTGGGAAAAGATTGGCCACAAGTATAAAATGGAATCCAAGAATGTGTTTGTAGGTGTGTAAATGGGTTGTAATTACAAGAAGTAGTGAGTCTTCTCCATGAGAAGAGAAAACTTACTCAGGACATGGGTTTCTTGGCAAAGACTGATGTTAAATGCCCTAAGATCTGGATGGTCAGTTTTCCGATATTGTGCACCATGTGCCCATGTGAGCAACTCTAAGAAGACAGAGAAGAGTCTGTGAAGAGATGGTGGGGACTTCTCAGAAATAGGATTTTCTAAAACTGAAGTTCCCAAGGAGGGAGGTAGGGATACAGGTGTTGTGTGAGTGACATACACAGGTGCAACACAATTTTTAGCACAATTACAAAAAGTAAGATATTCTTCAGATATAATTAAGATTACTTGCTTTGCAATTGAAAATGTTTACTGATGGAGCTAACCAAGATTTAAGGCAGGAGTATGTGTCTGATATCTCTGACAATCCAATATCTCACTCCAACTAAAGAATGTAAATTCTGTTAGATCCAGGAACACAGATCCTGTGTTATTTATTATTGAAAGTGATTAGCCTCTTCGAGGCAGATATTATACAATTGCACATGTTCCTGTATTTGGACTGGGAACAGAAAATTGATTGATATTCATCACAGCCTTTCACAAATAACCTCTGTAAATACTCAAAAAAAATGAGATAAACAACTCAATATAGGAACACTGCAATCCAGGCAAAGAAAAGATTATAAAATGGCATGGAACTTGTGATCAAGGGAGACATTTATTTTTAAATTAGTGCAAGTGGCCACAAAGGAAAACATATCACAGAATATCATTAAAAAATCAGCAAAGAGAAGATACCCTGAATCTGGTTGGTTTAAAAAAAATCACCTTTGTTTTACTTTCATCGTGAACAATTGATTAGCATAACAAAGCTACATAATGTTATGTCAAACATAAGGCAGAATTCACACTCCTTTTGTCTCTGAAAACTGTGGAGGATTTCTATCCAAAAATAAAACAGTTGCTAATGCATGTTCTACTATTTCCACATTCCCTCAGTTGCTTAACTGGACTCTGTACCTACATCAAGCTACAGTGTAAAGAAACTCAAGTAAAATTGACTTCAATGCAAACAATCAAAACTGTCCACTGGTCAGTATCACACCTCACACAAAGGAGGCTGGTTGTGGTTGCTGGTGGTCAGTCATCTCTACATTTGCAGAAGGAAATATATCAGTGGGGTTCTCCAGAGTAGTGTCCAAAGCCCAACCATCTTCATTTGGTTCATAACTATCTTTCCCTCCATGCTGCCAGCAGTGAGGATTTTGTTAATGAATACACAGTGTTAATTCCATTCGCAATTCTCATATAAAGGAGCAGCCCATTCCTGCAGCAACAAGATCTAGATAGCAATCAGTCATAAGTTGGCAAGCAGTAATTGAAATGCATGGTACCCAAATACCAGGCAATGACAATCTCGAACAAGAGAAAATCTTATTAGTTCCTGTTGACATTTAATGACATTAGCATCAGCAAATGACATAACATCAATCATCCTAGTTATCATCTGTGACCAGATGCCCAGAGTAGGCACATAAATAGTCTGGCTCCATAAGCAGGTGTAATGTAAAAGGTCATGGCTGTCATGTGACCGTGACAACACTGACCCCTCTGGTTGGGATGACATCATTGAGCACATGGCTGAAAGCGACACCACTGTCAATCAAGGTTTGGCTCCACCCCACTAGGTAAACACCTTTGTCCTTGCTGGACCACTCGGATTGGTCTGTGCGAGCACCTTTGTCCTGGGCACACCTACCATTGGTCTGTTTAAACACCTTTGTCCTGCTGGACCACCCAGCCCCCCAGCAGTATAAAAGTGCTGCATGTTTGGTTTTCTATCTCTTTCTGTCTCCGAGGATGTTGAGGTAAGCTGTGCACTACTTCAGGGCAGTTAGTTAAGGACTCCCGAGACCAAAGAGCCAATGTTTGTCCAGAATCAGGGTGTACAAACATTGTATTGTTTATTCCTTGATCATTTGTACCCAGTTTGTGTGTGTGTGTGTGTGTGTGTGTGTGTGTGTGTGTGTGTGCGCGCACCTCACCCCCTGTTGCGATTTCCCTCCACATTCGCAATCTTCTGCTTGAGATATGTGAGTGTGCATCTGTTCCCATTCATTCTGTCCCCGCGTTTGTCTTTGTTAATAAACCATTTTTAAATTACAAAGACTGTGTGTCTAGATCTTTATCTTTAAGATATCAAAAGAACCTTTCTCACAACAGCAGGTCAGAAGCTGGTGTCCTGTAAGGAGTGGTTCACTTCCTAACACCACAAAGCATTTCTGTTATGACAAGACACTGTCCACTTGCCAAAACAAAAACTAGTCAATCCCTGCTGTGAAAATTCTATTGACCATAGTCCATTATCTCAAAGACCAGCTCACAGACCAATGTTTGCATAGACTGGTACACAGATGTGTCTATCCACAGACTAACCTACAATCCTGTGCATCCACAGAGCAACCAACTGTCCTGTCCTTCCAACAGTCAAGTCACTGTCCTGTGACCAAAGACTGACCAAAATCCTATTTCCTCACTGACTGACCTTGTGTCCAGTCTCTTCATGGGCTGGCCCACAGTCCTCTGTCTCTATTGACCGACCCAGTGACCTGTGTCTCCACAAACTGGTTTGCAGTCCCATGTCTAGAATATTGTAATCCTGAGAAATTCCTTGAAATGAATCTATTCAAGCTTGGTTCTGCTGATTTTAAAGACTTGCATGAACCATGGGATCGCAAAATAGCTACAGCACGAAAAGAGGCCATTCAGTCCATAGGGTCCATCTGCGTTAGAGCAACCCAGAAAGTCTCACTCCCACACCCTCTTCTAAAGATTCCTGTTATTTGCAAAACAAACATTAAGTATGCCAAAAAAATTAATACAATAAAACCTGAATATTGTGTGAATTTGGCTAAGATTGGTGATATCCAGAAATTCCTATAATACCCATTACTAACTGGCAGCAAGTACTGAAGGACTTGATTCAGGCACTAGTCAGTTTACAGAGCACAGGTAGCTCAGAATAACATATCCACGTTGGAGTACTGGTACTTCATAAATACTCATGCTATTGGGTCAGATGTTGTAGAGAATTTGCAATAAGAAACCTGGAATTATCATTTAAAGGTGAGTTGTTTTCCACATACTAATCTTTTTTTGCCTCTTTTGGGGATTATTCAGTGTTGTTTTGGTTCAGGGACACAGTAACACGTCAATTCGTGTTGCTGCCTCAAAGCTCCAGAGACCCGGACTCCATCCTGACCTTGGGCGTTGTCTGTGTGGAGTTTGCATGGTCTCCCTGTGACTGCATGGGTTTTCTCTGGTTGCTCCGGTTTCCTCCCACATTCCAACAATTTGCTGATAGGTTAATTGGCTGCTGTTGGTAACCCCTAGTGTAGGTGACCAGCAGCAGAATCGGGGAGAGTTGATGGCCAAGTGGGAGGAAATAGACTAAAGAGAAAATGAAAAAGGAAATGGGACTGACAGGAATGCTCTTCTGGAAGCCAGCATAGACTTGCTGGGCCAAATGGCTTCCTTCTAAGTTGCAATACTATCAAATGAGCATGACAGCTGATGTCAAGGGTCATGAAAGGAAGACAAGCTGTCAACAATCACTGCTCTTTACACAGTACATCTTCTGTATCCCAATATCTCTATTTGGTAACAATAATGGCGATATATCTTTTGGGGTAAAGGCTCAAGAAGACTGCATGGGACTAGCTGTGTCATCTCCCTCAGAAAAGATCAGATTACACACAGTGTCCATGCAACAAAGTCAATGTGGCCCTAGCTCTTAACTGTATTCCAGGCCATTTCTGAGCTCTTGTAATGAATAAAATTGACTCAGAAGGAGTTGGACCCATAAGTTGTGCCACAGACCAGCAGCAACAATTCAACAGAGCAACATAATTCTTTTGTGAAATCCAGAAAGAATTCAGCTGCCATACTTCCTTTGTACAGCATGTTTTATGGTCTAACTGACCTGAAAGAGATTGCTTTCAATATTGTGAATGCTGTATGTATCCATTTTAGTAAAAACTGCAGTTTATAACTACTTTCCTGCAAACTTACACGATACCTTCATTTTCAGATTACCGACAATGCCACTGTTCTGTCAAAGAGACTGAAGAATGGGTGGACAACACTAAGAAAACAAACATGCTCAATATTCTCAGGATAAAGTTGCAGTACCTTTCTGCTACTCATCTGTGCTTTTTTACCTCAGTAAACCCCTGGTTTTCCCTTCTCATTTGTATTTCAGGTACTCAACTGGTTCCTAATTCCACTTCATTGACTGCATTATTAGAAAAAGATGTTAGATATAGTCAGTGGGTCAAACAAGGACAGAGTGGTTGAGTTGATCTTTCAGGCAGTAAAACTTTTATCAGAACTTGAAAAGTTAAGAAGATGCTGAGAAAGGGGGAAGGAAGAAAAGAACAAGACTAAATCTATGATAGCATGGAAAGTAAAATGAAATGAAATGGGATATTGCCACATTATTATTTTTCATATGTTGGTCCGTACAAGGCATATTTGAATGAGAAACAGAAAAATCAAGAGCCTTTGGAATAGAAATTCATCATAGGTCAGATGTGCTAAATGCAAAATGGCCAGCATTTGTGTGTGGACACAAGGCTATACGTCAAAGTCAATGATAGCAAATTTCAAAGGTGGAGTACCACTCACTGCCACTGATATACTACAGATTTAGCATGTGACCAAAGACAATTCAAGGATATTCAAGGATATTTGGGACAGATGGCAAGGCAACCATTTGTGACCTGTTCTTATTGCCCTTCGGCTGAAAACCAACCACATTGGTCTGGAATCATATGCATGTCAGGTTGAATAAAGCTGAGAGATTCCCTTCCTAACGACTATTAGAGGACCATATTTAAATGAGAATCTAGTCTTTTTGTGGTCACTGTTGCTGACAGTTTTGTATTCTAGATTTGAACTCAAATCTTCAGATCATTAGTCCAGCCCTCTGAATCACTAACCAAATAATCTAACCGATAATTTACCCTACTCCTTAAATTGTGCTCGGTTAACTCTTCATCTAAAGTTCAGTTGCTACTATATAGCTTAAAACAGAAAATTAAGCAAATCGAGTAGTGATTAGATATCACCAAGTTTAAATTTTAAAACAGTGGGGGTTGTGCGCTGAAGGAAAGTCTACAGATACAAAAATAGTTAACTGATTTAATAGCCTTTAGAAAGAATGAGGTGGTGTTTGATTGTCTGATTTCAATAAAAAGGGATGCATAAAAGATTGTAATGGAGAATATTTAAGATTTGGAAGAGAGCAAGGCGAAAGCATCTTGTGGATACATCGGGCACTTACCTGGAACATGTGTTAGACAACCTGTAAATTGAAGTCCCAACATCAGTTGTAACTAGTTCAATTGAAACTGGCCTACAAAATTGTGTTTTTGGTCTTAAGGTTCCAAGCCATTTAAAGAGGTCACACAAGGAGAAAACAGGATTTTTTTAATAGATACAAGTCTTTACTATGTGGAGAAATAGTCTGTCTTCACAAAAGTACTGTTGGCAACAGCCAGCTACCTGTATTTCTCCACTTTGCCCTACCTGCAGGAGCTACTTGTGGGCCATCTTAGTCTGGATCCAGCTGCAATTGGCCAGCTCTCAACTAGTAAGATGCATCAAGTGCCAGATTAGTGTTCACAGCTCATTTGTTCTAATGAAGTTCAGTTTCCAGCAGACCTCAGGCTGCTACTTCCACGCAGGCAGGTACAATGAGCTCAGTAACCATTTTGTGGAGCAAACAGGGCTGAGCAGAATATCTTGTCCTTTCTGATCTTTTCTACCTGTTTCTTCCATCGACAGGTGTTCCTTAACCATCATTATTTTCTGTCACTGGCAGCCCTTACCTAGGAACCAGCTTATTTAGTTGATATTACACTACCTAAATACAAATATCATGCACTTAGAGTCAAAGAGTCATAGAGCAATACAGCAGGGATACAGGTCCTTTGGCCCAACCAGTCCATGCTGACCATGGTGCACACCCAGCTGGTCCCAATTTTCTGCATTCGGCCTATATCCCTCTGAGCCCCACCCCTCCATGTACCTATCCAAATGCTTCTTAAATGATACTATTGTACCTGCCTCAACCACTTCCTCTGGTAGTTCATTCCTTACACTCACCACCCTCTGCGTGAAAAGGTTGCCCCTCAGGTCCCTTTTAAATGTTTCCCCTCTCACCCTAAATCTGTGCCCCCTTGTTTTGGACTCCCCTATCCTGGGGAAAAGACTGTTACCATCCACCTAATCTATGCCTCTAATAATTTTAAACACTTCTATAAGGTTGCCCCTCATTCTCCTACATTCTAGGAGAAAGACCTAGCCTGGCCAACCTCTCCCTATAACTCAGGCCCTCTAGTCCTGGCAACATCTTTGTAAATCCTCTCTGCACTCTTTCCAGTTTAACCATGTCTTTCCTATAACAGGGTAACCAAAACTCTACACAGTACTCCAAGTTCAGCCTCACCAACGACTTATACAACTGCAACAATAATGTCTCGACCGATACTCAGTGCCCTGATTGATGAAGGCCAGCATGCTAAACACCTTTTTCACTACCGTCTACCTGTGTTGCCGCTCTCAGTGAAATATGCACTTGTACTCCTAGTTGTACTCTGTTCCATTATATTCCCTAGTGCCCTACCATTCATAACTTAACCAAGGGAAAATAGATAAAGGCTGGTGTCATGTTGATTTCACCAGTCCTAGAACCCTATCAATGGTATGACAAATTCTATGTTGTGCTTTGAAACGTTTAAGCAATGGGTTGGACATTCACTCTCAGGAACAAGTCAGCTGTGATACTTAATGATCTATAAAGCTGACAATGCTATCTCAGCAGATTGATTACTGTCTATGCCTGTAGGGTGAAATCCTGACTTAACCTAATCACACAAGGTCATTGAATATAAACATTTTCACCCTCCCTTCTACTATTTCAGTCCAGATGAAGGGTCTTGACCCGAAACATAAAATATCCATTTCCCTCTCCAGATGCCGCCTGACCCACTGAGCTCCTCCAGCAGCCTGTTTTTCATTCTATGCTCCTAGTGTCTGATGGATTAGTCTGTGCTATGGAACACAACATTGCATCTCTTCAGGTAAAATTAACTGTCAGTCTTATAAAGGCAGTTGTCCATAGAAGCAGAAGGGCTGCTTCTTTCTGGAAAGTTTGTTCCTGTGAAGCTATTCCAAAGGTTACATGAAAAAAATTAAGATCAATTTAATGTGATCACACAAAGTGGATTCTGTGACAAATGATGAACTGCTTCAAACCCCATCTCCAACTTAACGGCTGACAAACTTACTTTATGTAGACACTAAACGTCGACAATTCCTTTCCTCCAACAGATGCTGCTTGACCCGCTGAGTTCCTCCAGCAGATTGCTACTATATGTGGTGCGTGCAAGTAAGGCAGTCCAGGATATTGAATGCATCTTAGAATTATTATAATATTATGTATTAGAATGGATTGCATCCTGTCTGAAGGTGCAAAGCAGCTCACTCGTGACCACCTGCCTCTAACCATGCTGTGACCTGTCTATCTCTGACCCTGCTCAAGATTCTGACCCACTGCAGTGTTAACTGTCAGTGATCTGATGCTTCCTGATGTCCTGGGCCCCACTCTACTCTCAAACCAAACTTCCAAACTGGCCTTCTGACAACATTATGAACTGAAACCATGCAAGGGATAAAGTATAGGCAAAGGGTTTGCAAGGTAACTTTATTCATTTCATTTAATGAGCTAGAGGGAGAAAGAAATGGAAGGATATGGAGGAAGCCAATAGAGTGGACAGCCAGCTCCTCTTTCCCAGGGCACCAATGCTTAATACAAGGGGGCATGGCTTTAAAGTAATGTGGGGGAAGTTCAAGGGAAATATCAGAGGGAGGTTTTTCACCCAGAGAGTGGTTGGTGCATGGAATGCGCTGCCTGGTGCAGTGGCAGATGCAGATACATTGGTCAAATTCTAGAGATTACAAGATAAGCATATGGAGGAATTTAAAATAGAAGGATATGTGGGAGGAAGGGGTTAGATAGTCTAAAGCGAGGTTTAAGGGTCAGCACAACATTGTGGGCTGAAGGGCCTGTATTGTGCTGTATTGTTCTATGTTCTATGTTCTAAGCCTGAGGTGAAATAAAGAGCAGGCTTAGCTGAAGTATAAACTTCAGCATAGACCTGTTAAACTAATTAGCTGAGTGCAGTAAATTCTGTTTAATTTTCATTAACATTTTGAAGCAAATCTTTACTGTTAGTTTTTATGGACAAATGCTTCACAATTCCTTGGAATAATTGAATGTTAAATAAAGTTTTCCATTCTTCCTAACCTACACATTTGTAATTTGTAACCACACATCACTCCTACATGACTGTTTTGTAAGGGAAATCTACGTATGTGATGCATTCTTGAATACACCTGTTGTCTTCAGGCAATCCATAACCAATGACAAAGGTGACCTGCATGTGACCATTGTGAAAAACTAGCCAGTTGCCTCCACAAAAATGTAAGCATGAACCCAAAAAACTTGTACAACTCGTTTGTCATTAATAATATGCAAAAGGACAAAATTGGATGATAGGATAGGCAGTTGTAGGAACCAAACTGATGTACAAAATATTGTGGTAAATGAAGACCACTCACCTCACTGACAATTGTAGAAACGTATCTGTCTTTGCTGTACACCCAGCCATCCACACAGCGCTCTGTTTCTTGTGTTGTGTCACTGAAACCATCTTGCACCTGACTTTTGAATCTGGTGCATTTACTGTATACCTGCTTATCACCCTCTGTCTCCAAGGGCAGCAGTAAACTCAGATTCAGGAGGGAAGCTTCTGCAAAGGTTATATTCGAAGAATTGGACAATCGGCAGTGGTGCTGAGGGGTATCTGCCAGGAAAACCATAGACAGACCCACATAACCATTTGGGATTATTCCAATACTGAGCAAAAAGAATATTCTTTTCTGGTAAAACCCCCATTCCCCCAGGAAAGCAGTAGCTTCATCGTAATCTTGCATCTTCTGTTTCTTCTTGAAAAGTTCTTGCACTGCAGCTGATGCCTTCACTTACAAGTAAGTGCCTTATTGGAAAAGCACAACTGCTTTTGCCAGTCTTTGGATAAATTCCATGTAGATGGTTCCAATCACATTGAGCAAAAATGCATAAACCAGTCACAGAGTTTGCAATCCACATTCAACAAAGTTTTTAATCTTGTGACTGTGAGAGCAGCTTGAAAAACAAGTCTTCATATCACATATAAACAAATCTGTACCTATTGTATGTTAATGCATTACCAGGTGAACATCAGAGACCTTCCACATGTAATATCATACTGTATCTAACCATTTGTAAAACAAGCTTTTTTTTTGCTCTGTGCTATGTACCTCCTCTAGATTTCGTGTGTGGATGGAGCAGTGCCTTAATTGGTTGTTAGTCTATTGACTGACATGACTTTTCAAAGCCTATTAATATATGCTTCCAATCTTTCTATGAACAAGAGGATATAATAGAATTTTGTTATTAATATCTAAATGAGATCAGCAGCTGTAATAAGCTAATGGCTTTAACAGACCACACTGAGAAAAAAAATTGCTGCTGTTCGGAGCAGTGGCCACATGAATTCTTCAGCCCAAAGATATCACAAGTTTTACTTTTCCTTGTTACCTCTGCCTATCATGCTCAGATAACAACCTTTTCTCCATGATAGCCAGAGGTACTAAGCTTGTGCCTGGAGATTTGACAACGATAACACATGCATGCATACACTAAAGCAGATGAAAATGCTGCACCAACTACTTCTACTATTGAATTAATTTCTGTTTGATTGCCTATGTTATATTCAGGGTGATGTGAGCGTGGCAGTGTGGAGGGAATGCTTGTCCAATATGTTTACCATGCCCTCTAAGATCAGTCAGTTTTAAATTCCTGTGCACTCTCCAGTTTTAAGTTATTTCAAACTTCTACTTTGCTGGCCAGCTCATGCTGGGGCGGTGTTAATATTTTATAAGATTGGCCCCTGACTTAATTTCAGTCCCCTGACCACTTGTACCTAAATATAAACCTCTCAGATCTGCGAGTGAACCTGTCTGTGAGACTGCCAACTGTTTGATTTGCAGGCTTCTCTAAGTTCAGAACTGCTTCTCTCAATTTACAGCAGCTTACCCTGCCCACTTGTCCCCCACCTGACTCAGCAGACAATCTTCCTACAATGGAGGGGCATTCACTTTCTACTTGCGTCAATAATCTTGAACAGAATCAAAAGTTTTAGTTGAACACCTGAAGCAAATCCTCAGACATATAATTTGTTTTTTTTAACTTGCATTATTTGATCAGCTGCATAATGTACATCTTGTTCTCAAATAGTATCCCTAGTATAAGAAAACATCTCATGTTAATTTTCAAAGAAAGCAGCAAGTCAAGAAGAATTTGGAGGCTGGAGTTGATGGATTTATGAAGGTTTTTCACAAGGGGGACTTGAATTTCTGTGGGGTTTCTCCTCATCATTTAACACAGACATATGCCATAAATAAGATGCAAACTTAAATTCAATAAATTTGATCATTTGTGGACTATTTCTGGAATAAAATTAGGTTCGGCTGAGGCTGTTTGGGATGCTTCAAATTAAAATCAGAACCTCAAAAGAAGCATCAAAATCTCTGGATCGCAGAGCTACATGCAAATTGGCACAGAATTGAGCTTTAAATATTTGGTTAAAAGGGTGGCATAAGCTTCAAATCACAGACACTGTCAGCTACAGCGAGGAAAGAAAGAGTTGTTCTGTTGGAACATGTTCTGTTTAAGCCAAGCTGGGGCCAGAGCCCAGGTGAGTTGACTAACTGGAGCAGCAGACAGGTACTAAAGCCAGGAAGATGAAGGTTTATGTTTTGGTTTTGGTTTATTATTGTCACTTGTACCAAGGTACAGTGAAAAATGTGTTCTTGCAAACCGTTCGTACAGACTGATTCATTACACAGTGCATTGAGGTAGGAGGTACAGTGAAAAATGTGTTCTTGCAAACCGTTCGTACAGACTGATTCATTACACAGTGCATTGAGGTAGGACATGGTAAAAACAATAACAGAAATCAGAGTAAAGTCTCACAGCTACAGGGAAGCATTGCAAGTAGACAATGAGGTGCAAGGTCAAACAAGGTAGATTTTAGGTCAAGAGTCTATCTCATCATATAAGGGAACCGTCAATAGTCTTATCACCGTGGGATAGAAACTGTTCTTGAGCCTGGTGGTATGTGCCCTCAGGCTCCTGTATCTTCTGTCTGATGGAAGAGGAGTGAAGAGAGAGTGACCCGGGTGGGTGGGGTCTTTGATTATGCTGGCTGCTACACCAAGGCAGTGAGAGGTGTAGACAGAGTCCATGGAGGGGAGGCTAGTTTCTGTGATGTGCTGGCCTGTGTCCACAAATCTGTAGTTTCTTGCGGTCATAGGCAGAGTAGTTGCCATACCAAGCCGTGATGCATCTAGATAAGATGCTTTCTATGAGAGGGCGTATCCATGACCCTGATAGGTAAAAGCTACAGAACAGAGTAGGAAAATAGGCAGCAGCATGTGCAAATGAGAGACTGGGGGAAGCAGGGGTTCGTCACCTCAACCCTGTTAATTATTGAGAAAAAAACACAAAGTTATGGATGGATGCTCACAATTGTGCCACACAACGTGAAGGACAAGTGCACATGTCCCTCCTGAAGCCAGAAAACTTAAAATATTCCGGCACACAACTCTGGATCAAGGTGAAATCAAATGGATTGCGCCAGGGTTTAATGAAGGTAATGGAGTATTAACAACTAAAGCCAAAACTTGTACTCTTAAGTGGTCTCATTGAAGTACTTTGTTCTGACCACTCCTGAATGATGCAAGTTTAACTCAGGAATGAGCTGCATTGAAGCAGTGTCTCCCTTTGGTCTTGTTGCTGGCTTGGTTTGCAAGGTGGTAATTTCCTAGCCTCAGGAATCTGTGATACTTTCACACAGATCGCAGTGGAAATGTTCGGAGACCACCAGACATTTCTCAGCCAGTTCATTGGTGATTGTTGGGTTCAGATCCCAGGCAGAGGTCCACGCCCTCATATTTCTCAAGCAGGAGATGACATTGCCCCTTTCAGGAAGGAGGCATTGATGTAGTTCACACGCTGAGACAGGGAAAATTTGTGCCCTTTTCCCCTATAGTCCAGACATTCGAAGGATTCAAGCAACAACCAATAAAAACATTAATTCAGTAGAAATTGCCATTCAAATAAGTAACATATTGATTTTTAAAAAGATCCTAAAATTGACACAAAATCTGGAAATCTGGAATAAAACAGAAAATGTTGGAAATACTCAGAGGTCAGGCAACATCTGTGGAGGGAGAAATGTTTCAGATTGAAGAGCTTTTATCAGAACTAGAAAAAATTGGGGTTAAACAGGTTTTCTGTCCCCACCATATCACCAACATTCCTGATTCCCCTTTCTCTGCATCTTAAAACTTCTTTCTCTCCAACAACCTCAGTCACCTACCCTCCCCACCCAATCTGCTTGTCACTCTCTCTCAAACAGACCCCTCCTTCCCAATTGCTACAGGTATCACTCATGGTAATACCCCTCCCTGCCAATCACACCCATCTCCACCCCACCACTGGCCAGGCATACTCATAATGTCTCCTGGAGAGACTGTTTTGAATGCCCAGGTCAGGTCTGTCTAGAGGAACAAACCAATTGCAGAAAAAGATTTCCCCAGAAACTCAATCTCTCCCAAACTGATGTCAAATTCTCTCAACTTCTATTCTTTCCCAATTGCCCATATCACAAAATAAGGTCTCAAAGTTTACTCATTAATTAATGCACAGTTGCACCCCCCTGTAAAAATGATTGCACCTTTGTTAGGTCAATACATACCCAGCAATTATAGTAAATACAAAGGGTTCACATTTTCATATTGAGATAGAATTGTCAATATGCTCCCATCAGTTGGAGTTTTTGTTGTTGTAGGGAGTTAGTGAAATGGATAATGCTGCTCTTTACATGTTAAAGTCTGTTGTTTACTTCAATCGGAAAAATATTAACAGCTGCACTACTTTAAATAAGGCTCCATACTCCCTTCAGTCACAGGCAGTTCTGGTTAATTATAGCACAACTGACCAGAGTAGTTTGCAGGCTCCGGCCATAAAACTACTAGAGCTCAAGAATTATCTAACTAGCAGTCACCATATAAAAGACATCAAGTAGGCACTCAATGTATGTGTTCAACGGAGCCCCGCATTACATGCTCCATTCCCCGAAAGTGAGCATGGCCCTGTGGAACTTTACAGCACAAAGGAGGTCATTCAGCCCATTGTGTTCATGCAACCAAAATATACTTGAGGTTAATCTAAACTGAAGCCCTTATATAACAGGGCAAACCACCCTCAAGAGACACAAGAGACTGCACATGCTGGAATCTGGAGCAACAAACAAGATGCTAACCACCCTCAGCTCCAGTGAGTTTATGGTACCTTATAATAGAACTGAGGGTCGGCATCCATGAGGTGAAATATTCAGAACATATTTAGCGGTGAACTGAAGAAACGTTCAGCAGTGGTCTGAAGGGTCTGTTTCTGTGCTGTTTAACTCTATGACTGTACGTGGCTATCAGTGGCAAGCCCCCCATGTTCTATGTGACGAGTTGGTGCTTCTTGCAGATTCCCATTGCCAGTTTGTGCTCTCAAGCTGGCAGCTCCACAGTGGCAAGAGTCTGCAATAGTGGCACTCCCTTGCGTGACATAATTCCATCACATGGGGAATTTGGACAAAAGCAAGAATGAGTTCAATGTGCATATGTGTGGAATGATGGACTTTGGAAGATTAAAATGGGAAAAAAGTGTATCATAAGTGGCATGATGAGCAGAGAAAACTGACATCCACATACCTCAAAGCTTAAAGGCCACAAGGATGTCGGTAAGGTAGTTAAAACTGCATGCAGTTTACATGTGTCTTATAACATAAAGCAGCAAAAATCACACCAGGATCTTATCACGGATTGGATCGGCCTCAGCCAAGTACTGTGGACAATAGTGGACACCACATTATCAGAAAGCTGTCATGGTCCAAGAAAGGGTGCCGGGAGGGGGCACACCAGCACATCACCAGGGGTGAGGGGCAATGGTGATCAGGAGACGGGGAGTAAGAAATTGAGGGACAGGTTTCCGACAAGCAGGGTTGATACAGGATGAGGCATGGCTGCTATTTCATGGAGCCATTTGGGACACATTTGGCTGGCTGCTTTCCTCTAAACTTCTGTCCATGTTATAACTATCTTTACCTGGAATGTCAGGATTACTCATTTCAAGAAGACAAAGATATGCAAACTACTGTCTGATCTCCATCCTCTTTGCAGAGCTGAGGGATTCTGAGGTGCTAACATATTTGAGATTATGCTCCAAGGTGTTGTCCAGGTTTTGACAGGCAGGTGTTACTATTCCAAATAATATATGTCCATATATACTGTGTCACTAATAATGCTTTAATATAAGCCACTTGGTTATATATCCAGTAAGCCCTATGAAAAGCAATGTGTACAAATCTAGCATAGTTCTGTTTCTGGTTGATAAGATTTGACCTTGTCTCTGCACTGTGTGAATTCCTGATCTCTTAATCATGTGAAAAATGTTATTGAGATGCAGAAGGGATCACAGAAATGGTCCCCAGCTTTAAATACCCAAGGGAAACTTAAATTATTGCATGATTTATAGGTACATTCTTTCAACTAACCAATATCAGTATGATACTGTTGATAATGCTGAAAAAACAGTGGTATTTTCATACCTGGTAACTTAATAATGTATGGGTGAAAGGTTCATGGAGATAAAGATCAGCCTGGTTAGAAATTCCAAAACATGTCCATCTGGGCTGTTGAATTATACCAAACAAATACTATGAAAATATTTGATATGGATTAGATCCATTTCTAATAACAGTTATGATTAGTCAGAATCAGGTTTATTATCACTGACATATGTTGTGAAATTTGTTGTTTTGTGGCAGGAGTACAGTGCAAGACATAAAAATTACTATAAGTTACAAAAATAAATAAATAGTGTAAAACAGGAATAACAAGGTAGTGTTCATGGGTTCATGGACCATTCAGAAATCTGATGGCGGAGGGGAAGAAGCTGTTCCTGAAATGTTGAGTGTGGGTCTTCAGGCTCCTGCAGATCCTCCCCGATGGTAGTAATGAGAAGAGGGCATGTCCCGGATGGTGAGGGTCCTTAATGATGGATGCCACCTTCTTGAGGCACCGCCTCTTGAAGATGTCCTCACTGTCAGGGAGGGTTGTGCCTGTGATGGAGTTGGCTGAGTCTACAACCCTCTGCGGCCCCTAGTGTGATTAAATGTTGGACATTGAAAGACATTTGCGTTCTGAAGAACCTGGGTATCTTTGTACGTGATCACTGAAAGTTAACATGGAGGTACAGCAACAAGTTGTAAAGGCAAACCAGTATGTTGGTCTTTATTGCAAGAGGATCTGAATACAAATGTCTTGAGCCAATCACATAGAACACTGGTGAGATAACATCTGGAATATTGTGAATGGGTCAAGCTCCTTCCCTAAGGGGTTATTGGAATAAGGAGTGGTGTCAATTAAAACCTACAAAATTCTTATGAGGCTCGACAGGGAAGATCTTGGGGTTTTTCCCCTTAGCTGAGATGTCTAGAGCCAAGGGTCACAGTC
Organism: Pristis pectinata; assembly: GCF_009764475.1. Lineage (NCBI taxonomy): Eukaryota > Metazoa > Chordata > Chondrichthyes > Rhinopristiformes > Pristidae > Pristis > Pristis pectinata. Next base: position 18,793,265 of record NC_067411.1, on the reverse strand, counting down.
TGAAAATAAGGGGATGGCCATTCAAGATTGAGATGAAACTTGTTCACCCAAAACATCACAAATCTTCTTCTCTTGAGTTCTCTACCTGAGGGAGCTGTGGGGTCTCAGTTGCTGAGTTCATTCAAGAGAGAGAATGATATGAAGGGATCAAAGGACATGAGGGTCATGGAGGGAACTGGTACTGAGGTATAAGATCACCCATGATCTTATTCAATAACAGGGGGGAATGGCCATTTTCTGCTTCTACTTTCTCTGTCCTTATGCTGTAATTTACCAACCATGGTGTTCCAAGTATTGCTAAATATTAGCTAAACTGCCTAAATCCATTGTCATTTAATTACTTTAAGTGGCAATGGTAAATTTTGTAACACTGCATCATAATCAGAATAGCCAGGGGCTGTGGTTGTGTCTTTAAAAGATAGCATAGACAATGCTGGAGGTGATAAGCATACAATGCTGAACAAGAAAACAAAACTGGACTTAAGTTTTCATACATTTTTTAGTGTGCTCACCCAGAATCTTCCAACTGATTCCATCCGCACAATGATCATCCCGAAGCCTCTGTTCCCTGTTCAGTGCCAGGATTAAGGATATCTCCTTATAATGGGAGGAGGAGAAGAGCCTGTCAACATGATTTTTAAAATATGTTTGTTCATGGTAGGTGGAAGTACCTGTACCGCACTATTTAGAGCCACTGGCTCACAGCACCAGAAGCCCAGGTTCAATCCTGACCTTAAGTGCTGTCCGTGTGGAGTCTCCACATTTTCCCCGTGACTGTGTGGGTTTCCTCTGAGTAGAGATTGGTAGGTTAGTTGGCCACTGTAAATTGTCCTTAGTGTGTGGGCGAGTAGTAGAACCTGGGGCGGATTTGATGAAAATGTAGGGAGAATAAAAAATGCAGGATTGGTGTAGGTTGACGGTCGGTGCAGACTTGGTGGGCTGAAGGGCCTGTTTCTGTGCTATCCCTAGTTGTCCATGAACTAAGAAAGCAGCTGAGGGTCAATCACACTGGGGATCTAGAGTCACTTATGACTCAGTACAGGCAAGGACAGCAGACTTTTTTCCCTGAAGATCAGTAAACCAGAGGGGTGCTTATGAAGATCCAGTAGTTTCATGGTTACTATTATTAAGACTTCTTTTATGTAATTCCAAAAATGTTAAATACATTTAATAAATTAAATATAAATTTCCCAGGTGCTGTGATGAGATTTGAATTCGTTTATCCGGATCACCAATTCAGACCTCGAGCTGCTAATGCTGTAACTCAACTGCTGTGATCCAAATGTGGGTGGAGCCAAGACTGAGGTTCTGCTAAGAGGGATTGAGGAACCAGGGTCCAAATGGAAACATAGAACCTCAATGGTAATAGTTGCTATTTCAGCACCTGCGTTTTGGTCAAAGAGATCAGAGAGTCATAGCTCAGAGTGGTTAGGATGACAGGATTTCCAGTTAATGGGGGTTCCTGCCATTCTGGGGAAGGGGGGCTGTTACCTTGGAATGGTCTCTATCCAGAACAGATACTCTAATCCAACTCTCTCATAGGAAGAGGTAAAAATTCAAGGATGTGCTCAAAGCCTCCTTGAAGAAATGCAGCATTCCCACTGCTTCCTGGGAATCTCTGGCTCATGACCACTCACAGTGGAGAAGCAGCATTCTGGATGGCATTGAGAACATGAAAGCTATGCATCAGGAGCACACTGAAACCCTGCATAAGCAGTGGAATGAGTGGACCACTTCACTAACTACCCCTCCACTTGCCCTGTCTATGGAAGAATCTGTGATTCACACATTGCTCTCATTAGGTACCACAGAACCCACAAATCTGGAGTGAAAATAAGTCATCCTGGATCCTGAGGGGCTGCCTAAGAAGGAGAGGGAGTGTTAAACCAGGCTGGATACATAACTCTGAAGAATCAAATAACCAGGGCTGAAGACAGGGATTTAAACTAAAAAAAGAGACGGAGGGTTCAAGAGAAAAGACAAGATAAAAGAGCCGCATTGCAATGATGGGCAGGAAATTGGCAAGAGAAATTGGCAGATCAGTTTATAGATCAAGATATTTTCTTGGAGGAGGAAATCATGGAACCAAGCAGAGAACAGATTAATATAGATCGTGCCTTGTGGCATGAGACAGAATGATTAGTCGAAAGAGATCCCCTTGGGGAGATATATGTATAATAATACAGAAGGTTGCACCAAGTTCATGAGGATGTGGTTCCATTCCAAAATTAATTCCTAAACTTAAATAAAGCCAGTAACATAGGAATGAAAACAGGTAAATAATAGCAAGTAATTAAACTACCATAATTTTCAATGAATGTACATTCCATTGAGAAATAAATGCTTCATGGGAGAAATGATCTATCTGTGGTTTTCGAAGATTTGCATTAGATTAAAAGAAATTTATAACGTTGCCAAAAAAGGCAATCCTTAGGATCGAGAGAGCTTTAGAAACCAGGAAAGGTGACCAAAAATTGATAAGAAGTGGGCAAGTAAATCATCAAGTGGGCATTGACTTGAATTGTTAACTCTTTTCCTCCTGTTACAATACTGCCTGACTTGCTGAGCAACTGGAGGGAGTGGGTTAAAGTCAGAAAGCATAAAGTACTGATAAGTGATTGTGAGTCAGGCAGAGGGTGATAGACATTTATGGTCCCCAGACATCAGTGCTGGATCAACTGCTTTCTTTGATGTAGGTTAATGACTTAGTTGTGGGTATCCAAGGTACCATTTAGAACAATGCTGGAAAGTATGATAAACAGTGAGGAAGATCGTAATATTATTTGCCTCACAGCTGCAAGGACCCAGGTTCAATCTTGGCCTCAGGTTCTGACTGTTTGGAATTTGCATGTTCTCTCTGAGCCATGCGGGGTTTCTGCTGGGTGCTGTGGAAAGGCTGATGGATTACTTGGCTGCTGTAATCTACCCTTTAGTGTAGATGAGTAGCTAAAGAACCAAAAGGGAGTTGATGTGCATGAGAGAAAGAGAATAAGTTACAGGGCTGCAGAGCAAAGGAAAGGTAGAATAGAATTGATAGCATTGTGCTGCTCAGAGCTAGCACGGACCTGTTGGGCTGAAGGGCCTCTTTCTGGCAGCAAGTAATTAAGTTAAGCAAGAGGACATAAATAAGTTTGCAAAATGGGTCAACCAGTTTAATATAGAGAAGTGTGAAGTGATATGCTTTGGCAGAAAGAACATGTAGAGATAATATGGACTAAATGGCAAAGTTCTAAAGGATGTACAGGAACAAATATATTATACAAATATAATTGCCCATAAATCTTTAAAATGACAGGCTCATTATGAGATTGGTTAATAAAGCACAAGGCGTACTGGGATTCAGAATAAGAGCATAGAGTTCAATGGAAGGGAGATTATGTTGAACCTCTACAAAGCGCTAGTTAGGCTACATCTGCAATATTGCATCTAAACGGAAACTGGTGGAAACGCTCAACAGATCAAGGGGCCTCTGTGGAAAGAGAAAGAGTTAATGTTTCAAGGCCGAGATACTTCATCAAATTGCTTCTTTCTGTGCCATAACAATTCTGCAGTTCTGGTTCTGATTTCCAGCACCCCTGAAATTTTGTGTCAAAGTCATAGAGAGATGCAGTGCAGAAGCAGGCCCTTCAGCCCATTGAGTCTGTACTAACCACCCATGTACATTAATCCCATTTTGTAATGTCCCAATATTCCTTTCAACACCTCCCAGATTCTACCACTCACCTACACGATGAGGGCAATTTACAGCTACCAATTAACCTACCATGCTGCACATCTTTGGGGTGTGGGAAGAAACTGGAGTACCCAGGGGAAATGCACATGGTAACAGGGAGAACGTGCAAGCTCCACAAAGGCAGCACCCAAGGTCAGGATTGAACCTGGGTCACCGCCACTGTATGAAAAAGTTATTACATTTAAATAGAAAATAGCTTTTTTGGGAAATTTCCCAGACAATTAAAAATCTAACATTTAGCAACATATAAATGTGTGAAAATTGAAGGAGCTGTTGCAGGTAAACATTCCTGGGCTTCGATACGAACAGGCAACTGAAAACTTCAGGATTAAATTCATCTGTCTGGCCAGTTTCTTTGAGATTATCAGCACTCTAAGATAAGATAAAGATATCAATTTAAACAAATATCAAAAATAAATATTCAGAAGATTGTGAAAAGTGATCACAATCTTGGTATGTTGGAATTTTTAGAAGCGTACTATTATCAGATTTGTTAATGAATCCCTCACACATGGTACCTGGTTACAGACAGCGCATTCCAAAGAGTTCAGGGTAGAATCTCTGATCTAATCTGTTACTTCAAGAACTAGACTTTAACATCAAATAAAAGCAAAGAGCATGAGATGGAAGCTGAGGATATATCAGTCATTTTCAATGACAGAGGAGAAGCACTGAAACCAAATGAAACAGCTCCAATTGATCTACTTGGACATGGAAGTGAGACAAAGCATTGTTCTGAATCAGCACATGAAAATATGCCACAGTACCTGGAATTGACTCCAACACCCCTATCCAGAAGGAACCTTTGACAATTAGTTCATTAATTCAAATATCTGTAGAGGAACTTGTACTCAAGCTCTTCCAGTTCAGATCCAAAGAGTGAGGTCAATTGAGCTACAGCTGGTGCTATTAATGCCGAATATGATATGTACTTATACAGCACTTGTAATGCAAACAACATAAGAATCTTGGTCAAAAATCATTTTAAGGAAAAATGAGAGATGGGGAGACCAGATTTATGCAGTCTGGCCTTATATATTAACCCTTTCAGTTCTGTCGTCATTCTGGTGAATCTAAGCAAGAAGAAATCACCATGTGGACAGAGGAAAAGATTCAAGGATGTGTTCAAAACCTTGTTGAAGGAATGCAACAATCCCACTAACTCCTGGGAAGCTCTGGTCCATGACAGGTCAAAGTGGAGACACACCATCGGGATTCCTCTCTGTCCGAAAAACCAAACACAGATGGTGTGACCACTTTGCAGAGTCCTGCGTTCTGTCTAGAGCAGCACACAGAGCACTCTCGGTTCCCTACCACTTAAGGCAACTCTATCCCACTCTGACCTATCTCTCTATGGCCTCCTGCACAGTTATAATGAGGGCCATTGTAAGCTTGAGGAACAAGACCTCGTTTTCCGCCTGTGCACTTTGCAGCTGTCCAGACTCAGTACCAAATTCTACAACTTCAGTTAACATTTTTTCCATCTGTATCAGAACTGCACTGTACTGCTGCCGCAAAACAACAAATTTAACGTCATATCAGTCAGTGATAATAAACCTGATTCTGATTCTGAACTGGCCACTTCTACTGTAAGTCATCATCCGTGGCATGGACTCTGTTTTTCTCCCTCCAGTAGAACAGCCTGACCAGCTGGGCACGTCTTGGTTTTAAACCTTTCCAGTTCTTTGTTTGTATTCTCACTCTCTAGCTGTCCTGACTTCACAGCTTTTGTTCATGTTCCCTCTCCCTACCTGCCCCCGTTAACCCATCAACCAGACGACCTCTAGCACTTATTCCCATGGGAACCCTAGCCTCATCCGATCAGAGATATTCCCTTTGTCTTATCCATCTGTGCCCCCTACCTTCTCTGCAAGTTAAAACTAGATTCTTTTTGCTCTTTCCCAGTCCTGATGAAGCGTCTTTGATCTGAAACATTAACTCTGTTCTTCTTTCCACAGGAGCTCAGTGTTACCAGCATCTTCTGTTTTTACTTGAGCATTCAGGATGATATTGACAACCTCCTCAGGGGCATACAGAAACCTGTATATGGCAGAAGGAGTGTAGCCCCTCACAAACTGCCAATCACCTGCCCTGTCAGGACCCTTCTGCCCCACCTGCGGCAGAGTCTGCAGATCCCACGTTGGCTTCATCAGTCACCTTAGAACGCACCGAATTGGTATGGAAGCAAGTCATCCTTGATCACCACACTCCTCCTGGGGTGTGACTCCCACGATGTGGTGCACCAGTTGGAACAAGGTCAGTTGTCGATGCAACTGAAATATTGCTCCCTTTGTGCTCTCTGAGAACCTGCTTTTGCTACACTCCCTAATCAAAACATTATCTGGACTGAGTCAAGCTTTCCTAAAACTCTTCGCGTTCTGCAACATCATCAAGCTATAGAATAGGTGTGAATACCACCATTTACTATAACAGTGGTGGAGCAATAGATATGAATAACATGGGAGCCAGTATGTTGCCAGTTCCTTTGTTACATAGAAAAAGCTATTATATCAAGGACTGGAGCTTGTATCTTATTTTATTATCCCTTGGGCATCAGGAGCACTGAAGGAGAACTAAAGGAGAAGGTTTGGGATGTTGCTGGGAGAGAGATAATTCAGGTTTCCTTATTAACAATTTTCAGGGTAAGAGTTGCAGGAACAGGTTGAAGCTATGCAATTAAAGCCAAGCCTGATTACCTTGGGTCTTTAAGAAATCAGATTGACTGAGATGATGAGCTCAAGTACGGTAGTGTAACAGTTAGCGTAATGCTATTACAGCGCCAGCAACCCGGGTTCAATTCCCGCTGCTGTCTGTAAGGAGTTTGTATGTTCTCCCTGTGTCTGTGTGGGTTTCCTCCGGGTGCTCCGGTTTCCTTCCACATTCCAAAGACATACGGGTTAGGAAGTTGTGGGCATGCTATGTTGGCGCCAGAAGCATGGCGACACTTGCGGGCTGCCCCCAGAACACTCTACACAAAAGATACATTTCACTGTGTGTTTCAATGTACATGTGACTAATAAAGATCTTATCTTATTGCATTACTGTGTAATTTCTGCATTCTGGACAACACACTCAAGTTTGAACAAGAAACTATTTATTCAGTTGGTGAGGCCACATTTGGAATATTGTGTTCATTTTTGGTCACCCTGCTATAGGAAAGATGTCATTAAGCTGGAAAGAGTGCGGAGGAGATTTACGAGGATGTTGCTGGGACTCAAGGAACTGTGTTATGGAGACAGGTTGAGTAGAACCATAGAACAATACAGCACAATACAGGCCCTTCGGCCCACCATGTTGTGCTGACCTTCAAACCACTCCTAAGACTATCTAACCCCTTCCTCCCACATATCCCTCTATCTTAAATTCCTCCATATGCTTATCTAACAATCTCTTGAACTTGACCAACGTATCAGCCTCCACCACCACCCCAGGCAGCGCATTCCATGCACCAACCATTCTCTGGGTGAAAAACCTCCCTCTGACATCTCCCTTGAACTTCCCTCCCATTACCTTAAAGCTATGCACTCTTGTATTGAGCATTGGTGCCCTGGGAAAGAGGCACTGGCTGTCCACTCTATCTACTCCTCTTAATATTTTGTATACCTCTATCATGTCTCCCCTCATCCTCCTCCTCTCCAATGAGTGAAGCCCTAGCTCCTTTAGTCTCTCCTTATAATCCATACTCTCTAATCCAGGCAGCATCCGGGTAAATCTCCTCTGCACCCTCTCCAACGCCTCCACATCCTTCCTATAATGAGGTGACCAGAACTGGACACAGCGCTCCAAGTGTGGTCTAACCAGAGTTTTGTAAAGCTGCATCATTACTTCATGGCTCTTAAACTCTATCCCATGACTTATGAAAGCCAACATCCCATAAGCTTTCTTAACTACCCTATCCACCTGTGAGGGGACTTTCAGTGATCTGTGGATACGAACCCCCAGATCCCTCTGCTCCTCCACACTGCCCAGAGTCCTGGCATCAGTCCCATTCTTTCACATATCAACCTACTCTCTCACACAACCACCAACTCTCCTGATTCTCCTTCCTCACACCTACACCAGGGCATCATTTACAGCAAACAATTAACCTTATCTGTATTGAAACCCATTTGCCACTCCTCGGCGCACTTCCCTAACTGATCAAGATCTCCCTGCAAGCTACGACGACCTTCTTCACTATCAACAACACCTCCTAATTTCGTGTCATCTACAAACTTGCTGATCAAGCCTTGGGCATTCACATCCAAATCATTTATGAGGTTCGTCATTGCATCTGAAGATCATTTTCCAAGATGTCCCTATTCATTTTGAAAGCTACAAAAGATGTATCCTTTAAACCCATATCTGAAAAAGGAAGAAAGAAAACCTTGCACTTATCTCTCCCTTGAATCCTCCATATCAGTGCATAAGTGTGGACCAAAAGTACTCATGGCTGACCTATGATACCCAAATAAGTATTGCAGTGCAATGCATTACTGGAACCTTGAAGTCAGCTCAAACACTTTGAATCCCTATACTGCATTTTATTTGCCACATGCTGTATTATGTGGAAACTCTGGTAAATTAAGGGAAACAAATATTTCTCTGTCCACTAGGATTTTAACAATGCCTTCACTATTATTCAGAAAGTTGGACAAATTCTGGAGCATGGGCTTAAACTTCAGCATGCAAATTCTAACCTAATGAAGTTTAAAAGAAAACCAAATAAAAGTTAAAATACCAAACAGACATCTCACGGACCCTTAAAGTGATCTTCCATGTTGCTCAAGGACTACTCCAAATCATATCAGCCCAAACCAGATATTGGATGGCAAACTGAAATATAAATTTCTCTTGTGCATGACTGAGGATTTCCAGAACAATTCAGTGTTCAATCAACAAAGATTGAAGAGGTAACACAGTGATGCATGCTGTTACCCTGATGCTGTTCTCGCTCAACTGCTTAAGTGTAAAATTATAGCTGTTGTTTGATATCTGTATCAGCCTTAGAAAATAAGAATATCCTTGGAAGGACACAAAGTACTTTACACCCAGTTCTTCTAAATGTAGCCACTTGTACAGAAATATCACAGCTGAATTGGAAAGAACAAGTCCCACAGTCACCAGTGTAATAATCGTAAGATAATCTGTTGTCGTGAGATTGGTTGTGTTGACCGGGATGCCAGGGACTACTTCCCTATAGTCCATTGGGATCTTTAACATTTACCCGTGAAGGCAAACGGGGCTTTAGTTTAATATCTCATCTGAAAAACCACACATTCAAATCTCCAGCATTCTTTCAGTGTCTAGTTTTATTCATTGGCCCAATGTAAAAATGTAAAATTTCATAGTCACTGACCTTATTTTTTCTGGGAACACAAAGGGAAAATCAAAAGGATACAATGGAGTTGGTCATTGGTGAGAGTTTCAAAGGTTAAGTGCAGGAAGACAGATGTTACTATTACAAAAAGTTAAGAAATAGAAAATTAATGCATGTCATAAATGAATGTGAAACCAAGATATAAGATTTTATTCATTTTACAAGTGAATAGTTGATTGGATAAACAAAATAGAATTTACTTTGCAAAAAACGAGCTGCTGGGGGAACTCAGCGGTCAGGCAGCTTCTGTGAAGGGAAATAGTTGACATTTCAGTTCAAGCCCCCTCATCTGGCAGTCAGTCCAGATGAAGGGTCTCGACACAAAACATTAACTGTCCATTTCCCTCCTTTGCTCCAGATTCCAGAATCTGCAATCTCTTGTCATAGAGTTATAAGGTTATACAGCAAGGAAACAGGTCCTTCAGCCCAACTCGTCCATGCTGACCAAGTTGTCTACCTGAGCTAGTCCCATTTGCCTGCGTTTGGCCCATATCACTAAACCTTTCCCATCCATATACCTGTCGAAATAACTTTTAAATGTTGTAATTGTGACCACATCCATAGCTTCCTCTGGCAGTTCGTTCCATGTACCTACCACCCTCTGTGTGAAAAAGTTGCCCCTCAGGTCCCTTTTAAATCTTTTCCCTCTCACCTTAAATCTATGCCCCCTAGTTTTAGACTCCCCTATCCTGAGAAAAAGACGGTGACCATTCACCGTATCTATGTTCCTCATGATTTTAAATACCTCTATAAGGTCACCCCTCAGTCTCCTACTCTCCAGGGAAAAAAGTCCCAGCCTCTCCTACCTCTCCTTATACCTTAAGCCCTCCAGTCCTGGCAAAATCCTCAGGAATCTTTTCTGACCCTTTCCAACTTAATGATATCCTTCCTATAGCTAGGTGACCAGAACTGCACACAATACTCCAAGTGAGGTCTTGTACAGTTGTAACAAGATGTCTCAACTCATGTACTCAATGCCTGACCACTGAGGACAAGCATGTCAAATGCCTTCTTCACCACCTTGTCTACATACAGGTTGGGACTGTTTTCATTGATGCATAGGAGGATGAGGGGTGATTTTATAGAGGTGTATAAAATCATGAGTGGCATCAATAGGCACAGTTTTTTTCCCAGGGTTGGGGAATCAATAGGGCATAAGTTTAAGGTGAGAGGGGAGAGATTTAATAGGAACCCAAGGGGCAACTTTTTCACCCAAAGAGTGGTCAGTATATGGAATGAGCTGCCAGAGGAAGTGGTTGAGGCAGGTACATTAACAACATTTAAAAGGTACTTGGACAGTTGCATGGATAGGAAAGGTTCAGAGGGATATGGGCCAAACGTGGGCAAGTGGGACTAGCTTAGATGGGAATCTTGGTCGGCATGGACCGGTTGGGCCAAAAGGCCTGTTTCTGTGCTGTATGACTATACGAAAGAGGATTACTCATATATTTTAATGTTCTTGTGATGTGCCAATATTCCAGTATTCTTGTTGATTAATTTTTTGATTCATATCTCTGACCATTAAGAAAATATTCTGATTGTTGTAGTAGTTCCTCAAGAAGCATCTTCAACCAATCTTCTTCTGCTTTCATTCATGGTTACATTGGAGTACCAGCAACGGAGGCAGTCCCGAAGAGTTTCATGAAGCTAATTCCCGGAATGGGAGGTCTTATGGCTAAGAGAGTTATATCTGTATTCTTTGCTGTTTAGAAGAATGAGCAGTGATCTTATTGAAATATCTAAGAGCCTATCAAAGCATTACAGGGAAAATGCTGAGATATTTCCCATGAGTGGGAGAGTCTTGAACGAGGGGACAGAGTTACAAAATAAGAGGGCAGTCATTTAAAACTGAGCTGCATAGGTATGTCTTCTCACAGAGGACAGCGAATCTATGGAATTCTCTGTCCCTCAGTTTTGTGAAGGCAAAGTTACTGGGGGTAGTTAAGGAGGAGGTAGATCCATTCTTGAAAGATCAGGGAATTGAGGGCCATAGGGAACTGACGCAGAACATGAATTGAGGTCTGGGGCAGGTCACTCGTGATGATATTGAATGGCAAAACAGGGTTGAGGGGCTGAGTGGCTCACTGATGCTCCTATTTTCTCATGTTCTATGACTGTCTGTCTCCAATTATAATGCCTTCAATCTGAACTAGACAATACCAGCCCACAATAGGACTTGGATAACATTCCATTTTGGGTAGTATCTCTGGATGGGCCGGTAAGTGACAGGAGGATTTTGCTGCTCAAGTTCCAGAGAATGGACAAGTTGAAACCCAGCCAATGGTGGCATAATCGTTGCTAAATCCCATCCCATTCATATCCATTGACCAGAAACAGGACATTGCTGGCTATTTTAACACTGGTTAAAAAACAGTGAAGTGGCTGGAAACTCTGTGACAAGTGGCTCATGTCCTGACCCAAAAAAGATTGTCTATCAACAAATCATACAAATATACACCACAGGAAGCCATTCAATACACTTTGTACATGACAGTCTGCAAAGCTTTGGTCAGAAGTACAATGTAATTCTCATATTTGCCTCAGTGACTGCAGCTGCAATAAAACTCAGTAGCTCAACACCATTCCGTGAAAGAGCTTGTCATTCAACCAGACACCATGCCAGCTCAGACAAACATCGCTTGTCCTTCATGGTTACTGGGTCTCCGGCACATTTGAGGGAGCATTTGCACGACAGTGACTGCAGGGGTTCATGGAAAAGTCACAGCAACGCAGGAGGGCAGCATGTGGTGTGAAATAAATGTCAGCTTACCAACACCCTGGGAATTTTTTTTAAAAGAATCAATGTATTGCAAATTGGGAAAGACAGTAAGTGGAAATAGAATTAACTCTGGAAAATTAACAGAGTGATAGAATTGGTGCATTGATTGTCAGAAAGATCTGGAGCTGCAATTTAAACCATGGTTGATTGGGTTGAATTGTGCAGGCAAGACAGTGGACTTTAAACCAGCAGAGGCTTTACAAGATACTGATCAGATTGCACCTTAAATGGCTGGTACAATTTTATGTAGCCCTAATCTCTGGGACAACAATAATCCACCACTACTTCCACTCATGTAGCACCTTTAACATAAAAAATGCTCCAAATGCCACTGGAGATTTATTATCCTCATTCTACTTTATTTGTTCACAGCTCACTAGTAATGTTAACTGTCCATCCCTAATTACCTCTGAACCAAGGAGGCAGTTAAGTGTCAACTATATTGGTAAACTTGGAGGCACGTACAGGTCAGACCAGGCTAGGATAGCAGATTTCCTATTCCAAAGAATATTGGTGAACCAGATGCAATTTTATAATAGTTTAATAGTTTCATGGTTACTGTTACTGAGACTGGCTTCTTTTTCAAATTCAGACTTACTTAATGAGCTGAATTTCAATCCCTCAACTGTTGTGGCGGGATTCCAAGTCATGTTTCAGAATCAATGGTTTAGACCTCTAGATGCTCGTCCACTAACTTAACTAGTTCTCTACTGTAGTGGTCAAAAGGCTAGACTTTAACAAAGCAGGGTGACAGCCAGAGAGATTTAGGACAGAGATGAGGAGAAACTGCTTTTCCCAGAGAGTAGTGAATCTGTAGAATTCTCTGCCCAGGGAAGCAGTAGAGGCTACTTCATTAAATATATTTAAGACACACCGTTAGACAGATTTTTGTATAATAGGGGAATTAAGGGTTATGGGGAAAAGGCAGGTAGGTGGATCTGAGTCCACGGCCAGATCAGCCATGATTTTATTGAGTGACGGAGCAGGCTCGATGGGCCAGATGGCCTACTCCTGCTCCCAATTCTTACGCTCTTATGAGATTCAGGGAGGGAATTCCAAAGAGCACAGACACAAGAGACTGCAGATGCTGGAATTCGCCCACAATAAATAATCTGCTGGAGGAACTCAGTGGGTTGAGCAGCATCTATGGGAGGAAAGGCATTGTTGATGTTTCAGGTCCAAACCCTGCATCAGGACTCCAGAAGATTGTTTGTTGGTCCAGATTCCAGTATCTGCAGTGTCTCATGTCTCCATTGTACTACTCCACTGCAAAATCTCTTCAAGGTATGCCAACTTTGAAGAAGTTTTCCTCCTCTCTCCAATGGGAGTTCTATGAGACCCTCTCTCACTGCTCTCCCTCTGAGGTTTCCACTGCTCTCCAGCACTCTGACAACATTCTTACCAAGACTCACTACTACAGCCACATATCCTTCCTTAGTAGTCATCTTCTGTCCTGATGCTGGGCTTCAACCCAAAACTTCAACAATTCCTTTCCTCTCACAGGCGCTGCTCAACCTGTTGAGTTCCGCTAGCAGATTACTTGTTGCTAGGGAATTCCAGAGCTTGGGGATGTGGGCATTCTCGCTAGTAGTGAGGCAAATCATGATTGGCAGATTTAAGGAGGACTGTAGATATCTCAGAGGTTTCTAAAATTGGATGAGATTTCTAAGACAGGGTGAGGGCATAGCTGTGTTGGGATCTGGAAAGTTAAAACTGAAGCACTGCTTAACTGGGAGTTAGCATGAGCGCTGAGCTGAATTTGGGTGTGGGGTAAGACATGAACAGTTACTTGGGGTACATGAGAGCAGAATACGGGCAGGACTGGAAATCTTGAGGAACAGAGGATCATGAATTCAAGCCCCATTCCAGCATTGAATGCATAGTTTATGTTAATACCACTGTGCTCCCCAGACTCCCAGCAGCAAATTCACATCAAAGTTTTTTTTGGGTAGTTGATTAATATTGGGCTCTGTGAGGTTATCACCAAATTGGATGCATCACACCTAAGAACTAGGATCTGCAGGGGGGTGGAAACCAGTGTGCTCACCACATACATTTTGGTGTCAGAGGTCTATAATATTAATGTACCTCCATCACAATGGAAGTCTACCACCCTCTCATTAACTCTTTGTTCGTGTTAAATGGGGATAAATAATCATTCCCCAGCAATAAATCCAGCTCTCAGATGGTAGAGTAGATCAGTAGCCACACTGAAATCATGGATCAACTTCATACAATAGGAACAGGTCCAGGCAGACAAACATAATGGATTGGAGAAATGCAGCAGGAGTGAGTTTGAAGCACAAATCTTTTGCATTTAAAGTTCTGCAATATTTTGCACTAGTTTAGCTGATTACACTCAGGTAGCACTAATATCTCAGGCAGTAGCTCTAGGCTCAGTCACATGGATATATACAATGTACCTAAACTGTTAAAAAGACAAAGAGCAGGAATGGTTAGAAAAAGTCAGGAGGTCAGGCAGCATCTGCAGAGGGAGAAAAACACAATAAGCATTTCAGTTCTAATGTTAACTGTGTATCTTTCCACAGATGCTGCTTGACCTGTATTTTCTGCTTTTGTTTAACAGTCAGGTCACTGAGGTGTCATTGGTTAGAAAACCAACATGTTTTTTGAAGAGTGGTAGGGTGGAGATCTGAATGGAGCAAATGGCCAAGGGAAGGTGGTGAGCACGTGTTAGTGTAGCTGATCTGTCTGCAGGAGATCCAAGTGGAAGGAGATGAATGAGAACAAAGGAGGGAGCCACACAGTGCTAAATCTGTGAGACACAGATCACTGCAGTTGCTGAAAATCTGAAACAGAGAGGGTTGGAAACATCCAGCAGGTTCTGCTATGAAATGAAATAGTTGAATTTAGTGTTAAGTCCTGAGAGCTGCAATGTGCCTCATCAGAAGATGAGATACTGTTGCTCCAGCTTATGCTGGGCTTTGTATTTTTAAGAGATCAGCATGAGAGAGACATAAAGAATTAAAGTGACAGGCAGGCAGAAGCTCGGGGTCACCTTTCCAGACTTAGCGTTGAAGTTCTGCAAAGCACTCATCAACCTGTCTTTGATGTCTCCAATGTAAAAGAAACCACATTGCAGCACATTAGATTGGAAGAAGTGCAAGTAAAGAGCTGGCTTCAGCTGAAAATGAGTGTTTGGTTCTCTGAGTGTTGGGGCAGGCATTTCATCTCCTGCCTTAGAGTCATAGAGGCATACTGCACAGAAATAGCCCTCTCGACCTACCATGTCCATGCCAACCATTAAGTACCCGTCTATACCAATCCCATTTACCAGCACTTGGTCTGTCACCTTCTGTGCTTTGTCAATTCAATTGCTCTTCTAGATATTTATGAAATGTTGTGAAAGTACCTGCCTCCATCACCCCCATCAGGCAGTGCACTCCAGATTCCAACCACCTTTGGGGTGAAAAAATATTTCCTCAGGTCCCCTCTAAATTTCTTACTCCTTATGTCCTCTAGTTTTAGCCACCTCTGCCATGGGGAAAAGTTTCCTACCATCTACCCAATTGGTATTCCTAATAATTTTGGTTCCTTATAATTCCTTATAATTTTATAACTTAACCCTATTATATTGCACGGGAAGATGTTATGAAAAGTGGATGCCATTGAAAAGAGAAGCATGTACCAGGGAACTCGAGAGAATGGCTTCTTAGGAGAGGGGAGGAGATGCGTCTGATGGGGACATCCCATTGAAGGTGGTGGAAATGTTAGACGCAGGCTTAACTTGTTCCACGGTGCCACCTGCTGGCAGAATTCCATAACAACACACCAGCAAAATAAAATAGAAACTACAATGGTAAATATTGATGTGAAAAGGTGACCAAAAACCATGTCAAAAAACTTATAGTTACTGATGCTCAGTTTGGGTCTCATCTGAAAATAGAACCAGCTGAGTGAAGTCCTGTGCAACAGATGGAGCAGGGAGGCAATGGCAGGGATTGATGTAGTCGAGTGCCTGAAGTGCCTCCTGCAGGAAGTCCAGGTCTCAGAAACATCTATATGTGCTTCATCAGAAGATGAGATGTTGTTGCTCCAGCTTATGTTGGGCTTTGTATTTTTAAGAGATCAGCATGGGAGAAACATAGAGAATTAAATTGACAGACAGGCAGAAGCTTGGGGTCACCTTTCCAGACTTAGCATTGAAGTTCTGCAAAGCACTCATCAGTCTGCCTTTGGTGTCTCCAATGTAAAAGAAACCACATCGCAGCACATTAGATTGGAAGAGGTGCATGTGAATAGCTGGCTTCAGCTGAAAATGAGTGTTTGGTTCTTTGAGCGTTGGAGGGCAGGGTCACTGCTGCCCAGAATACTAAGAGTTTTGTGCCTAGTCTGAGCTCTTGATCTTCAATACCCATTTCCTTAATCGACCAAAGGCTTGAATATGGTGGTGAACCAGAACAAAAAAAACCAGAAATATTGGAAGAACTTTTGTCAGTCAAGCAACATTTGTGGAAAGAGAAATCAGTTAATGTTTCCAGTTGGGGACCCTTCCTCGGAGCTGGGAGAAGAGGGGTTACAGTTTTCATAGCAATTTCAAGGGAGGTGATGGTGGTGAATTTCATTATCAATGTCTGTCTTTACCAAGAAGTGATACCCGAGATAAGGGAAGAGCTACTGCCACTCAACTACCAAGGCTTGGGTAACCTTGGTTCTGGAATGTCATTGTTGTGGGTTTTTAAAAATTTTTTAAAAATTTTATTTACAGCGTGGTAACAGGCCCTTCCAGCCCAACGAGTCCGTGCCACCCATTTTAAACCCCCATATTAACCTACCCATACGTCTTTGAAATGTGGGAGGAAACCGGAGCACCCGGAGGAAACCCACGCAGACACAGGAGAACGTATAAACTCCTTACAGACAGCAACGGGAATCGAACCCCGATCGCTGCCACTGTAATAGCGTCGCGCTAACCGCTACGCTACCGTGCCGCCCATTAATGGCTTGAAAAGCTTCCCATTAATTCTGAAGATTAGCTCTACTGCCACAGGAAGTTTGTCAAAGGAGAGGTACAACACTGCAACAAGAAAGCTTGAGGAAAGTGTTTTGATACTAGTCTTCACTGAAAATCATTCTGTTGTACAACCACAGAACATAGAACAGTACAGCACAGGGACAGACCCTTTGGCCCACCATGTCTGTGCCAAACATGATACCAAATTAATCTGTTTGCACATGATCCACGACACCCCATTCCCTGTATGTTCATGTGCCTGTCTAAATGCCTCTTAAACACCACTATTGTGTTTGCTTCCACCACCACCTTCCACTGGTGCATTCCAGGCACCTACCACTCTGCATAAAAACTTACCCTGCACACCTCCTTTAAAATTTTCCCCTCTTAATATCACAGCTTCCAAGCCGTCGTGGAGCAAGCACAAGATGGACGCAGAATTCTGTGGGCAGCTGAATTTGAGTAGGATGTTCCACAGTTCCTCCCAACTGATGGAGTCAAAGGCTTTGGTGAGATCTGGACCTAAAGAGCAAATGATGGAGAGAGAGCGAGACAGGGCGTGCGGGAGGCTCAGCAACTCAATGACAGTTCTTCAGCTCTGTAAAAGCCACTGTGGCTCAAACACCCATTGTCCCTTGAGAGCCAGGAACAGGAGGGTGAACTTACCAGGGACAGAAAGGAAGTCAATGCTCATTGTGAAGAACAATTCAAAGACCTCCTCAGTTATCACTCATACAGAGAATCATAGAATTGTTTCAGACATGAAAGAGGCCATTTGGCCCATCAGATCTACACTGGATTGCTAACAAAGGCAATAGAAAGCAAGAAGATAGAAGAAAGACCAGGCCATCTAGTGCAGGAGAAGATCTGCCATGATTTTGAATTTGGTTCCTATTTCTTATGTTCTTATTACAGAACTGCCCTTCCTTCAGAGATCTAGATTTCAATTCAACCCAAGTCATTTGCATGGTCAGATCAGATAACAAGAACGTTGCCATGATACCAGCACTGAATGAGCCTTGCAATGCAACCCACCAGGAACAAGGCTGAATCAACCATGGTGAAAGACTAATGGCACAAAACTGGCATTTGCGACATACCTTCTAAAGATGTGCAAGTACAAAGATCTGGCAACAGACTGCTCTGAAGTTGGTAGTTTCAAAAGATCTCTGCCCTGGATTTTGTAGTTGCAGTGAATTTGGTATGTGAAGGAACGGTTAACATATACCATCATTGCACTATGAAACTATCAACAACTTCTGCAGCATCCACAGAGCAGATGGTTGCTGATAAGAATCACTTCCTAAACACTTGATGACCACCTTTATTTTGCAGTAGCCTGCTCTGTCCACATTTTTCTGCACATTTTTTCTGAGGTTTGCAGATAAATCTTGAAGGACATTTATAGAGTAATTAACAAAAAAATGGTTTCCAGTGGCATTGGTGGAGGGTGCAGATTTAAGCTGACTGAGACAGAGATGAGGCACAAGATCTTTCTCATAGGGTTATGAGTCTTTGGAACTCTCTTCCTCAAAGGGTAGTGGAAGCAGAACGTTTCAGTAATTTTGAAGCAGAGGTAAATAGTAACTTGATAAGCAAGAAAGGTTGCTGTGGGTAATGGGAATGTGCAGATGATTTTACAATCAGATCATTCACGATATTAAATTGCGAAGCAGGCTCAAGGGGCTAAGTGGCCTGTTCCTGATCCTAATTCACTTGCTATATGTACGTATATCACCCTCCTTCCAATACCTAACCCATTCAAAGGGCTACACAGCTTAGTCCTGCTCCTAATTCTTATGTTCATATGCTGACATTTTTGGTCACCGGTTCTAAAATATTCTCCTTTAACTCAGCTCTGACTACATCTTATAAAGTGTTTGGGGTTCTAAGCTAACATATAGATATGATTATAAAGTATTGTGGAATTTCTAAATCTTTTACATACAATTTCTAGAAAAAAATTAAGTGATATGAAAATTCATTGTAACAATACAATACTGTAGCGACAACAGAAGCTGGGGCACTTAGATCCCTGGGTAATAGGTAAAGGAGTGTGAGTATGGGAAGTATAACCAGAAAAAAATACTGTAAAAGCATCTGAAACTTCTCTCTCCTTGTGATGAAGATGGCAGAGTTTTCAGGCTGTCATTTTGCTGTGGAATCTTCAGCCTTATAATCACCCGTCAGCTTTTGCACATTTCCAAGGATTTGTAGATAGTGTGGGTGGTGCAGGGATTTGAGGAAATTATATTAATGTGATGAATCATATCCTAGATACCTCTGCTTTATTAAACATTGGACTGTCCTCTCAGCCTGAGTGCCATGGTCTGACCATAGTATACTTTCCCATCCATAGCTGGAGTTGGAAAATGTTATGAGAATAAAACATTATCTGCAGTGTCTTGCTGTAATCCAGGTTTGATAGATTTGTGTGTGTGTGGGGGGGGGAGAAATCAAAAGAACTGCAGCTGCAGGAAATCTAAAACAAAAACAGAAAATGCTGCACCTGTGGGAAGAGAACACCATTTTGTTACTTTTGCTGTCAATTTCCACCCCATCCTTACCTTTACATAGCATTCTCTAACCTCTCCCTTCCTTTTCTGGATCTCAGTCTCCATCTCAGGAGATGGCTAGCTACTAATGTCCATTACAAGCCTACTGACTCCCACAGTTACCCTGACCATTCTTCATCCTATCCTGTAAGCACTCTCCTGCATTCTCCCAGTTCCTCCATCTTTGTCATATTAGCCCCAACAATGAAACTTTCCATACAGGTGCCTCTGAAATGTTTTCCTTCATCCTGAACTTAGCTTCCCCTCTACCATCGTTACCAAAGCCCTTGACCGCATCTCATCCATTTCCCTTTCCTCTGCCCAGGACGGACGAAGGATAGAGTTCCCTTGGTCCCTCACCAAAGTCTACATTCAACAGATCGTTCTCAGCAATTTCTGCCATCCTCAAAACGATTCCACCACATCTTCCCCTCTCCTCCCCTTTCAGAATTTCACAGGGACCAATCCCTTTGTGACTCCCTGGTTGACTCTTCCTTCCCCACCAACTGTACCCCTTCTTATGGCACTATCCCTTAACCACAGGCAATGCAACACTTGTCCTTTCATCTCTGCCCTTCCCACTATCCAGGGACCCAAACAGTCTTTCCAGGTGAAGCAGCAATTCAATTGCACTTCATTCAATCCAGTGTACAGCATTGTGTTCACTACATGGTCTCTTCTGCACTGGAGGAACCAAACGCAGACTGGGTGATCGAATTGAGGAACAGCTGTGTTCAGCCCACAGGGGTGATTTTCAGCTCCCTGTTGGCTGCCATTTTAATTCCCCAGCCCACTCCCACTCCAACCTCTCAGTCTGTAGCATCCCGTGCTGTCAGTGAAACCCAACGCAACCTTGAGGAACGGCACTTCATCTGGGGACGTTGCAGCCTTCTGGACTCAAATACTAAATTTTACAACTTCAGGTAACTTGATTTCTCATTCTGTATGAGTCATGCATCTGTAATATTAGCTCAGCCTTTTCTCTCTGGGATCAGAGGACATACCCAGCCTGACCTGAGGTTTTTTTTCTCCTGCTCTGCATTTTACAACTCCCACATTCTTTTGTCTATGTTCTCTCTCTGTTTCCATTCACTCACTGACCAGATAACCTTGTTTACACATTATCCCTATGGTCATCCCTGTTTTACCCTATCAAAGACCCCCCTCCTCCCCACCTGCAGCTTTACAAGCTTCTTCTGTCTCCCTTTCAGATCTGACAAAGGATCTCCAATATGAAACATTAACTCCGTCTCTCTTACCACAGATGCAGCCTGACCTGCTGAGTATTTCCAGCATTTTCTTTATTTGATATGTTTGGGGTATACCTACATGTAATCAGTGTAAATAACAAATTACTTTTTTTTATTCTTAAAGAGTGGACTGGTAATTATGCACATGAAAAGAGTGTTGGGGGAAAGACAGCCCATGTGTATGTTCCTATAAACTTAGATTCCTCAATACTCCTTAATGAAGAGCAGACTGTTCTTATGGTGACCTGGTTAACAATCTATTTGGATTAATTAGTTTAGTTCTTGCAACTTCAGGAGTCCTCATTTTTAGGTATTTAATTGGATACTTAAAAACTGGATACTTAAAACTGTTAACTGGCCAGTAGAAGAAAAACTAAAGTACAAATTATTTTCTAAAATAAAAACTGAATCTAGTTTTCTTTTTAAATAATCATTTAAAGGATGTGGGCTATGCAGGTTTAGCCAGCATTTAATTGTCCCTCCCTAGTTACACTCGAGAACGTGGTGGTGCGTTGCCTTCTTGAACCACTGCAGTCCTTGAGGTGTGGGTATACCCACAATACTGAGGGACAGAGTTCCAGGAGTTTGACTCTGTGATGGTGAAGGAACGGCAATATATTTTCAAGCCAATGGTGCTGGAGTAATTTGATCAAATAATGCGCACACACCAATCATACATGTACATGATTTACTGAAAGATATTTTGTAGCAGCTCCTCCTGTCAAATAGTCAATCACGGCTGCATGATGACAATAAATGGAAAATTTACAACAGAATAAAAATAAGTATTGTCAAACACTAAGATCATTTCTCACCGAACTTGAACAATACAAAGCTCAATTATGTCATTCCATTCTCAAAATAATTCTGGGTTCATCATCAATCTACACTTGTTTCCAGAACACTAATTTCAGCAACTTGAAATATTAACTGTTTATGACTGCTTGTATGCAAGTACGACTTTGGGCAGTCAAATATTTAACTGCTGTAAATACTGCAGCCCCAATTCAAATGGCCATTTCATTTTGTACACCCATGAACAAGTGTGTTGGTTTATCCACTTCGTTTTTTTGCTGCAAAACTTGCAAGTTTTATTCTTCAAAATAGGTTCTCAGTCAGGCAGCTACAACAATTACTTCATCCGCTTGTCGACCCTGTGGCTAAAACGAAGGCAAAAGTATAAAAAGTTAAGAACGGGCACCTGAAAATTATTAGGAATGATCATCTTTTTTTTCTCAGAAACTGTGCAGGAATTCTCTCTTGTGCAGTTCTTATTGAATTTTCATTAATAAACTTTACCTCAGGTGTGCAATAAGTTTAAAAGTGTTCATTTTCAGCATACCTTTACAAAAATGTGTGTGGGCAGGAACCTGCGCAATAGCTGGTTGGAGACTGCAGGAAACCGGGGCAAGCTTATATTGAGACCTGGGAGCTGTTGGTACCCAGCCATGAGGGGATAGAAGTTGTACAATAACTCCTGTTCAGTGTCTGGAAGAATCCTTAACCGGATCTTAGAAAGAATGCAAAACTAATCAGTTTTAAAAGGAATCCACTTTAACAACTGAAACAAAGCAAACACTGTTAGGATAATTATTTGATTTATCAACAACAACAAACATCTACACCTATTTCCCTTAATCTTCAGCTCAATTAGGTAAAATATATTATCTACAAATTGTACCTGTTTAAGACCAGAAAACATGAATGCATCATTGGGCTCCACAAAAATCTCCACATCCTGCACTAGTTTGGTCCTATTTTGTAACCAATATCTGACTGGCAATGACTCTCGAACTCTGCCAAATGAAGGAAGATCTTTCAAAGAAAGAAAATAAAAGGTTAGCGACAGGTTTTCCAATGTAATTTAAAAGGCAACACATACCTTCATTAAAGCAAAACAATGTATATTTATGTATAACATTTTCATATTAGACTTCTCTGATAAAATTTACAGTGAATTTTAAACAGAGAAATAGAAATCAACAAATGACCTTCCAAATCTCCACTCCACTCCATCTCCTCCCTCTCCCCCCAACTCCGTCCCCCAGTACAATTACAGATTTCAAACAACTCCTTCATTTTTTGCTATTGCCAGGAATAGTGTTTCTCAGGGTCCCCTTCCTGTTATCTCTGCAGTAGTAGCTTCTGAGTAATCATGCTTGACCCAGCTCATGCCTTCTCTGTGCCTCCTGTAGCATTCCCACAGCAGTACTCCTCCTTACAGATTGACCCACAAACAAGTACACCTCAACCAGTGGATCCCGAGAGCAGGCACCTGGACTACTCTGATGGCCTCCAGACCGCTCATGTTGTGGGGAGGCCATCTCCAAGTGTCTCAGATGACCAGATTAACATTTATATTACTTTAAAATAAATAACAAAGCACTAAGCTTCATTTACCTTTGAATGAAAGTCAGCAACCCCATTCAAATGATTATGACTGCACTGGATACACCAGCTATACCTGGTGTGAAGCAGAGGGGCTGGTCAGATGTGTGCGTAGTTCCAGGTTAACTTAGTACTATGCCAAATGCACAAAATTGTTACAAATTTGCATGCCAAATTTTTATTGCGATACATCAGTGGTAGGGAAATTATTGGAGAAGATTATTAGGGATACTATATACTCGCATCTGAAAAAGCATGGACTTATTAGGGATAGCTTTATGTGGGGAAGGTCATGTCTTACAAACGTGATTGCCCTACCTTCATCATCTTCATTTTTGAGATGAGGGTAGGGCAATGCCATTCACAATGACATATGATTGATGAGGGTAGGGCAATGGAGGTTGTCTACATGGACTTTAAAGCAGTTCACAAGGTTCTTCACAGTCGACTGATCTAGGAGATTAAGGCACATGGGATCCAATGGATTGGATTCAAAATCGCCTTGGCATAGAAGACAGATAGTAGTGGTGGAGGGGAGTTTCTCTGACTGGAGGTCTATGACCAGTGGTGCTGGGACCTCTATTGTTTGTGATGGATAGATGATTTGGACAAAAATATAGGTGGGGTGATTAGTGAGGTTGCAGATGACTTAAACATTGGCAGACTTGTGGATAGTGAGGAAGGTTGTACTGCATGATATGAATCAGTTGAAAATTTGGGTGGAGAAATGGCAGATGGAACTTAATCTGGACAAATGTGAGGTGTACGTTGAAAGGTCAAATGTACGAGGAAAGTATATGATAAATGGCAGGACACTTAAGAGCATTGACAGAGGGGGATCTTGGGGATGCAAATCCATAGTTCCCTGAAAGTGGCAACAGTAGTGAATAGGTGGTAAAGAAAGCATATGACATGCTTGCCTTTATTGGCCAGGGTATTGAGTATAAACGTTGGGAAGTCGTGTTGCAGCTATATAGAACTTTGGTTAGTCTACATCAGTATGTTCTGGTCATGGCATTACAGAAAGGATGTGGAGGCTTAGAAGAGGGTGCAGGAGAGATTCACTAGGATGTTGCCTGGATTAGAGTGTATTAGTTGAAAGGAGGGCTTGAACAAACTTGAATTGTTTTCTCTGGACCATTGGAGGCTGAAGGACAACCTGACAAAAATATATAAAATTATGAGAGGCATAAATTGGGTAGAAAGTCAGTGACTTTTACCCTAGGGTAGAAATGTCGAATACTAGAGGGCATAGATTTAACGTTAGGAGGAAAAGTTAAAGGAGGCAGAGTGTGATATGCCTGGAAGGCACTGCCAGGGGAGGTGGTGGAAGCAGATACAAGAGCAACATTTAAGAGGCATTTAGACAGGCACATGAGCAGGCAGGGAATGGAGGGATATAGACCATGTGCAGGCAGATGGGATTTGTTTAGATTGACATCATGGTCAGCGCCGACATCATCGGCCAAAGGGCTTGTTCCTGTGCTGCAGTTCTATGGAATTTTAATAGCAATGATATAGGAATTGGCATTTACTTCTTCAGATATTAACTCTTTCAATAATACATCTGCATTTGCTTCCATCTTTGGAAATTGTACTCAGTTTGTTAGTTCTAGACATCATCAATTGTGGCTTTGCTCCTGCATTCTACATTCAACAATAAAGCATAATGTTACTTACAAATGCATGATTCACTTTACCTGCATGAACATAGAGTGGAATTGCCTCCACAATTACATGTGGCAATGTAATCACCGTGTTGACAACAGGTACACTTTTAGCAGCAGAGGTCCTTTCAAAATACCAAACAAAGGTACGTTAGTAATCGTTTAGGAACATTGGTGTTGTGTTTTGATTTGAACAATACAACTTTCCCATTACCAAACTACAGGAATGGTTCTGCATCAATATTTTTGACAATTTTATACATTTATCAGTATTAAAAAAAATTGGCTTTCATAACTGGAACCAAGCTCAAAGCACTGTTCTGAATAAATACACTTTACCTTTTCCAGGAGATGATATAACGACCTGAAGGAACTCCACTCTGATTGGTTGGTGCTGGCGGACACTGCAGACAGAAGCATTCACTGGCACTTTCTCCCGTCTGTAAAATCACTGGACAAATAATAGTTTTAAATGGCAAGTAATGTACCAAAACATGAAATCACAATGATCTTGTTTTAATTTCCATTAATCATTGAATAATTGTTACTCAGCTCTTATTTTCGGCCAGAAGATGACAAACCCTCAGGTTGAACAAGTAATCCTTTATTAATAAAACAGACTTTGCCAATATTTTGCCATAACACACCCACCCCCACTCCCTTCCCAAAAGAGCGCTATGGTTTCCAATGGGAGTATGAGACTATTATTTTTCAGGTGTTAGCACTTGGATTTACATTATTCCCATCGCTCTCCACATATCTGCAGTTCCAGCTGGAGATGCTGTATAGTGGATTAATTAGCATCCTTGCATCAAATACAAAATGGTGGGTTCAAGTCCCACGACAGAGAGCTGAGCATAAAAATCTAAGGTGACGTTTCCATGTAGTACTGATGGAGTTCAGCAATACTGGAGATTCCATCTAACAGATGTGACGGTAAGCCACAGACCTCTCTGCTCTCTGTCGAATGCAAAAAACAAAATTCCATGCTGCTATTTCAAAGAAAAACTGGGCCTTATCCCATGGCCAATCTTTATCCCTGACACAAACGTGAATTGTCTGGTCATTAACATGTTGCTGTTTGTAGGAGCTGAACATGCCAAAGTTTCAAGTTCAGTTACAATACAACAGTAGATACACTTCCAAACTGCTCCAATGCTTATTAAGCCCAATAGGAAGATCAGATTCTATGGGACTAACAGATAGAATTTGGATTCTGTAGAAAAGATAGTGGCTGAAAGTTTTAATTCTGCTCAGAGACCTTTACTGGTAAAGTCTTGTAGGGACCATTGGTAAAGAGCAATGGCTCAAGCAATGAACTGGGTAAAAGGCAGTGAAAAACTGTCCACAATTTTGTGAGTGGCTTACAAATTAGTACAAATGCAAGAACCTGCGGTAAGGAAGAGCATAATGCAGCCAAACCTAGAGGTGATTCAATAATTCACCTGTAACTAGCAGATGTTCTTTAACATGGATAAATGCAACACAATGCACAAATATTAACAGAAGCTGGTTACACAGAGGGTTGAGACGGGTCAGGGGTGAAGTGCATTGTTTCGTGCTTTGGGAGATCCCATGTCTGAAACTGAAGTTTTTTTGTTTGAGGAAGGTGAGCTGGAGATGAACAGATGAAAGCACTTCTCAGCCACAGAGAAACTTGCCTTTTATCAAAGTAATCAAGCATCCCTTCAGCTTCCCAAGGCCAGCTCAATTTATAGTTAACATGTAAACTAATCCCATTTTCAGGTTGGGGTCAGATTTAAGATTTTTAAAACTTGACCTAATCCCAACATTACCCACTTTGGGAATTTGCATTTACCACACACTTGGTTAGGATAATAAACTAAGCAAGAATACACACTTTAAAGTGCTGAGTTGGTTTTTTTGCCTGGTTTGGTATCCAGGGTGAGGCCGGGGCTGAGGCAGAAAGAAGGAGAGGAGCTTGGGACTGGTGTTGAAAGTGGTGATATTACCCTGGAGAGGCTTATAACATGATGAACTGTCCCAACTAAATAACTGATCAGACATATTCTGAATATTGGTGTGGACATCCATTACAACCACTATACTTCCAGGCTTCCCAAAGGGGCCATATTCTTCAGTGAATCTTTAGTAATTATTGGTGCAGGTTTCATAATTTTTGTACCATACAAGATTGCTAGAAGACTATGTTGTGGGCATTTGAGAGTTTAAGAGCACTGACAGGAAATGCTAAGCAATGCATCAATTCATACCTCAATGCAATGAGTCAACCCATATGTGGACTTACTCAGCTCCAGTCAACGTGGCTTGTGAAAGCCTTGGTTCAATGGAGTGAAAAACATGTCAGACTCACAAACAGAAATGAGCTCCAAAAAAAGTTTCATCTACAAGCCCTTCAATTTGTACCTTGTGCCAACTGCGATTCCATCTGGTCAACTGAAGTCATGGAAGGTGCAAGTTCTAGCTTACTGGTTTCAATGGTGAGTGCCCATGGAGATGCACTCAGGATGTCCATCATCAAAAGGAATGGAATATCTGCAAACACCCGATCCATGTGTTCAAACTGCAAAATATACATCCAATCAAAAGGAGGATTGCATTTAAAATGTATGAAACAATTGGTGCATCACAATTATATTACTGTAATACAAGAAATTATGTACTTCTTGTTTCGAAGGGAATAATTTGGAAATAACTTTAACAGCCATTAAAAAAAGTAAATCTTGGCTACGCTACCACAGAATTTGAGAAGATCAAAAAAGTTTCAATTTTCATACATTTTTATTTTTTTTAAATTATATATCCATACAATTCCTGCTGCTGTCTGTAAGGACTTTGTACGTTCTTCCCATGTCAGCCTGGGTTTCCTCCGGGTGCTCCGGTTTCCTTCCACATTCCAAAGACAAATGGGTTAGGAGCTGTGGGCATGCTATGTTGGCGCCGGAAGAATGGCGACACTTGCGGGCTGCCCCAGCACATTCCCAGTAATGCAAAAAGACGCATTTCATTGTGTGTTTCGATGTACATGTGACTAATAAATATCTTAAAATACATCTTAATTATTACTTTTGCATCTAAAAGATCCTCAAAATACACGAGGGCAAAGATTTAAACTGGCCTGCACTTTCTGGCCACACTTTCACGTCTATCATTTAATGATTCCAAAATGGTTTCCTTAAGTCAACAGTGCCAATACTGTGTGTGATTATGAGCAACAGACTTGCTCCACATTGAGCCCTGCTGACTACTTTTGAAATACTATCACTTAGATGAGGTTCTAAAGTGTTTGTAGCAACTAGCAAGACAGGCAGTTCAGAAACAATAAATACCAGCATAGCCAGTGTCACCCATATCCCACAAATAAGTAAAACAATCTTCTCAACATGAAGAAATAGTCAGGTGAAAAAAATGTTTACTTATGTAAATAAACAGTGTTGATTTTGATTGAGCACCATTAATTCTTTTATCATATGCTGAGGTTTATCTGTCAACACTTCAGTCACTCATTGTCAACACAGCATGACATTTTCCAGCTCGAGGAGCAGGCTGGGTAGAAATGCACTTGTCTCCAGCACTTTCTCTCACTACACAACACTGAGAATCAGTTCTGGCTGCCAAATATAAAGTTACACACTTATAAACGTGCATCTATTTTATGGATATTATGAAGCATTTCCCCTCAAGAAAAATTAGCTGAACAGAAAAAAAAACAATCAAAAAGTCAAGAGAAGCACAGAGGGAATGAATGGGGTTTTCCTAGAATTGATAAGCAGATCCTCAGTGCCCTTCGAAAGTGGTTTAAAGCTTTTTCCACTTTAAAGTCAAAACAAATAAAAAAATTACTGTTGCACTTACTTTTGTAGAAACAAACTTTGCAGTAACATCAAATGGAACCACTGTTTCAATAGTGATGGTCTCATCCTAAAAGGTGAAAAGATTTTATAAACGTTTCAACGCTCTTACCAGTTACGAAACAGACCTAGAATCAAATATTATGGTAGGAGGCCATTCAACCCATCAAGCTTGTGCCAGCTCTTTGAAAGAGGGTTCAATTTAGTCCCATAACCGAGCTTCTTCACTGTAAGGCTGCAAATTAGTTTTCAAGTATATATCCAATTGCCTTTATTACCTGAAGCAGAATTTCCACAAAGATTTTCATTGGAACTAACTTTGTAAAAATAATGCAGAAATATTTAGGGGTCTGAGATTCAAAATTACACTTCACTTTTGAAGGTTTAAAATTTCAGACACCATTTTAACACTGACAGTAATAATTCAGTAATACAGAAATGCTGTTTATCTACCATATGACCAAGTCTTGAAATCAAATATTTGTATTTCTATGGAGACACAAGAGACTGAAAATGCAAGAATCTGGATCAATAAAAAAACTGCTGGAGGAACTCAGCAGGTCAAGCAGCATGTAGTGGATGGGGAAGGAACTGTTGACGTTTTGGCTCAAGATTTCATCAGTCCTTGAGCCTCTTCAGTCATTCAGTAAAATCATGCCTGGTTTTGTGCCTCAAAAACACTTCCTGATGCAGGGTTTCAACCTGAAACCAGCAATTTCTACCCTGCCGCGACCCCCCACCCCCCAACCCAGATACTGCTCGACCCAATGAGTTTCTCCAACAGTTTGTTTTTCCAATTTGTATTACCATCTCTTTGGATTTTATATATACTAAAAATTGTTAAGATCTACATTTAGTATTTCTTCAAAAAGGCAAATTTGAATACCATGTTTAGACAACTGGACCTTGCATTCATAAAATCATAGAATCGTACAGCAAGGAAATGGGCCCTTTCAATCCATCTTGTCTATGCCGACTATGATGCCTATCTACGCTACTCCCATTTGCCTGTATTAGGCCCATCCCCTCAATGCCGTTCCTGTACAAGTACCTGTCCAAATGCCTTTTAAATGATGTAACTGTAACTCCCTCCATCACCTCCTGTGGCTGCTCGTTCCAGATAGTCACCATCCTCTGTGTGGAAAAACCCCTCCTTTAAATTTCTCCCCTCTCACCTTAAACCTGTTCCCTCTAGTTTTAGACTCCCTTGCCCAGAGAAAAAGATTCTGACTATTTATCCTATCCTTATAACTGCAGTCCTCCATCCTAGGCAACACCCTGGTGAATCTCCTCTGCACTCTCTCTATTGCTATCACAGCACTCTAGTAGTGGCAACCAGAACCGTACATAATACTCAAGTGTAATCTAACCAATGCTTTATACACCTGCAACAAGACATCCCAACTCTTCTACCACATTGCTTTTAGAATTTCCAGTTAAACATTCTGACCAATTCTTAGTATTGGATAGGGATAGAATTAGCACCAAAATTGGGTAGCTTGAACGTTCATAAACCAAGCTGTGAGTTGCACTCAACATCATAAGCAGGGATATAAGGAAAAGCTTGAAGTTAAATGGGGCCATTCACAACTTCAAAGGGTTTGCTGACAATTATGTACTTTCAAGGGATAGTCATTGCTGTTTTATAGGGAATAGGGCTGTCAATTTGTGCAAAGAGCCAATGACAATGTGTTGACAAGCCAGTTTAGTAATGTTATTTAAGGGATAAATATTGTACAGGAAAATAGCAAGAATACAACCTGCCTTTCTTCAAGATAGTACCATCCACGGGAGAATTTTGAACCCATGCCCAGTGACTCAAGGTCAGAGTGGCATTTTTAATAGTACATTTAAAAATGCATTGTCCTTCAAAAAGATTAACATGGAAAAGAAAAGCCAATACAACTACAACTTCAGGAAGATTTAGAAAATCACCAACCTTATGACATTTGCAAATGATTTCCTTGCCTTCAACAACTGTAGTAACAACATAAGAGACATGAACCAAAAAAACTCTTGTTCCAACTTGTCCACATCTGATGTAAAGAGGCTTCTCCACCTATGCAAGATTTAAATAATTAGGCTAAGATTAAATATATCAGTGTTATTAAAAGTCATGCAAAGTAAAACAATTTATGAAGTTAATGATTTTACTTAAAAATTAAACTTCTGCCTAAGGAGATTTGTTGAGAACTTGGGCAGCAGCTTAGAAATTCTGCAAGCTTTCTGTCAACACAACCTCAGCATTAAGAGAGTATTCAAAGGAGTATATAAACAGAACAGATCCATTAATGCTTCATCTTTTTTTCTATTATTATGGCCACTCAAGTTGGAATTCTTTTAGGTTTTCATTAATCATCAGTAGCAGCTTTTAATTAACAAAATCTAGCCATTATTTCAGAATAAGGGATGCATAAAGCTCATCACAAAATGGATAAAAAATTTTCACAATATCTAAATGAATAACTTTCTGCATGTGGTGTTAAAAGGTGAATCACTTTTGTAAAGTTTATTTGCTTAATTATATTGACCCAGGAGGATAACCAACTGAAGAATGGGACTGATGGGATTTCTCTGCCAGCAGTGAAATTCCAGTCCCATTTCCCATCTCCTCACTTTCCTCTACACCTTCAACTCATGCTCTCAAGCTCTCCTTTGATACATTGCCACATACCGACACTAGGGACAACTTACAGTAGCCAGTTAACCCACCAGCACATCTTTGGGTTTAACAAAGTAGATGCAGAGGCAGTCACCCGAATATAAAAACGACCAGCAGAAGCCAAAGAAACATTCAGATGTTAAAAACTCACTAAAATGGCATGGACAGAAACTACTAGAGAAAAAAAATCAAAAAAAGATTGCCAAATACGTAGACAATCACTGATATTTAAGTAACCTACAGGCATCGAGAAGTTGACCTTGGCAATGCAATATCCAAGGGAGTCTGTGCAAATGATAACTAAATAAGATGGTCAGAATGTTCATTTGTTCAATGCATAAACTCTAATTCCAAAGTTTCCAATTTACTGCTTCCCTACATATGATGAACATTGCATGGAACAAACCTTACTAAATAATGAGCTATTTCTTAGAAGAAAAAGGGTGAGCTGAAAGAACTGTAGATAACAGTGAACATAAGTGTTGAGACAAATGCTTGAACTGAATAACACATTACATTGACACTGGTTAATAAACCCACGATGTATGGCTGAGTTGCTCTTTAAGTCATTTTCACCTCGATTGCCATGTGGTGAGAAATTAATCAGCAAAGTAAAATCTGGTCAAAGAGCAAGTTAAGCTCTTGATTTTTACTTAAATTTCATAGCCAAAAATTCACAGCTCCAAGAGGTTCCTCAACTATGGTACATGTCACTCAATTGGTCCTGCTCTCTTCACTTCTATTATCATCTCTGCTTCACGTACAAGTCTGTTGAGCAGGTTTACCTTTTCCCCTGGGAGCAAGTCTCCAACAGGAATATCTGGCATCAAAGCAGGACAAGAGTCATCACACATTTCAGTACCATCAAGGGTTATGTGAGTTGTCTGAGTGAGGTTGGCATCCTGACCTGAAAATGATACAAACAGAACACAATTTTCACTGTTGACTCACAGAAACCTGATAAGGTTCATTGCAGCAAGCAGCCTTTTCAGATAAAAGACTCAAATCATTAACTCAGACATGACTATTTTTTTAATCAGTGTTCTCAATACAGGTAAGCCCATACCTATTTCTCCTTTAGTTACCAAATATACTCTTGTTGTATCCCATACGGCAAGGAGAAAGAAGGAGTTTCAGATCCACGCAGGCACATATTCAAAGAAATTTGTCTGATTAACAATAACAATATGATAATAATTAGTTGTATATGATGCATGCATTTAAGAATGCACCAGATAAATGCCATTAAGTGCAGCATCAGATTTATAGATGCCTGCATTTGGAGGGTTTAGGGCAATTAAAATTACTGCCTGGAATGCAAATATCCTTGTTAAGGAAATAATTCACTTCAGTTTACAGTAGTAATTTGTTTGTCACTTTCGTAACATCTCCCATTTTGGGCCCTGTTTCAGCTTATCTGCTGTTGGCTCTCTTGGCTGTACTTCTACCAAGCATTATTCATAAACATAATTGCATGCAGTTCTCTGCTTGACTTACACCAAACCTTATTCCCTGATCATCCCAGTGTGAAACAAATTCTGCTTACCAATACCACTGTGAAGTATATTTTACGATATTTAAACAAAAATCACGAACTAAATGACAGTTGTTGGTTCTTCAACAAGAATTCTGTTTTAAAATTCTTAATTGATTTCAAGTCTTATACCTTCTAATCTCTTTCAGCCCTACAAAATGTCTGCACTCCTTCACCTTCTAGCCCCTCGCATATCTCTAAATTTAATTGTATCAATAGGGCACCTTCAGCTGCCTCGGACCTAAGCTCTGGAATACCTCCTTTATCCTCTTTAGTATATGTTACCTTCCAAAATATCATATCCAGCCATGAAAAGAAATGCTGTAATCAAAGACTCAGTTAAAAAGAATGCTTTAAAGAAGCATCTTATTGGAGCCAAATTAGAGGGGAACTGAGGCAGCAATATTAACTAGAGATAACAAGATAAAAGAACTCTCCTGTCAATTCCTTGTAAAGGATATACATTGATACTTTAGGGAATAAAATCCCCTCCACCTAAATTGTGCTTCAACTTTAATAGATTTCAGAGTTAGACCTAAAAAAAACTAGAAGTCAATAAAATTCTGAGGAGGAATTGGGGCAAGGGTAAATGCAAAGAACTGATAAATGGGTTAAAAGGAAAGATTGACCAATTCCAAAGATGACAACTGGTCAGATGGTGTAAAACTGCCTTTGAAACCAAGTACTATCCCAGTCTTCCAGACTGAAAGAGAGATAGTGTCAATAGAATAAGCCTAATCCTGTTTATCTGAAACTCCAACAGAGGGTGGGGCAGGGGATGAGAATTAAAACCTTAAAATTCAAAAGGGGCAATTCAAGAGTGCAATTAGGGAGTATTTTCATATAATGGGTGGAAATTAGTTTTAGTTAAACTCAGATCAAAGATAAACGAATACTGAATTTAGATATGGGTAAGAAAGCAATATACAATCATTTAAGGAATGCAGGTTGTGCGGTAAAGTTGGTGTGGGGACTATTGCTTTTTTCCTAAAGCAGTTCACTGATTTGGATTTAATCCAGTGGTCAAATGAGCAGCTGATACCAACCTAGGAAGAACAGTGGAATCAAATGAGGCATTCAAAATAATTAATTTAACATTTAAAAACCTAAGCATCTAATTCTGAAATGATTGAATATTATGTGTAGACATAGTGAGGTTACTTGACAACTTACGAGTTATCTTATAGTAAAACATTCACTTGCAGATGAATATGACAGCCCTAACATTCTTCAGAGTGTTTAGTGGATAAGTGTGGCAAATTCAAGCTCTTCACATTTCAGTGCAATTTTAACAGTAAGGCTATGGAAAAGCAGGCCAATATGGACCATAACTACCAGATTTCCATGTTTAGTTGTACACTCAAAGAGCATCTGTCCAAGTTACTCATTCACAAACAGCAAACGATGCCAGCATCACTTTTACTCTCAATGGAAAAATTACTTTCTTACAATAATCAAATCTTAATAGTAATAGGCCAACCTTAATGCAAGGTATTAATTAGCTCCACCACATATCAGGCAGATTACATAGATTCTGATAA
Source organism: Pristis pectinata (assembly GCF_009764475.1). Taxonomy (NCBI): domain Eukaryota; kingdom Metazoa; phylum Chordata; class Chondrichthyes; order Rhinopristiformes; family Pristidae; genus Pristis; species Pristis pectinata. The sequence continues at coordinate 18,758,989 of NC_067411.1, read as the reverse complement.
TGCTACATTGCTTCATCTCAGAGACTCATACCTGGTTTTAAACCCGCTGTGAGCTTCACATCCCTTGCAGTGGTGACCTCTTCTGACTGAACAGTGATTGCTAAGCAATACATTTCATTGGTCAATGTAGGTGGCTCATGGCGCAAATGTACCAATAATCTTGGAACTCGAGAAATCACCCTTCAATTACAAAAAAGAAAAATCATGATAACAATTGATGGTTGACAGAAAGGAACATTTTAAGCTGCAAGGACTCAATTCAAAGCTTCACAGAAGTAGATCAACACAGAACACAGGTCATGGGGATCAGCAGTTTACTTATAAAACTCATAGGGGTGAATTTCTGCAAGGGAACTTGTCCAACTTAAACTGCTCAAAATACCAGAAAACTCTTCATTCCCCCCACCTGAAAAATCAGGGAAAATGGAGAAAATTCACCACTGCATTACTGAACTGGACAAATTATCTTGATTGTGCCACAGAAACAACTCATGCCCCCCCCAAAACAAAACATGGCCACATTGTAATGTCTTCTGCTGGGATCTGGATATAGTTATGATGCAAGAGATTTGCCCAGTAACAGGTACACAATATTTTCTACACATGTAGCAATTGAATTAGCAAACTGCACGAAGAGTTTTGCCATTCCAACACTCAAGTTAACACTACTTAGAACTAGGGTGCTGAAACATTTCGTTTGATGGACCAGTTTTGGGTATAATGTTCATTTGACATCACTTGAGCAAAATTCTGCCATCTCTACGAGGCTCACAAAGACACTGAAGATTTGGACAAACACATTCTAATGCAGCTTCATGACTAAGAAAATAAGTTTGAAATATAGGCTGATAATGCACATCTATTACAATTTATTTCATCCTGAAAGTAAGTATTATGTCAGTAAGAAAGTAAACACCATCTTTCCTTGACCAAATTCTTTAACATCAATTCTACATTTTACAATTATAATGCAACAATAACAAAGCAACTGTAGATTAACTTAAGTGCTCTTTCACTGTGACATAGTATGACAGGTGTTCTTAGTAGCTTTCATTGTAATAAACAAACCAACCCTTTCTTATACTCACATAGTGCTTGCTTGTATTGTAATGCTGTCCCAGCACACTTCATTATCTGGCAGCTTTGGTCGTCGTTTAAAGGATCGACTGGCTTGCAAGGCCTCCTGGCACGATGCAGCATCGCCCCCACCACCCCTCCAGTTCAGTATCACACACCTACCAGTGTCAGTACCAAGCACAAGGTCTACAGATGTAATCTAAGGAATACAGAAACATAACCCCCTGAAAATTCTCGCATCATAACTCATTCAGTAAATACTTTTAAGATGATTTTTGGTATTATTTGCACCAGAAAAACAAAGCAATCATGGAACTTTTGAAATGATAAAACAATTACCATTTAACATCATAATATGAACAATTCAAACAGTACATTGTTTTTTTAAAACAAGATTCATCATAAACTATGCATTTACTACAACCTACAATTTTGGTTCACAAAGGTCATTTAAAAAATGTTTTGAAACAGCCTGCATAAAAAAAATTACCTCCACCTTCTTTCCAACATCTTCAGTCCTAGCAACGAATTTGAATACATATTGTCTAGTTTTACCAGGAACTAAGCACATGGTGCCCTGGGACGAGGCTTCCAGAATGTCAGATGTTTGATAGATTTCTTCTACCACACAGTACTGGTTGTACTCCTTTAAGTAAACAAAATATAAATGTCATAGCAAAATAAATGGAGACTGAAATTAGGTCTGACATTCAAGGACAGGAGGTCAGGCCTGTTTTGGTCAGCTACACGATGTACGGAATCCATGATTAAGGGCTTCCCTTACAGAGTGGTTGGAATATGGAATTCTCTTTCACAAAGTGTGGTTGAGGTGAATAGGTTAAACACAGGAGGCAGCTGATAAAGTGGCTGCTAGCTAAAGTTGCTCATGAAACTGAAAGCTTAGGAATACTCCCTCAAATGCATGCAAGGTAGAACACAGAACAGTACAGCACAGGAACAAGCCCTTCAGCCCACTATGTCTGTGCTATGATGTCAATTTAAACTAATCCCATCTGCCTACACATGGTCAACATCCCTCCATTCCTGCCTGTTCATGTGTCTGTATAAATGCTTCTTAAGCACTGCTATCATATCTGCCTCTACCACCAACCCTGGTAGCATATTCCAGGCACCCATCACTCTGTGTATATAAAAAAAAAACTTGCCTCATAAGTCTCCTTTAAACTCCCCCCCCCTCACCTTAAGCTATGCCCTCTCTGATTTGACATTTCTACCCTGGGAAAAATACCCTACCCTATCTATGCCTCTCATAATCTTATACACTTCTATCTGGTTGCCCCTCAGCCTCTGACACCCAAAAGAAGACAATTCAAGTTTGTCTAACTTCTCCTTATAGCTAATACTCTCTAATCCAGTAACATCCTGGTGAACCTCTTCTGCACCCTCTCCAAAGTCTCCAGATGCTATTGTAGTATGGAGACTAGAAGTGCACACAATACTCCAAATGTGGCCTAACCAGTTTTACATAGCTGCAACATGACTGAGTTTTATACTCGACATGCCAACTGATGAAGGCAAATATGCCATATACCTTGAGAAACAAAGGGCTGCAGATGCTGAAATCTAGATGAAAAACACTATGATGCCACAGGAATTCAGACAGCCAGGCAGCATCCATGGAGAAAAGCAGGCGGTCAATGTTTCAGGTCAGGACTTTTCTTCAGGACTGAAGGTAGGAAAAAGGGAAGCCCAATATATAGGAGGGAAAAACAGAGCAGTGATAGGTGGACAAAAGAAGGGAGGCGATAGGTGGTGATAGGTAGATGCAGGTAAGAGATAGTGATAGACAGGTGCGGGGGAGGAGGGGAGAGCAGATCCACCGGGGCATGGGTCAAATGTAAGGAGACCTACTCTCAGACACTTCCTCCTACCTATCCTTGAATCATGATTCCACCAAAGACCACCAGAACATTATCTCCCACACCATCACTGACCTCATCACTTCAGGAGATCTCCCCCCCCCCCCCCCCCCCACAGCTACCAACATGATAGTAGCGCAACCTAGGACTGCCCGCTTCTATCTCCTCTCCAAAATCCACAAGATGCACTGTCCAAACAGACCTATTGTCTTTGCGTGCTCTTGCCCCATGGACCTCGTATCCTCATACCTGGACACTCTCCTGTCTCCGCCCCCCCCCCCCCCCCCCCCAGTCCAATCCCTTCTCACCTACGTCCATGCTTTCCAACTCTTCCATAGCTTTAAGTTCTCCGGCACGCACAACCTCATATTCACCATGGACGTCCAGTCCCTATATACCTCCATTCTCCATCATGACGGCCTCACTGTCGTCCACTTCTTTCTTGACCAGAGACAGAACTGGTCCCCTTCCACTAACATTCTCCTCCACCTGGCTGAACTTGTCCTCACCCTTAAAAATTTCACTTTCGATACCTCTCACTTTCTACAGACCGAGGACGTAGCTATGGGCACTCGCATGGACCCCAGCTATGCCTGCCTCTTCATTGGCTACATTGAACATTCTCTGTTCCAAGCCTACTCCGGCACCATTCCTCAACTCTTTCTCAGCTATACTGATGACTGCACTGGTGCCACCTCTTGTTCCTGTGCAGAGCTCAACAGTTTCATAAATTTTGCCACAAATTTTCACCCTGCTCTCCAATTCACTTGGATTATCTCTGACACCTCTCTCTCCTTCCATGATCTTACCATCTCCATCTCAAGAGATTCCTTATCCACCAACATCTTCGACAAACCCACTGAAGCCCAGTTACCTCGATTACAGCTCCTCCCACCACCTCTTGCAAGACGCGATCGCTTTTACTCATTTTCTTCGCTTCTGCCACATCTGCTCCCATGATGAGGCTTTCCACTCCAGGATGTCCAACTTATTTTCTAACTGGGGCTTCCCCCCTGACTGTGATCAAGAGAGCTTGCACCAGCATCTCTGCTCTCACCCACACCCCTCCCAGACCCAACAGGGATAAAGTCTCCTTTGTCCTCACATTTCATCCTACCAGCCAATGTATCCAACATATCATTCTCCGCCACTTCTGCCATCTCCAACGGGATCCTACCACCAAGCATATCTTCCCCTCCCCACCCCTTTGTCTTTCGCAGGGACCGCTCTCTCTGCTACTCTTTAGTTCACTCTCCCCCCACCCCCCTCATCCCGCTTCCACCCCAGGAACTTTCCACTGTCCCCACCACAGGTGCAACACCTGCCCCTACACCACCTCCATCCAGGGACCCAAACAGTCCCTTCAGGTGAGACAGAATCGCCTGCATCTCCCTTAACATCATCTACTGCATTTGGTGCTCCAAGTGTGGCCTCCTCTACATTGGTGAGACCAAACACAGACTAGGTGACCGTTTCGCAGGACACCTGTGCTCTGTCCGTAACCGCAATTTGCATCTCCCTGTTGCCCGTCACTTCAACTCCCCCTCCCACACTATCACAGATATGTCAGTCCTCTGTCTCCTCCACTGCCAGGAAAATTCCAAGCTCAAACTGGAGGAACAGAACCTCATTTTCCTTCTTGGAACCTTGCAGCCTAACAGCATGAATATGGAGTTCTCCTACTTTAGGTAATCTGCACTCCCCCCACCCCACCCACAACCATGCTTCTTCTTTTCTTCCCTTTCCTAGCCCATCTCTCTTTACTAGCCCTTTCCCCCCCCCCTTCCTTACCTATGACCCATCCGCCAGTGGATCTGTCCTCCCCTCCTCCCTGCACCTGCCCTATCACTATCTCTTACCTGCATCTACCTATCACCTCCGTGTGCCCACCTGGCCTCCCCTCTTTTGTCCACCTATCACTGCTCTGCTCTTCCCCCCTATATATTGGGCTTCCCCTTTTCCTATCTTCAGTCCTGAAGAAGGGTCCTGACCCGAAACGTTGACAGCCTGTTTTTCTCCACGGATGCTGCCTGGCCTCCTGAGTTCCTGCAGCATCATCATGTTTTTCATTCATGCCATATACCCTCTTTACCACCCTATCTATTTGTGTTGCCATTTTCAGAGAATTATCGACTTGCATCCCAATATCCATCCTTACATCAATGCCTCTGAAGGGTCCTGCCATTTACTGTATAATTACCCATCCAACTGGGGAACTGGCCTGCAAGGTTATCTAAGCAGACTGTATTGAATTTTAGAGCACTACTCCACTCCTCTAGGTAAGTTTCCATCAAAGGAAGTTGCTGGATGCACTCAGCAGATTAAGCGGCAGCCATGGGGAGAGAAAACAGTTGACCTTTGAGGTCAAGGACCCTTCATGAGAACTGGAAAAAAGCTTTGCAGAGAGGGTGGGGTGGATAGAATGGAGGGGATACCTGTGATAAGGTGCAGTCCAAAATGGTCAATGAAACAATCACTTAAAACTATCAGAGACAGGAAACAAAACAGTACAGCCACATTTGAGAGGGAAGGGATGGGCAAGGGGGAAGTATCTGCAGAATTTTACTCCAGTAACCATTACAACCTGTTTGGGCCCTGAACCATAAATCGGAAATCTGTCTTTAGCAACTGGTTCAATATTCTCCAGCAACCCAATCACACCACACGTTATTTTCTTCTTGAAGCTTAGGCTTTGCAAGTGGTGAGATGCAATCAAAACCTGGGTCTGGTTTCTTTTTCAGTGCAAAGGATGTCAAAATAAATATGGAACTATCAGCACCTCCCTAGTGATGGGCCATTTAGGACTGGGATCAAGAGAAAATCCTTTATACAGAGGGATATGAACCTTTGTAATTCTATACCCCAAAAGCTTTCAGTTGTTGAGCATTTTCAAGTCAGACATCACTGGATGTTTGGTCACTCGTGGAATCAAGGGATGTTTAGCTGGTGCAGGAAATGGAGTAGAGGATCAGCCGTCGCCTTACTAAACAACAAAACAGACTGACCATTCCACTTATGCGAATGTGTATTGAGCCAAGCAAAACACTAGGACAAGAACCTTACTCTTATAGGTAGACAAGCCTTACCTCAGAATACATCTTACCTGGTTATTAAAGCTGACACAGAGCTTTGAAAATCGGAATGGATGAGGGCAGTCAGCTCGCAAATATACATGAAGTTGTACAGGGTCATCAATATGGAAACTTGGAGCCAAGAACCGAGCTTTACATTCAACTTTATGGAAGCAAAAGTGGGTAGGGCAAGCGAAACAATCATTGTTTATGTTCAGTAAGCAAAAATCAAATGAGAAAACTGTCCCTTGCTTATCAGAATCGGTATGGTGGACAGAATAAAACAATAACTGTACAAAATGATCTCTTATCCTTTTGTTTCTTTTAAACTAAAAATGGCATAATACAAACTTCTGACATTTCAAATTGTACATCAACTCACACAAGAAATTAATTTCATCTGATCACTATAGCAAATCCGAAAATAATTTTAGAAGCCAATCACACATTTAAAATTAACTGGTTTAATCAGTGGTAAAATTAACAAGTGCAGTTGGTTTCAAAGTAAAATTAACAAAAAAGTTGTTACAGGTTCTAACATCCTATTCTGGTTCTCTTGCACCCCACCCTCTAATCCCATACCATTCAGAAGGTAATATACACGAGTTACAGGTATAAAGTAGAGTTATCATGATTACTTCTAGCCTGAGGAAACTGCAGCAAGAGGAATCATACTAGTGACTCAAGCTACAAAAACTTTGCACTGGGATTGAAAGTTGGTTGACAGCTGGAAACTGGAGAAACAGATTCCTTTTTTAATTGAATATCAGGGTGACAGTCAGTAACTAGAGGGAAACTGCAAGAATCAGTGCTTGGGCATCAGCAATTCAGTAAATATATCGATGATTTGGATGATAGAACAGTGTGGTGCATCAAAATATGCCAATGGTACTGAAATATGTGGGACTGGGAATTGTCAAGAGGATGCAGCAGCTTTAAGACGATCTAGATAGATTGAGTGAGTGAGCAAGAATATGGCAATATAATGTGAATGAATGTGAAGTGGAAAGAAAACAAAGGCAGAGTATTCTTTAAATTAGCGAAAACAAGAAAATGCTGGAAAAAAACAACTGATTTTTTTTATTTCAGATGTCTAGAATGGGAGGTAATGATCAGAGTCTCAGATTACAGGACAAGAAATTTGGAATGAGGTGAGAAATCTCTTTAAAGGGCAGTGAGCCTGTGAAATTTGCAAACAAAGAGGCTGTAGAAGTTTAGTCGCTGAATGTATTTGAGAAAGATAAATTTATAGATACAAAAAGGTATCAAGGGGTATTGGGAAAGAGTAGCAACATGGTATAGATGATCGGCCATGATCACATTGATTGGGACAGTAGCCTCAAAGTGCTGAATGGTCTGTTTTTTTTTAAAAAACCTATTTCTCTGTTAAAAAGGCTTCCACTTTAATTAAATAATTAAACAATTATTTTTTTGAAGCTTGAAACTTACCAAATGGCACATAATCTTGCATTTCAATAGTAAATACATTACTTCCAGCTAAAGAAATACGATCTGCCCATACTTTCTGAGCAGTTTTGATGGCCTTGGAATCACAGTCAGGCTCTGGAGCTGGGCTCTCATTCTATTTTTACGAATAAGAAAAATCATTGTAATTTCAGTAATTTGTTTTTTTTTAAAAAATGTTAAAAGCTGATGTTACAAATACTAACCATCAACACTTTGATCAGGTTCTTTTCTACACGAGATTTCTGTTCATCACTTAGTGTGGATGCTGTCTTATCAGTAAAGGAATATAATCTTAAAAACAAGAGCCTTAAACTATAATCAGGATTACAGTGGGGGAAAAAAAACAGTTCCATGATACAGACAAGTTAGCAGAAGTTAAGGAAAACAGATGGGAACCAAGAAGTGGCCTCCAAACATGTTCATAAAAGTTAAAGAGAAATAAGAAGTTTTGTCTGAATGTTATCCTGTGGCTTCTGGTCAGAAGTCAACTTGTCTGTGACACCATTATAATAAACTCACCTGTCTAGGCTCAAACATGGCAGCCAAGATGAGAGATCAAAGGGCTTCTGGTACCCACAGAACTGGAGCCTAACAAAATTACCAGTTCATAAGCGAAAAGGCAGAACAAAATAGGGGGGAAACCCTAACACAGAAGATTCAAGTATTCTTTAATAAATTTAGTTTCGTCAATATCAAAATAATAAATACTTTAAAATTTCTGCAATAACTTGTCTAGCGCATGATAAATCCTAAGAATACAAGTCAGTTTTGACTGAGATAAAAAGAGCCTGGTTATACAAAAAGTGAGCTCAAGCTAGGCAATGGTTTATTTGTGTCAGTTAGGGTCTGCATTATAAGAGAAAAGGATCACCAACTTGATAGTTCCTACAGAGCTTGAGTTGACAGTCTGGAAAACCACTATGACTTGCCCTTCTTTTAACTGTAACCTACATTGAATTAGAGAGGTTAAAAGGGCAAGGAAAAGTTTAAATTATGGTCATCCTGTTACTCAAAACTGTTATGAAAAGATACTGAACATATAAATATTCTGCAACATTAAAACATTTCAATAATCACAACTCAAACCTGCTGACGGCAAATTTATCTCCTTTTGCAAGGATACACCTCCCAAGTAGTTCCAGAGAATAGGTGATGTAATCTTTGATTTGACCCATCAGGTAGGCACACTTGAGAGCAGTGCTCAAAATGAAGGTAAGCAGCTTCCACCAGCGCTCGCTACGGTAATCACACATCACATAATCCAACAACCTATTTATGGTGGGGTTTGGGGGAAAAAAATGACATTCAAAATATGGAATTGTTATAGCACTTGATACAGCATGTTCAAACATGCTTAAAAAAAGTTTGCTGTTTGTGATCAAAACAAATGCAACTTAAAATTTTGGGTAATCCTGGAAACAGCAGATATCCTATTTAAATATGATTTGAACTCTAAGTGTTTTAAGTATTAGATTTATGAATTCCAAAAATATAAATGTAGTTATTTATGCCTTTGTAACAACATCAGAGGCCCAGTTTGGAAATGTACTAAGGACAGTAATTTTCTTTGTATGTAGTTTCAATAGTCAAAAAACAGAACAATAACTGTCAAAGTGTGTGTGGAAAAGTTGGCAAAGAATCCTCCATACAGTCCTGAATGGAAATAACTTATCAATAGATGAAATCATGGAGTTTTAATACATTTAAATAATCCAAAGGAAGCAGCTAAAAATAAACTATGTATTCATGGGCGTTTTCTTATACCTTGAACATTCTGACAATGTTGAGACTGGAAATAAAATTGTCTGCTTTTTGGATAAACTGGTATCAAAATTTTGGAAATAACTGAGTCTTGAACTGAAACGTCAACTGTCAATTTCCCTCCGCAGATGCTGCTGACCCACTGAGTTCCTCCAGCAGTTTTATTGGTATATTATTGTCACTTGCACCGAGGGACAGTGAAAAACTTGTCCAGATTACAGCATCTGCAGTCCCTTGTGTCTCCATTGATAAACCTTTATATTGCACACCAGGACTTAAAATACCAAGGTACACATAAAAATATTGCTACACAACTATGCAAAAATAGTTAAGGGGACTCCAAATATATTAGGTAGCTCTATTAATTTTCACATTTTAAATGGATAAGTGGAGATACTCACTTCAGTGCTTTGCTGTAATCCTTTGCATAATAATACTCCTCGCCCATTTGAACCACTAAACAAAAGACAGCACAGTGACAGAAAGTGTCTTTAGAAGGGCAAATGGCCCTTATAAAAATGTATTCAAAGAGACAAACATAAACAAGCTCTAACCAGTAGGCTAGTATTAACCTTAAACTCATTACTCACTTAAATGGCTCTTCATTCGAGGGCATTTGTACTTCTTGAACTGAGCCACTGCATTACTCAAGAGTGTAATTATCAGTTCCTGAAAAATGATAATACTCTTACAGTAAGGTATTGCTCCCAGTTAAAGGAGATTAATGTGTTTGTCTAAAACATTGTCCGTTGTGGGCTACATTAGAGTACAAATGTTCTTACTGAGTGGTCAACATCACGCTCTTTGAGCTGAAGTGCCAAAATGCCAACTTTCTCTTTCTCAGGGTCTGGTGGTTCAATACCTGCAAAAGATAGTTTGTAATCCATTAAATATGAACAATAATCAGCAAAACTGGAAACAAATTTCACAAACTATGAGGTGGCCAATGCTTAATAATTTCATGAACAGCAAAGACTGAGCTTCAGTTATATGGCAATTCAATTAAAATCAGAGGTTACCAGGGTTGCCATGGAGACAGAATGTTTTCTTTAAGGAATCTTCAGGGAGTTTCATTCTCATTATTATCACTTTAGAAATTCTACAGATAAAATGCATTTAACCATTATCAAGGAAAGTTAAATTGTACATAATCACCTGACTTTACATCCATTTCGTGCTTAGAGCAGCAAATCACCTTTACCAGCATTTATAAAACACAAACTGTTTTATGATTTTTGTTGATCGTCTTTCTTTGCTAGGGAATGTTGCAAAAAGTGTTATCCTTCTGATATCAGTTCTGATCCAAAGTTCATCCTCTAATTCCAATGTTTCTTTCTCTTTCAAAGGTTAATCTCCAATTGAATTCCAAAATTTATTTTTTTCTCATTTCTTCTTTCCCTTCCACATATAATTTGCTTTATTTGTGATTTTATTTCAGTTATTTAATCATTTGCTAAAACTTCAGACCAAAATTTAAAGTGGTCATTGAAAAAAAAGTTGAACTTGCCATTATCTATTAAGTTTGGGATCCCGATGGTAGGGCACTCCCTACAAAGTATTTGCGTCCACAAAAAGTGTCAATCAATTACACTGAAGGATTGAGCATTCAACAGGCACAGTCTGAAGCAGCAAGAAAAAGTAAATTTAATGTTCAAGTTCAAATAGAAAATTCAATGTGAAACAAGGTACAGAAAGCCAAAGTAATCGGGGAAAGGAAAATTGGACTGGAAGGGAAAGAAGAAATAAGACAAAAACTAAAAGAAAATGCAACACCTCCAACAATTGAAATCCAAGGGAAAGAGTCTTTTTTTAAATAGTTAATTTTTAATGCCAATGGGATTACTTAATTAATACTTAACAGACATTCAAGGGCGATTCTATGAAATGGAGAGCTCTCTTTGTAGAGTTTAGTCAGTATTCAGAACTCATGAAACAGCTCTGTGTATTTGAATGGTGTACCAGCTTTGAGATGCTGTGATTGGGAGTTTGACAGCTTGGTCTGGGACTTGCTGCTTAACAATGAACACATCTCAACCTTAACATTTTGCGGAATTTTTGGGCCAAAATTTGTCACTTTCCCCAAATTATTCCTCAACCGAACATTAATGAGGTTAATTGGACACTGTATATTACCCATTGGTATAGTTAAGTGGTAAAAGAATCAAAGGAGAGTTGACGGCATATGAGACAGAATAAGTTGCAGAGATACAGGGAAATAGAGAGGAAATAGAATCTTCAGGCGGGAACCCGGAAAACAAGCCAAGGCCTTCACAAGCACAACACAAATCTGACAACACCAATTTGCACTGGATGTTGATTAACAATAGAAACCTTGGCTCAAGGCCAAAGGACAATTTCAGGACCCAATGAACTGAAAAAGACTACCTAACCTCAAAAAACTGGTTCAGTATTTACCAATGTATTTCCCAAGTTTCAGTCCGTGTCGTGCAAGTAATTAGAATGAATTCAGTTTGTTCACTTATTTATTCAATCTAATGATGCCACCACTACCATATAGAGCTTCCCAATGAATTATCATTAGTTTCTGCTTTTTATTAGATGCTCTTCTACCACCAATACTGACTGGATAACCTGAGCGGGTTTTATCAGTACTTAAGCTAACCTCAATGCTAAACAGAAAACACTTAAAATAAGACAAATTGTGCTCAATAAAATGAATTCATGCCCTGACCACAAGATAACATTTGTTTACTCCACATGCCAACACTTCCAACTTGTTGAATTATTCCGATGGTCCCTTACTTTGATGACTTTGCCGCCAAGGTCTTTGCCCAAAAAAGTCCATTACTCCGGAAGGGGTCTCCAATGGGTCAGGACTAGGATAGGTGGTAGACGACTATGAAGATAAAAATATAGAAATAAATGCAGAAATTATCCAGGGAAGACACAATGAGACAAAAAGTGATATCGTCAGACAAAGGTTAACTTGACCCACCAATCTTAATCAAAATGAAATCCCTGGCATCCACAAAAGACTCTACATTGACAGAACAATTTATGGACCCTAAGCTGAAGATCCTACCTATGGGGAATTACGCACTATGCTTCAATCCCACTGAAGTCATAAAATTGTTAAGTCAAGCATTGCTCTAAAGAGGAGTTATCTAGTAAGTATACATTTCATAACAGATTCCCTCAAAACACAAAGGAAATCTTTCAAAATAATTAAACAAAGATTCTTCACAATTTATTTTGTGTTAATGAGCCATCTCGGTTTAATAAAAAATACTAAGTGCTAAATAACTAACATCACTTCACTTTCTTTGGAAACTTAACATACATCATGGTTGCAGAGTTGGTTTGCCAATTGTTTGCGTTCTTGAGCATAATGCGCTGCCTGTTGGTAATAGAATCCAGGGTTCTGGGTTTGAATTGCCGTAAGACCAAGTTTAATGGCTTCATCAAACAAATCCCCAAATGCTTGAAATCTTAAAAAGGGAAACAATACAAATAAATTATCAGAAATATCCCACAGCATTGTTTCAACCATCATTAAGATGAACAATAAATAGTAACTAGAGATCACAAATGTAAAGAAATAAGGTTTGCATGCCCCAAGGACCACAATTTCTGTACATCATGTGCTATAAGTTACAATTACAAAAGGGAAAGAGTACAATCGAGAGTTGGAAAAAGTCAGTAGGATCATACTGTTTAGACATCCAAGCAGCGTGCTCAAATGCCAATTCTGCACTTCCTATCTTCTTTTTGCATAAATCCACATGTTTACGAAACTGGGCGATGGCATCCAATGGAGCATTGTGCTGGAAGCATAAACGACAGATCTGGAGAGAGAACCAAACAGGATGTGAAAGTTACCTCCTCCATTCAATTTTGGCACCCACACTAGCTAGGAATTATTTGACCCTAATAAATGTGCTTTTATTTCAGTCTGGTGAAGCATCCACACAGGATTATAAATGTGTCAATCTTGACTCACATGAGAAGGATGCAAAAAAGGCTTCAAAGTGTTTTGGACAGATTTAGTCGTCAAATGCATGGCAGGTTCAGTAGAATGTGGATAAACGTGTGGTTATCCACTTTGGTGGCAAAACCCAGAAGGCAGATTATACGAACAGAGATATTTTAGGAAAGGGGTAAGTGCAACTACACCTGGGTGTCCTTGTACACTAGTCAGTAACAGAAAACATGCAGGCCTTCATGGTGACAGGATTTGAATACAGGAGCAAGAACATCTTACTGCAATTGTACAGAGTCTTGGTGAGAACACACCTCAAACTATTGTGTGTAGTTTTGGTCTCCTTTTCTGAGGAAAGATGGTTTGGTCGGAGGGAGTGCAGCAAAGCTTCACCAGAATGGTTCCTGGGATGGCTGGAGTGATGTACGAAGAGAGATAGGGACAAATAGGTTTATATTCTTAACATTTTTAAAAATGAGAGGGGACCTAATTGAAATTTATAAAATCCTGATTGGACTGGACAGAGTTAGAGGCAAGGTTGTTCTCAGTGGTGAGGAAGTCCAGAACCAGAGCTTATAGATTCAGGGCACGCCATTTAGAACTGAGCCAAGGAGAGATTCCTTAACCCAATATGTGATGAACTTGTAGCAATCTCTACCATTGAAGACATTTGAAGTTAAATCATTAAATATGAAGGGGTTAGAAATAGTTCTTTATGGCTAAAGATCAAGCGACATTGAGAGAAAGCAGGAACGGGGCAGTGAATTTGGATGATCACCCCTAATCATATTGAATGGTGAAGCAGAATGGTCTACTCCTACTCTCTATACTTTTACGTTTCTCTCTCTTCACAGAATCTGTCTGGTCTGCTATGTCCTTCTGGCATCTTCTGCTGCAGTTTTTCTGCTTCTCAACCAATATGATTTTCTGCTTTCGTTATGATATTTCACTGTCTTTGGCAATAATGAAGATACAAGAGAGGCTGCAGATGCTGGAAATCCAGAGCAACACACAAAATTCTGGAGGAACTCAGCAGGTCAGGCAGCATCTATGGAGGGAAATGAAGAGTCATTTCGGGTCGAGACCCTTTATCACTATCTTCGGCAATAATGAAGCTGTATTGCTTTGAAAAGCAGACATTTACAGTTAGGCGATATATACTTCCAGCTATTATTCAGTTCTCACAATGCACTTAAACTTGGTAATCAGCAAGCAAAACAATGCTGCAACTTCTATAATCACCTTATAGTTGATGAATCCAGCCATAGTCTTGATTTCAAGCATGTTTGTCTCATGGGCTCTAAGTTCATGTACAAGGTTATATGCTGTTCTATAGTTTCTGAAAATAATATGTAAACAGTCCTTTAAAATACAATATTAATATTCCACGTTTTTTTTAAGAAAGCAACATTATATCAGTGTCAGATCATCATGCCCAACAATACTCTAATACAATGCAGAGGCTCTCTCTGTCACACCAATTTAGTTTTGCATTGAGATAGAATGTGGAGAGACATTGCAACAAATTGTCAAAATAACAACTGAAAAAATAGGAAGTTGAATAGTATATCCACTTCCTGCTCTGTGAACGAAGAGATGTATTTTCATTATCCTGACCTGCTAAGAGTTTCCTGCATTTTCTGTTTTTAGTTATGTACATTTGTTGAGCAGAGCTTGGAAATTATTGTTTGTCTCAGTTTTCAGTTTACAAAATTTGGATGTTTTAGCTTACAGTGGAGAGAAAGTAGTGCCGGTTTGAGTTAACTAAAAAAAAAGTCATTAAATGAATGGCAGGTTAATGAGCTATAAAGTTGCTTAGGGTTAATTTGTGCTCTGCAAGGACTTTGAATAAATGCCAGTATGACAATGGAAGAACAACAAAATTTTAGTCACATTTCCCCCGTACTGAAAATTTGATGAGGACTTGTTCAAGCTTGCCTATGATACACAGTCTCTTTACATTGATTTAGCTTGCTAACAATGGGTATAGTCATCAACAAGCACTTGAATAAGTTTAATTTGAGATCTTCTAGCTAGCAGACCAACTTACACACAAGTCATTAGAAATTTAGAAAATGACCGGGAAATCATTTCCCTTCAATCAGTTTGTTGATCAAATCATTTGCAGTACAACTGAATACAAATAGAAACTACTTTCAGTACTATATGTCACAATTACTACGAGCAATAATTAAGAGTCTTACTTCAATGCATTTTGTGTATCTTGCTTTAATTCACTGAAGAAAGCCGTTTTGAACTGATGTCTCACAAATAAGAGCTATCAAAAACAAAGGGATATGTTGGTTAACTTTTAGATCATAATGATTAAACCTTATATTACCTAAATGTACATGATTAATGTATTAATCACTTCAAGGAGTTTTTAATTAGTTACGTTCAAGTACAACACTTCCCAAATTACTGTCCAGCTAATTTTCAAATTAGCATGCATTATGAGTTTGAGCGACTGCAATAACCATTAATCATTTATTGCACAAAAATACATAACGTTTCTAATGAGCTACATTTTGCCATATTTGCTATTTTAAAAAGAGCAAATAAAGTCATTGGCCTGAAACTGAAATTTTCAAACAAGTAATTGCCCTCTAATCTCAGTTATTATTATTTGAATTCATGCAAGAAATCTTTCATCACTAGCCTTAAAAAAAAAACGACATGGTAGATATCAGGATGAGCTCCAGACCCCAGATTACCCCTGGAATTTTCCCAGTACTCAAATCTTATTCTACAAAATATTAAATATTGTAGATATCCAAAATATATCTACAGGCAATTCAAAAAAAATTCTACCCTTAGTTACCAGACCAATTTTCTTGTCGGCTTCAAACTTGCTAATCAGAAAACCTATATTCTTATCCAAGTCATTTATATATATATTACAAACTAAAGGTCCCAGCACTGATCCCTGTGGTACATCATTTGTGACAGACCTCCAGTCAGTAAAACACCATCCACCTGTACACGCTGCCTCCGACACCAAGCCGATTTTGGATCCAGTTTGCCAGCTTGCTTCAGATCCGTTGTGCCTTCAAACTCCTGGACCAGCCACCACGCGGGACCTTGTCAAAGCCTTACTGAGGTCCATGTAAACTATGTCTACTGCGCTGCCTTCATCAATTTTCTTAGTTATCTCCTCAAAAAACTCAGATTTTTGAGACATGATCTGCTTTACACAAAGGATCAAAGAAATAAAACCAGAGTCTCACTAACCTAACATAGGATTAGATTCATAGAATCAAAGTTGTACAGCACAGAAACAGACCCTTCGGCCCAACTCCTCCATGCTGACCAAGATACCCATCTAAACAAGTTCCATTTTCCTGCACTTGGCCCAAGTCTCTCTAAACTTTCCTATCCACATTCCTATCCAAATATCTTTTAAACGTTGTAATTGTACCTGCCTCTACCACCTCCTTCGGCAGCTTGCTCCATATACCTACATGCTCTGTGTGGAAAAACTTGCCCCTCAGGTCCCCTTTAAATCTTTCTCCTTTCACCTTAAATCTCAATGTCAGAAAAAGAAAAGAGCTGGTCATTGACTTCAGGAAGAGGGGCGGAGAACATGTCCATCTGCATCAATGGTGCTTAAGTGGAGATGGTTGAGAGCTTCAAGTTTCTAGGTATAAGCGTCACCAACAATTTGTCCTGGTCCAGCCACATGGACGCAGTAACCAAGAAAGCACACCAGCACCTCGACTTCCTCAGAAGGCTCAAGAAATTTGACATGTCCCCAGTGACTCACCAATTTTTTCTTCTGTTACCGATGCACCAAAGCAAGCATACTATCCAGATGCATCACAACTTGGTACAGCAACTGTTCTGACCAAGACCACAAGAAATTGCAGAGTTGTGAATGCTGCTCAGTCCATCACACAAACCAGCCTTCCCTCCATTGACTGTCTACACTTCCCATTGCCTCAGGAAAGCAGCCAACATAATCAAAGACCCCTCCCACTCCAGTCATTCTCTCTTCTCCTCTCTCCAGTGCGCCCCCCCCCCCACCCCAACCCCACCAAATTCAGGCAGAAGATACAAAAGCTTAAGAACATGTAGGGTCAAGGACAACCTCTAACCCGCCGTTACCCCTTATACGCTAAAGATGAACTCTCGATCTCTCACTCTACCTTGTCCTGGCCCTTACACTTTATTTTTCTAGCTGCACCACAGTTTCTGCATTGGATTTTTTTTCCCCTTTTGTACTACTTTGATATTCTTATGTATGGAATGATCTGTCAGGATGGCATGTAAACAAAAGCTTTTCACTGTACCTCAGTATACAGTATGTGACAATAATAAACCAATTACCCATGCTTTTTAAAAAAACTTCCCTACCCTGGGAAAAAGACTGACTGTCAACCCAAATATGCCCCTCATAACTTTATAAACCTCTGAGGTCACCTCTCAGCCTCCTTTGCTTCAGTGAACACAATCCCACCTATCCAATCTCTCATTATAACTCAAACCCTCCAGCCCAGACAACATCCTTATGAATTTTTTTTTGCATCCTCTCTAACTTAATAACACCCTTCCTATGGTGCAGTGACCAAGTCTCACACAATACCCCAAATGCAGTTTAATCAACATTTTGTACAACTGTAACATGACGTCCCAACTCTGTATTCAATGTCACGGCTGATGAAGGCAAGCATGCCATACACCTTCACCAGTCTGTCTACCTGTTTTTCCCCTTTCAGGGAACCATGTACTTGTACCCCCAGGTCTCCCAGTTCTACAGCACTCCCCAGGGCCCTGCCATTCACTGTGTAGAAAGTAAATTAAGTAAGCAAACAATCCTCCAGGCCTGTTAAGTCTTTCAATAAGATCATGGTTCTGCAATCTTCACACAGAGCATTGAATTATTCACACTAGTCACCAGCCTAGGCTAATGAACATTATAGTGGTATAAATACATTCATACTGAGTATCAGTTACTACCCACTCCTGCTCTTCTCCCTGTCCAACCCACCATTATCACACATTCAAATGCTTCAATTATATTTACCTGATGAGTGGTTTTATTCAAGAACTCTTTATGTGATTTAACTCTCCGGATCTCTGTGTAGTAATACGTCTGTGCATGTTCATAAAAAGCATTCTCTAGCCTACAAGTAAAATTACCACTGAATCATGAATCATGGAGAAAATTTCAATTAGTATAGCTGAACAGCAACAAGTCAACATCTATAGCCCATTTATAACAAAGCAATGAATTGAATTATTAGAAATAAACAATGTAAATAAGAATTTTAATCGATTATTATAATTTCTGAACTTTGGCCATTGTAGAGTTATCAGTTTGAGACCATGTGGAGTGTAAAGCTAGGCTTATATTTGTTTAAAAAAAAACAGCTAAGCATCAAGAAATAGTATAAATGTGATGTGGAAACCTGAATGCAAAAACCTGCAAGGCTTGTCTTTTTGACCTAATATTGGGACACTGGTGCTACTGAAAGACAACATTGATAGGGTACCTTTAGCCATTCGTACTGCAAAGACCTTCTCTTAAGGTGTCTGCAGTACTTATAAATCAATAGGAGCTTCAATGTGGAAAAAGGTTTTCTTAATGCAGTCTACATCAGCATTTACTTTTCATACAAGCAATCAGCACCTTGATGATAATTTTCTTCAACATCCTTTTCAATCTGAATTTGTCTACTGACATAGTTTATGCCTAATGCTGGAAGTAAATGACAACCTCACAATTCTTTGAAAGAAGCAACTACTTATATTAATCTTGCTCACGACTGCCCTGAATGACTAGCTTTTTCTTTTCTTTCATAAAACTAAACCCTAACAAATCACCTGGTAAGGTATATTATTCTAAGGAAGACAGATCTAATATTTCAAGACTTTCTTCACATTTGTATTGTGTACAAAAAAATGCAATATTGTTTTCATCACACCAAGCTCAGAGCAACTTTATTACTTTAACTCAACTCCTAATTTTTTTTATTATATAAGCTCATTATTAGCACTTGACTTTTAGATTTCATCTTGAATTATGGAATATAAAATTCTGTGAGCGTTTCTTTACAGTTTTGTCAACCTCAATACAAAGATGGGATCTCAACCAGGTTAAAATCAGTAGGGGCAGAGAGGCTTCAGAGGAGAGGCCCCTGGCAGATTAAAACCAGCACAAATCCACCAAATATAGTAAACCTCCAATAACCCAGCATCCGATTGTTCAAAATTCCTGCTTTCCTCATTAGTCCAGAGTACAAGCCAGGGATCCAGAGTGCAAGAGTGGAAGCCGTGTGTGTGGCCAGAGCTAGGGGTCCTAAATGAGACCAGGCTAGGATCTAAACTGTGGGCCAGGGTTGTGTCCACAGCTGGGATTGGGGTCTGAAACACCAGCAGTCAGGAACGTGGGCAAGTATGTAGCCAGAGCGTTTGTATATTTCATGTTCCCTTTAAACTCAGTGTTTAGTGGAACATTTATTACACTGCTCACAAAATGTACCAAAAAATGAAATAAAAATGTTTAGGTATCCATAGGTATAGCATTCAATAGTCTGGAAAACTTGGTAGTCCAGCACTATCAAAGTCTCCAGGTTGCCAGATTTTCAAGAGTTTTACTACAAACACAGCCAGATCACAAGATAAAAATACTCCATTTGCTGAAAATCAAAATAACAGCACGGATACTGGAAATACTCAGATTAGGCAGCATTTGTGGAGAAAGAAATTGAGATATTATTTCAAATTGATGTTTTCACACAAATATTAATTGATGCAAGTATTTCATATTGATGACCCATCTCTACTTCTCTCTTTGTAGTTGCAGCCTAATCTGAGATTTTTACAGCATTCTTTGAGTTTGAACCCAACATCTTCCTTTGGGTCATGTATAGCTCCAGCCTTGAGTGCTTTTCCTTTTAAATCTGTCCAGTAGCTTCTGTTGACAACAAATTTGCCCACAGATTTGCTCTTCATCTTACAGATGCAGCATTGGTAAAACAAGAGAAAATGTTTAACTCAAGTGCAACATTATAATTTGGGAGCAGTAAATGGTGATAAATACAAGCCACCTTACCTTATTATATATCCCACTAGATGATCTGTGTGCGGGAGCACAAATAAAGACTTTCCCGATAGGTCACAGGCATTGCACAGTGCTGCTGCTCTTTCTGAAGCAATCAAGTCCTCACCTAGGAAACATTAAGTGGAAGAATAGTTTGATCTAAAATACAAAAGATGATGTTCAACATCTTTCAAATTACAGTTTCCTTGGTAATAAAATTTCAGAAAGTTCTTAAAACTCATTGCAAAGGATACATTTTAAAAACCACACATTTTGATGATACAGAAGTAGAAAATGTTGGGAATACTAAGGTCAAGAAGCATTTGTTAGGAAATTCAATGTTTCAGATCAAGGACGCTTCTAGAATGGGAAGGCGGAAAACAAACTGCAGAGGGAGGAGGGGTAGAGAGTATAGATGAAATGTCTGTGACAGGGGGCAGACCAAAACTGACAAGGTAATAATTACCTTAAAACCATGACAGTTGGAGACAGAAGAGAGAAAATAAAAGGAAAAGCTGAAACAAAAAAAAAGGGAGAGCCACATTTGTGGAGAGAGCGAAAAAAGACAGGAGATTACTCATAATTCAGTATTGAGTTCCGAGGGTTACAACTCGCCTAGAGGTAAAACAAAAACAGAAAATCCTGGAAGCACTCAGCAGGTCAGGCTGAATCTGTGGGAAGAGAAACAAAGTTAATGTTTCAGATTGGAGACGCCTCATCAGAAATGAAAAAGAGACAAAAGCAGCTAGTAAAACTACAGGGAGGGTGGGGGAGGGGCTGCCTCTGATAGGGTGAAGCCAGGGTGGCTGTGGGGATAATCTGCAAACTAGTTATCTGGATGGAAGAGCATAACATGGATGGAAGAGCAAGAACATAAACAAAAGGAAAATAAACTGCAGAGCAGAAAGACATGCCCAGCAGGTCAGCCTGGGTATGTCCACTCCCAGAGAGGGAAAAAAGGAATAAAAAGAAAAAAAAACACACAAGCTGAGGTAATATCACAGATGGATGACTGACACCGACCGAGAAATCAAGTTATCTGAAGTTGCAGAATTCACTATTGAATCCAGAAGGCTATAATGTACCCAGACAGATGAGATGCAGTTTCCCAAGCTTGCCATGGTCCTCACTGTGACAGTACAGACTGATAGGTCAGAGTGGGAGTGGGATGGGGAATTAAAGTGACAAGCAATGGCAAACAAAAAGGCAACCCCCTTTTTTCTCCTGCTGGGAGTGGAGGACCTTCCAGAAACATCACCCATTTCTTTGCCTCCACAGATACTGCTTAAATCAGAGTTCCTTCTGCACTAGTTTTTGCATTATAAAAAACTTGTCAACCCATTGAAACATCCATACTCGATTCAACTTCGTACAGGTTTGTGATACAATATGGCATAACACAGAATAATAAAAGTCCTCCTTGATGTCTCATAAGAAAAGGCAGCAAAGATCCTAATCTCAGAAACAAAGTAGAAAGGCAAAAAAAAATTAATGCTGAAATTCCATTTACATTAACTATCCAGTGATTTCTGGAGGAAAACTGTGCCATGACAAAGAATTAGTTCTGGACCAGGTCTGACATCTAATTTAGTCACAATAACACAAGGCTGCAACACTCATGTATTAGGAAGAGTTAATGCCTTCAAAAGTTGTTAATATTGGAGGATGGGTGGGAAGATCTGGAAAATAAATTGTGCATTGAAATGACAAGTTGAATCCCAACTATTTTAAATTGCACACCTATACTTTAAAATCAATTGAAATACAGGAAAAACAAATCACATAATGCTTAAGATTTACATGAATAAAAGATAAGACATTTAAATTTGAAATAACAATATTTTATTGTTAACTGTATTTCAACTGCTATCTATTATAAGAGACATTTTAAGAAAGCGTAAAAGACCTTTGACTGCACAAGCTATTAGAACTTCATCAGGGGTGACAAGAGGCAGTGTCTCAGGTCCTGCCACCCAATGTCAAATCAACCAGCACAGCATGGCAGAAAAGCACCAGGACATTGGGAACCACATGGCTACAAAAGGTTAAGTGTAACTACTAGTGCAGGGGAGCTTATATGAGGCAGAGAACTTGGGACATTAAATAAAAACGTTTTTTGTTAAATTTAAATTCTGAACACAACTTGGTCATATTGTGCTCATAGCCAAGTTAACACATTGTATACACTGTCCTTTAGGACCATTCTGAAGAAGGGTCTACACCCTGAACAGTAATTTGCTGGTTATTTTTCTGCCTGATGCACGTCTTCAGCATGTTTAAAAGACTTTTCAGTATCCGCAAAACTTTTTTTTGAAACTTTAGGAAAACTTGCTATGAAAATACCTGGAGGTAACGGAGTTTTCTTCTGTATCAGAACTACAGCAACCTTTGTGTTTCTTCCCTGTAAACTTTGCCTGGAGCCACAGAATACACAGAGTGACATAGATGAAAAATACAGAACAAATCAAGCAATTGTCTAGATTTGCATACAGATGTTAAGAGTCCTACAACCTGGACAATGACAAGCATAATATTTAGCTATGTTTTATGTTA
This sequence comes from Pristis pectinata, assembly GCF_009764475.1. NCBI lineage: Eukaryota > Metazoa > Chordata > Chondrichthyes > Rhinopristiformes > Pristidae > Pristis > Pristis pectinata. The sequence continues at coordinate 18,736,198 of NC_067411.1, read as the reverse complement.
AAATGATAATGCATAATCCATGACACAGAGTTTTACAGATTTTACATTACACCAGCAATAAAGAGTGCAGCCCTACTGACCAATCTCAAAAATTACTCCTCCAATAAACACTCACTCTCTCAAAATTTCCTACAACCTATTGTTTTTTTTAAGTCTATTAACTTTGGCATCCTGTTTGGTGCCCTGCATAACTGCAATTTGTATTTATCTAGCACTAATATAGTCCTTTACAGAAGCACAGGGAAAATAAAGAAGCACTGAAAAATACTTTGGTGCTGCAGAAAGTCTCAATTCTTGCACCTCGTCCAACGTGCACGTGTGCCTCATCTACTGCATTCGGTCTCCCATCATAGCCTCCTCTACATCGCAAGACCAAGCACAGACTCGGCAACCAGCTTGCGCTCTGTCCATAATGAGCGTCCTGAGCTCCCAGATGCATGCCATCTTAACTCCCCTTCCCATATTGACCCATCCATCCTCAGCCTCCTCCACTGCCAGGACGAGGCCCAACACAAACTAGAACACCACCTCATATTCTGCCTGGGTAGTCTACAACCCAATGGTATAAACATTGAATTTCCAATTTCAGGTAACCCTGATTTTTTTTTGTTCCCCTCTTTCTCCTTTAAATCCACCTCTGGTCCTCCTATTTGTTTCTCCCTTTCCCATGAAGACTCTCCAACCCCCAAAACCCATTTTTATCCCATTCTCCCAACCCCGCAAGTTCCATTTACTTACTACCCATGCATGTCACCCACTAGATCCCCTTCCCCACCTGGTTTCATCTCTCCCTTAAATGGTTGCCACTATCACCATCCTTACATCAGATTCCAGCATTTGTAGCCTTTGTGTCCCCGCTTATCACCTTCTAGCCTCTATCTCCACCCCTATCTGGTTCAAACTGCCCCCTTTTTTTTCCCCCCCTTTGTCTCCATGCAAGCAGAGATGCAACATCATCCCTTTTGCCTCTTCCCTTCTCATCAGTGACCCAAACACTCCTTCCAGATGAAGCAGCGATTCTTCCAATTCAGGGTATTGCATTGAGTGCTCGGAATGAGCAACCAAACACAGATGGGATTTGAATACAATCGAGTCCGAAAGGCTGTAACATGTCTGGCCTCTCAATGAGATGTTATTCCTCAAGCTTACATTGAGATTCACTGGACCACCATCGGACACCAAGGAGAGAGGTAGAATGGGAATAAGTTGGATGAGTAAAATAGCATGCAACTAAAAGCTTAGGGTCATACATGGAAGATTGGGAAACAAAAAGCAGATTGACTGAATGCTTTGAGCAACACCTGTTCCTCCACTAGTGACCCAGACCCACTGTGTATTTCCAATATTTTTTGATTTTATAATTACCATTTAACGAAGGCACGTTCTACTAACTCTCACAGAATATACAAAGGTAAGGTACCTGACAATTTCGACTCTGGTGGAACACTCAGACTGTTTTTCTTTCCACTGTGCCTCATCCCAGTCCAGTTCATAAAAGACCACCACTAGTGCAGGCACAAGGTTTAGATGTTTATTCATCCAGCCTGTTTTAAGGATTCCTTTTGGAATGTACCACTCATAAGAAGTCCTCTATAAAGGAAAATGATAATTTAGCAAGAGAACTCCACTAAACCAAGAACGTCACAAGCATTTTGATTTTATGAACCTGATAGATACATTCTATGAAGCCTCAGACTTAACATAAAATTTAAAGCTCTGGTTCTATTAATTTGAAGTTTTCCAATGATACACATCAGTGGTATGACTGAGGAGATAGCCAGCACAAAAATCTACACCTGCGCAAAATGGTTATTCAGGGCAAGAGGCAAGATGCTATTGCTTCCAGTCTCAGAGTCCCCCATGGTCACACATCCTACTGCACCTTCCCTGCCGCCCAACCTCCTCCCTCCCACCTCAAGGTCCGCAAGCTGGACTGCTCTGGTAGGATGGAGATGCTAGAGACAGCAGATGCTGGAATCTGGGGCAAAAAAGTACACTGCTGGGAGAACTCAGCAGGTTAAGCAGTATCTGTGGAGGCAAAGGGATGGTTGATATTTCAGGTCAAGACCCTGCATCAAGACATAGTCATCAATGAGTGAGCTGGATAATATCCAAATACAGGAGTTAAAGCACATGTTAGGTACAATTAGGAAACTAACAAGGAGGAAATTATCAAAGTTATTTCCTGCAATAAAGCCATAAATCAGCAGCCTGTGTGGTCCCACTGTAATAAAGATGGGCAACATTTCAGCAATGAAAGCCAATTCCAGCAACTGAATGGACTGAAAATGATAATAGGGTGAAAGAAAAGATCTTTAGAGGAGGAGGAAACACCTGGGCAGAAGACTTGAAAGGGATAAGATTTAGTGATGAGCCACATCACCTCTGCATTCATAATGGACAAATCTAATCTTGGCACATAATACTGAATTTTACCAAATAAGCCAAACTCTTAATCTTGTAATACACAAAAGGAAGATATTCTCACTACTAAAAGAGTTTTACCTTTTGTCTACATTTTGGGTATTCATGATCTCCAGGAAGTACTTTAAATGATATAGGAACTCTGTCAGCCCGCCTATTGGCACAAAATGCGTCCCAAATGGCTCGATGTACAGCATTGTAAGTCACATCAAGGCCTGTAAGGGCTACAAAAGCCATGGGCCGGCAACAAAGCTCCAAAGGAAAGTCCCAATGTGTTGACCTCATTTTCCAGATTAATGCCAGACAATCTAAAATAAAAATTAACGCAATTCTGTTAGTGACAAAGGGATGGGTAGGAAAGTCACATCATCACAATGCATTTTTAGCATTGCAGCCGTTTAAAAACATACGTTAATGTGTCTCTGGAATATGGTGCCTTGATATTCAGAAAATACATTTACTAGAATATATCTCTTAATAGTCATGGCCCTAGCACATCTCAATTCATAAAGGAAGTACATAATTGATCCATACCATTTCTGTATTAGGTAGCAGCAATGGCCGAGGGATTAAACGATTATCACGGAAATCCAACTGAGTTTCCTTGAGTTGATATAAATCCTGCTCAAAACACTTCTGCTGAATGCTAAGTGTGAGCTGGAACTGCCCATCAGGATTTAGCTGACTCAGAGCCTAAATAACATACCTGTGGAGCAGGCTCTTTAGCTGGGAACCCAAAGTTCATCTGCATGGTTTTAGAAAATAAAGCAATTTCATTTGAGATCTCACCTTGAGTGAGAGCAGTTTTCTCAGTTTACTATTATGGAATTAGGCCTCAGCCAGCGCAGATAGAATACTACCCATTCTTGATCTCAAGCAAGTAAGCATAAAACCCAAGGTGGCACTCCAGATTGTACTTCCATGACCTATGCTAGATGCTTCATAAATACAAACCTCAGGTCAGAATGTGGGACAGATCAAATGCATCATTACATATGAGTGAATAACATGCCTTCAACTATCCTGGAACTATTGCTATTTTTACATGTTACTTTGCTGTGGTATTGGTATATTATTGTCACTTGTACCAAGGTATAGTGACAAACTTGTCTTGCATACTGTTCGTACAGATCAATTCATTACACAGTGCATTGAGGTAGTACAGGGTAAAAACAATAACAGAATACAGAGTAAATTGTCACAGCTACAGGGAAGTGCATTGCAGGTAGACAATAAGGTGCAAGGTCATAAGGTAGATTGTGAGGTCAACAGTCCATCTCATTGTACAAGGGAACCATTCAATACTCTTATCACAGTGGGACAGAAGCTGTCTTCGAGCCTGGTGGTATGTGCCCTCAGATTCCTATATCTTCTGCCTGATGGGAGATGAGAGGAGAGAGAATGACCCGGGTGGGTGGGTGGGTCTTTAGTTATGCTGGCTGCTTTACCAAGGCAGCGAGAGGTACAGACAGAGTCCATGGAGAGGAGGCTGGTTTCTGTGAGGTGCTGAGCTGTATCCACCACTCTCTGCAGTTTCTTGTGCTCTCAGGCGGAGCAGTTGCCATACCAAGCCTTGATGCATTCAGATAGGATGCTTTCTATGGTGCATCAATAAAAGTTGGTGAGTGTCAAAGGGGACGTGCCAAATTTCTTTAGCCTCCTGAGGAAGTAGAGGCGCTGGTGAGCTTTCTTGGCCAAGGCATCCATGTGTTTCGACTAGGACAGGCTATTGGTGATATTCACTCCTAGGAACTTGAAGCTGTCAACCCTCTCGACCTCAGCACCATTGATGTAGACAGGTGCATGTACACCACCCCCTTTCCTGAAGTCAATGCCCAGCTCTTTTGTTTTGCTGACATTGAGGGAAAGGTTGTTGTCACGACACTATGTCACTAAGCTCTCTATCTCCTTCCTGTACTCCGACTCATCGTTATTTGAGATACAGCCTACTACGGTGGTATCATCTGAAAACTTGTAGACGGAGCTAGAGCAGAACCTGGTCACACAGTCATGAGTATATAGGGAGTAGAGCAGAGGGCTGAAGACACAGCCTCGTGGGGCACCAGTGTTGAGAATAATTGTGCTGGAGGTGTTGCTGCCTATCCTCACTGATTGCGGCCTGTTGGTCAGAAAGTCAAGGATCCAGTTAAAGAGGGAGATGTTGAGTACCAGGTCTCAGAGTTTGGTGATGAGTTTGCTTGGAATTATAGTTTTGAAGGCAGAGCTGTAGTCAATAAACAATAGTCTAACGTATTACTGATGGATAAGAATAATAAGATTCATGTCTTGGGTTGCATGTGTGCAGATACCTCTGATTACCAGCATCTCATCAATTGCCCTGCTGATCTTTCAGTTTCTACAGCTGTATCTTACTTCCACATCCCTCTCATTCTCTCTTCCACTTTTTATGTCCATGTCCTACTTTTGTTTGCCTTAATCCTCACAGAGGGAGAGCTTCTGCTCTAAATCATATAAAGAAGTGAAACCTTAACCATAATTTTGGTTCTCTAACCATTGGTAGAATTCTGACAATCTTTCAGAAAAGTTGAATCACTGTACAGTGGAAGACACATTAAAAGCAAAATACTGCACGTGCTGGAAATCTGAAATACATACACAAAATGCTGGAATACAGTCAAGTCATGCAGCATTTGGAGAGAAAAAGAGTTAACTTTTAGTTCAATGACCTTTCATCAGGATTTGGAAAAAGGAATAAAATAAAATTTAAGGGTGCAAAGAAAGGAGAGAGGGGCAGAGAGAATATAAAGGTCTGTGACATGGTGGAGAACAGGAGAGATTGAATGGCAATGGTACTAGTTAGAAGAGGGTGGTAATAAGTTGGGAAAAGTTATGTCTGGATGAGGTGTATACAGGAGGAGATGAGCAGTGAGTACCTGGAGGGCACTGCAGAGAGAGTGGTGGAAGGAGAGCCACCAATAGTATTTACGAGGTATCTGGATGAGCACTTGAATTGCCTAGGCATTGAAGACTACAGACCAAGTGCTGGAAGGTGGGATTAACACAGATGGGTGCCCACTGGTCAGTGTGGATGTGGGCCAAATGGCCTGTTTCCATGCTGTATGACTGAAATAATAGAGGCCAAAGTAAATCACAGACCCGGTCTCAATCCTGTTGCTTCCCTGAAGTGTGCAACAGAAAGCTTTTAAAGGCAAATACTAGTCAGCATGCATTATACACTCATACACTGCAGCATACACAGATGAAAGAAAGTGAGGGCCTGAGACCAGGAGGGATGTGGAAAGGAGAGTCTGGAATATATTACTAAGCCTAAAAAAGAAATTCATATATTTAGTAAAGATCTCAGATTTTAAAAGGTAGTCCAGCAGTTATAGCCCTGGATTAGCAATCTAGGGCTGATGTGCTCGCAATGTAAACTGCAAACTTAGAAACGGGAGCAGAAATAGGCCATTCAGCCCCACATGCCTGTTCTGCCAATCAACAAGGTCCTAGCTGATAAATTGTCACATATACCAAGGTACTGTCACAAACTTTGTTTTGCATGCCATCCATACAGATCATTTCATTTCAACAGTAATTGAGGCAGTACAGAGGAAAACAGCAACAGAATGCAAAGTAAAGTGTTACAGTTACAGAGAAAGTGCTGTGCAGGAAGATGGTAAGGTGCAAGGCCATAACGAGGTAGATTCTGAGGTCAAGAATCCATCTTATCATATAGTGGACCATTCAATAGTCTTATAAAAGTGGGATAGAAGCTGTCCTTGAGCCTGATGGTACGTGCTTTCAGGCTTTTGTATTTTCTCCCCGATAGGAGAGGGGAGAAGAGAGATTGTCCAGGGTGGAAGGGGTCTTTGATTATGCTGGGTGCTTTACCGAGGCAACGAGAAGTATAGACAGAGTCCATGGAGGGGAGGCTGGTTTTTGTGATGTGCTGAGCTGTGTCCACAACTCTCTGCAATTTCTTGTGGTCATGGGCAGAGCAGTTGCCATACCAAGCGTGATGCATTCTGAAAGGATGCTTTCTATGGTGCATCAATAAAAATTGGTGGGGATCAACAGGAATATGCCAAATTTCTTTAGCCTCCTGAGGAAGTAGAGGCGTTGGTGAGCTTTCTTGGCCGTGGCCTCTACCTTGTTGGACCAAGACAGGCTATTGGTGATGATCGCTCCCAAGAACTTCAAGCTCTCAACCTTCTCAACCTCAGCATCGTTGATGTGAACAGGAGCCTGTGCACAACCCCCCTTCCTGAAGTCAATGACCAGCTCTTGTGTTTTGCTTACATTAAAGGAAAGGTTGTTGTCTTGACACCATGCCACTAGGCTCTTTATCTCCTTCCTGTACTCCGTCTCATCGTTATTTGAGATACGGCCCACTACGGTGGTGTCATCTGCAAACTTGTAGATGGAGTTAGAGCAGAATCTGGCCACGCAGTCACGAGTGTATAGGGAGTAGAGTGGGGGGTCGAGGGTGCAGTCTTGTGGGGCACCAGTGTTGAGGATAATCGTGGCGGAGGTGTTGCTGCCTATCCTCACTGATTGCAGTCTGTTGGTCAGGAGGTCAGGAGGTCAAGGATCCAGTTGCAAAGGGGGGTGTTAAGTCCCAGATCTAGGAGTTTGGAGATGAGTTTGCTTGGAATTATAGTTTTGAAGTCAGAGCTGTCATCAATTAACAATATTCTAACATAGGTGTCTTTACTATCCAGATGCTCCAGAGCTGAGTGCAGGGCCAGGGAGATGGCCTCTGCCGTGAACCCGTTTCAGCAGCAGGGAAATTGCAATGGGTTGAGGTTGTCTGGGAGGCTGGAGTTGATGTGTACCATGACCAGCCTCTCAAAAAACTTCATGATGGTGGATGTCAGCGCTACCGGCACATTACCTTATTTTTCTTAGGTACCAGGATGATAGTGGTCTTCTTACTGCAGGTGGGAACCTCATTAAAGTTGGGAGAAGTTAAAAATGTCTGCAAATACCCCTGAAAGCTGATCTGCACAGAATCTAAGAACACAGCTGGGGACACCATCCAGGCCAGATGCTTTCCATGTTCACCCTGCAGAAGGCTGATGTCACATCTGCAACAGTAACCGTGGGTTCAGGTGCATTGGAGGTTGTCAGGGTAATGGTAATATTCCAATCTTCTTCTTTTCAAAATGTGCAATGAATGCGTTAAGCTCATCAGGAAGGGATGTGCTGTTGTCAGCAATGCTGCCTGACTTCATTTTGATCCTAAGTCTCACTTTCCTACAATGGCCCCATATTCCTCGATTCCCTTTAACATCCAAAAATCTATTAATCTTCGATTATACTCAGCAACTCATCTTGGGAGTCACAAAGCACAACACTCTTGGACAGAGAATTCCAAAGATCCACTACCCTCTGGGTGAAGAAATTTCTTCATACCTCAGCCCTGAATGGCCAACCTCTCATTCTGAGTCTACGGCACTTGACACCGGATACCCTAGCAGGAAAAATTATTGCTGCATAATAATTTTGATTGTTTCAATTAGATCACCCTCTTTCTTACAGACTCAGTGGAATCCTCCATCCCACAAATCAATTTGCTAATTTTGGTTGCACTGCCTTTATCACAAGGCTATTCTTCCATTGGGAGCCCAGACTTGTTCACAATATTCTCAGCAGAGCCCTATTTAACTGCAGTAAGATGCTTTTATTCTTGTACTCAAATATTTTTATAATGAAGGTTAACATTACAATTTGCATCCTAATTATCAGTATATTAACTTCCAGTGATGTGTGTTCAAGGACATGCAGATGCCTCTGAATATCAAGCCATTTCAATCTCTCACCATTTAAAAACTACTTTCCTTTTCTATTTTCCCCCTCAAAGTGGATGACCTCACATTTTCCCCACATTATATTTCATTTGCCATATTCTAGTTAATTCAGTTTGTCTATCTGTATCCCCCAAAGCTTCCCTACATTCTGCTTCTTTGAACTCGTATTGCCACTCAGCTTTGTATCATCAGCAAACTTAGATAAATTATATTTGATCCCTCATCCAAAACACTGATATCAACTGTGAGCAGCTGGGACCACAGCACCATTCCCAGCTGTACTCCTCTAGTCAGAGCATCAAATGAAAGTGAGCCATTTACTCAAACTAGGTTTCTTTCTTTTAATCTACACCAGTATATTACCCCAAATCTCAAGAGCTCCTATTCTGATTTGTAGCCCCTTGTGAAGCACCTCAAAGCCATTTGAAAGTCCAAATACACCACACCCACTGGTTCACCCTCATCTATTCTACTAGCTACAATCTCAAAATAACTCCCAACTGATTTGTCAAAGATAATTTCTTTCATAATTCCATGCTGGCTGTCGCCAAGCTATTATCGAGTACCCTGTTACTACTTCCTTAATAATATTACGACATTTCCTCCACTACTGATGTCTGGTCTAAATGGTCGACAGTTCCCCATTTTCTCTCTCACCTGCCCTGCCCCTTTTTTTTAAATACAATGGTTATATTTGCTACCTTACAGTCTGTGGAAAGCATCACCATCTCTTTCAAAAACTTGCATGAAGGCCATTCTGTCTGGGGGATTATTGGCTTTCTGTTCCATTAACTTCTTCAATGCTTTTTTTAAAATCTCATGCCAATTTCTTTTACCCCAGGATTGTTCTTTTCCACTAATTTTGGAGAGTCTTGTGGACAACTTCTGTTAAAACTAGATGCAAAATATTCGAGATGGAGACATTACCCATTAAGTTCCTCCAGCAGTTTCTTTTTTTATTTACAAAATATTTAATTTGTCCACTATTTCATTATTCCCCAATATAATTCCTTCAGTGTCCATTTGTAAGGAGCATTCACCTTTGTTGATCTTTTCCTCTTTGAAAATGCATAGAAGTTTTTACAGTTTGTTCTTAATGCTTTTGGCAGGATTATTGTATTCAACTTTCCCATTTCTTAGTAAATAACTTCCATGCCTGAGGATTGACCACGTTTCATTTGGATAAACTCAACATCTCATATCCATGATGAATGCAATATGCAAATATCACACAAACAATATTTTGCATTTACATTCCACCGTCAGCATAATGTTACAATATCCCAAAGCATTTTACAAGACACTTATCAAACTAAGTATTAGTAACATGACAGATGGTTATTAGGACTGGTGACTGAAAGCACAGTTCCAAAGAGATTTTAAGGATTGTCTTGCAGGAGAAAAAAAAACCAAGAGCGGTGGAGAGATTTAAGGACAGAATAACACTCCCACACCAAGCAGAATCACAAATGAGACATAGTCATACAAACCTATTCTATTGGGGCAGGATCTGTCATTGACAGCGGGACACAGAGTCAGTTCCAAGCCAAGAGACAGTCACTTAACAACAGGGCTCAAGCCCATTCCCACCCTCCAAGGACAGTAACTGATAGTGAAGCAACTTCACTCCTTATCCCGGAGACCGTCACTGACGGTGGGACAGGGTCTCCCCTCCCTCCCTCCCACCCCCGGAGACCGTCACTGACGGTGGGACAGGGTCTCCCCTCCCTCCCACCCCCGGAGACCGTCACTGACGGTGGGACAGGGTCTCCCCTCCCTCCCTCCCTCCCACCCCCGGAGACCGTCACTGACGGTGGGACAGGGTCTCCCCTCCCTCCCCCGGAGACCGTCACTGACGGTGGGACAGGGTTTCCCCCCCTCCCCCGGAGACCGTCACTGACGGTGGGACAGGATTTCCCCCACCCCCGGAGACCGTCACTGATGGTGGGCCTCACAGCTGCCCCCGGGGCACGGTAATTGTCGGTCTCCGTGCCCTACCGATGCCCGGTCCCCCACACCGTAGCGCCAATACCGGGCCCGGCGGATCACCTCAGCGCTCCTTCCGCCCTTCCTCAGGCTGAAACCGCAGGCCTCCCCAAACACTGCGTCATGACGTAAATCGTCGACGTGATCCATCCCTGAGTGACAGGACCGTTATCCAATCAACGCCTAATGCTATTCCAGCCGCCCAAGGGGCCGAGCCTCACCCAGGGTCAGATGACTTCAAACGTTGTGAGGTCACAAAGACTGACCATCCAGCAGCATCGCCCTCTAATGTTCGGAGGTCGTAGTTGCACATTGTTGCCCCTGTGCAGTGATTCCAGCCACAAATAAATGTGGTATCATTTTTTGGGGGAGAATTTTCTCTCACTGGATTTATGCGTATAACCTTACCATTCCTGTATAATCAGTAACAGCAAGGGAAATGGTTAACATGTTCAGTCTTTACTATTCCTATGTATTATCGGACTTCACCTGTTCCCTTACATCACTCAGAGAAATGACAATAAGAAAACACAACAGCAAAAGCAAAAACGGAAAATTCTAAAAATTTACAACTGTAGAATGAAAAGAGGAATTAATTATTTGTACCTTCCAGCTTTAGTGAATTTCTAGTGCAATAAACAATCTGCTGGAGGAACTCAAGAGTGTCAAGCAGCATGCATTGCCTGTTGCTCTGGATTCCCAGCATCTGCAGTCTCTTGTGTCTCCGTTTCATGAATTACTGTTTATTAACAACTATCACTTAGCTGTGTTTGGGAATTTTCATGATCTCATGTCTAGTATTTATATTTTAGTGTGTCATTTGTTTTTGCATCAATATTGTTTGTGCCGGTAAATGGGATTAATATAGATAGGTACTTGGTCAGCATGGACGTGGTGGGCCTGTTTCGGTGCTGTATGACTCTATAATAGCCTACTTCCAAATGGTTTTCTCTCAATTCCATAACATTTTCTCACCTTCAAGGAAGAATAAAATGGTTATTACTGCATACCCTGAAAGTAGTAGAACTTGGGCAACCTTAATCATTGACCATAAGGGCACATCAACCTGTGATTCAGCACTAATTTGCATTGAATTTACAGTCCTGATTGGACCACTTGGTAATCCTAGAGACCCTCTTGTGGTGCATGCATCAATTCTCTACCCTTTGAAAGCTCTTGATTCATTTGGTTACCATTGCGTCTGTCTCTAAACCAGCTGCTGGCTTCACCTTGCTTACGTCTACTTTATCCCATTTTTGGACCTCTGTCTTTAGAGTCATAGAGTAATACAGCATGGAAACAGGCCTTTGGGCCCAACTGGTCCATGCCGACCACAGCATGTCCCTGCTTGTCGCAGTTGCCCGAATTTGGCCCATAACCCTCTAAGCCGCTCCCTTCCATTTATCTATCCAAATGCCTCTCAAATGTTGCAATTGTACCTGCTTCGAACACTTCCTCTGGCAGCTCATTCCAGGTATTCACTACCCTCTGTGTAAGGAAGTTACCTCTCAGGTCTCTTTGAAATCTCTCCCCTCTTATTTGTATTTGTGCCTTCTAGTTATGGACTCCCCAAACCTGGGGAAAAGACTATGCCCATCTAACTTATCCATACCCCTCATGATTTTATAAACTTCTGTGAGGTCACCCCACATTCTCCTATGCTCTAAGGAATAAAGATGCAGCATGGCCAACCTCTCCCTGTAACTAAAGCCCTCTAGTCCAGGCAGCATCCTCATAAATCACTTCTGTGCCCTCTCCAGTTTGACAATGTCTTTCCTATAACAGGGTGACCAAAATCATACACAATAGTTGTGGGGTCCATCTTGTTGTCTCCTGCAAATCCATAATCCATAACCCTAATCCAGATTGTATATCTTCTACTTTCTTCCTCCAGCACTATATCATCCATGGAGCATTTCACCTTTCCCACCCCTCTTCAATTTCCTTTAAAATCCCTTTTCACCACTGCAATGCAAGTTTTATTTTAATTCATTCAGTGGATATGGAGATCAATGCCAATATGAATTGACCATCTCCATTTACTGAGGTCAACCATATTTGCCTGCCAGAATTCATGCTCATCTTTGCAGATTGGAGACACAAGAGGCTGCAGATGCTGGAATCTGGAGCAACAAACAATCTGCTGGAGGATGTCTAGATGATGGGTCTTGACCCGAAACGTCAACTGTCCGTTTACCTCCATTGATGTTGCCTGACCTGCTAATCTCCTCCAACTTTTTTTTGGGTGTTGCTCCAGATTCCAATATCTGCAGTCTCTCAGTCTCTTGTGTCTCCAATCTGCTGGAGGAACTCAGCAGATCAAGCAGCATCTGTTGGGGGAAAGGAATTGTCGACGTTTCAAGTCGAAACCCTGCATCATCTTTGCAGATTGTTTGTTTGAATCTCTCCATTTGCTCTTCTTGGCTCTTTCTCTTCCCTCAAGTATTCTCTTCCCCTTCCACCTACCCTATCCAAATTGCATACAAACTGCCAACAGATTAGCTACAGAAAGCTCTGGCCAGGAGCACATGCGGCTGGGAATGTAGGACGTGCCAATCCAGGTACCCAGAACGGACTGGGAGACCTGTTCACCGGTCGGGGACCATTCAAAGTCGAGTTTATTGTCATCGGCACAAGTGCATGTATGAAAAACTTACTTGCAACTACATTACAGGCACGTAGCATCAAATATAAATATGTATAACATAAATGAAACATAAATTATACACAATTTTTACAAGAAAGAACACAATTAGATCAAAAAAGTTCCATGTTAGTGCAGAGTGATGTGCAGCAGGAATTTAGGACGTGCCTGTCCAGATACCGAGAGCGGACCACGAAACCTGCTCACCGGTGGGGGGCCAGTCTGTGGACCCTGGGGATGTCTAGTCGTGCCAGGCACCTGTCACTCAATGGTGCGACCCCGCCCCCGACCCCGCCCCCAACCCCATCCCACCATCAGGGGAGGCAGCCAGCCCGTCACGTGACCGCCGCCGGCAACCCTGCGAAAGAAGCACCTGATTGGTCGAATATCCCGTCGCCGCGACCAATGGCGTGCGGCGCGGGGGGTCAGAGGGTAACTGGGGGAGACGAGCAGACAGGCTAGGACGGGTCGGGCGGATTGAAGCGCCTGTTGCTGCCGGTGGACGTGCGGCTGAACCGAGTTCTCCCACCCGCTGGGGGAGGGCTGGATGGAGGTCTCTCGGCTCTGACGCTGCCGGATAACCGCGGATGGCGACCAACGAAGACCAGACGGTGAGGGCCGCGGAGCATTGGGGCCACCTGTCCGGCCCACGGCGGGCCCGAGCCGGCCGATGGGCGGGCTGTCTCCCCGGTTACCGGGGGCTTGGCGACCCTGCCTGCGGCTTCTCTTGGTGGTCGCAGGGGCCCCCGAAGGTCACCCGGTTCCGCGCACCGCATGGTCTCGGTCAATGGTTAACGTCAAAGTGCCGGCAGTGTGAATCCAGGAACTTTTCTCATGCACCCCGCGGCTGGGAGAATGGTCCTGACAGCTTCTGTGGAGAGTGAAGCAGAGCTTGTGTTGCAGGTCGATGCCCTCTTGATCGAGCTGGAAGTGTAATTGCCTTTTCTCACTGCGGATGCTGAGTGTTTCCACCGTTTGCTGCGGTGGTCCCGGATTTCCAACATCCGCAATACACAGTTTTTGCATCGCAAATGCGGCGCAAAGCAGAGTTGAAGTTCGCGTGTTTTTTTTCCCTCATACTGTAACTTGCCCGTTTGCTTCTTTCCATGGCTTCTGTATAAATACCATTTCTTAAACTGAGGAATAGTTTTCCTCAGAATCGGTGATGATTGTTGGTCTTGTAACTAGGTCAAAATCCTTTTCTAACGTGGACCACATAACCTACTTTGATTCATAAAGGGCCCCTCACTACCACCTTTGTAAGACTAATGAATCATTAAATAACTGGAGACATGGGGTTCCAATGTAACAACCTTGTTCACCTGTTGAAAGTATGTCAAAAGATTCATTGGCTCATGTTGAAATTATTAATTTAGATTTTACTTAATTTTCTATTTTGTCCTTGTATGATTCTTGAATGGAATAACCACAAAGTGGCATACTGTTGTTGACAATTATGGAAAATTGATCTTGCTAGAAATTTATGGAAAATATATACTGGAGATGCTAGAAATCCCCAATATATACTGTCAAAACTCAAGTCAAGCTGCATCTGTGGAGAGGAAAAACAATGTTGCTAACTGTTTGTCAGATTTATGAACTTGTTTCTTCCACTGCTCCTTAAATACATATCCATCTTTGTTCAGGTAATCTAGGGTCATGATTACATGGATGTAAAGATTTCACAGTTAAAGGATGTGTTTTGTCTTTAATAATGTTGTAACTAGATTTGTTATTTTTCAGATGGAGCTTGAAGCTCTGCGCTCCATTTATGAAGGAGATGAATGTTTTAAAGAACTTAGTCCAACATCTTTTCAATATCGGGTGAGTACTTGATGCTGTTTAGTACAACTACCCAGTAAGTACCTAACTTAAGTTTACAGTGATTATAAATTGATGTTTTTGCTGACTCAGTGTCAGACTATTGATTCTTTACTTCATTGTATTGTATCTTGGGATTCTACTTGTATGCTGGATTCATTAGTGAAAGATTCATTGGCTCAGACAGATTTGCCTTGTAGCATCCATAAATTTACTGGTGATTATGAATCAAATGTAATCAATGGACACAGTACATATAATGTATATCATTAGGTAGTGTAGCGGTTATCGTAATGCTATTACAGCGCCAGTGACCTGGGTTCATTTCCAGACACTATCTGTAAGGAGTTTGGACATTTTCCCCCTGTCTGCGTGGGTTTCCTCCAGGTGCTCCAGTTCCCTCCCACATTCCAAAGACGTATGGGTTAGGAAGGTTGTGGGCATGCTATGTTAGCGTCGGAAGTGTGGTGACACTTGTGGGCCGCCCCCAGAACATTCTACACAAAGATGTATTTCACTGTATGTTTCGGTGTACATGTGATTAATAAAGATATCTTATCTTGAAATATGGATATAATTGGAAGAAGAATAAGTAGACTTTAAGTACACAACATTTTTATTGAGATTTTTCTCAAAACCTTTTTTGAAACAGAAAACAAAAATTCCCTATGGCAATTCATCAGAATGATTTGAAGTATAATCAAAGCATACAAAGTATAATTAAAAGGCATAATCTGATTCTAACTGTCATGTTAACACATTTGGTCTCACACCATCAGATATTTCCTTTTTTTTTCTACCCATCCTTACCCCACTTTCTCTGCTACTGAAAACTAACTTGCTTTCTCTTTCCCAGTTTGTTTCTCTTTCCACAGATGCTGCCTGATTTCCTGGTTATTTCCAGTGTTTTCTCTAGAAATGCTGTGCAACTTTAATTATTTTTATGTCAGAACCTCCATTTTTAAAACAAAAACATTCCCATGGTAATTGACCGTAATTGTTTCCAATCCCTCAGATTTGAGCATTGTCACCAGGATATTACTCACCTATTGTAGAACTAGTTATTTTTTTCTAAACTGAGTGGAAAATCAACCAGGTGGGTTCTGCAGCATGAGTATAATCTGCACTAGATAATTGCCTGGTGACAAAATTGAAATTTAGTTTACCCCTTTCCCCCCTACTCTCCAACTAGTGCCTTCTCTTAGTTATTGTTTCCCTTAAAAGTAATGAAGAAGAAAAATCAGGTGCAGTGTCTGACTAAATGGTAACCATTATGTAATAAATAACTGGAGGTGGATGTTAAAATGTTTTAAAGGAGAATATCCAATGCTTTCAATCATTATTGAGAAAATGTTTCATCATATCTTCACTTCACTGCTGGTATTAAATTTAACTTTTATTTCTATTTTGTTTTGTTACATTTTAGATAGGTAACCTTGGCGACCCTAAAGCCTTCCTGCTAGAAATTTCATGGCCTGAAATGTATCCAGAACTGGCCCCAAACATATCACTGAATGCCTTCTTCAATAATAGCATGTAAGAGTTCCAATCTGGTTTAGTACAGAATGCTGAATAACTTAATCTCATTTCAGTTTCCAAAGGATCTGAATTGTCCTTCGTGAATTAAAATCTAGTTGTAATTTTTGAACTGAATTGCTCTAAATTTGAGGCTTCTCTACTTTTTATATAAAAAAAGTAAAAGTATAGACATAACAATTACCATTTTGGTAAGAGATCTCCTTCATTTTATACTCCATATGTTGCAACAAGGCCAGTCCAGTGTAACTTGTTGCCAGACATGGAGCTATTTCTGATGTACCAGAAATGTGGTTTACAGCCAGCCTTGCATAGAATTTAATGTAAACTAAGCTAGAGCAACTAAACCTTCTTTAAATGAAAAAGTTATTTCCCAAAACTTTACCCATGTATACAGTGGTGTAAATGAACACCTGGCCATTAAATTTTGATTATCAACTGTTTCCTGTACTCATCCCAAGTTTAAAGACTTTATGCACCCTCTTACTGTCAAATGTTAAGTTTAATGCTTTGAGTGTCCCTTGCAATGGTTGGAAATTTCCCAATAGCTTCGTAAAGAGCTGGCAGAATCTATTGAATTACTTTATTAAGTAAAATTCGCAACTTAAATTGGAATCATTTTTGATTATTCAATATGGTAAACCATGGGATTACATCTTTTACATGTTTATTTTGTGTTCTCATCAGTTCTGCATCAGTAAAGCAAAATATAATAGCCAAACTACATGAACAAATTGAAGCAAACCTCGGGACTGCTATGATGTACACACTGTTTGAATGGGCTAAAGAGAACCAAGAGCAGCTTATGGAAAACCACCAGCCAGTAGTCAATACAGTGGTAAGTCTAATGTAAAAAATCAGTGGAGTTTTTTTTAATAAACAGACACAATTCATGAGTGTTCTGTTGCTACTAAAATGTTATACCATGGACTTAGTGTAATCATATAATTGCATTTTTAAATTTTGTATTCATAGGAGTAGTGACATGAAATTTAATGTGGTTTGTAAAATACTGTACTGTCAGGTTTTGAATTGTGTGCAGAATCAGAATCTGGTTTATTTTCACCGATTTAAATGACATGAAATTTGTTTTGCAGCAACAGTGCAATGCAAAGATACAAAATTACTATAAATTACAAAACAAAAATAGTGCTTTAAAAAAAAGGAATAATGAGGTAGTGTTCAGGGACTGTTCGGAAATCTGATGCCAGAGGGGAAGAAGTTGTTCCTAAATCATTGTGTAGGTCTTCAGGCTCCTGTACCTCCTCCCCAATAGTAGTAATGACAAGATGACATGTCCTGGATGGTGAGGGTCCTTGATGGATGCTGCTTTCTTGAGGCACCGCCTCTTGAAGATATCCTCAATGGTGGGGAGAGCTGTGCCCGTGATGAAGCTGGCTGAGTCTAGAATCCTCTGCATCTTCTTGCAAGCCTGTGCATTGGAGCCTGCATACCAGGCTGTGATGCAATCAGTCAGAATGCTCTCCACCATACATCTATAGAAATTCGTAAGAGTAGTGCCATACCAAATCTCCTCAAACTCCTAACAAAGTAGAGTCACTTGTGTGCCTTCTTTATGATTGCATCAATGTGTTGGGCCCAGGATAGATCCTCTGAAACGCTGACACATAGGAACTTAAAGCTGCTCACCCTTTCTATCACTGACCTCTCAATGAAGACTGGTGTGTGTTCTCCTGACTTGCCCTTCCTGAAGTCCACAATCAATTCCTCGGTCTTGCTGATGTTGAGTGTGAAGTTGTTGTTGCAACACCACACAACCAGCCGATCTATCTCACTCCTGTACGCCTCTTGGTACACTTGGTCTCGTCTTTTAGCAGTAGATTGAAATTAAGTCAACTGATATTTTTTTTAATGAAGGAGAACAAACTTGCAATTTTAAAATGGATTTCACAATGTCCCATCAGCCTCCTAAATGTAATACAATTGAACTGTGCTTTTTGTAAAAACTTAAAAGACAACAGCCAATTGTGACATACCAATGAAGTAAATTTACTAAGGGTATTGGTTGTAGTATAAATGCATTATGCATGTATTGGGCAGGAACAGGCCCCTCCCCCATTTATCTTTGGAGGATTATGTAGGGTCACTGAAGCAAATGTTTGATATTCAGTCACACATTTCTGGACATGAGATACAAGAGACTGTGGATGCTGGAAATCGGGAGCAACACACAAACTGCTGGAGGAAGTCAGCAGATCAGGCAGCATCTGTGGAGGGAAATGGACAGTCGACATTTCGGGTCGAGACCCTTCGTCAGGATTTGGAAGGAAAAAGAGGAGACAGCCAGTATAAAAAGGTTGGGGGGGTGGGTGGGGGGGGGGAAGGTGTGGAGCAAGAGCTGGTGGGTGATAGGTGAGCAGGGAATGATAGGCAAGTGAGGGAAGGGGAGAGTGGGAATGTTGTAAGAAGCTGGGAGGTGATAGGTGGAAGTGACAAAGGGCTGAAGAAGGTAGAATCTGGTAGGAGAAGACAGTGGACCTTGGAACAAAGGGAAGGAGGTGAGGAGGACAGTTCCTTCAGAGGGGGTGAGGTTGGAGGAGGTGAGGGGAGCAGTGAAGTCAAGATGGTTAATGTCCTGTTGGCAGATAGAGATGAAAAGATCCAGACCGAGCACATGGCCAGAGTGGCCTACTACCCCATGAGCCTCCGCATCCAATGTCATTTTCTGCAGCTTCTGCCATCTCTAATGGGATCACACCACCAGGCACATCTTCCCCTCCCCTACTTTCTCCACTTTCTGCATGGATCACTCTGTCCGTGACTCCCTTGTCTGCTCATCCCTCCCCACTAATTTCCCCTCCAGGCACCTATCCCTGCAACTGTGCTGTGTTACACCTGCCCCTACACCAACTCCCTCACCACATTCGGGGCCCTAAACAGTCCTTCCAGGTGAGACAGTCCTTCACGTGTGAGTCCATCGGTGTCATTTATTGCATCTGGTGCGGCCTCTACATTGATGAGACCCGACACAGATCGGGGGATTGCTTCATTGAGCACCTTTGCTCCGTCCGCTTTAACAGCCAGGATCTCCCAGTGGCCAGCCATTTTAATACCAATTCCCATTCCCGTACCAACATGTCTGTCCATCGCCGCCTCTATTGCCAAGTCGAGGCTAGACACACATTAGAGGAACAGCACCTCATATTCCACCTTGGTCGTCTCCAACCTGACAGCATGAAATCGATTTCTCTAACTTCTGGTAACCACTCCCCTCTGTTCCCCTTTTTCCCCTTTATCCCACTAGCCCCATCACCCCTTCTCTTTCCCATCACCCACATATTGCTCTCTCCACTTCCCCTCCTCACCTCCTTCCCTTTATTCCTTGGTCCGCTGTCCTTTCCTATCAGATTCCATCTTCTTCAGCCCTTGTCACTTCCACCTATCACGTCCCAGTTTACATAATTCCCACTCTCCCCCTCCCTCACCTGCCTGTCATCCCCCTCTCACCTGGATCCAGCTATCACCTGCCAGCTCTTGCTCCACCCCTTCTTCCCACCTTTTTAATACTGGCTATCTCCCCTTTTTGTTTCCAGTCCTGATGAAGGGTCTCAACCCAAAACATTGATTTCTCTCCATTGGTGCTGCCTGACCTTCTGAGTTCCTCCAGCATTTTGTGTGTTGCTCTGGACATAAGATACTGCCTTGCTTTTAGTAAAGAAGAATTATTTTTGTAGTAATTTGTTATTGGAGGGGTTGAAAAGGATTAGTTTAATGTATTTGTAAAAAATATTTTTCCCTGTAGACCACGTCGACGAATGAAAATTCTGTCACTACAAATACTTCTGTGGCTAAGAAAAAAGAGAAGAAAGAACATCTATCAAAGTCCCAAAAGAAAAAGTTGGCTGATAAGACAGGTTTGGAATTTTGCTATGAAGTGTTAAATGTATTAAATGTTGTGTGCTCATAATGAAGCTTGGTTTATGATGTATCACTCATTGCTTCTGCAATGCAATTGGGCTTTTGGGATAAACGTTCTAGTTTTACTTGAATGCATTGCAAAGTAATTGTAAGACAGCTTGGCCATCCTAATACAAATTCTGTTCTGGCACACATCATCTTGGGTTCAGTGGCACCAGCTGCTCTTACTGAAGTCAGTTCCTTTCATTCTATATCTGATAAAGGAACTTCCAAGTATAACTTTTCTGAACTGATCTTTGAATGTTCTGCTTGTGTGCATCTGTTACCAAAAGGGCTCTGAGTTAGTACTAGCATATGTTATATGCTATGTTAAATTTGTCCACAGTAAATGTATTTAGTGTTATTTCCTGATGTCATACCAGCTTAACTCTTCTGGATGTTGACCTTTCAGCCATTGGAAGCACATTTTTTTTTACTCTTTCAAAGCCCTTCACAGTTTTGAAGTGCTCTATCCAAACTTGGGAAATATATCCTCTAAGGAGAATAACCCCATTTCCTCAGTGTACCTATGGATCTATAATCCCTTATGCCCAGAACTTTATTCTGTAGTTTTGCCCAAGCCTTCATGATCATAAAGTATTGTGCTCAGAACTGGACACAGTCCTCCTGCTTGGGCTGCAACAGCATTTTATATAGGCTTTGGTACTTTATGCCTCCCTTTATAAAGTCCAGAATTTCATTGGCTTTATTGAGTTGTCTTCAGATACTTGTGCATATACAACCTCTTTCCCCACGTGCTGCCTTTAAAATTACATATTTTCCCAGGTATTGTCTCTTCCTCCCTGTAAGACAAATCAACTGCCATATTTCCATGCTGAATTTTATCTGCCATGAATTTGCCTGTTCTACCAGATTGAGTATGCTGCCTTGAAGTCTGTTTGCCACATTTGCAAATTTCCTTTCCTGTGCAAACTTTGAAATTTTTCCCTGTATCCCAAATCTGACAATGCATTTAAAAAAATGTTATCAGAGTACTGCATTTTGAAGAATCACACTGTATAGCTCCCTTAAGCCCAAAGAAACCCACAAAGTGCAGCTTGATTTTCTCTCCCTATCCAATCCTATATCTGTAAAGATGTCCCTTTTAACCGAATGGTTTCAATTTTGCTATTGACAACCCATCTATTTTAATTTCCTTTGCTATCATTAAAAGATCCATAGTTGAATCTGTTGTGGTTGCTTACAAAGGAGGCATGGGCCAAGCTCCTGATTGTTGATCCCAACTGACAGTGTATGGAGGTTGCAATGAAATTGTTTAGATTGGACTTGGGTTTGATGTTCTCAAAGTTGTGTACCTTGCTTGGTCTCCACTGAAGCCTCTGTGGAAATATTAGCCAAAGATGGGCATAATGAAGCTGAGAGAACCAGCAAAGTTATGAGTGTTCCCAGGAGGAAGGGTGGAATGACTTCTATCAAAGAAAGACATGCTGCTGCTTGAATCTTGCTGTGAGAATAATTAATTAGTATCTGTGACTTTTCTATTAGATAACCAAGGAGAGCTGCCACGAGGATGGAATTGGGTGGATGTCATTAAGGTAAAGCACAGACTTTTTGTTAAAAAATTTCAACATTATAATGACTATTTTCACATCTGACTATAGGATGAGAGGGAAACTGTCAACGTATTTCATTGAACAGAAAATTTGTTAGATACGATCAAAAATGAAGGAAATGTTCTTCATTAAACTACCTAACTTTTAGAATTGCATATGAATTACAAGCATTTCAATTACTAATATATTTTTCCACTTTCTCTCAAATCTGCTGATGTCTGATGGATGCCTTTGTTCCTGGATATGCAGCATGTAAGTCTTTATTTGTTTTAAATCATTATTCACCAAAAAGTAATTTGTCTTGTGCAGGCTGTTCGGCTCAACTTGACTAACCTCATAAATATTGCATCTACAAAAGCAGTTCAGGGGCTTGGTATCCTCATTTGCTAACACCTGAAAGCCTCTCCACTGTTTACCAGGAATAAATCAGAAGTCTGTGATATACTCTCCTCTTGCCTGAATGAATGTGGCTCCAGATATTTAATAGGCTTGACAACATCCATGATGAAGCAGCCTACTTAATTAGCACCACAAACATTCATTCTCTCTATCACCTTTTATACTGTGGTTGCAGTGTGTACCAACTAAAAAAGCAATTCCTCACCAAGGCTGATTTGATGGTACCTCCCAGACCCAACACATTCACCAGAAGGACAAGGTCAGCAAGCACCTGGGAATACCAACAGCTGCAGGTTCCCATCCAAGTCCTACACCATCCTGACTGGGAAGTATAACCCCATTCCTCCTCCACCCCTCTAACCCAAATCCCAGAGCTCTCTATCCAACAGCATCATGGCTGCTTCCTTCAGAAGGACTTCAGTGGTTCATCACCTCCTCTGGGTAAATTTGGCTGGGGCAATAAACACTGGTACAACAAAGCTCGTTTAAAAAAAAAATTCTCTGGTTTGATTGTGAATTTTCTGTGAATTGAGCCATGCTCTTCTTAAGGTGAATCTTTGGTCAAGCTATTATCAATTTGCTAACTTCTCTTTTGAATTGAAGCACCTAGTGTATGATTTGAGTTCTTCATTGCAGTTCCACCCCTGGATGTGGGGGGTGTAGTTTCTTTGCACACCTGAGCTTCCCTGTGCTCATCTAAGCTTGGCTGTACTATCTTTAACACTAGTCACCCAAACTTCTCATCTTTATTCTCATTGCTTCTTCCCCTCCACCATCAGATTTCTGAACGGTCCATTAACACTACCTTGTATTCCTTTTATGGCACTAATTTATTTTGTAATTTATAGTAGTGTTTGCCTTTGCACTGTAGTGCTGCCACAAAACAACACATTTCACGTCAAATAAGTCAGTGATAATAAACCTGATTTGTTCACTCTGCCCTTTTTCATTTTTTTTTCTCCTCGCAACTCCCCTCCCCTCCACCCCATTGGCCTTTATCCCAAATTTCATTTCATATTGCTGCACTTCCTTGTTAAGACAGATATGGCCATTTAACCTTGGGAAATGTAAAAAGACATAGAGATTTAAAACAAAACATCTCTGCAAAAGCATAGAGGATCTTCAGGGTTGACACAATTTTAAGCTGCAAAATTTCTAAAAGTCACAATGAACAAATCTAGAGGCTTGCTTTAAAGCAAATTGAGTATTTTAGCTACTGAAAATGGAGTTATACAGAGCAATATATTAAATTTAGATTTGTTCTTAAACCTTTCTGATGTTTTACTTTAATTTCCTCTAACCTTTTCTCATTTCATTGGTTTGCAGTTGAGCAAAACTGGCTGCAAGGATGATTAAACCAAGTTTGTGGATTGGTGTGAACTTAGTGTCAGATTTATTTTGCTGGAGCACATTCATTTCCTGTGTTTCTGTGGAACATCTGTTTGGTAAAATAACAGCACCTTTGATATGAAAGTATTGTGTTTCTTTTCACTCCTGCCGACTAGCTGCCTATTACAAAGGTGCTAATGTGCACTAAACCTGTCATCTCAATCAAACTGTTTATTTACAAAACAAATAAAACAAAAACAACAATAGCTGCTGACTTGACCACACAGTAAAAGATTGTTGTAGGTCAAATATTTTTAGTGAAGTATATCTAAGTTAAAGTGAAATTTTTAATTATTATGCCATAACTCAACATTTGTCTGAACACATCATAACAATAGTGAACCATCTACAGTCATACTGTTTTAATGAAGAAAGCATCATGTTATGGACTGTCCATCCCATCTTTGATATCCATATTTATCACTGAGGAAAATAATCCAGAAACATTCAGGTTTTTGGAAATATTCAGGGTTTTAATAAAGCTATAAATATTTTTATTAATGTAGACTCCTATATTATAAAGCAGGAAATCTTGCTTGCATTGCACAAACATGATTAGTGTAACATTATCTATATAGGGTTCAGCATATTATTTGTCAAATGATAGCCCAAACCCATGAGTTAGGTAGAAAAATATTAAAATGGATTGTCACTCAGCTGGTTGGCAGACCACAATGAGCTGTAAATCATGGATGGGTAGCTTGCTGGCAGCAAGTTACAATTGAACTAGCATAAGGTTCAGTGTTGGAGGGCTCTTGCTAGCTATGAATTCAGTGAATGGTTGAGAGGAAGGAATTTTGTCCAAAGTGTCAGTTTAAAACCATGGCATTTGGCAGCAGTATCAAATGATGACAACTGATATCTAGGTGTTCAGAAGGATCTTTATAACATGAATAATAGGTGCAGTTTAGTACATAGAATATTGTAATGCTTTAATAGATAGTTGATGTGTATATTGAAGAAATGTATAAAGCTGGATCTTGCAGATTTTAGTGACCAAATCATATCCAGAGTTATGATGTATTATACAAATAAATCCATAAGTCATTTTAAAACTCCCATCTGGTGCCTGGGCAAAACTAAATACAGTTTTGCTATCCCCATTTCGGATTTAATATTCAGTTACAATATAAGGAAAAATAAGTGACTGTTTCTCCTCATCTCAAGTCCTTCATGTCTTATCTCTTATTCTGGTAATCTAATACTGGCACAAGTCTTCCTTGAATAGCTTTCTTCAACATTGTTATTTCTCCATCTGGAGTTAATACTTAAACGTTACTCAATGTTCCTTCAATGTGGCCTTAATATAGCAGTATAAACTCGAGTTCATACTTGGATAACTGCATCAAAATCTACCACTTGAACAAGGACTGCTTTGTATCCAACTACGTAAATATTGGGAAGACTGAAGCTGTGATCTTTGTCTCCACTGCAAACTCCATTGAGCTGTTGACTCTACCACAATACCCTTGAAAAATTACCAGAGGCTAAACCAGATTGTTTGCAACCTTGGAATCTTATTTGACCCAGAGATGAGTTTACAATTACATAGCCATGCCTTTACAAACACTGCCTGCTTCCATCTCAGTAACTTGACTCAGCAATGCTTTATCTCCTAGACTTGATTATTCCTACTCACTGCTGTCCCACATCCAACCTCAGTACTTACTGCCATCAAATATCTGCAGTGCCAAATTTCTGGCCAGTTATGTTTCTCTAATTTTAGTCATCACACCCTTGGTAACCATTGCCTTCAACTGCCTAAATCCTAACTTCTGGAATTCCCTCCTTAAATCTTAGTGATTCTTTAAGGTGTTACTTAAAAACCTGTCTTTGAATGAGCTTTTGGTAATCTGAACCAGCAATCTCATATTGGGGTTAGGAACCAAATTTTGTTTGTTAACTCTCCTGTCAAATCACCTGGGATAACGTACACTAAAAAGGTACTATACAAATGCAAACTTATCAAAACTGGGTGGGATAAGGAAACAAAGCTCAAGTAAAACCAATTTTAGATATTGAGGAGGAGAATAATTGTCAAGATTTTTAGCTGTGAAGTCCATGGTTAATTTTATGGATGATCACTTCATTGTTTTACTTGGAACTAAGCATTCATTTTCTCAAATTAACCTCATTTATCATGTCACTTTTAAAATAAGTTTCTATCATCTTGAACTGGGATAATTGCTCATGACAAATAGGCCTTTTAAAGAAACAACATCAGGTTTTCCTATGCCAGCTGTCAAGAAACTTTGGACTATCTAACTAGATTTGCTCAATGTGTTTTAATGTAGCAAACTTGAACAGTTCATTGACCATATTTCCCAAAACTTCATGTCTGTAGAAACTGTCATTAGACAGTTCAAATGTTTGTTGATGTGTAATTTTAAGTGCCACATAAAATGTGATATTGCAAAAGGGGAGCATAAATGGAATTTGACTGTGTAATATGTCTTTTTAGATGAATTTTGAACCATACTTTAATTGCATCAAGATCTGATTTAAAAATACACAGTCACATAAAATTTATCTCCACAGTTAATAAAGATGTTCTTATGGTCCTCAATATGTCCTCTATTTTATCAGATGTGTGTGTTTTCACACTGAATGTCAGTAAACCCTGAAATTCATTACACAGGCAGGGGAGGAATAAACCTCAGAGCAGGATAGATACCAATGTTGCTTTCTACTTTGATTGATGAGGGTAGGACAGTGGATGTTATCTACATGGACCTTAGTGAAGCATTTGACAAGGTCCCTCGTGGTAGGCTGGTCCACAAGATTAAGACACATGGCATTAATGGAGACTTGGTACATTGGATTCAAAATTGGCTCGGCCATAGGAGACAGAGGGCAGTGGTGGAGGAGTGTTATTCTGACTGGAGCTCTGTGACCAGTAGTGTTTTGTAGGGATCAGTGCTGGAACCTCTCTTGTTCGTGATTATAAATGATTTGGGTGAAAATACATGTGTGCTGATTTGTAAGTTTACAGATGAGACAAAAATTGGTGGACTTGTGGGTATTGAGGAAGATTGTCAAAGGATACAGCAGGAGATAGAACAAGTTGGAAATATGGGTGAAGAAATGGCAGATGGAGTTTAATCTGGACAAGTGTGAGTGTTGTGATTTTGGGAGGTCAAATATAAACAGCATGACCCTTAGGACTACTGATGTACAGAGAGATCCTGGGGTGCAAGTGCACCACTGCCTGAAAGTGGCAACACAAGTAGATAAAGCCTGTAAAGAAGACACATGGTGCACCCGCCTTTATCAGTCACGGCATTGAGTATAAAAGTTGGGAAGTCATGTTGCAGCTGTATAAAACTTTGGTTAAGCTACATTTGGAGTATTGTGTGCAGTTCTGATCACCGCACTGTAGGAAGGATGTGGAGGCTTTTGAGAGGGTGCAAAAGAAGTTCACCAGGATGTTGCCCGGATTGGAGAGCATTAGCTAACAAGTCAGACAAAGTTGGGCCGTCAGAGGCTGAGGACTTGATAGAAAGTATAGAAAATTGTGAGAGGCATAGATAGGGTAGATAGTCTTTTTCCCAGGGTGGAAAGGTCAAAGGTGAAAGGAGGAAGTTTAAAGAAGATTTGGGAGGCAAGTTTTTTTTACATTGAGAGCGGTAGGTGCTTAGAAAGCACTGACAGGGGAAGTCGTGGAAGCAAATAACGTTTGAGAGGCATTCAGACAGACACATGAACAAGCAGAGAATAGAGGGATATAGGCTGTGTGTTGGCAAAAGGGGTTAGTTTAAACTGGCATCTTGCTTGGCATAGACCATAGGACCTTTTCCTGTGTGGTACTGTTCTATGCTCTCTGTGGAGCACAGCCGCATTTTTTAAATGTTGCTTTTCCGCCAGGTGGCACCATTAGAATAATGAAATCCTTACTTTGGCCGATGAATGAGGGCGTTCTTGAAAACGTCGATTATGTTTTAATTTGGGATAATTTATGGCCTGGCGATAACGTTTTCAGCATGAAGGTGGGGGTTCTGATTCGGGGCTGCTGGAGGCCGTAACGTGCATCTGCAAATTTGTCCAGTCGGTAGATGATCCGTTCAAACTTGAGAGTCTTCATTATGTAATTTCAACATGGGTAGCAACTGAAAGTAGTGTCTGGATGCCTAGATTATAAATGGAACCATTGTCTAGAGATCCGATTTCATATGGTTATCCAAAAATTCCTGTTGGAAATTTGCATCATATTGAAACCCTGGACAGAGTCAGGCATGGACACAGTGACTACCTGGAACGTGGTGTAAATAATTGCAGTTGGGGAAGGGCGCCTGTTAGTCCGTGGAATCACATAGTGTAACTGATCAACACAACTGATTACCTTTAGAAATCTGAACTTCTTGGGCATCGTTCGCAATGCTTCGCCTGCATTTGGTGCACCAGTTCCATGTTGTTGCTTAGCAATGGCATGCTATTTAATTATATTTGCATGAAGATAATTGATAATTAAATTAACTCTGATTTCCAGAATGTTGAAAAAGAAATTCAAATTTGCTAAACAAATGGCGTTTGCGCTTGCATTTTCATCAACTGGGCTGCAGTTGATGAAGTATTTATGAATTAGGGTCTCATATAAAGAAATAAAATGTACGATTAAAATGTTGGAAATACCCAGAGTTGGGCAGCATCTGAGGAGAGAGCAACAGTGTCAACGTTTTTGGTCGATGACATTTCATCATCATGTTAATTGTCAATTGAAGTATCACACGGAGTTGCTATTATTTTAGCCAAAGGATTAAACAAGTACAGAACGGGTACAGTGCTAATGATGGTTTGAAAGTCTGGATTTAGTACACGAGTTTGGTCTTAATTACAGGTTACCACAATTTGAATTTCCTTTGGAGTTTTGTTCCGAGAAGATAGTGTCCCACACAAACATGAGCCAAACTGGCATTCTAAGCTAAGACCCTATCTTGACCGGAGTACGCTGCCCAAAATTGCTCCTCTTTTCTTTTAATTAACGTCAATTGAGACCAGAATGGTGCCTGTAATATTAAGAAGAAATTGAATCTCGTCGGTAGAGTTCTACAGAATCTTTCACGTCCATCGGAGTGCAGGTCGTCCCCGAGCTACGAATGCCGGATCTATGTACAGCCCATAACGAACGAATGTTTGGGAGACCGGCGGGATGGATTTGCGGGCTGCTGCGGGGCTGCGGGCATCTTCCGCCGCCCGAGAACTCGGCTGGCGGCCGCATTTCCGATTTCCGGACTGTTCGCGTTACGAACAGTTCACGGGAACGGAACCCTGCCGTAGATAGAACTCAGGGGTGAAATTAGAAGGCGTGAGCTCCTGTCTCAAGCGTGTACTGGACCTGTAATATGTTGCTTGGAGGCAGGTGGTGCAACCGAATCAAGTGCGACACTTGATTCTCTAATTTTGTAGTTCAACAAGTGTAAACAGAGTAGGTTTATATTAACATTTCGAAAAGGCGCCAATGTGGAGCGTGCATCACCGCCATTCTTAAATATTTTTGTACCAAAGTTAAGTGTATTTTTCATTTCATCTGCTTAATAACAAAACATACAATACAGGACTCATTCTGGTGAAAATGTTGCCTTTAATAATGTTCCAATCTCCCATAATCTAAGCTCATGTTTGACGTTGAATTAGAATAGGGCGAGGAGAAAGGATGTTTAACGTAACTTCATCATCCAATACAGGTCTGTCGAAGGGTCTCCGACCTGAAATGTTGACGCCGTGATACGACCTGACCTGCTGAATGTTTCCAGCATTTTATGTTTTTGTTTCAGATTTCCAACATCTGCAGGGTTTTGTTCATTTCTTAAAAATTATTTTATGTGTCTGGCGAACACGATACCAACTTTTTTTTCACAAATTAACACAACTTTTGCCACAAAATACGGATAGATAAAATATTGGTGCAATTGATCCTCTTCGCCCGTTTCACTCCATGCGGGGTAAGCACTGCATACAGAATGAAAAGGAAATGCTAGGGATTTAAAATGGGACAACTGGGGACGGAGCCTACGTCCTGTGAATGAATAAAAAATGGTAAAAAAAAGAAATAGCAGAGTAAAGGAAAGCGTGGAAAATGGGGCAGAGCAAGGTTCCCGTGGAAGGGACGATAGGAAGATCAATGCACTACTTGATCAATAAGAGGTCAGCACCCTGATACCTGCCCACATCTTCTGCTGGTGGCTGGTGCAGCTCCGATCATCCACCAGCTGTGAACGAAACGGATGGTTACCGTCCAAAGTCGTTGAGATACAAAGGCTGCAAAACGTCAAATGAAAAGGTGAGGCAGCAGATTGCAGATGCGGGACTCTGGAGCAAAATCAAACCGCTGGAGGAACTCAGCGGGTCGAGAGGCATTCTAAGCAGGGTCTCAACACGAAACCTCGACACATCCCTTTTCCCCCCACAGATTGGTATTGGTTTATTATTGTCACTTGTACCGAGGTACAGTGAAAAACTTGTCTTGCAAACCGATCGTACAGGTCAATTCATTACACAGTGCAGTCACATTGAGTTAGTACAGAGTGCATTGAGGTAATAGTAAGTGACAGAATTTAAAAGTGTGGAATAATTATAGTAAAGGTAGATCTGTACCCAATGAGTTCCTCCAGCAGTTTGCTTTATTTTTTGCTGATGAAAAGGTAAGACGCCGTTCTTTGAGGTTTACTGCAACAGTATGATGTCAAGGACAATGAGGCCACTGTACACAAGGCTCATTAATGGCAATGACTGTTCCTTTTGATTGCCGCTTGCAGGAGGTCTTTCATCTCGGTCGATGTCTTTGGTGTGTGAATTTGGTTTCCATGGCAATCCCCCTGAATAGTTCGCAGTTACACAAAACTGTTGTACAGTGCCTTCCCCCTAAAGGGGCCCTAGATCCACCACATTAGTTCGAGTGCTACTGTTACCCGAGCGAGTTTGTGGATCAGTTGGGATCCAGAGGATCGCAGGGTTCCCCAGAGCTCCGGGCTTCGCCGGGAAGTCGCTCTTTAATCTGCCCAGGTTAGCCTGGCGTGAAGTTGTTACCGCTTTCGTGCTGTTCTTCGATGAGCAAAAATCGTTTAAACATCTCATTCGTGGATGCTTAAAAGCGACATTGGCAAAGGACCTGTGACCTGCAAGGTAATTGATCTGTAAAATGCATGAATCCATGGTACAGGCTGCTTTCATCCGTGCTTTCAACCAAGCCATCTCTTCTACACCTATGTGAAATCTGTTTTGTCCCACGTTATCCGTGTGAATATGCGTGAAATCCGTTATGTTTACTGAAGTTTACTGTCTTCCTGCGTTTCTTCAGATACAACGAATGCACCAGCAACCCACTTGTGTAAGTCGTTTACAAAATTGGGGCAGTGCCTTTTCACTCCCCTCACGCCAGAAGTTTGAAACAAACGGTTCATACATTTTATGCTCAGTCTGAATCCATAGGTTCACTCAGCAAGTCTGCCCAAGATTCTGTTTTTAATTCACTGACGGTGTGTAAATAAAACAACTGAGATAGTGTGCGCGCCCTTCCTCTTGTTTACTGAGGAAATGCTGAGAGTACAGGGCCTGGAATCGGGGGTGGAAGAAGCCTCCACCTCCTGCCAGTGCCGCATGTGACACCGAAGGAAGAACGCGTCGCAAATTTGCGTGTGATGCTTGAGCTGGGACCACGATAATCTCCGTATCGTTCCAGTTGTAGTAGATGAACACACGCGTCATTCTGGGGATTATCGTGAAGAATTAGGATATTGACAGTAACAGGTACCTCGTGGGAAACTTTCAGTACCAAATGTTGCGGGATAAGTAACTGAGAAGTAGCAGGGTTTCCATGTTTAAATTCAAGAAACTGCAAGTGCTGGAACCTGGAGCAAGAAACTATCTGCTGGAGGAACACAGGGGGTTGAACTACATCTGGGGAGGGGCAGGAAATGTCGACGTTTCGGGTCTGCAGTCCTGATGCAGAGTTCCAACCAGACACGTCGACAGTTCCTTTCTCCCCCCGCAGACGCTGCTCGACCCGCTAAGTTTCTCCCAACAGATTGTTCTGATGTTTCAATGTGCATTTGATTTATAATTCATCGTTATCAAGGTCAGAGGGGTTGCTCATTCCTGCAGTAGTAACTTGTAATTGTCATTAACGTCGTCCTTTTCACGAGGGTTTTAACAAAGGCTGGTGCGGATATGCAAAATGGGATCCTAACGCAACGTTTGACTAAAGAGGTACATGTTTAAAAAAGGAGCCGGAGAAGCAGAGATGTTTCAGGAAGGAATTTATAGCTTTAACAAATGAAGGCATGGACACTGAGAGACAGGATTTATGGGCATTTGGAGAAGCACAGGCTGATTAGGGACAGTCAGCATGGCTTTGTGAGGGGCAGGTCGTGCCTCACAAGCCCAATAGAATTCTTTGAGGAAGTGACAAAGCACATCGATGAAGGTAGAGCAGTGGATGTGGTGCACATGGATTTTAGTAAGGCGTTTGATGAGGTTCCTCATGGAAGGCTCATTCAGAAAGTCAAGAGGCATGGGATCCAGGCAAACGGAGTGGTGAGATCGGCAAAAAAAGGGGCCCGAATTGGAATCCCCCAGATAAAGTACCTGTGAGACCCCTCGAACCACTGTGGTGCATATTGCAGTCCTGTTATATTGTTAGGGATTTTCGGGATTTTGACGCTGTGGCCAGCAGCTATGAATGACAAAAATCTAAGTCGCTCCAAGTCCTGGAGGGGAAGGTGAGTTAAAGCGCCAGGTGGCATTTATCCTAGGTTACCGAGGGAGGCAATGGAGGAAATTCCAAAGGCCATGATCATAATCTTTCACCTGTAGATCTGTAGGTGGTCCCCGAGCACTGAAGAATTACAAATGTTACACCCTAACCCAGTAACCACACAGCAGTCAGCATAAGAGAGACACAAGAGACTGCAGGTGCTGGAATCTGGAGCAACACACAAGATGTTGGAGGAACTCGGTGGGCCAAGCAGCATCTGTGGAGGGAAATGGACAACTGAGGTTTCCGATCGACACTGCAGTCAATCTAACAGTGGTGAGGAAAGTTCTAGATACAATGATGTAGGAGCAGGATTAGTAATTGTTTGGACAAGTGTGGATTGATTAGTGATTTCTTAAAAGAGAAAGTGTGTTTTAACTTGTTAAAGTTTTTTGATGAAGAAATTCACCAGGATATTTCCTGGAATGGAGGGCTGTAATTATAGTGAGAGATTGGATAGGCTGAGTTTATTCTCACTGGAAAGTAGGAGGCTGGAGGGGTGGTCTTACAGAGGTTTGTACAGTTGTGAGGGACAGAGATAGGGTAGATAGTCAGAGTCATTTTCCCAGGGTAGGAGAGTCTCAAACTAGAGGGTACAGGCTTAAGGTGAGAAGAGATACATTTGAAGGAGATCTGAGAAGCAAATTTTTCACACGTAGGATGGTGACTATATTGAATGAGCTGGCAGAGGAAGTCGTAGAGGCAGACACAATTACAACACTTAAAAGGCATTTGGACAGGTACTTGGATTGGGAAGAAGTAGAAGGATATGGGCCTAATGTGGGCAAATGGGATTAGCGTAGGTTGGCGTCATCATTGGGAATGGATGAATTGGGCTGAAGGGCCTGTTCCTGTGCTGTAGAATTCTGTGACTCAGTAACTCTGCTTGCTGTCTACCTATGATAACCATCCACCCGCTTGCTTTTCAAAAATCTATCTGAGGGTTGACAGCTTCAAGTTCCTGGGAGTGAACATCACCAACAGCCTGTCCTAGTCAAATCACATCGATGCCATGGCCAAGAAAGCTCACCAGCGCCTCTACTTCCTCAGGAGGCTAAAGAAATTTGGTTTGTCCCCTTTGACTCTCACCAACTTTTACTGATACACCATAGAAAGCATCCTATCTGGATGTATCACAGCTTGGTACGGCAACTGCTCTGCCCAAGACAGCAAGAAGCTGCAGAGAGTTGTGGACACAGCCCATTGCATCACAGACATCAGTCTCCCCTCCTTGGACTCTCCTTTACCTCTCATTGTCTTGGTGAAGCAGCCAGCATAATCAAAGACCCCACCCACCCGGGTCATTCTCTCTCCTCTCCTCTTCCATTGGGTAGAAGATACAGGAGCCTGAGGGCACATACCACCAGACTTAAGGACAGTTTCTACCCCACTGTGATAAGACTATTGAGTGGTTCCCTTATACAATGAGATGGGCTCTCTGACCTCATGATCTACCTTGTTGTGACTTTGCACCTTATTGTCTACCTGCACTGCATTTCCTCTGTAGCTGTGACACTTTACTCTGTACTGTTACTGTTTTACCTGTACTACATCAATGGACTCTGTACTATCTCAATGTAACTGCACTGTGTAATGAATTGACCTGTATGATCGGTTTGTAAGACAAGCTTTTCACTGTACCTCAGTACAAGAGACAATAATAAACTAATACCAATACCAAATTTCTAAGAATCTACTTTCCCTGCTCATTGAGAGAGTTTCAAAGATTCACATCCTCTGACAGAAAAGATTGGAAGCGGATTCAATTTTAGCTTTCTCAGGGAATCTGAATAAGTATCTGAAAGGAAATGATCTATCTCCCTTATAGTTTATATTCCCTTTCACGTACCCATCAGGTCCCCCACCACTCCCTCAATTCTCCTGCCACACACTTACACTAGGGTCAATTTACAGTAGCCAATTTGCAGCACATCTTTTGGATATGGGAGGAAACTGGAGCAAGCCCACATGGTCAAAGAGAGGACGCAGGCAGCATCAGCGGTCAGGATCAAACCCAAGTTACTTGAGCTATAAAGCACCAGCAGGTGTACCACTGTGCTAACACTGAGTTAGATGTTGTCATTCTGGGTTTGAGGATTGTATCTGTTTTTGCAGAAGGTAGGCATTGATTGTAAGCAGACTTTAGATAGCATCGATCTACAAACAAACCCAGGATTGTTGGACTAATAGACTTTTCCTGTTCATGATACATTTAGTATTTCTTTGCAATGATACATACTTTTAGTAATTGAATATTTTGGGCTGGAGACAATTGTTTTTTTTTCTAAATACCAAAATTTACACTGATATGCTCTGCTTGTGATGCCAGTGCAGAAGACAAGGAAGTTAGAAAGTTATGCTCTGACATATCCATTAGGTGTTACGGCAGCTCTACATATCAACCTAATTTGTTGGAGAAACAAAGGACTACAGATGCTGGAATCTAGATGGAAAACACTATGTGGAGGAACTCAGCAGGCCAGGCAGCATCCGTGGAGGAAAGCAGACGGTCAATGTTTTGAGTCAGGACCCTTCTTCAGGACTGAACATAGGTAAAGAGGAAGCCCAATATATAGGCACAGAGGTGGAGCAGTGAGAGAGGGACTCACAAAGCTCCCGTCAAAGAGAGGAAGAAAACTTCTTCAAAGCGGGCATCCTTGAAGACACTACACAGTGGAGCAGTAATACTGGAGAAACAAAGGACTGCAGATGCTGGAACTCAGCAGTCCCTCCATGACAGCTGGGGCATTTAAACTAAAACAATAAAGTAAAGCTGGAATGTAAACAAACTGGTCCCAGTAACAATAACCATAAGAGTATCCCATGGTCATTAAAACCCATCTTGTTCATTCACTAGTGTCTTACAGGCAAGGAAATCTACCTTATCTACTCAGTCTGGTCTTTAAATGTTTCCAGACTACCAATGTAGTTGACCTTTAACTGCCTACGTTCAAGGACAACATCCACATTAACTTCCATCGGTATGTAAATTATTAAATGCGTGGAACGTGTGAAACATGTTTACCTTAAAAGGTTTGTTGCCGTACTGATCTATTTACGTAACCTTCAGTTTCAAGAGATGGAAAATCATGAGAATTAATTGAAAGGGGTCAACTGCTATTAGAATATCAGCAACACATTTTTGCCTGCCCAAAGTTTGTTGGTTTTCCAGTGTAAGGAGATGTTCACAAGCAAATGCTGCTGACTGGCACCTTCCAAAATGCAGCAATTCATACTGAAGGACACTCTGAAGCTTGGTACAGCTACTGCAAAGGTTCCATGGGTAAGGACCACAGTCAAAGGTACCACTGCCACTGGACAGTGAAGGGCTGTGCCCTGTGTAAAAACCTCCCTAGTGCTTCACAAATGCATTGCTTAAGAGAAAAAAAATATGATTGGCATTGATGCATTGTAAAGAATGTAGATAAAGAGCTTCCATGGGGTAGTTATTGGACATATTAAGAATAACGTATATCTTGGGGGGAAAAAAAAGTAAAATAGAATGAAATGGTGGTAACTAAGCATCTGAAGAAAGAATAGTAGGTTAATTTTCTAAATCAAAGACTACTCAAGTGAATTTAAGTGTGAATTTACATGGACATACAACTCTCTGGAGGGAAGATTTTCAATGATTTCCAGTTGCACATGCTTCATGAAATGCTGATGAATTTCTTTTTGACATTCAATCCATAGGAAACAAGCAGACATGAATTCCATGAAATAAAAACTACTTGGAGGGCTTTTTGTTTTTCCATTGAGGATTAAGGGAGCGAAGCTTTGTTGGATTGGATCAACAGCTTTCACTCCTTCTCCCTGGGGCTACATGGAATTGGTGCGGAGAAATTACACAGGAGCCAAGTCATCAGGCAGGAAGAAAGATTTCAACTTGAAAGTTTATGGTCAGCATGCAGTGAAAAGAAGTTGCTCTTCAGACGCAGTAAAAAAGGTAGTGATAGTTATTGCTCTGCAAACATCACTTGATAGATCGATGACCATCAACAGAACTGAAATACATAAGAAATCAAACATATTTAAAGTTACAGAGAAGAGGGAGGGGTGGAGAGAACAAAAGGAATGTTTGTGATAGTTGATCTGACTGGCGGAGCTGTAAGTAGAAGCAGCTGACTAGATAGAAGAAGAGACAGAAAAAAATGCTGGAACTGTGAGACCATTCTGAGGAAGAGTCTTCATTAACTCTTTCCACAGATGCTGCCTGACATGTTGAGTGTTTTCAGCCTTCTCTTTTTTATTTCAGATTTCCAGCATCTGCAGTTTTGTTTTGAGTTTGACCAGACCTTCCTATCCAGGAGCATATGGTTAATAGTTTCTTAAATACAAGGGCTGATAAAGGCAATAAAAGACATTGATCATATTTTGAAATAAAAGATACCGACTTTATCAGTATTGTAGTAGCATTACAAGGAGCAGGTTATCTATCTGAGAGTAAAATTGCTCAAGGAATAAATAAACGGGTATATGACAATTGCTCTGGGATTCTTCACTGAAAAGTTCAACCTAATAGAAGAGGTGGGAGTAAGCCAGTATGGGCAGGTAATGCATACCTGTAAGAAAGTGGCCAAAGCAATCAGGACAAAAGGGTTAAGCTGACAGTGTTAGCAATATGACTGCACCAGTATGAAATTTGTTACTTTCCCCCCCACCTAAAAGTACATTTAAGAATCATATATATTACACAAGGATTGAACAAAAGACAAAGGCAAAGATGACAAGATGAGGGAATTTTGGATGACAAGAGATACTGAACAATGGTCAGGAACAAAAGGAAACTAATGACAGGCATACACAACTGGGGCTGAGGGCATCTCTTGGGGTATATAGAGTGTATAGGAGAGAACTTGAGAAATAAATTAGGAGGGCAAAAAGGGCCCATAAAATATCCTTGGCAAATAAGATTAAGGAGAATCCCAAGACATTCTATGTATATAAGGAGCAAGAGGGTAGCCAGGGAAAGAGACCCTTGGGACCCAAATGGAGTAATTAATGTGTGGATCCAGGCAATGTGGGTGAAATCATAAATGAATACTTCTCATTTTTACACGGGTGTTTCAATTTCAAATTCTTAAATTTACATGGATGTTGCCAGGACACGAGGACCTGAGTTACAGGGATAGGTTGAATAGGTTAGGACTTTATTCCCTGGAGTGCAGCAGACTGAGGGGAGATCATATAGAGGTATACAAAATTATGAGGGATATAGATAGGGTGAATACATGCAGGCTTTTTCCCCTCAAGTTGGGTGAAACTAAAACTAGAGGTCATAGGTTTAGGGTGAAAGGTGAAATATTTAAGGGGAATCTGAAGGGGAACTACTTCACTCAGAGGGTGGTGCAAGTGTGGAATGAGCTGCCAGCAGAAGTGGTGGATGTGGGTTCAATTGTAACATTTAAGAGAAGTTTGGATAGGTACATGAATGAGAGGGGTATGGAGGGGTATTGTCCAGGTGCAGGTAGCTTGGACTAGGCAGAAAACCAGGCCGGCATGGACTAGATGGGGGTGTTTCTGTGCTGTGGTGCTCTATGACTCTATCTGTATTCACCTAGGAGAAAGACATGAAAGATAGTGAGTTCAGGGAGGACTACAAGGATAATTTGGAACTGGTCAGTATTAAGGAGGAGATTTTAGATGTCATGGATGCGTAAAGGCTTCTAAATTCCCAGAGCTGGATGAAATCTATCCCAGGTTGCTATGGGAAGCAAAGGAGGAGATAGCTGGGGCCCTGATGGAGATGTTTGCATCTTTGTTAGCCTCAGTTGAGGTACCAGCAGTCTGTAGGATCGTTAATGTTGTTCCTTTATATAGGAAGGGCAGCGGGGATAAATCAGGTAACGACAGGTCGGTGAGCCTGAATCCTGTGGTAAAGAAATTAGTGGAGGAAATGTTAAGGTATAGGACTTACGTACATTTGAAAAGGCAGGGGCTGATCTGGGATGGTCAGTGTGGCTTTGTGCAGGGGAACTCCTGCCTCACTGATTTGATTGTTTTTCTGAGGAAGTAACTAAGAAGATTGATAAAGGTAAGGTGGTAGACATCTATGTGGACTTTAGTAAGGCATTTGATAAGGTCCCACATGTAGGCTTGTCTAGAAGATTAGGGCACATGATGGAAGGTAAGCTGATTAATTGGAGACAAAGTTGACTTGGTGATAGGACACAGTGGGTAATGGTGGAAGGATGCTCTTCTGATTCAAAGTCTGTGACCAGTGGTATGTCACAGGGATTGGTGCTGGAACCCTTGCTGTTTGTGATACATATTACTGACTTGGATGTGAATGTAGGAGGTAAGATTAGTAAGTTCACGAATGATACAAAAGCTGTTGGTATTGTGGATAGTGTTTAAGGCTACAACAGGATATAGATCAGATGGAAAGTTGGGCAGAGCATTCACAGATGGAATTTAATCCTAACAAGCGTGAGGTAATGCATTTTGGGAAGTCAAATAGGAGTAAAACATACACAGTATATGGTAGGGCACTAAGGGATGTTGATGAACAAAGGGACTATAGAGTTCGTCCATAGTTCCCTGAAAGTGGCAACACAGACTGATAAGATGGTGGATAAGGCATATGGCATGTTTGCCGTCATAGAATCTAAACATTGGGACATTATGTTGCAACCTTACAAAACACAGGTTAGGTCGCTCTTGGAGTATTTTGTGCAGTTCTGGTTGCCACAGGTTATGGATGTGGTTACTCTGGAGAGAGTGCAGAGGAGATTCACGAGGGTCTTGCCTGGAATAGAGGACTTTGGTTATTGTCACGAACCAGCAACAAAAGAAACACACTGAGCATGATTCAGTGTTAAAAACTATTTTATTAATCACTACTTATGATAATACGTAAAATAAAAGTTAAAAAAAATGTTAGTATGTTAGAATTCAAGAATGTTAAACCTCGAACGTTAACCCCAAAACTAAACTCTTCGTGTGTGTGTGTGACAAAGTCCAAAACTCCCAGTTCCTGAATGGTTCTTAAAGTTCAGTTCCGCAAGCCATAAGGTGAAACATGAGCAAGGGCTTCTTCAACAACCACCGTTGTCTGAAGATAAGATGTAGATGTAGAAAAACATAGAGAGAGTACATACGAAATCCAAATGTTCCACGATGGAACCCAAACGACACTTCAGTGTTTACTCGGTAGTGACTTCCTCACCCCGAAAAGCATCCGAACCGTGGTCGTCCACACACAAATACCTGTTTCCTTCTACAGGTCAGCAACAAAGTGAACTCCACCGGATTACTTCCAACTTCCATACATGGATTTCAGTGGTAAACACAGTTATTGTTTCTCATCCATCGATAGAGAAAACAAGCAGGCTGGTGTCTCTCTCCCTTCTCTCTCTCTCTTCTTCTTCTTCTTCTGACTTCTTCAACAACGTCATTACGTCCTTTATCTTCTATTGACGTAAGCACGCCCCACACACACATACACACACACTCTCTATCTTAAAGGGACTTTCACTGAGTCCATAACACCTCCCACCTAAAAAAAAATTTTCCCAAGAAAATTTTAACCGCGCATAGAGTTAGTAATGTTAATAATTATCACGCTACACAACTACAGACTATCAGATTAGTATAGATACATGTTTCCCATTTAACATCGGGAAAGACAATCAGCAATCACATTATCTTTGCCTTTAATGTGAGTTATCATGAGATCAAACTCTTGCAAAATTAAACTCCAGTTTAACAGCCTTCTGTTCTTGTTTTTGACTCGGCTCAGAAACACCAATGGGTTATGATCTGTATACACAGTCAATGGTTTCTGAGCGGTGCAAACATATACACTGAAATGTTGCAAGGCTAAAACAAGCGACAGTAATTCTTTCTCTATGGTGGAATAATTCTTTTGATGCTCATTAAATTTCTTTGAAAAGTAAGCTACAGGATGGTCAATATCATCAAGGTCACCCTTCTGCAACAACACAGCTCCTGCAGCTTCATCACTGGCATCTACTGCTAATGAAAATGGCTTTTCAAAGTCAGGTGTTCTGAGCACAGGATGGTAGCATAAAATGGCTTTCAGCTTCTCAAATGCTTCTTGACAAGAATCTGTCCAAACAAACTTTACTCCCTTCTTCTGAAGATTAGTTAGGGGAAGAGCAATATCAGCAAAATTTTTACAAAATTTTCGATAATATCCAACCATTCCCAAAAATCTTCTAACAGTCCTCGTACCTGTGGGAATAGGGAACTCAGATATTGCTTGAACTTTTGCCTGAACAGGAGCTTGCTTGCCTTGACCTACAACATAACCAAGATACGTCACAGTGGCATGGCCAAATTCACTTTTAGCCAAGTTAACTGTAAGGTTAGCCTTGGAAAGTCTTTCAAACAACCTTTCTAACGCAGAGATGTGATCCTCCCATGTATCATTCCCAGTCACTAAGTCGTCAATGTAGGCATCTGTATGTTTTAACCCATGAATCACTGAATTAATCATTCTTTGAAATGTTGCCGGAGCATTTTTCATTCCAAATGGCAAAACATTGTATTCATACAATCCAGAAGGGGTTACAAAGGCTGAAATTTCCCTTCCTCTATCTGTTAATGGAACACACCAGTACCCTTTTAATAGGTCAATCTTTGTAAGAAATTTTGCCTTTCCCACTCTGTCTATGCAATCATCCACCCTAGGAATAGGGTAAGCATCTGACTTTGTTACAGCATTCACTTTCCTGTAATCTGTGCAAAATCTAACAGTTCCATCAGGTTTAGGTACAATAACACAGGGCGAACTCCAATTTGAACTAGAATGTCTAATAATATCATTTTCCAACATGTATTTTATTTCCTGATCAACAAGTTTACTTTTTTCCACATTCATTCGATATGGGTGTTGTTTGATTGGTTTTGCATCCCCAACATCAACATCATGGGTAATTATCGATGTTCTGTTTGGAACATCTGGGAACAGATTTTTAAATTTTAAGATTAATTCTCTCATCTGTTGTTTTTGTGAAACTTGTAAATGGTCCAACTTCGTTTCAAGGTTCTCCAGGATATTTTGGTTTTTTAGTTTCGATGGAACAATATTTGGTCTAAATTGGCCTTCCTCAACATCAACATCAGGCATTCTAGAAACAACCTTTTCACCATCCACCAAGGCCACAACTGAATCCCTCTCATAATAAGGTTTTAGCATGTTTACATGACAGAGTTGTGTTTTCTTGCGTCTATCTGGTGTTTTGATTATATATGTTAGATCAGTCACTCGAGATTCAATAACATAGGGTCCAGAAAAACGAGCTTGCAAGGGATTATTTTGGCTAGGGAAAAATACCAATACCTTTTGCCCCACTGCGAATGTCCTAGGCCGAGCACGTCTATCAAAATATGTCTTCATTCTTATCTGGCTTGTTTTCAGATTCTCTCTCGCTAGCTGGCAGACTCTCTCCAACCGAGTTTTAAATTTTTGGACATAGTCCAACAGACTCAAGTGCACTTCCTCATTAACCCATTGCTCTCTTAACAACTCCAAAGGTCCTCTCACCCTATGTCCAAACACAAGCTCAAACGGACTAAATCCTATTGACTCCTGGATCGATTCTCTAACGGCAAACAAAAGTAAATGGATACCTTCGTCCCAATCCTTGGTGTTTTCAAAGCAATAAGTCTTCAGCATATTTTTGAGAGTAGAATGAAATCTCTCCAGAGCTCCTTGAGATTCTGGGTGATATGCAGATGATACAATCTGCTTTGCTCCCAGCTCATAGACTATTTGTTGAAAAATTTTTGACATAAAATTACTACCTTGATCAGATTGGATTTCTTTTGGCAAACCAAACAAGGTAAAAAATTTTACAAGAGCCTTTGACACCGTCTTGGCCTTAATATTTCTAAGGGGTATTGCCTCTGGAAATCTAGAAGTGGCACACATGATGGTTAACAAATACTGATTTCCAGTCTTAGACTTTGGTAAGGGGCCAACACAGTCCACAATCACCTTCGAAAAGGGTTCACCAAAAGCAGGAATTGGTTTCAAAGGAGCCACAGGGGGTTTTTGATTTGGTTTACCTACCATCTGACATGTGTGGCAGGTTCGACAAAACATCACCACATCTTTTCTCAAACCAGGCCAATAGAATTGTTTCAAGATCTTCCCTACAGTTTTATTCACACCAAAATGACCACCCAAAGGCATACTATGGGCCAGGTTTAAAATCTCATCCCTATAAACTTTTGGAACAACAACCTGATGAATAACTTCCCATTCCTCAGTAACAGGAACATGAGGAGGTCTCCATTTCCTCATTAACACTCCATTTTTGACATAGTATCCAGTTGGCACCTTTTCAATCTCCTCACATGAGAGTGCTTTTTCTTTCAATTCTGTCAACTCAGGGTCCTTTGTCTGTTCCACCATAAAATCCTTCCTCGACAAAAACAAATCTTTAAATTCAGGCTCACTGTAAGGATGTTGATCCTCCAGTGAAGACAGAAAAGTCTCAGATAAGGCATCAAAATTTTCTTCCTGTTTAGGACTGTCACAAGGAACTACATCAGACTGCACCGGACTGTCTGTCTTGGCTAATTCTTTAGCTCTAGCTCGAGTCACCGCACATGATGGGTAAACATCTGGATCATCCTCAGACTCATCAATCCTTGGTTTGGTTGTTAACCGTACCACAGGATCACTTTCTCCATTTGCAAGGTCATTTCCCAATAACAAAGAAACTCCTTCCACTGGCAAACTAGGTCTTATCCCTATCTCAACTGGTCCTTCTACGAACTTTGACTTTAAAATCACCCTGTGAAAAGGGACAGACATGGTCTCACCTGTAACGCCTCGTACTAGATTTACTTCACCAGTGTCACTTTCTTCACCAAAATTTAAAACACTGTCCAGCAAGAGAGATTGACTAGCCCCAGTATCTCTAAGAATTTTCACTGGCACCTGGGGTGACTCATCATTCAGTGAAACAAAACCCTCTGATACATACGAACGGAATTCTTTTCTCACCTCCTCCAACTTTTCCGCTTTTCCCTCTTGCAAGGACTGATCTTTAACAGCATCTCCTAAACCTTTTTGATTTTTAATTGCCTGAAAGCAAGCATTGGGCCCAGCTTCCTTCTTTTTCTTCAAAAGGGCACAATTAGATATCACGTGGCCAGGTTTCCTACAGTAATAACAAGTACGCTCAACAGGTTTCTCCAGCCCTGGCTTCTTTTCATCCTTTCCTTTTTGATTACCTCCCAATTTAATCTCTGGTTTACCTGGATTGTCTTTGTAACTCTTTGGAAAGGTTTTAAGTTGTCCCCATTTGGATTTATGGGTTAAAGCATAATCATCTGCCAACCTAGCAGTTTCTTGTAAAGTTTCCACTGCCTTTTCATTTAAATATGTTGTTAATTCAGCTGGAACACATCTTTTAAAGTCTTCCACCAGTATCAATTCTGTCAATTTATCGTAATCCCCATCTACATCTTTAGCCAGGCACCATCGTTCAAAACATATTCTCTTTCCATTGGCAAATTCCATATAAGTCTGATCTGCAGATTTCCTCAAGTCTCTGAATTTTTGTCTATAAGCCTCAGGGACCAATTCATAGGCCTTCAATATAGCTTGTTTTACCTTGGTATAATCAGCTGCATCCTCAACAGACAAAGCAGAATAAGCTTTTTGAGCTTTACCTTTAATCACACTCTGTACCATAAGAGCCCATCCTTTCCTTGGCCAGTTTGAACTCACAGCAACCTTTTCAAAATGTTGGAAATACTGATCAACCTGATCTTCTTC
The DNA here is from genome assembly GCF_009764475.1 of Pristis pectinata. Lineage (NCBI taxonomy): Eukaryota > Metazoa > Chordata > Chondrichthyes > Rhinopristiformes > Pristidae > Pristis > Pristis pectinata. The sequence continues at coordinate 18,692,229 of NC_067411.1, read as the reverse complement.
AAACGGAGGGACTAATCGAACCTCCCTGCTGGCTGAAAAACCATCATCAGAATCAGATTCCGAACTCCTACGCTTCATTTGTAACTCATGCTGCCTCTGTTTCTCCTTCTCCTCACTATCCAGCTCCATCCTCTTCAATTCCATCTGCTTCATTGCTAGATCAGCCTCTATCTTCATCTGAGTTAGCTTTTGTTCAGTCTCTAATTTCTTTTGTTCGGCCTCTAATCTCTTTTGCTCTCGTTCAGCCTCTATCTTTAACTGGGTTTGCTCTCGTTCAGCCTCTATCTTTAACTGGGTTTGTTCTCGTTCAGCTTCTATCTTTGCCAGCTGCACCTGTGCCTCAGAAATTGCTATTTCACTGCCAGGAAACTGTTTTAACACTTCCTTCTCAAACACCTTCTTTTCCACATAATGGCCAGCTATCAATCTCTGAATATCTGCCTTTCTCATAGACTGCTTTACTTCTGTAAGGTTTAGCCTTGTAGCAATCTTTATCAAATCATCCTTTTTCGCCACCTCCAATCCCTTTTGGGTTGGTGACTCCAAAAATGCCTTAATATCCATTGCTGCTGGTTTCCACACACACAAGCCAATTAAAAAAAAGAATTTATCAGACCTCCCTCAAAAATCTTTGGATTGAATCTCGAACAAATCTCGTCAATCTGGGGTACAATCCCAGACGACACTCGTTAACCTTGGGAACTATCCCGGACGAGCCCCCAATTTTGTCACGAACCAGCAACAAAAGAAACACACTGAGCATGATTCAGTGTTAAAAACTATTTTATTAATCACTACTTATGATAATACGTAAAATAAAAGTTAAAAAAAATGTTAGTATGTTAGAATTCAAGAATGTTAAACCTCGAACGTTAACCCCAAAACTAAACTCTTCGTGTGTGTGTGTGACAAAGTCCAAAACTCCCAGTTCCTGAATGGTTCTTAAAGTTCAGTTCCGCAAGCCATAAGGTGAAACATGAGCAAGGGCTTCTTCAACAACCACCGTTGTCTGAAGATAAGATGTAGATGTAGAAAAACATAGAGAGAGTACATACGAAATCCAAATGTTCCACGATGGAACCCAAACGACACTTCAGTGTTTACTCGGTAGTGACTTCCTCACCCCGAAAAGCATCCGAACCGTGGTCGTCCACACACAAATACCTGTTTCCTTCTACAGGTCAGCAACAAAGTGAACTCCACCGGATTACTTCCAACTTCCATACATGGATTTCAGTGGTAAACACAGTTATTGTTTCTCATCCATCGATAGAGAAAACAAGCAGGCTGGTGTCTCTCTCCCTTCTCTCTCTCTCTCTTCTTCTTCTTCTGACTTCTTCAACAACGTCATTACGTCCTTTATCTTCTATTGACGTAAGCACGCCCCACACACACATACACACACACTCTCTATCTTAAAGGGACTTTCACTGAGTCCATAACATTATGGGGAGAGATTGGATAGGCTGGGTTTGTTTTCTCTCGAGCGAAGGGAGGCTGAGGGGTGACGAGAGTTATGTAAAGTTATAAGAGGCTTACATAGCGTAGATAAAATCATTTTTCCCTATGGTAGGGGTATCAAAAACAAGAGGGCTCAGGTTTAAGGTGAGAAGATGGAGTTTTAAATGGGATTTGCAGAAGTTTTTGTTTTACACAGAGTGATTGATATCTGAAACTTACTTCCAGAGGAGGTGGTGGAGTCAGGTACAATCACTTTGTTTAAGAGGCATTTGGACAGGCATTTAAATAGGCAAGGTACAGAAAGATATGGACCTAGTGGAGGCAAATGAGATTAATATAGGTGGGCATAAAAGTTGCCATGGATCTGGTGGGTCAAAGAGTCCATTTCTGTGCTGTACCACTCTGTTTACAAGGCTTTCCTCATACTTAAAAACATAAAGGGAAAACCTGCTTCTGAAATCAAAAACTGATGATTGTTCGCACCTTGAGGTAGCTCTGGGCTGGGTTATATTTTGTTGCAATGGAAAGTGTCAGTCAGAGAGCGGGGGAAAGGGCTGAGAGAAAAACGAGGCAGGTGTTGGTTGCTATGACTGGGCTAACTGTTTGGTGTTGTAGCTAACGATCTGTGCTTTATTGAAACGATTGGTTCGATGGCTCCCTGAGAGTGGCCTCCTTTATTTGCAGTATTACGCCGCTTAAAGTCGGTGCGATGGACGGGCATTCCTGGAAGAAGTGGAATGAAATCACAGCAACTCTCCACCCTGATTTTTACTGGACCTCCCCCGCAAATCCGACGGATTATTTCTGAAAGTGACCAGACTCCAGCACCGACAGAGGCAACGTCCTCTTTAACCAACTTTCGTTTTCTTTGTTTTCAAGAACTTGACCCGAGTCTGCGTTGAACGTACCGAGCGAAAAACACAACAGGGATTTGTGTACGAGAAAGTGAGCGATCAGACGCACACCTCGCAACATCATAGGATGTGGACCTCTTATATGAACGGGATCCTACCGCAGAAGGAATTGCGCAAAGTAACCAGCTATTACTTTTGTAACGTTGCAATCCTTTCCAGTTTATTTAACCCGGGGGTTTCTTTTAAGGATTTGGGGATGGCGACTATCCAGAATTCCGAAATAAATTCAGAAAAAGCTGGAAGAACTCGGCCAGTCAAGCAGCAACTGTAGAAAGAGAAAGCAGTTAAGGTTTGGGTTCAGAGAGCCTGGGAGAAGAGTGGAGGGGTTACAGTTTTCCGGAGTTCTGATTTGTTCTAAGATTACCGTATTCTGTTCGATTATTTGAAACGATAGCTTTGATTGCTATTTACCCTTGCGGCAGTAGTAAACTCTAGTACAACTCTAGTAAACAGATTAAGTGGTCACTTCTCCCGCTGCTATTGTAGGAACTAGCTGCGTGCAAGTTGACTGCAAGTTATCCCAACAACAGTGACAACACTTTAAAGACATTTCCTTGGGTGCCATGAAATAGGACCTCCAGAGACTGTGAAAGGGGATTTGTAACTGCAAGATACTGTAGATGCCGGAATTTGGAGAAAGAAAACACACTGCTGGAGGAACTCAGCGGGTCAGGCAGCATCTGTGGAGGGAAAGGGATGGTCGACGTTTCAGGTCGAGACCCTGCATCAGGGCTGAGGGTATAGAGGGAGGATAGCCAGTATAAAGGGGAGGTGGGGAGGGGTGAGGCAGGGGGTGATAGGTAGACCAAGGTGGAGTGAGGGATGATGGACTTCATCTGCCAGCCCCTGCCTCACCCCTCCCCACCTCCCCTTTATACTGGCAATCCTCCCCCTACACCCATCCCTTTCCCTCCACAGATGCTGTCTGACCCACTGAGTTCCTCCAGCAATTTGTTTTTTTTTGTAACTGCAAGTTCTCTGTTCTCACTGGAGTAAATTAAGTGTTTTGACAAAATAAATAAGGGTAAACTGTTTCTACAGTCAGGAGGGTTAGTGTTTGAGGTTGTAGCTAGTCAAATAAATGAGGGGCAATCAGTGGATGTGGTGTGTAATAAGGAATCATACAAGATTATTCAACAAAATTAGAGCTCATGATATTGAGAGTAATTTACAGGCATGGATTGGTTACTGAACAGAAAACAGAGAAGGAATAAATGGGCTGAGAGGCTGTGACCAGTGGGTGCCACAGGAGTCAGTGTTGGAGCCCCTGATGGTCACAATCTGTGTCTAAGATTTGGATGAGGGGTGCAAGTGTAATACCTTCATGTTTGCTGATGATACTAAGTTAGGTGGCGGAAAAGAGGAAAGGTGCAGAGAGACATGGAGGATGGCAGGGGGTGGGGAGGAAGAAGGCTAAATGAGTGGGCAAGGTTATGGCAGATGGAATATGACGTGGAAAAATATGAGATCATTCCCCATGATAGAAAAAATGAAAAGGAGTTTGTTTTAAGTGATGAGAGATTGTTCAGAAGAGCTAAAAGAAAGAAGCAGTCAGGTACGATAAGTAATATTGACTACTTGTTATTGAGGCTCTGCTGGTGCTTTCTACAGTGAAATTGGCCCTGGAAGGTGAAAAAAAAGTGTCATTGGTGAATTAGCAGCCCATTTTGTTAAAAATCTATGGAAAAGAAAATTGGTCACAGCATAAAATGACTGTCTATTCCCACGTTGAATGCTGCATTGGATCAATTTCACCACTTCTACCATTCAGATGTGGTTTTAATCTGGGCCCAGTCTGACCACTCCAGTTTCAAGTCAATGTTAGAGATCCTATAAAAGTCATAATTGGCTTCATTTGTTCTTTGTTCAAGATGCATGGAGACTATTTTGATTTAACTCCAAACCTGCTTTCAGGCAGATGTTCAACTTCTACCAGCTATTTTTGAAATCTACCTTGTTCAATACTCCAACCAGATCTGCATTATAAAAAGAAAATGCTAAAAAAACTCATCAGGCCAGGTAGTGTCTGTGGAGTGAGATACAGGATTAACATTTCTCTCTTTACAATATTTTTATTGAATCCATGAAGAGTACATGCATCAAGAAAGAGAATAAAAATACTACTGAATACATTGTATTAAATCGTACTTAGATTACAATACTCTAAGTTAATAATCACATATAGTAGTTAGTTAATAAAGGAAGAAAAAATTGAAATATTTTATTATAAAAAGTAATCTACTCCCACTACAAAAACCCAAAGCTGTTAGATGGAAAAAACAACAAGGAAAAACTTTTAAAAATGTAACCATGTCAGCCAATATCTGCATTTTAGTCCCCAAATCAGAGATTCTGAAAATAATTCAAAAAAGGTCCCCACAGGGTTTGAAAGTCTAGGTTAGGTTCAAAAACTGAACAGTGAATCTTCTCTAGATTCAGGGATGACATAACATCCCGTAACCATTGAGCATGAGTAGGCAGAGTAACTTCCTTCCATTTAAGCAACACAGCCCTCCTGGCTATAAGAGAAATAAAAGCCAGAATATGTAAATCAGAAGCATTCAAAGTTATATCTTTTTCTCCAACGATCCCAAATAGTGCAGTCAAAGGATTAAGTTTAAAATTTATTTTGAAAAGTACAGAAAAAGTATGAAAGACCTCTGTCCAATATTTTTTAAGACTCTGACACATCCAAAACTTGTGAATTAAGGAAGCCTCTCCATTATTTGCATTTGTCACAGTAGGAAGATATGTCAGAATAAAAACAGGATAATTTATCTTTATTAACATTTGATAATTTATAATATGATAATTTATTAAATTTAAATATGATCATTTATTAACATTTCAAGTCAATGATCTTTTACAAGTGGAAAAAGTTAGAGATAGGCACATTTTAAGATTTGGGAGAACTAGGGTAGGAAGGAAAGAAAGCAAAAGAGTAACATGTGATGGTGCAAAGCAACATGGTTGTATTGGAATGAGTATAGAAGCTACAGATCTGTCTGGAAGAAGTGTAAATGGGAGCAGCAGAATCAGTAACCAAAATTGTTGACTGGCATCGTAAGGGTATAATATGCCTAGTTGAAAGATGAGGTGCTGTTGCACAAGCTTAATTTGAACTTCAGTGAAAGAATATAGGAGGCTAAGAACTAAGTTAGAATGGGAAAGGCTCATAACTAACTGATCTAGGTATAACTCAACTTCATCTGTTATCATCTCTTCACAAACTAATGGTATGATGCTAGGTACAAGAAGGAGTGTAGAAAACATCCTTGTATAAAACTTTTGAAAATAAGACCTTGAACACATCAAAATTTGGTGCAAATAGTTAGGTACATTTTATGAGATCAAATTCAAAAAGATTTCTTAGATTGATTTTCAATAAATAATGTTACTGAATTATTTTTTAGAAATTTTAAGTTGAATGATACAGAAGTAATGGTTACAGCAACATTGAGAATTATTCATATAACTATTTGCAGGAATGCAATCAATTTAAAGAAGCCATAGTTTTTCCTGAAATTGGCAAAGACCTACCAGCAAACTCCTCTGCTCTTGTAACACAGAAAGTAAGTTGCAATTAAATATTTGTTGTATTAGTTTGTTCATGTAGTAGAAAATAAATTTAGCACCATCAAAAATGTTCACGTATTGCATTTTGGTGATTTTTCTGTGCGTGTATTTTTATCTTCTTTGGTCTAATATCTATCTTCAGGCACAAGAATTATCAATGAGAGGGATGGTCTAATATGAACAATGATTAAATATCTACCAGAATATAGGAGTCCTAGCTCTTTCTTTTAGGGATTTAGAGGTTGAGATTTTTATGTCACTCTTCTCCAGAACAAATTACATGACAAATTGCTAGGGAGAGATACATACAGAGTTGGAAAGAGTTGTTATCAGCTGTATTGAAAAGACCAAGTTAGGTTTTGATTGGAAACTTGTTACCCTGTGACATGACATTTCCTACAGTTCAGGAGAATTAAAGGCTCTGGGAAGTGGTGCTGAGGCAGAAGATCACCCATGATCTTATTGAATGGTAGAACAGGCACAACAGGCTGAATGGTCTACTCCTGCTTCTTCTTGTTAGTTCTTATGTACATATTACTTCTACAAGGGGACCTAGCTCAACCTCCTTCATTTGGTACATTGGTGCATGTGGCTAGGAGGCTGTGTGGAGGGATAGCCCAGCGGCCCAGCTAGTAGAGCTGGTGCCTCACAGTGCCAGCCATCCAGGTTCAATCTTGACCTTGTGTGCTATCTGTGTGGAACTTGCACATTCTCCCTGTTACTACAGGGGTTTCCTCCTGGAGCTCTGATTTCCTCCCACAATGTCAAAACATGCAGGGTTGGTAGGCAAATTCGCCACTCTAAATTATACTGTATATAGAAAAGTGGTAGAATCCAGGAGAATTGGTGGCAAATTAGGGGGAATAGATTATAGGGAAAAATTAGTGGGGGAATGGGATTACACTCTGGACTCAATGAGCCAAACCATCTCTTTCTATGTTGTAAACAAATATGAAAATATGTAAATTAGCAACAATTCCTAGGAGTTAGTAATTTCAGGATTGTCTCTGCCAGAGGAAATGCTTGAAAGTTTCCACATAACAAAAATGTTGTTTTTGTTTGAGGATCTTGAATGAAAACAAGACATGATGAGGTATTGGGTTTGGATGTGGCAGATGAGACTTGTAGACGAACACAGAGTAATGCAAGTGGATAGGGCTCATGCTGAGGAATTTTGTAGCAGGCAAGATGCCCATGGAATGCAGCGCTAGATCCAGTTCTAGGTAACATAGCAACTGGTGTGAACAACAGAAAGACAGAAGAAGACTTAGGAGACAGTGACCATTATGTGCTAAGAATTACAGTGAAAGTATTCAAAGATAAAAAGGAACTAGCAATAAAGATGTTCGACTGGAAACGAGCTCACTTCAAGAATGTGAAAGAATCCAAATTAATTGGTTAGAAAAGATGTCAGGCAGGAATTTTGAATTTTAGGGAAGAAATTTTAGGAAAGTTAAATTCTTGTTTGCATTGTTGTGAATAGCTTCAATGTTCCCTTCAGTCCTTTTTTAAATGCTCATTATTGGAGCTCTAGATTCCTCAGGGCTGAGATATAATGTTTGGTCAAACTTTGTAATGTGTGGAGCACAAAACTGCCTTCACCTAACGACTGCTTGCTAAAATATGGAACAAAAATACATTGTGTTATGCTTTGTGTTGGGAGGACCCCAGAGGTCCTGACAAATGACTCTACCCACCTTTTAGGAGAACAATGATGAGCTGGGGGCCAGACATTTTACAAAATGGACCACCAAGAGGCAAATCAAACTATTTTGTAGAGTATCTAAAGCCCTTCACAACAACCTGGGCACTGATTGGATTTGGCAGTATCCCCACAATGAACTGAATGACAATCTATATTTAAATGAGATAATCCCCAAATGTCTGTTCATATTCCAATGGAATAGGTCAATTGGAAGAATCATGGGGTTAGTATGCGCAGAATAAGGCGAAGGGTGAAGACTTTCTAACTGGTTCTACAGATAGAAAACTCACCCTTCTGCATCAAACGTAGCAAGGACTTTTGGGGCGAATTCCAAACCTCCTCCTCCAGGGGAGGAATATTTTTGGAGCACATATAATTGAGAATTAATATGTTATAGTCCTTTGGCTGATCTGCACCATCTTTGACGACGAGATGACTGAATCTTGTGTAAAATTTTTAGGAATCCCACATGTCACTGTATTAATATGCAGCTATTTTGTTCCCAATGGAGATTGGCTCCAAACGTCGCTCTCTCTCAGACAGCCTGCAGGATCTATTCTTCACTCCTCGGATTTTGGACTCTCAGAGAATTTCATATCGAGTCATTGACCTTAAAGACAGCAAAGTAAGTTGGTGTAAAGTATTCAAATAGTTTTATCTGCAGATATATTAGAAGGTCAATTTCTATTAGATGTCATTTATTTTCAGACAGCAGAATGTCATTGGAAAGTGCCTTACAAAAAACTCAGCAATGATACAGACTCGAAAATTAAGATGCATTTGAAGGTATTGTCTATTTGCTAAATATTTATTCCTTTTAGTATGTTCACTTTGTAAAATAAATCCTGACTAAATACTAAGGCAACTAAATAATTTGGCAATTCATCTGTTTTCATTTAAGAGTGTATTTATTGTTAGTATTTGAATATGAACATGGAATTTTATCAAATAGGTAAAAATCAATGGCTCACTTTTTAAAAATGGAAGGCTCTTATTTTTCTTTAATTTATGCTAGATTTGCAGTGTTCTTTGGGTGGACTGATCTGATTGTGTATTTTTCAGCATTGATCAAGATAATCTTTCTCATTTATCATAGAATCACAGTAACTTGCACTATAGAAGACATCACTTTGCCTTATGCCTGCATTGACTTTCTACTAACACCATCCATATCTAATTCTACTGCTCTGGTCTCTCCCGTTATCTTTGTATCTTCCATTACTTTAGTTTTCATTAAGATTTTCCTTAAATAATTAAATGTCCACTGCTTCAGTGACAAAATCTTCCATTAACTCTCTACATTTGAAATTTCACCTCAGCCCTCTCTTCAGTGCCTCGTGACGGTTTTAAGTTAACAAGCATTTGTCATCAACTCCTTCAACCATTCTACCAAAAGTCCTTTACAATTTTAAGAAACCTCTATAAAAGCTCCCCTGAGCTTTTTAACTTCTAGGGAAATAAATGCCATATCTCATATCTGTCCCCAGAAATATGGTTTTCTGTGATTTTTGGACTGTACAATTATGGTTTTAATTTACAAAAACATCAATTTCATCTATATATGCTGTCACTATCACAGCAAAAACATGCTGAGCACTTCACAGAAGCATTAATATACAAACATTACAAATATCTGAGGCCCAATATGGCAGATGACCAAAAGCTTAATCAGAGAGGTAGGTTTTAGGAATGGCACAAGACTCAGAGTTTACAGGGGGGATTCCAGAGCTAAGCATGATGGCTAATGGTGGAACAATTAGATCTGGGGTTGGTCCTGAGGATGTAATTGGAGAAGCAGCGATGTCACAGAGGATTAAATTTCTGGAGGAGATTACTGGGAAACAGAAGAGCAAGACCATACAGAAGGTCATAAGGTCATACCTAGTCCAAAACATATCTTGGGGCCAAAGATAATACCAGCATTGCAACCTGATTCACTTTCAGACAGTGGCTAGGGGAAGGAATGGAATTGATGAGTTTGTGAAGGGAAAAGAAGATAATGCCTTCATTTTTCTCAATATTTAGTTAGGAGATATATTTGCACATCCAGTAATCCATGTTGGTCAGGTAGCCTGACGGTTTAGCGACATAGTGTTGAGATGAAGCTGGCAGTTACTAACAACGTATGCAATTTACAATGACACCTAAAGGTATTACATTTTCCATACCACTTCATTTCTAATACACAGCATGGCATAAATATAAGTCGAAGGGCTGGACCTTGCAGCTTCAGACCGACCAATTGGAATTTACCACAAACCCCCAACCACCTCCATGAGCTCACCCTCCCCCAACCCCATGATACTACGCGTGTGAGGCAAATGCACTGATTTTCTGGCTGTTTTCCAAACTTGGACCACATGAAGCTCACCAGTGGAACTCAGCCTTGCTTATTTTGGTATTGGTATTGCTATTGGTTTATTATTGTCACTTGTACCGAGGTACAGTGAAAAACTTGTCTTGCATACCGATTGTACAGGGGCAGGACATCCAGGGTAACAATCTCAGGATTGCTACCTGTGTCACATGCGAGTGAGGAGAGGAATAGGAAGATTAGGCAGATTAATACGTGGCTGAGGGGATGGTGCGAGAGGGAGGGCTTCAGGTTTATGGATAATTGGGATTTGTTCCAGGGAAGATGGGATCTGTTCCAACGGGACGGTTTACACCTGAACTGGAGGGGTACTGACATTCTTGCAGGAAGGTTTGCTAATGCTGCTCGGGGGGGTTTAAACTAAATTTGCAGGGGGAGGGGATCCAGAATGAGAGAGAGGATAGCGAGATGGAGGGTAGAGGACAGATAGGAACTACACAATTTCGGAACATTAATACGAATGGAGAGAGGAGAAATGGGTTAAAAATCCTATATCTGAATGCACGGAGTGTCAGGAATAAGGTAGGCGAGCTTGAAGCTCAGATACGAATGGGTAAGTATGATGTTGTTGGGATAACGGAGACATGGCTGCAGGGAGATCAGACCTGGGAAATGAATTTTCAAGGCTATACATGCTATCGTAAGGACAGGAAGGTGGGCAGAGGGGGTGGGGTGGCCCTGTTGGTGAGGAATGAGATTCAGTCCCTTGCAAGGGGGGACATTGAATCAGGAGAAGTAGAGTCAGTGTGGATAGAACTGAGGAACTGTAAGGGCAAAAAGACCCTAATGGGTGTTATCTACAGGCCTCCGAATGGTGGCATGGATATTGGGTGCAAGCTGAATAGTGAGTTAATGTTGGCATGTGGCAAGGGTAATGTCACAGTAGTTATGGGGGATTTCAATATGCAAGTGGACTGGGAAAATCAGGCTGGTACTGGACCCCAGGAAAGGGAGTTTATAGAGTGCCTCCGAGATGCATTCTTGGAGCAGCTGGTACGAGAGCCAACCAGGGAGAGGGCTATTCTGGATTTAGTGCTGTGTAATGAGCAGGATTTGATAAGAGAACTCAAAGTAAAGGAGCCATTGGGAGGTAGTGACCATAACATGATAAGTTTTTATCTGCAAATGGAGAGGGAAAAGGGCAAATCAGAAGGGTCAATTTTACAGTTGAACAAAGGAGACTATGGAGCCATGAGGGAGGAGCTGGCTAAAGTTGACTGGGCGGGCATCCTAGCAGAATTGTCAGTGGAACAGCAATGGCAGGTATTCTTGGGAATAATGCACAAGGTGCAGGATCAGTTTATTCCCCAGAGAAGGAAAGACTCAAAGAGGGGAAAGGGGCCACCGTGGCTGACAAAGGAAGTCAGAGATAGCATTATGTTAAAAAGGAAGAAGTATGGCAGAGCCAAGCTGAGTGGGAAGATAGAAGATTGGGAAATTTTTAAGGTGCAGCAGAATTTAATGAAAAAGGTAATTTGGGAAGAAAAAATGAGGTACGAAGGCAAGCTAGCCAGGAATATTAAGGAGGATAGCAAAAGCTTTTTTAGGTATGTGAAGGGAAAGAAGTTAGTTAGGAACAATGTTGGGCCCTTGAAGACCGAATCAGGTGAAATTATTACGGGAAACAGGGAGATGGCAGTCGAATTTAATGTACTTTGGATCTGTCTTCACGGGGGAAGACGTAAGAAATCTCCCAGAGGTAAGGATGGACAAAAGGCAGAGGGTGACAGAGGAACTGAAGTGGATTGACATTAGGAAAGAAATGGTGATGGGTAGACTAATGGGGCTGAAGACTGACAAATCCCCAGGTCCAGATGGTCTGCATCCCAGGGTACTAAAGGAGGTGGCTCTAGAAATTGTGGATGCATTGGTGATCATTTTCCGATGTTCCTTAGATTCGGGGTCAGTTCCTGAGGATTGGAGAATGGCTAATGTTATCCCACTTTTTAAGAAAGGAGGGAGGGAGAAAACGGGGAACTATCATCCAGTTAGCCTAACATCTGTGGTGGGGAAGATGCTAGAGTCCATTATTAAGGATGAAATAGTGGCATATTTGGATAGCAATGATAGGATTGGGTCGAGTCAACATGGATTTACCAAGGGCAAGACATGCTTGACTAATCTACTGGAGTTTTTTGAGGATGTAACCAGGAAAATAGATGAGGGAGATTCAGTGGATGTTGTATACCTCGACTTTCAGAAGGCATTCGATAAAGTGCCGCACAGGAGATTGGTGGGTAAAATTAGGGCTCATGGAATTGGGGGGCGGGTATTAACATGGATAGAAAACTGGCTGGCGGATAGGAAACAAAGGGTAGGGGTGAATGGATGTTTCTCAGAATGGCAGGCCGTGACTAGTGGGGTGCCACAGGGCTCGGTGCTGGGACCGCAGCTGTTTACGATCTATGTTGATGATTTAGATGAAGGCATTGTGAATAATATTAGCAAGTTTGCTGATGATACAAAGTTGGGTGGCAGTGCGACATGTGTAGAGGAAGTTAGGAGAATTCAAGGTGATTTGGATAGGTTGGGTAAGTGGGCAGATACTTGGCAGATGAAGTTTAATGTGGATAAGTGTGAGGTTATCCACTTTGGGAGCAGGAACAGGAAGGCGGATTATTACCTGAATGGTGTGGAGTTAGGTAAGGGGGAAATACAAAGGGATCTAGGAGTCCTTGTTCATCAGTCACTGAAAGTGAATGAGCAAGGCAGCAGGCAGTGATGAAGGCTAATGGAATGTTGGCCTGTATTACAAGGGGAATTGAGTACAAAAGCAAAGAGATTCTTTTGCATTTGTACAGGGCCCTGGTGAGACCACTCCTGGAGTATTGTGTACAGTTTTGGTCTCCAGGGTTAAGGAAGGATATCCTGGCTATAGAGGGCGTGCAGCGTAGGTTTACGAGGTTAATTCCAGGGATGTCGGGACTGTCTTATGCTGAGAGGTTGGAGAGACTGGGATTGTACACGCTGGAATTGAGAAGATTGAGAGGGGATCTGATTGAAACATACAGGATTATTAAGGGATTGGACAAGATAGAGACAGGAAATATGTTCCAGATGTTGGGGAAGTCCAGGACCAGGGGGCATGATTTAAGAATAAGGGCTAGGCCATTTAGGACAGAGGTGAGGAAAAACTTCTTCTCCCAGAGGGTTGTGAATTTGTGGAATGCACTGCCTCAGAGGGCAGTGGAGGCCAATTCTCTGGGCACTTTCAAGAAGGAGCTTGATAGGTTTCTTATAGATAGGGGAATCAAGGGATATGGGGACAAGGCAGGAACAGGATATTGATTGTTGAGGATCAGCCATGATCTCAAAATGGCGGTGCAGACTCGAAGGGCCGAATGGTCTACTTCTGCTCCTATTGTCTATTGTCTATTGTGTAATTCATTACACAGTGCAGTTACATTGAGTTAGTACAGAGTCCATTGAGATAGTACAGGTAAAAACAATAACAGTACAGAGTAACATGTCACAGCTACAGAGGAAATGCAGTGCAGGTAGACAATAAGGTGCAAGGTCACAACAAGGTAGATTGTGAAGTCAGAGTCCATCTCGTCTTATAAGGGAACCATTCAATAGTCTTATCACAGTGGGATAGAAGCTGTCCTTGAGCCTAGTGGTACGTGCCCTCAGGCTCCTGTATCTTCTGCCCGATAGGAGAGGAGAGAAGAGAGAATGACCCAGGTGGGGTCTTTGATTATGCTGGCTGCTTCACCAAGGCAGCGAGAGGTAAAGACAAGAGTCCATGGAGGGGAGTCTGGTTTCCGTGACGCCCTGGGCTGTGTCCACAACTCTCTGCAGTTGCTTGCAGTCCTGGGCAGAGCAGTTGCCATACCAAGCCGTGATGCATCCAGATAGGATGATTTCTATGCATTGCTAAAAGTTGGTGAGTGTCAAAGGGGACATACCGAATTTCTTTAGCCTCCTGAGGAAGTAGAGGCGCTGGTGAGCTTTCTTGGCTGTGGCATCTACGTGGTTTGACCAGGACAGGCTGTTGGTGATGTTCACTCCTAGGAACTTGAAGCTCTCAACCCTCTCGACCTCAGCACCGTTGACGTAGACAGGTGCATGTACACTGCCCCCTTTCCTGAAGTCAATGACCAGCTCTTCTGTTTTGTTGACATTGAGGGAAAGGTTGTTGTCATGACACCATGTCACTATGCTCTCTATCTCCTTCCTGTACCCTGACTCATCGTTATTTGAGATACAGCCTACTACGGTGGTATCATCTGCAAACTTGTAGATGGAGTTAGAGCAGAATCTGGCCACACAGTCATGAGTGTATAGGGAGTAGAGTAGAGGGCTGAGGACGCAGCCTTGTGGGGCACCAGTGTTGAGAATAATTGTGCTGGAGGTGTTGCTGCCTATCCTCACTGATTGTGGTCTGTTGGTCAGAAAGTCAAGGATCCCGTTGCAGAAGGAGGTATTGAGTCCCAGGTCTCGGAGTTTGGTGACGAGTTTGCTTGGAATTATAGTATTGAAGGTGGAGCTGTAGTTTCATAAGAACATAAGAAATAGGAGCAGGAGTAGGCCATCTGACCCGTTGAACCTACACTGCCATTCAGTAAGATCATGGCTGATCTGTTTTCCTGGAACTTCCTGGAACTTACACTCACAATTCTGCTCATTGAAACTGCACCTGGTTTGACCTGATCCAGAAATGTGAGCCTGTTAACCAGGAAGAGTGAGTCTGTCAATTTGAAAGATGAGGAATGTCTGCAAGAGTCAAATGTAAATGTAAGGCAATTTTTGTAATTAGTCATGCTTGTATTAATGATTTCAAGTATTTTTAAGTGATTTAAATCTCAGTTTTTAAATTTTCAGTGTTTTTTTAAAATTATAATTATTCATTAGCTCTTGATAGTTTTTGAGTTAGATGCTTTCAAAGTCCTTGACATCCAGAAAAACCTGGGGAGGGGTTCTTTTATCCAGCCATTTTGTTAGCGGTGCCTGGTTTGACTTGCCCACATGATGGTCTTACACTATGTACACCCTGCAGTCTTGCAGGGTCTTGCCAATTAGGATTGGGGTAGGACTTCCCAGCAAGTCGTAAGTGGTAAGTCTCTGTATGCCAGTGGTTAGACACTAAAAAATTGTTCTGACTATATAGTAATAATATTCAGGAATCATTTGTCAGACCACGTCCCATTTCCGTGTCCATGTCCCATGTCCTATGTCCCCGATCTCTGGGCTTCTAAGCACATTAATTTTTTACTAGATTCTGCTCCAATAAAATCCCAACCGATGAACACACAGCTTGTACATTTGTTTTGTACCTTACTTCCCATAATCTACATTGTACTAAAAGTGTTCTCTTGAGGTTGCACTTTGCTCATTGGTCTCATCAATAGCCTTCTGCAATTGGGATGGGTGAACTGAGGGGGAGAGTTAGAAGCTACATTATACAAATGCAGTAGTTCGCCTTATGGTGGGCATTGTAGTGGCACATGACAAAGGAAATATAATCAAAGAGAAAAAAAGACAGGAAAGGAAAAACGTTAATATTTTTTAAAAATGTATTTTTTTAAAGTGTGACTTTTAATGTGTTATTTTAATTTGCCTAAGTGGTTTCCTCATTTTATGAATTTGCTGCTGAAAATTCAACATGCCTGTCTTCCATTTACTTTTTAGCATCACTTCTGTCAACGGCATCTGAAGCAGATCAGTCAGCAGAACAAAACAGGCTCAGCATCAAATGAGGATGAAGGAAGCCTCTCGGGGAGTGACAGAAGCTCTTTGGGACTTGAACAGGTTAATGTAGGGGATAAAATGATCACCAATGTGTCCAGAAAATACAATCCTATTATTTGTCATCATTTTTAAGGGCTGAAGGCAGGAGTGATTAAGTAACAAAGAGGATTAGAATGGCAGGTGAAAGAGGGAGGTCATGGGACAAAACCTTAGAAGGGAGATGAAGGGTACATTTAAACATCAAAAGGGAAGAAAAAAATTGATGTCATTCAACAGGTTGTGGGGGTTGGAACTCAATGGCTGAAACCCTCACCACATTTAAAATCTATCTGGATGAACACTTGAAGAGCCATAACCTGCAAGGCTAAGGACCAAGAGCTGGGAAGTAGAATTAACCTCAGATCCGATTTTAACCAGTCATGGACAGATAGTCCAAACATTGTCCTTCCCTGCTGTAAATTTATATGAAGGTGGGAGTAATATAGATGAATGCCCACTGGTTAGCATGGATTTGGTGGACCAAATGGCCTGCTTCCATGCTATATGATTCTATGACTCTGTGATTCTTTCTTTCCATTTAGGTCTAGTCCGGAAAGGCTTGATCCTAGTCTCATCCCAGAATCTGTACAGACTCAGATCTGGTTAGTACTTGGTTGAAGGCCATTTTAGGCTTACCAAGTGTGGTAGATGAGGAGGTGGAGATGAGGAAGAGGAGGTGGGCAAGAATTGTCCATAATGCAAGGCATCAAAGGGGTGCCAAACGTCACAGTTACTTTGATCCCTTTTCCAATTTATCACAAGTAATTTATCACTTTTGATTTACTGTAGTAACTTGCAACCCAGTTGAATTGATTTGTTAATAAAATGAAAGCAAGAATAAAGAACTGGAAATCTACAGAAGGCAACTAAAAAAACAATAAGGGGAGAAAAGATGAAATATGAATGTAAGCTTACCAATAATATAAAAGAGGATACCAAAAGTTTTTTTAAGGTATATAAAGAGTAAAAAAGAGACAAGAATGGACATTGCAGCACTGGAAAATGAAGCTGGAGTGGTAGTAATGGGGAACAAAGAAATGGCAGACGAACTGAATAAGTATTTTGCATCAGTCTTCACTGTGGAAGACACCAGCAACATGCCAGAAATTCTAGAGAGTCAGGAAGCAGAAGTAAGTGTAGTCGCTATTACTAAGGAGAAGATGCTTGGGAAACTGAAGGGTCTGAAGGTGGATAAATCACTTGGACCAGATGGACTACATCCTAGGGTTCTAAAAGAGGTAGCTAAAGAGATTGTGAAGGCATAAGTAGTGATCTTTCAAGAATCACTAGAGTCAGGAATGGTTCTGGAGGAGGGGAAAATCACAAATGTCACTCCACTCTTTAAGAAGGGAGGGAGGCAAAAGACAGGATATTATGGGCCAGTTAGCCTGACTTCAGTGGTTGTTAAGATGTTAGTGTCCATTATCAAGGATGAGGTTTTGGAGTACTTGGAAGCTCATGATAAAATAGGCCGAAGTCAGCATGGCTTCCTTTGAAAAGTCCCCTTGACAAAGTCCCGCATGGGAGGCTGCTCAGAAGGTTATGTCACTTGGCATTCAGGATGAAGTAGTCATTTGGATTCAACGTTCGCTTAGCAGGAGAAGCCAGAGTGTGGTAGTAGATGGTTGTCTCTATGATTAGAAACCTGTGACTAGTGGTGTCCCGTGGGGATCGGCGCTGGGTCTGTTGTTGTTTATCATCTATGTTAAGGATTTAGAGGATAATGTGGTGAAATGGATCAGCAAATTTGCGGATGACACCAAGATTGGGGACGTAATGAACAGCAAGGAAGGCTATCAAAGCTTGCAAAGTGATCTGGACCAGCTGGGAAAATGGGCTGAAAAATGGCAGATGGAATTTAATACAGACAAGTGTGAGGTGTTGCACTTTGGGAGGACAAACCAGGGTAAGACTTAAACAGTAAATGATAGGGCTCTGAGGTATGCGGTAGAACAAAGGGACCTGGGAATACAGATACATAATTCCTTGAAAGTGGCATCGCAGGTAGATAGGGTCATAAAGAGAGCTTTTGGCACATTGGCCTTCATAGATCAGGGCAATGAGTACAGAGTTGGGACATTATGTTGAAGTCGTATAAGACGTCAGTGAGGCCAAATTTAGAGTATTGTGTGCAGTTCTGGTCACCTACCTACAGGAAAGATATCAATAAGCTTGAAAGAGTGCAGAGAAAATTTACAAGGATGTTTCTGGGACTTGAGGACTGGAGTTATAGGGAAAGGTTGAATAGGTTAGGACTTTATTTCCTGGAGCGCAGCAGAATGAGGAGAGATCTTATAGACGTATACAAAATTATGAGGGGTATAGATAGGGTGAACGCATGCAGGCTTATTCCCCTCAGATTTGGTGAGATTAGAACGAGAGGTCATAGGTTTAGGGTGAAAGGTGAAATATTTAAGGGGAATCTGAGGGGGAACTACTTCACTCAGAGGGTGGTGCGAGTGTGGAATGAGCTGCCAGCAGAAGTGGTGGATGCGGGTTCAGTTGTAACATTTAAGAGAAGTTTGGATAGGTACATGAATGAGAGAGGTATGGTGGGTTATGGTCTGGGTGAAGCTAGCTGGGACTAGACAGAAAACCAGGTTGGCATGGACTAGATGGGCCGAAGGGCCTGTTTCTGTGTTGTACTGCTCTATGACACTATGACTCCTCTCTTCTTAGAGGGAGCAAAAGACAGGAAATTATAGGCTGGTTAGCCTGACTTCAGTGGTTGGTAAGATTTTAAAGTCCATTATTATGGATGAGATTTCAGGGTACTTGGAAGCACATGATAAAATAGGCCGAAGTCAGCATGGTTTCCTTAAGGGGAGATCTTGCCTGACAAATCTGTTGGAATTCATTGAGGAAGTAACGGGCAGGATAGACAAAGGTGAGTCAGTGGATGTTGTTTACTTGGATTTTCAGAAGGCCTTTGACAAGGTGTCGCACATGAGGCTGCTAAATAGGATAGGAGCCCATGGTATTACAGGAAAGGTACTAGCATGGATAGAAGATTGGCTGACTGGCAGAACAAAAAGAATAAAGAGGGCCTTTCCTGGTTGACTGCCGGTGACTAGCGGTGTTCCGCAGGGGTCGGTGTTGGGTCCACTACTTTTCACGTTATATGTTAATGATCTGGATGACGTAATTGATAGCTCTGTGGCCAAGTTTACAGATGATACAAAGATAGGTGGAGGGACAGGTAGTGTTGAGGAAGCAGGGAGTCTCCAGAAGGACTTGGACAGGTTGGGAGAATAGGCAAAGAAGTGGCAAATGGAATACATCTTAGGGAAGTGTACGGTCATGCACTTTGGTAGAAGGAATAAAGGCAGAGATTATTTTCTAAACTGGGAGAGAATTCAGAAATTGGAGGTGCAAAGGGACTTGGGAGTCCTAGTGCAGTATTCCCTAAAGATTAACTTGCAGGTCGGATCAGTAGTAAGGAAGGTAAATGCACTGTTAGCATTCATTTCGAAAGGACTAGAATATAAAGGCAAGGATGTAATGCTGAGGCTTTATAAGACATTGATCAGACCACATATGGAGTATTGTGAGCAGTTTTGGGCCCCATATCTAAGGAAGGATCTACTGGCATTGGAGAGGGTTCAGAGGAGGTTTACGAGAATGATCCCAGGGTGGAAGGATTATGTATGAGGAGCATTTGATGGTTCTGGGCCTGTACCTGCTGGAGTTTAGAAGGATGAGGGGGGGATCTCATTGAAACCTACCAAATATTGAAAGGCCTGGATAGAGTGGAGAGGATATTTCCAGTAGTGGGAGAGTCTAGGACCTGAGGGCGCAGCCTCAGAATAAAAGAACATCCCTTTAGAACTGAGATAACGAGGAATTTCTTTAGCCAGAAGGTGGTGAATCTGTGGAATTCATTGCCATAGACGGCTGTCATTGGGTATATTTAAAGCGGAGGTTGATAGCTGCTTGATTAGTAATGGCATCAAAGGTTACGGGGAGAAGGCAGGAGAATGGGGTTGAGAGGGAAAAATAAATCAACCATGATCGGAATGGCGGAGCAGACTTGATGGGCCGAATGGCCTAATTCTGCTGCTTTGTTTTATGGTCTTATTGATGGTCAGGCAGCGCCTATGGAGAAAGAGGGTGGGTTAACATTTCAGGTCGATGATCTTTCATTCGAACCGGGGAAAAAAGTAGAGTTAAGTTGCAGAGAAGGATGGAAGAGTCAGGAGAAGGTCTGTGACGGGGTGGAAGGAAAGAGGGATTAAATCTTCAAATGGAATAGTGGTTCAAGGTGAATGAATGTATTAATAGGGAAAAAGGAGAAGCAAAATAAAAATGATCTATAGACAATGTAAAGGAGAAAGCAGAAACATTACCCGAAATTAGAAAAGGTAAGTTCTGCAGATACTGGAAATCCATAATAATTCTGATTTGTGTATCTGGACTCATTTGGACCACTTCCAAATGTGGACTTAACACAAAATATGGATACCAAATGTGACTAGAGTTAAAAAAAAGGATCCAATGAAATAAAATAACCAAAGTACTCAACTTGGTCTTTGCAGCCTGATAGCAATTTGAATAGTAATTGCCAATGCACAATTAAAGTCCATGGATCAAATATACTAACAACAAGGTTTTGTTTTCACACTCTTTAATATTGGTATCAGTTGACTTAAAAATCCTGCCATGTCTCTCCTGGCCTCCATTGTAACTATGGTTCTGTGAGTGACCCCAGATATTGGAGCCATTTCTCAGGAAGTTTGTACAATCTCCCATTGAAGTTACTGGCCTCAGGAAATTACCAGAAAGATTTAATGATCATAGTATCCATTATAGCAACCGTAGATAAAGAGGGATTAATTGCTTAGTAATTATCATTGTATTTAATTGTAATCTGAACACTTAATCCACTTCTCTGACATTTATATATAACACAATAGAATTATTCTGACTGTATAGTAATAATATTCAGGAATAGTTTGACACAATGCATGGATATCCATATCTCATTGTGGCCCTTGCACTCTACCTCCTCGTGGCTCTTGCATTTTATTTATTTATCTGCACTGCACTTTCTGTGTAGCTGAAAAACTATATTATGCATTCCGTTTTCTTTTTACTACCTCAGTGTACCTATGTATGGCATGATCTGCCTGGATGGCACGCAAACAAAGTTTTTCACTATATCTCAGTGCACGTGACAATAAAACCAATACTAATACCAACACCAGATCTTTAGACTGCTAAGCATATTAGTTTTTTTCTAGATTGTGCTCCAAAAAATCCCAGCTGATAAACGTACAGTCTGTTTCATATTTTATTTCTCACTTGAACCTCAAAATAAAATGAGTTTCTCTATTTCTTAGAAATTAAAATAGATAAATCACTGTTATAATGAGTCAGATCTAATAGATTGCACTTTGTTACAAATTTGTTCTGAATATCACAAGACCATAAGAATTAGGAACAGGAGTAGCCATTCAGCTCTTTGAGCCTGCCCTGCCATTCAATAAGATAATGGCTGAATCCAACCTTCCTCAAATCCACTTTCCCTCCCTAACCCTTGATTCACTGATTGATTTGAAACCTATCTATCTCAGCTTTGCATATGTTCAAGGATTCTGCCATCCATAGCTTTATGGGCATGAAATTCCAAAGACTTGCCCTTTGAAAGAAGAAATTCTTCCTCACCTCATTCTTAAATGTTTGCCCTGTTATTCTGAGATAATGCATTCCGTCCTAGATTATCCCATGAGGGGTAACATCCTTCCAGCATTTACTCTGTCAGACACTCTAAGAATCTTTTGTTTGAATAAGATCACTTCTCATCCTTCTAAACTCCAATTAGTATAGACCCAACCTGTTTAACTTTCCCTCTCCAACATTTTTTGGTTTGAACTCCATACCTGGGATCATCCTAGTGAACCTTCTGCAAAATGCCCCCAGTGTTTATAAATCTTGTCGTAAATAAGGGGACCAAAACTGTTCTGATGTGGTCTCTCTAGTGCCTTGTTCAGTTGCAGTTAGACTTCCTTACTTTTATACTCCAATCACCTTGAAATAAAAACCACCATTCCATAAATCTTCCCATTAACTGTTGCATTCTATTCGAGCTTTCTGTGTTTCATGTACAAAGGCTCACAGTTCCCTTTGTTCTGCTGCTTTCTACAATCTTTCTCCATTTAAATAATTACCTATTCTGTCAATCTTCCCTCAAAATGACCAGGTCGCATTTTCCTATATTATATATCATTTGCCAACTTTTTTCCACTCACTTAGCCTATCAATGTCTCTCTTTAAACTGTTTGTATCCTCCTCACAGCTTGCTTTCTTGCCTACTTTTGTATCATGCGCTAATTTTGCCATGGTACATTCATTTCCATTCTCTAAATCATTCATGTATATTGTAACCAGCTGCAGTCCCAGTACTGATCCCTGTTGCCAACCTGAAAATGACCTTCTTATCCCTACTTGCTGTTTTCCTGCTAGTTAGCCAATCCTCCAAACATTACCTCCAACACCATGAGCTCTTACCTCATAGAGTGATGTTCCATACAACAAATGCCTTTTGAAAGTCCAAATATTTTACATCTACTGGTTCCCATCTTTCCACTTTGGCTGAAACTTCTACAAGTTACATGGTGCGGAAACAGGCCCAACTCACCCATGCCAACCAAGTTGTCTACCTGAGCTAGTCTCATTTGCCTGTGTTTGACTCATATCCCTCGAAAACTTTCCTATCCAGGTATCTGCCAAAATGTCTTTTAAATGTTGTAATTGTACCTGCCTCTACCACTTCCTCTGGCAGCTCGTTCTGTATACCCACCACCCTTTCTGTGGAATATGTCACCCTTTAGGTCCCTTTTAAATGGGAGCTCCAGAGTTCAATCTGGGCAAATGTGATG
Source organism: Pristis pectinata (assembly GCF_009764475.1). NCBI lineage: Eukaryota > Metazoa > Chordata > Chondrichthyes > Rhinopristiformes > Pristidae > Pristis > Pristis pectinata. Next base: position 18,669,591 of record NC_067411.1, on the reverse strand, counting down.
TATTGTACTTTGGGAGATCAAATGTAAAGTCCATAGTTAATGGCAGGACCCTTAACAGCGTTGATGTACAAAGGAATCTTGGGGTCCAAGTCCATTAGCTCTCTGAAAGTGGCCACACAATTTAATAGGGTGGTAAAGAAGGAGTGACATGCTTGCCTTTATTAGTTGAGGCATTGAGTTCAAGGATCAGGAAGTTGTGTTGCAGCTTTATACAACTCTGGTTAGGCCGCATCTGGAGTATTACATTCAGTTCTGGTCGCCCCATTATAGGAGGAATGTGGAAGCTTTGGAGAGGGTGCAGAAGAGATTTACCAGAATGCTGCCTGGATTAGAGAGCACGTGCTGTAAGGAGAGGATGGACAAACTAGGATTGTTTACTCTGGAGCTGTGGAGGCTGAGGGGAGACCTGATAGAAGTTTATAAAGTCATGAGAGGTATAGATAGAGTCGGCCTGGGACTTTTTCCCAGGGTTGAAATGTCTAATACTAGATGGCATGCATTTACGGTGAGAGGGGGAAAATTCAAAGGAGATGTGCGTGGCAAGTTTTTTTTTACTCGGAGTGGTGGGTGCCTGGAATGCGCTGCCAGGGGTGGTAGTGGAGGCAGATATGATAAGAGGCTCTTGGATAGGCACATGCATATGCAGAGAATAGAGGGATATGGACAATGTGCAGGCAGAGGGATCAGTTTAATTAGGTGTCATTATCTTAATTAATTCAGCCCAATGTTGGGGGCTGAAGGGCCTGCTCCTGTGCTGCACTATTTTATATTCTGCGTTCTTTCCTCTCTCACCTTAAACCTATGTCCTTGAGTTTTAGACTGCAGTACCCTGAGAAAAGGACTATGACCATTCACTTTATCTATGCCCCTCATGGTTTTATATACCTCTGTAAGGTCACCCCTCAGCTTCCTACACTCCAGGGGAAAAAAGTCCCAGCCTATCCAGCCTCTCCCTTCAGTCCAGATAACATCCTCATGAATTTATTTATGCACTTTTTCCAGCTTAATGACATCCTTCTTATAGCTAAGCAACCAGAACTGCAGACGATACTCCAAGTGTGGTCTCACATACAACTTGTACAGTTGTAACACGACGTCCAGACTCCTGTACTCAGTTTTCTGATCGATGAAGGCAAGTGTGCCAAAGGCCTTCTTCACCACCCTGTCTACCTGTGTATCCACTTTCAGGGAACTATGTACCTGTACCCCTAGGTCTCTCTGTTCTACAACAGTTTCCGGGGCCCTACTATTTACTGTGTAATCCCTGCCCTGATTTAACTTACCAAAGTGCAACACCTCACACATTGGCCATTCTTTGGCCCACTTCCTCAAAGAACTTCAATAAATTTATCAGAAGCCGCGCTGACTGCGCTAGATCAGATTGTGACTTTACAAACGTTCTGTGATTACCATCTCAATAATTGATTCCAACATTTTTCCAATAATAGACATCAGGGTAACTCTTTGAATAATACATTCAAATTAAGTACACTCAAATTTGAATAATAATCACATTTACAGTCTTCTATTCTTCCCTTACTTCTCGAAAATCTAAGTCCTGAATTATCCCCTTAAATGTCTGCCACTGCTTTCTATTGATTTATCTGCTAATTTATCAGTCCAGTGCACCGTAGCCAACTCCCTCCTCATTCCTTTGTAATTCCCCTTATTAAGTTAGCACCATTGTTTGAGGCCCAAGTTTTTCACTCTCAACTGCATGTTAAACTCCTGTGGGATCTCAGAGTAAAAGATCCCCAGGAAGCTGTGATCACTACTTCCTGGGGGATCCTTTACGCTGAGATCATTTATTAAACCTGTCTCGTTACTCATTATCAGATCCGCAATAGCCTATTCCATGGGAGGCTCCATAATGTATTGCTCTAGCAATCTATCCCCAATGCACTCAGTGAATTTGGTCTCATGGTTACCATTTCTAATTTGATTAATGGAATTTACATAAAGATTAAAGTCATATGATTAATGCACTATTTTTTACACATTCCTATTATTTCTTGATTTATACTCTTTGCTGGAGTGTGGCTACTATTTGGCAGCTTATACACCACCCAAACCACAGTCTTCTGTCCCTTGCTATTTTTTACCTCTACCCAAATGGACTCGGCATCACCTGAGCCTAGATTGTCTGTCACAACTATGCTTATTTCATGCAAAAAACAAACTACTGGAGGAACTCAGCAGACGTTTTTTGCTCCAGGTTCCAACACCTGCAGTCTCTTGTGTCTCCATTATACTAATTTAATCCCTTATTGGTAGAACTACTCCACCAACTTTGTTGTGATACCTCGTCACTGTAACTATTCCAATTTTATTTTACAGTGCAGTAATATTTCAGTACTTGGGCCTGAGAGCTGCCTATCACCTCGGCTCCAGGATAGTCCAACAGATGACTGTGAGAATATATTGTCCTCTAGTCTGGTGGATGAATTAATACGACGAGGAGAAACAAAGCTGGGACAAGAAGTGAGCCAGGAAGATAACTGTAAGACATCTGCACCATCAGCTCTGGCTGACAGTCAGGCTGAAAGTTTGGCATCAGTTTCCTGCAGTGATCTGGAGAACGACCAGGGCTCTGAACCACAGCAAACTGGAATTTCAAGAGCTGATGTCTCAAGTTGTTCAGAGACCAGGCAGTCAGCACGTTCTCAGGTTGATGAGGGCACATCCATACCAGACTGTCCAAACCAAAGTCCAATAATGCATGAGCTAAAGCATAATGGCCAAAACACTAAGAAAACTTTCGGCTTGGAATACATGAGAGTATCCAACAGTCGACAGGACCCAGAAGCAGAAGAAAACCGCCCTCCAGCAGATTATGATCCTGCAACTGAAATAATGAAAGGAAACATCAACCTAGCCTACTCGGCCAAGAAGAAAAAAATTATGATTTACGTTTGTGGTGGTTACAAAGGTAATTGTGTCTGAAATACCTTCTGCACCCAACGCAAAAAGGCAGCAGCTTTAAAGATGAGTGATGGACGTCAGCCACCCAGCTACATTGCTTCCTATTTCACTTTCATTGAAGTGAAAGGGAATAAAAATAGGGGAACGCTGTAAAATTGGCCTCATTTTACACTGTCAAAATGTCTCAAATTATGCTGAGGCAGAACGTATAGCTGCCTTGGTAAATATCTGGGCCATTGTTAAATAGAACATTTGCATTTATATAATGAAACCGGTCTTGTGGACATTCTGTATTATGCCAATTTCTAATAGATGCCAGTTAAAGGCATTCTTCTTGAATTGTCTTAAATCTCCTAATATCAAGTATACTAAAATTATGAGAGGCATGGACAGGGTAGACATTCAGAGTCTTTTTTCTCAGGATGAAATTGTTAAATACTAGAGGGCATAGCTTTAAGATGAGAGGGGGAAAGCTTAAAGGAGATTTATGTGAGCATGTTTTTTTACACAGAGGGAGGTAGGTGACTGGAATGTGCTGCCAAGGGAGGTAGCAACATTTAAGATGCATTTAGACAGGCACATGAACAGGCAGGGAATTGAGGGATATAGATGACGTGCAGTTTAAATTGGCATCATGGCCGGTGCAGACATCATGGGCTGAAGGGCCTGTTCCTGTACTGTTCTATGTTCTGTGTTCCTTTGGTTTTGTACTGCACTTTTGGAGATATGTTCAAAACTGAGAGGAAAAGAATCTATGTTTCTTTAATCTACTCATGGAGAGTCATAAAGTTGTACAGCACAAAAACAGGCCATTCAGCCCACCAAGTCCATGCCAACCTTTTTGCCCTTCTACACTAATCCCATTTGCCTGCATTAGGACAGTATCCTTCTATGTCTTTCCTATTTAAATGCCCTTCTAAATCCCTGTTAAACATAATAATTGTATCTGATTCCACCTACCTCGGTACAAGTGACTATAATAAACCAATACCAATCTCCTCTGGCAGTGCATTCCAGATATCAGTCACTCTCTGCTTAAAAAATTTACCTCTCAAATCCGTTTTAAAACTCTTTCCTCTCACCTTAAACCTATGCCCTCTTGTTTTTGAAAACCCTACCAATGGGAGAGAGAATCTATCTACCCTATCCATGCCTGTCATAATCTTATATACTCATATCGTCACCTCTCATCCTCCTTTGCTCCAGGGGAAACAAACTCAGCCTATCCAATCTCTAACCATAATTAAAGTCTTCCAATGAAGGCAACATCCTGGTGAAACTCCTTTGCACTTTCTCCAGTGCTATCACATCCTTCTTATAGTGTGGCAACCAGAACTGCACACAATATTCCAAGTGTAGCCTAACTAGTGTTCTGTAAAGTTACTATTCCAGAATATCAGTCCATCATCGCTTGCAATATCCAGGTGAACTAATGTTCATAGAATGATAACATTTTACAGCACAGAATTAAGGTAGTTAAGCTCTCTAAATGACTATCCATTTTGTCACATTCCTCACTCTTTCCAACATTGCTTTAGAATTTTCCAAGGATCAATCCAATTTCCTTCAAAATAAATCTGCAATTCTGCTTTTATCATCATTTCTGCTACAGTATTGTTATTATCATGAACTCTTGTTTCATCATTGTACATTGTGTTTTCACTTCCTGGGTAAACAATAGCACCAGGAAAAAAGACAGTGCTCCCTCAGTGCTGTTCTGGAGTATTGATTTAATTCCAAACTAGAGGGAGAGAGAAAGACCAGTATCCTTGCATAAATAAAAAAGGAAGATTGCTTTTATAAAGCATCTTTTGCAACATGGGAACATATCAAAGTACTTTGCAGCCAATGAAATATTTTTGAGGTATAGTGCAGGAAACATAGCAAGCAATTTGAAGCTCCCAGATGATAAGGACCAAATCATCTGTATTGGGGATGTTGCTTGAGGGCTGAGTATGGCCGAGACAGGTGACCAGTGGGCTTCTGTTTATCTACTCATATTAACATGCATTAAATATGTTTAAAAGATAAACATTTCAATATTGAAGCATGTTGATTTTTGAGAGTTTTTATAAGAAGGAACAGAATTTTTTAAAAAACTTAGTTTTGATATTTCAGATACAGAGCACGAAAGAAATGCACTGATGAAGAGAGCATACCCACAACTATACACATATTGCAAGGAAAGGGGCTATGACATCATGATGGTTGACCCCAGGTGGGGAGTGAAAAATGGAATTAGCGACAACCATACAATGGCCCAACTACATCTTGAGGTGCTTAAAGAATGCCAAAAATCAGAAGGTGTCAACTTCATTGTAAGTATTCTGTGTGCAAGTTGTCACTTAGTAAATAACATTTGGTCAGACTTTGCATGTTTTAATCCTCCATCAGTATACAAGGACCTGCCTTGTACCCCGTCAGGTTGGCATGTCCAAATTGCCTCCAGTGAGGAGGGTCATGGAAATCTTCTATCTAAAGCTTTACATGTTGTTACCTTTTTAAATGGGTTATTTTTTAGTTAAGTAACTTCTACAACATAATCTAGTGGATGCCCCTGGTGTTCCCCATGGTCATTAAATGAAAATAATGAGCTGGAATCTTCAAAGAGCCAGCAGCCTACTGCACGTGCAGTTCAGCACATTGCTGACGTGTGCCTGTGCATTGCAATGCATTGGTCAAGAATGAGCTGCAGGACAGATGCCAATGTCTCAACATTAGGCTGGAGGCAGGCTGGCATACATAATGTGACCCCATTCAGTTTTAATTGATTTTTAACACTTATGCTTGACTTTGAGTAAATTTAATCTTAATGTTTTATTTAAAATTAATAATATCTTTTTAAACTGCTTATATATGTATTTGGTCATTGGGGACATATAAAAGCAGTTCAAAGACTTTTGACAGCAGTGCGCTGTCAAAAAGCTGACAGAATGGTTAGGGGTGAGGTTTTAATACACAATGTGGAGGGAGAGGTATCACATCAGCAATTTACTCCACAGAGCTACTGTGTGCACGAGGACTGAAAGCTGACACAACCAAACTGAAAGATAGTTTGTTATAGCACAGGCTGAAAGCCTGATTAATAAATCACAAGAAAGTGAAATTGATGCAAGGGATTGGATGTCATACACAAGACTTTAATAATATACTGAAAAATGTTCAAATCACTGTGTACTTCCTCATGTCTGGAAGTATCCTCCTTTAGTGTGAAAGACAGAGATCAATGTGGTATATAAATATTGTACAATTCACAACATTGCAGTAACACATAAAGTAGATACAGGAGACATAAGACACTGCAGATGCTGGGGTCTGGAGCAAAAAGCAAGCTGCTGGAGGAACTCAGTGTGTCAAGCAGCTTCTGTGGAGGGAAATGGACAGTCGACATTTCAGGTCAAGACCCTACATCAGGACTGAGTGTAGAGGGGAGATAGCTAGTATAAAGAGCTGAGGGGGAGGGGTGAGGCAAGAGCTGGCAAGCGATAGGTAGATCTGGGTGAGAAGGGGTTAATGGGCAGACGGCGCAAGGTGGGGGAGGGAGGGGTGGAGATGGGAACAGAGGCTGGGAGATGGAAAGAACAAATGTCTGCAGATTATGGATTCTGAGAAGAAAGAAAGGAAGGTGAGTCAAACCAGATAAGGGAGGAACGCTGGGCAGGTGGGAACAGTGGGGGGAGTGGAGGGGATAGAGGACTGAAGACTGAGTGTAGATAAACCAGGTGGATAGAAAGAAACTGGGTAACAGAGGCCTGGGGGTGGGGGTATTGAAAAGAAGGGAGGGGAATGAGATGACCTGGGTGAATCAGAAGGGGAGAGAAAGGAACAGATGGGGTGCGAGTTACCTGAAAATGGAGAATTCAACATTCACGCCATTGGGTTATAGACCACCTTGGGTAGAATCTGAGATGCTGTTCCTCTGGTTTTGCACTTGCCCTCACTCCGGCAGTGGAGAAGGCTGAGGACAGACAGGTCAGTGTGGGAGTGGGGAGCGGCATGTAACTCCTTGCAACCAGGAGTTCAATTAGAAGCAAGAACAGGCTACTTGGCCCCTTGTGCCTAGTCTGCACTTTAGGAAAGATCACAGCTGATCTGTGTAACCTCGATTTTCTATTCCCACCTACACCTGCTTTGTTTTCAGCTCGAATTTCCCTCGCAATTTCAGTCATAATTCCCTTTTTCATATTGCACAAAGTGATTGCAGCTGCTGCATTGTGTGTGTGTGTGTGTGTGTGTGTGTGTGTGTGGGTGTGTGTGTGTGTGTGTGTGTGTGACAGAGCAGTCAGGTGGGGATGACGTGTTAGACAAAAATGTTATAAAGAGATCCACCAGAAGATCTTAACATGTATTGATATTGGTATTGGTTTAATATTGTCACTTGTACCAAGATACAGTGAAAAACTTGTCTTGCATACCGTTCATACAGATCAATTCATTACACAGTGCATTGAGGTAGTACAGGGAACTATCTCATGTTTACATGTCCTGTAAATTATGATTTAACTTGGTCATTAGATTTGGCTCTCATTTTGAACATGATTGTTTGTGAAGCTGGTGTACAATAAAGCCTTCTTTTGCTCACACAGCTCTTAATAGGACAAAAGCATGACTTGCCTTACCTTCCTGACAGCATAATTAAAGATGACTTTGAAGCTATTTTTAACTTTATTGACAATGAAAGAATGGAGGCAACAAAACAGAGGCATGTAACTCACAATCCTGAACTCCACACACTGACTGAAGAGCCTGGATTACACAGGGAATCTTATTGTGCAGAAACTAACCTAATCAACAGCTCAAATCTACTTAATGAAGAGTCCCCAGGAAGCGGTTATGATGGTGGCAATGTGACCCTATCTGTCCATTACCATCAGACCAATGACACAAGTGATCCAGTTGTGAAAGCACCACATTCTGCATCGGACCTTGGGAAGGCTATTGGGCTTCTTCAGCAGTGGTACAAGTTGGATGAAAATTGCATTCCCAGTGTTTACAGGCTTCAGCCAATCAGGTTAGTCTAAAATTGATGAGCAATTACCATAATAAATTGAAAGACCACACCTGTGACTCACAAATTGACCAAGTTCCAAGAAGTTCCTGGCATTAAGAGAGTTTACAAAGTGTGGAGCTCTTTGTGAAGCTCTGCATTGTGTATCCTCATTTGCCCTATACAAAGTCTGGACCATAATTATTGAGTAATTGATGTGCAAATCAGCCTGCACTCGTGTGCCATAAATATGTTCAGTTTAAGAAAAATCAGCAGATCATTAAAGAGAAATCAGCACACATCTCCCATACTGGGGTACTTCACGAAAGTTGCTACATATCTAATATTGCATGTACATGGTGCATCAGTTCTGTGGGAATCTTTACATGTCACTTGTATTCATTTGATCCAGATAATCACTGAAAACCACCTGACAAGCAAATTATTGGCTGTGGATAGATATTTTTTAAGTGTTTTGCAAAACATAGATTAACCACAAGGAGTATACAAAAACAGTCAGTGGTACTGGCCTAATTTAACTCTTGACAACCCTCAACATATTGGCTTCTGGCCACAATGGAATGATGCATAGAAGGAGCCCATTCAGCCCACCATCCCATATCACTGTGATTCAGATAAGGGACGTACATTTTATGAGTCAACAGAGATCAGAAGAGGAGTTACAGGTTTTCATAGCTTTTTTCAAGAATTGAATTGACCAAAGATCACCATTCAAGGGAAGCAGAAGAATTAATTTTCCCAGTACAGAATATGGAAGACTACTGGTGTTCTTTTAACCCACATTGAAGTAGATGAGTTAAGACATTGACAGTGGAATATAAAGTAATTTCACCTGCTGGTCAGAAGCACTGAATGAAGAATTGGTCAAAGATCTGACAACATGTTGTAGGATTCTGACAGGCCAATAAAAGAGCATAGTAGATGTCAAATAACATTGTCATCCAGAGGAGAAAAAAATGTAAATCAAACAGCTTCAAGTAATGTTGAGGTAGGATTAGAATTATTCAAGGTAACCAGAGAGAGGGAAAATATTAAGATCCCATAGGAAGAAGCACATTGAACTGTGAAAGACTGCAAGACCGAGAATGAGAAGAAAAATGATCTGCTGATTTTATTAAATTGAACATATTTCTGAAACATGATTGCAGGCTGATTTGCACAACATCAATTACATCAGGTGCCCCTGTGTCCAGCTGTACACTCTAACATACATCTGGATGCAGGTGGATCTGATCTCTGAAGTGGCTCATACAGAGTCAGACAATTTACCATGCAAGAGGTGAGGAACTCGTTCTGATGAGGTGGTCAGTGAAACTACTGGGTCCATGTTTAACGTTTTATTTGAATTAAGAAATCAGAATTGGAGGCATTTCTTAACAAAATTAGAATGGGAGTTCCTTCGGAATGAATTAGAATCTTCCTCAATTAATGGGGAGACAGCCAAAATACTAGCAGGTTTACATCGAAGACTAAAACCACAACGGTAAATGAGTGTGGATGGAAGGATTGCAACTGTGGCTGTATCTGGTTTCTTCTTAAATAATAGTCCTGTCAATTTCCATCTACTGCCACTCTCTGCCTGGCAAACTTGTTCCCACATTGAAAAAATGTTTCCTTTAAAGCTACTCAATTCCTCACATTCAATTCCATGTCTCCATTTTTGTTAAACCCTCCCCTTCCATTGGTCTGTAATGTTTACGAACTCATGGATTGAAAGCCCATCAACAAATATTCAGTTTTATTCTCTTTCCATCAGTGCAGTTTGATCTGCTGTGCTTTTCCGATTTTCTGTTTTAATTTCATATGAATAACACTGAATATTTGTTGATGGGCTTTCAATCTACAATTTTCTTATTTATTTTATAGAGGTTGTGAATAGTTGTTTTTTGATTATCATTGCAAAAATTAACCATGAATATTCTTTGGAATGTGGTCGGCTTGAAGAAATATCATTGAAAACATACTGGCTAAAGCTGTGTTTGGAGTGTTAGCAAGGTGGCTGGCAGGCTCCCTGTGCAGTAATAGCTTATTTTCTGATTGTGTTTAACACTCGGCTATTCTGGTAGGTATTAAGTGAGGGGTAGATAAAAGGTGTAGATGCTTTGTGAGACAATCTGGAAAAACATACTGAATCTTTTGGTCATTGCATCAAGTTAGATTTTTGTTAAGAGCAGCAGCTATGCTGTATGAATCTAACAATGTGGGCCCTGATGGCAAGCTGTAGTGTCTTGTCAGCTGATTGCTAGTTAAAAACATAACCTGTCAACTTTCAGGTCTTTGTATGAGATGTTGTCAGGTCCCTATAATTGGAGGGACAGAAGGAGTGGAAGTCAGTTAAATTGCCTTTGATGTTCCCCTTCTGTCCTTCCAGTGATCCATTTACATCAGTTAGCCCCTGTCTTTTTGACCGTCATCTTTCATCTGACCTACCTGGTGCCACTTTATACACAAGAAAATAGGACCTGGAGTAAGGCACTTGGCTCCTCAAGCCTGCCCCACCTCTCAATATGATCATGGCTGATTTACGTTGACCTCCACTCCTCTTCTTTGCTAGTTCCCCATAACCCAGTTCTTTGATCTTTCAAATATTTATCCATCTCATATTTAATGATCCAGCCTCCAGCGCCCTTGGGGGCTGAGAATTCCAGAGATTCACCTCCCTCTGAGAGGAGAAATTTCTACGCACCTCACTTTTAAATGACTAGCTCCTTACCTCAGAGCTATGTCCCTATATTACATCATAAAAATTAGGTATTTCCTAATTGTTTCTTGCATAAATTCAAAAATAGATATTTTCATGCTAAATTCTCAGAATTAGAGCTTTACTTTGGTTCACAGTGCACACTTCCAAGACTTTTACAGCAAGGATCCCTCCCGCAGACAACAATCAAGGAATAACTGGTCAAATTCTTCCCAGAAGCTATGGAGCATCCTTCAGGAATATGCACCTCTGGCTCTTGGCAAAGAAGTGGCCTCAAATCTCCTTGAAACAGGTAATGATGGAAAGGTCAGCAGTACTGGATTTAAATCTGAAATAACAATAAGAATAATCATAACAATTTCACATTAGATGATCTATGCAGCTTTTCCAAACTGTAAATTGATTTTTACAATATATTGTTTCATATCCCATCACTAAGTATTTGTTAGAAAGACAAATATGAATGAATATTTGTCAATAATTTTGGAATTAATTAGTGAAAAAGAAACCGAATCAGGAATAAGCCATTGGCCCCTTGCACCTGCAATTCAATAGAAGTACCTTTTACCTCAGCACCACTATCCTGTACTAACCCCATATCACTTGGTTCCCTTAATATTTGAAAATCTATACTCAGTGACTGCATCTCCACAGCCCTCTTGTGTAGAGAGTAACAAGAAATCACTACCTTATTGATGAAAAATGTTTTTCACCAAGAAGCTAGTAATTTGTTGTTGCATGTTTTTGGTTGCATGTTGCATGTTTTCATGTTGTTCTGTCCTGAATGGCTGGCCCTTTATTTGAGACTATGGTCCCTGATTCCAAACACCCCCAGCCAGTGGAAACATCCTCCCTGCATCAATTCTGTCAAGTGCTGAAAGAAGTTTGTGTTTTAGTGAGATTTCTGTTTCTTGTTTCCTCAATAAATACACATTTTCCATCAGGCTACACGTCTCCAAATAGTTCAATATGCTACATCCCACTCACAAGACTAAGACTCTTCTTGATCAAATTAGCAAAGACATTCCTTGACTGCAGCTGGTGCATAACCCCTGCCCAGACATTCTTGACAGCATTTTAGTGTTCAACCGAGTCAGGAACTCCATATTTGATCTCTCCTGCTCTCATATAGCTCTACTTCTACTGATCCAGCCAAATCTCCCCAAGGCTTCATGTAAGCTGTGATGCAATTTATGGCCATTACCATTCTTATTAGTTACTTGATCAATAAATCAGTCAGTCAATGTCTTTTATAATAAAAATGGATAATTGAGCTTCTGTTGTTTTCCTTTCAGTTATAGAACAGGAGGTTAAACAAGGTCTGCAGACCGAAGGAGTCCCAGAGAACCACTGCCATTGGTTTAAACGGTATATCACCGACATTCAGTACAATCTTTCAAGTGAGAGAGCTTCAGATTACATTGATGTTTTTCCAAGGAAACCACAGCTGAACACATTAGTGTGGAAAGCCCACAAAAAATTTCTGGAAAGCATCCATGCCAGGGTAAGAAGTTGTTTATTTATAACTTCCTGTGTTATTGAATTCCATTATTCCTATGTGACACCAAATACGATGCAAATGTACTGATAATTACAGGAGTTATTAAAGATCCACCTCGTATCTCTTTTCTTGTTGCTTATCTTTTGTCTTCTCTCTATCCCTTCAGTTATTATTTCTATGACTGTTTCTTTAGCTTAAAGAATGAATTGATTCATCGTTATGCTTTCTTTCTAACAGTTGTCAATGAAACTTTAGCCAATTGAATGGTAATGTAAAACATTGTGGCTATTATATTTGTCTACACCCCATCTTTTTCCTCCTCACCTTCATTTTTAAGATGAAACAGATCAACTTTTGAAGTTGTCGGTCTGCAAGATTGGATCTGACAAAAACAGACATCAAGGAGCACTATAAAATTAATGCCAATAGGAATAAAGGGGAAAACATTCCACTGGCTGAAGTGTACCTTGCACAAAGAAATATGGTTATGGATGTTGGTGGTCAAATACCATCGCTCCAAGACATTGGACATGAGGTTCCTCAGTGTAGTTTACTTGGCTCCACCAGCTTCATCAATGATCTTCCTAAAGTCAGGCATTGAGCATTCATCACCGGATATCCCAATCTTCAATTCCTTCCATAATTTCTCAAAAAAATAAAGCACACAACAAGATTGAGACAACAGAGACATAAGAGACTGTAGATGCTGGAATCTGGAGCAAAAAAAAAGCAAACTGCTGGAATTTTGCATTTGATGCAAAATTTTGCATTTGATGCAAAATTTGATGGGCATTGCATTCAGGTTTAATTTGCAGAGAGTGTTGGAGGGAGGAGGACAGGCAAAGGGTATGAATATCTCTGATAAATTAAGGCCAGGGTTACCATGGGGACAAAGTCATGCAGTAAATGGGTTAATGGGGGAAGTTAAAAAGAGGGAATCTGAACAGTGGAATATAAAAGCCAGGAAATGAGGGCAGTTAGAAAGTGTGAATACAAACCAAGGAACATAAAAGCTACAAAATGCCCAGCAGGTCAGGCTGTGCTAATAAAGAAAGGAAAACGGAGCCAACATCTCAGCCATCTGGCCAGTTCTGATACATACAGAGCAAGTTATATGAGGTTCTAGAATTTGTTATTAGGTGTGGAAAGCTGCAATATGCCAGGATGGAACATGAGGTATTGTTCATCAAACTGACATTAGACCTCATTGTAACAGTGCAGAAAGCCACAAGCAGATAAGCCAGAGTAAGAGTGGGGTTGAGAATTAAGGTGGCAGGCCATGGGAAGCTCAGGACTGAATGCGGTTGCTCTGCAACGTAGTCACTCAATTTGTGTTCTGATTCTCCACTATGGAGGAGACCGTATTGTGAACACCAAATGCACTAGATTGGAAGAAGTCCAAGTGAATGGCCACTTAAACTGGAAAGCCTGTTTGGGGCATTGGATGCTGGGATGAGAAGAGGTGAAAGCACCAGTGTTGTATGGGACAGTGCCAGAAGAAAAGGAGTGGTTGAATGGGGCAGAAGAGCAGACCAGAGACTCGCAAAGGGAACTGTCCCTTTGAAATGCTGAAAGGAGAGGAGAGCTGAAGATGTATCTGGTGGAATCTCATTGAAGGTGGTGGAAATTGCAAAGACTGGTGGGTGGAAAGTGATGTCTGCTGGGACTACCTTTACTTTGTCCAGCATGAGAAGGTGTGAGAGTGGAAATGCAAGTAATAGATGAGAAACAGTGAAGGTCACATTTGACAGATCCCTCGAGTGTTGCAGTACACTCAGTATCGCATTCTGCAACTTTGGGTAATTCACTCTTTCTGTATCAGACTGGCCAGTCCATCTATGACATTGGCTCAGTTCTTTTCTTTCCATTAGCACCATCTTACTTGCTGGGCATATCCTAAAACTCTGCATTTTTTAACTTTTACTTTCTCATTCTCTAACTGCCTCCATTAGTCCACCGATTCTATTAATAGAATCCTCTATTAAGCTTATCCCCATGGTAACCTTGGTCTCACTGTATCGGAGATATTCCCTTTGTCCTCTCCATCCCTCCCTCACCTTCTCTGCAACTTAAAACTCATTTGTTTTCTTTCTCACCCTGTTCTGATCAAGAGTCTTTGACCTGAAACATTAACTCTGTTTCTCTTTCCACTAGTTCTGTCTGACCTGCTGTCTGTACGGCATTTTCTGTTTTTATTTCAGATTTCCAGTATCTGCATGCTCTTGATTTTCAACATTGAGGTTCAGGCTGATAAGTGGCCAATTTTGTGACCCTTCAGCCCACAAAAATGCTGGCCAGTGATCATGTCCAACAAGAGAAAGTCCAACCATTAATATCCAATGTCACTCTATCACTGAGACCCCATGATCTAGTGCCAGGCAATAATCATCTCTGACACAAAAAATGTGGTCGGGAATATGAGCTGTGAAGTGAATGCAAAGAAGCAGGTAAGAAGGCAGATGTATGGAAAATGAAATATAACGTGGATACATGTGAGGTTATCCAACTTTGGTTCTAAAAACAGAAAGACAGATCATTATCTGAATGGTTAGACCGGGATACAACAAGACCTGGTGGCCTCTCGCTCAATGGCAGGAATCTAGCTGAGATCTAGTAGTGAATAGATAATGCAGGAAAAGAGGCTGGAATGCTGCAATTGAAGAGAGTCATGAAGAAATCTAACTTACTAAAATTGCCCCAAAGATAAGAATACCCCTTCCACCTCTCCCATCTACATTACTATATTTCCTTCTGACATGGAAGCCCACCGAGTCTATGCCAGTTCATAGCACAATCCTATTCCCCACCAATTTTCCCTTTAACCTATTCTCCCCACATCCCCATCAACCCTCCAATCACTCACCAACACACTAGGGGCAATTTATAGTGACCAATTAACCTCCCAACATGTCTTTGGGATGTGGGAGGAAACTGGAACATCCTGTGGGAAGCTCTCACAGTCACACGGAGAACGTGCAAACTTCATACAGACAGTGCCTGAGGTCAGGATTGAACTCGGGTCACTGGAGCTGTGAAGGGCTTGGCTCTACACTGCAAACAAGAGCTTAATGAAATTTTCCTCTCTTTAACCTGGGGATCCTGAGTTAGTGAGAATGTCTTCTCTGCAGTGACAGGTGCAATCAGCTAATGGTACAGGAGTGAGATCAAACCCAAGAAACAAACACCACCTGGTGTGTTTAGTTCCTGGTACATTGGAAGTGAAGAATGTCAGTGTTAAAAAGAAACAAGTGACAGCTGTTTGTCTTTGGAAACAGTACACTACACTATATGATTTACAGCTACAGAATTATATCAATACTTTATCTAAATTGGATATACTTTTCTACACCTGAACAATAGACCATATTCATTCCAGCTTTTCATAATTGATGGCTATGGTGTTTCTTTTCTAATGCTCTGCTTGCCAAATCTTAGATAAATATTCTATTTAAGCTCCACCAACTAATGACATATGCTCAAGTAGTTTGGAGATAAGCTTTTTAATAAACAAACTGTTATAAAGAAATAGACAAAGTTTGAAATTGTTTGGAATGACAGCTTTAAGGTAGTGATTTGATACGATCTAGTGATTTGATACAATTTGATAAAACAGAGTGTCATGCTCAACCCCATTAGTGAATGGAGTTGGTGTTTGATGGCATGGCTGAGATGGGTAGTGGAGAAATCCATCTCATGGCCAACTGCACTGGATTAGTTAAATGGCCACCTGGCAGTTTACAATCAGGTTGGAGTGAGGGGGTGTTGGAAGGGGGTGCAGACCTTGGTTCTTGAAGAGAAAAATAAAGATTCTACCCCCAAATGCAAAGTTTGATGGGCATTGTTCTGGTGTCCAGTGACTGCCTTAGGGAGAACTCAAGAAACCGCTCAGAGAAGTGACCTGGGACATCTTCATTCCTCATATTGCAGTGCCATAGAAAGTCAAGGTTGCTGCACCTAGGTCCAACAGAAAAATTTTACTCATTACCCCATCATCTCCCAAAATGCACCCCGCACTCCTTGTGTAGCTAGGTGGACGCCAGGTGGTTGATCCAGTTTTATCCCTTTTCCGCTTTAGCGTAGTGATTTGATACAAGTGTCTTGTTAGACCCCAACAGAAGGCAGTTAAGAGTTAATCTCATAATTGTCAACTCCAGTATGGGCCAGACAGGATAAGGATGGCAGATTTCCTGTCCTGAAGAACATGAGTGAATGAGATGGATTTTTAAAACAATGTGGTAGTTCTGTGGCCAACATTAATAGTAACTTACCTAAGCCACTACCATATCCTTGATATTTTTACATACAACATGATATGCTATATAATAGCAATGTCATTAGTGTCCTTGAACCTAACTATTATGCACTTTGCTCCCCAGGTGAGTATTTGTGTCTCTTCACATGTGATCCATCAACCTTACCATATCCCCACTGCCCTTTGCTGGTGTTTTGCCTTTCAGGAGGTCAGTATTCCATCTCTTTAGTTAACCTCCGCTGCCCCCATGATCTGAACAGTGGCCAATTGATGCTGGATTTTATATCTAATAAACATTCAAAAATGTAGGAGGAATTCCTTTACTTACTGAAGTGTTTCAGTGAGTAGCACTTTTGCTTCGAATAAAGACACTTGAGCACAAAACGACGCTCCCCTTCAGTGGAGTACCATGCTGCACTGTTGGAGGCACTGTCTCCACGGAAACACATAATGACCCAGCATGCAATGTTTTACCACATAGTGTGCTGGGGAAGCCCTCTTCTATTTGATTTCATTCATCTCCTTGAAGTTCTTAGGAATTAACTGTAGCTTCTTTTAATTGACAGAGTTCTGTGTTCATTTTAGTTTATGTCCTTACAATGTTCTCTCAGATTGTGAAGTAATAATAAATGTTATGCCCAATAGCTTCGTCATACCAATATTTATGAGTACAAGGTCAGCTGGGGACGGGATGGAATCAATCCAGAGCTCAACAGGTCCCACTTTTTCTACACAGAGCATCTGTGTAATGATTTTCGAAAGACCTTCATCACCCATTTTAACAGGTCAGTGCTTCTGCTTCACTCTACTGTATCAGAAATTAAAATCTTCAATCTGTTTCTTGAGGCTGTATGGTAGATTTCATCCCTAATTCTAAATGCATCCCATTGTCACAGTTGTGTAATGCTCTCCATTGGCTTCAGTAGAACTAAATTTCAGGAGTGGAGAACACATAGACACTCCTGCACTGTACATTTAGCTTGTGAACTAGAGAGTAATTTTCTACTTCTGGATCATTTTTACTTAATATTAAATGTGATTTATTGTTCAAATTGATGACTTGCACTTAAGATGTATTTCAAATGAATTCTAAGCGAGAAACTGGATAAGCACGCAAGGTAGAAGGGGATGGATTGTACTGCTTAGTTTAGACAAACATGGGTGGGCGAGCAAGTATGGGGGCATAAACATTGGCATTGTCCTGTCAGGCCGAATGGCCTGTTTATGTGCCAGAGATTCTTTATGAAAACAGCACCACTGAGTCACTGACTGCTGCCCTACCCTCTCAGTGCCTTGTTACAATTCTAATAACAAATATGTCAAGATCCACGTTTATTGTTGAAATACCCTTGTCCTTGCAAAGCTGGAGTGATACTTCCAATGGCCATTAACGTCCAATGGCCAATGCGTAAAATTCTATTATTAATATCCAACAAGCAGCCTGATTCACCTGTGATATAGACGAAGCTTCTTTCATCAGGCAAGGTTTGCTCTTGATTCAAACCTACACAATTTTACACTACAGTGCAAATGTTACAATAATTACATAGACCAAAAGACACTGGCAATTTTTCTCATGGTAACCAAGTAACAATTGCTATGGTGAGCCCCCTTTATAAAGTGTAAATATTTAGAAAAGGAGCAGTGATTCACCAAGTTAAGTTAAAAGGTCAGCATTCAAGATTGAAGCCTATATCTTGGCCCTTGTTGATAGATGGTGAAAATCTCCTTAAAATGAAACATCCTTTACTTTGTGGTTCACAACATGTTTGGTCATTTTGACTGGTGCAGAGAAAAGCTGCCCTTATAAGTGCATCAAACCATTTTATGTGGGTTTCCTCTGTGAAATAAGGAGTTTTTCTGTGAACAAGTTAAATATATAAAAATATTTTTAAAAATGCATATAAAAATATGCACATAAAATAATGTCTTCCCACTATAACTTGTACTTGTGGGGAATTACATTTTCAGAGCATACTCCCCGTGTGATCTGAAGACTCACAAGTTAAAGAACCTCTGGGTGCCAGAAATACTTCCTCCTGATAAATGTGAATCCTTTGTGCAAGGATCAATAGGAACCTTGTAAAAGAAGCAAACCTACATCTTGGGTGGCACCAAGTCTAGGGACTCAGTTCAGACACTGGTTACAAATTAAGAGAAAACTCTTGTGATTTTCACTCAATTATCTTCAGAGTGGGATGGGAAGGAGAAACCAGAATGGATGTCTAACTTGTCATTTCTCCTTACTTGTTACATATATATAATTGTATAGCATGAATTCAGTATGAGTTATACAAATGAAACATAAAAAAACTATTTTGTAAATGTAATTGGTCAATTTTAACCCAATCCCACTCAGTAGGAAAAGTATGAGTGGGTGCATAAGTTGACCCCCACCATTTTATTTACCCCTCTTTAGGCAGGGGAACACTGACCATCACAAAACAGGGAATCTCATTGAAATGGCTGTTCAGTGTTTGAAAGGTGGTCATCCAGACTACGTAGTTTCTGGCCTACCTTCAAACATTTAACATGGCCAGGATCCTCATTAAAGGTTCCTGGTCTCGAGGTCCTCACTCTTTGGATGGCAGAATGACCCACTGCTCATTCCAGCTTCCACATCCCCAATCATGTCCTCTGTTTAAATCAGCCTTTAAAAATGGTTCATTGTGGGAGTGGTTGAGATGTTGGTAATTTCATTGAATGTCAATCGAAGTAAACTTATGCTTTGCTGACTATTTAATGAAAACACTTTATTTTTGATTTTGGCAAGAATACTTGGTTTTGTGCAATAAATTTGGTTCAATATTTTAGATTGATAAAATACATTGTGCTAACTATTCGACCTTGAACATCTTCCCCACAGGATTGTTGGATCAGAGAATGCTGAGAGAATGCCAGGGAAAGGAAGTAGGTCAAACACAGCTAAGAACTGGGTCCAGGAGGAGATACTAGAGCACGTGCAGCATTGTCACACACTGTGAGTTTTGTAGAAGTTTTACAGATTATATCTGTGACTAATAATTCCTTAATGCCTGGTCTTAAAAACAGAGCTGATTCGCAGCTCAGATATTTAAAAAACTTCATAGAAACATGTCATAAACAATGGTTGTTAGATCAATAGTCCTACACCTGGGAACTGATCTACCCACAGCAAGTACCTCAAACCATTGGCAAGGAACCAGCAATACTGTCTCAGCAGGATCTTCTAAATCCATTGGCTAGATAAGCAAACCAACTTTAGTGCTCACACTCATCACTCAACCAGCTCTAATGGGTGGTCCAAATCATTCTTGTGTCCGATACCAGATTGCTGACAGTAACCTGCCACATCGAGTTCCATCATGGTAAGAGGTTTCCAGGATGAAAGAGTAATGCTTCAAAGATGTTTGCAAAGTTCCTTGAAAGAAAAAGTATTATCCTTTTCAACTTACGACAGTCCCTGGCCTGTGATGGGTCAAAATGGAGTAAGAGCATCCAGGAAGGTGTTGAGCACCGGGAATCTCTACAGGAGATGTGGAGGCAGAATGAACATGACAGGAGAAGAATTCTGCCAGATACAGCTTGATATAGAACTACTTGTGGGTCAGAGTAAGCAGGAGTATCTTCCCACATCCCCAATCTGAACTGCAGTGATTGACCTGTCAGAGGTGATGTTCCCACTTGCGTTCTGCTCTCCCCCTTAAAGCCCTTCCTCCCCTCCAACCTCACAAAGATCCTGGCCTTGGCCTCTCTTCCCTGTGCTGCCATCTGTAGCCTTCTACCCCCTCCTCACCATACCACAGTCAGCCACTCGAGCTCTCCAGCTTTTGGCCAGGAGCCGTGGGACAAATTTCAAATGTAGCCCTCCTGTGATGTTCAGTAGGGTCTTCCCTTTCCTATAACGTTTCCTCCCCACATATATCTGATTAAGTCTGTTCTTGCTTGATTAAATAGATAAACATACCATAACACTGAAACTCTGAAAAGAGCCAAAATTATAAGCAAAAACTAAACTGCTGGAGGAACTCAATGGTTCAGGCAGCACTTATGGAGGGAAACGGATGGTCGATGTTTCAGGTCAAGACCCTGCATCAGGACTGGTGCAGGGTCTTGACTCAAAATGTCGACCATCCCTTTGCCTCCACTGATGTTGCTCGACCTGCTGAGTTCTTCCAGCAGTTTAGTTTTTGCTCCAGATTCCAGCCTCAGCAATTGCTTGTGTATCCATCCAAAAGAGCCAGTGCAAAGGTAGAATATCGTTTCTTCATTATATCTAGTTTCTACGCATGCTGCCTGACCTACTGAGTATTTGCTTGTATTCCAGTTTTATGACTAATTTGCACTAATTTTTGAACCCATCTTTCAGAGGATACAAATAAAACCAGAAAATGCTGGAAATGCTCAGAGTTTCAGGCAATATCTGTGGAAAGAGAAGCAGGATTAACGTTTCAAACTTCAAGTCATAGGCTTAAACCATAACTATTTCTCTCTCAACACATGCTGCCTGTACTGCTGAGTATTTCCAATATTTTCTGGTTTTATTCCATATTACCAGCATTTGCAACATTTTACTTCAGACGACAGTTAGCAGTTTACTGTATATCACGAATTGTTGTTTGCACACATCTCCTGGTGGAATTCAAAGGATATCATTAATTATGAGGGAGATGTTTTTGTGTCTAGTATAATCTGAGGCATAATTTGAGGGGAGATAGCAACCCAGGAATCAAGACAATGTGTGGTTACTTAGATCTTAATCTCATTGAAGAGGTTGTGCTCTTTCAAAAAAAAAGTCTGTTTAAGCTGTTCTTGTTGAGGTTCCAGTGGAAATCAGGACATTTGCAATGATGTACAATATGCAGTTAATACATCATGTGATAAGCATTGAAAATCATTGCAGGTTTTTCAAGAGAAAGCATTGGCCCAGTTGGTGGCTGTTGTCATATTGCAATCAATTTATTTTAAAATACTTATGAGTGTTGCTCTTCTATGAGTGAGAATCTCCTTAATTTCAAATATGGTTTTGCTTTACTTATTAATTATACCAAAGATGTACATTTTACATTAGTGTTTAGTGGAAGATCATGACAAATCTCAGTGCAAATTTATTGTTTGATGAATGAACATCCAACTATCAAAGTGTCATATTGAAGTTTCTTGGAAGTGGGGCCCTCTGTATCAAAAGTTTTGGTCCAGTACTGTCCTAATTAAAAGGTTTATTATTGCTAATCTTTTCAAAGAGCTTCATTTTTCATTGGAAGAGAAACCTTTTTGCTCAGCCTGAAGGAATGTCTGCAACAGTCGAAACAAAAACCGATTGTACTTCTTGGGGAGGTGGGATGTGGCAAGAGTTCTCTCGTTGCCAAGGCATCCATCCTGTCCTCTGAATGGATCTCAGGGTAAGTGCCAGATCCTCAATTTGTAACATTGCCTTATGCCACAGAGAAAGGAAGACTGACATCAGAAGTCAGCACATTAGAACAATCAGTCTTCCATTGCCTTGACAACTTAATGATCAGAACTTCCTTGCAGTGCATATTTGCAATATTATATTATAGTTGGCATTGTGATTTCAGTTTCACATATGGAGTATCAGCCAATAAAACAATTAAACATTGTTCAATGAATTCTGCTGTCAAGTAGAATATCAACCCTATGTAAATAGAACCTAGTCTCAGATAATGGAAATTAATATACTGCAGTGTAAATAATTCATTGAATGTTTTCCCTTGATAGTAACCATATTCAAGGATTTTTGTGTCTATGGTTACAAATTCTGTTTAAGTGGAAACATGTGCAGCACTCTATTGGAGTCAAATGTACTAGATAGCATTGACCTAATGAATGCTTATTCACACATCAATATTGACATGCGTGTATAAAATTTATCTAAAATTGACTGATAACACTTTGAAAACAGAATATAAAGTTGTGTCTAATTTGGTTAGAACACAAATTAGCATATTCTCAGATAGATTTTAACCTACTTATTTCTCTGTGCTAAAACCTAATTGAAAGTTGACATTATAATTCAATGCTAAATTAAACACCACTCCAACAGGGAGGTCATGTTTATATTTAAACATAATTTGTAATCATATTGGACATCAATTAATTCAAGCTGTATTGGCAATTAATTCCAAAGCTGTAACACATGTTTTCACTTGATCATTGTTTGTGACTGTGTACATGAAACTCCTTGATTTTCGATGATATTGTATATCATCTGTATTCTCCAGTCTCATGCACTTGGTTTTCATGTGACTACTTCCTGTTCACTTGCTGAAAAGGACTATAAATTATCCTTTGTGTATGTTAGTGTTTGTTTTAAATTCACTTATTTAAACAGGATTCAAGTGCTGATATTCACGGGGAAGAATTAGCCTTGTATTTGCCAGATGAATGTTGTAACCAAATATAATGTTGTCTTTTTTACTGATATACCGCCAGACTACGTGGATGCCAAATCAGTATGCAATCTAAAATATTTCTGAATTATTTTTGTGGATCCAGTCTTCATTTTGTGACAAGTTAGGATTGCAAATGCAAACACAGCCAGCAATTTTCTCTGCAATTTTGGTGCTGACTTTCCTGAATTCAGATCCCATGAAGATTCAGCTGACATAGTTGAATTGGCTATGGATCATGCTCCAGTAGGTTTTGGAGGAGTGACAGTGATTGTCTCCTCAAAATGAAGTTTCATTTAGTTTTAAGGTTTTTGGAGAGCACTGTTTCACAACACATCTTAGAAGTTGCTTGGATGTCCTGATTATAGCATGGTTTGCAATGCTATCTCACAGTTAGAACATTTGGTGCAAACATTGAAATATTTGTGTTAGTGCATTAAGGCAGCTCTTTCTTTTCTGGTTGTAACTGTAATGTGTAGCAATTTAAAACTGACAAGTCTTTTACATTTCAGAGAATTGCGTAGAATTGTTCGCTTTGTTGGCGTCACAGGAGAAAGCAGAAGTATTCGCTTGCTTCTTCGGAATTTGTGCATTCAACTTGCTGAAATATATAATAAGTCAATACATTTCTCAGAGGTATTGTGGTTAAGTAGACGATATTGAAAGTTATATGGGGGTCACTCTCAACTTCAGTACCTGGGCAGTGATCTAGTTAGGTGGGCCTTCCAACCATTGAACCAGCCCAGTTTTCATCCCCTTGTTTTCCACAGCGTAAAATTCACAAGAGGATCCACAAGTGGTTTGCCACTACCTCTCTGATTCAGTAAGACAAGATTGCATTGAAGCAGACTAAATTCTGACAGGACTGGACAGACTGGATACAGGAGAATGTTTCCCTGGCTGGGAAGGTACAGAATGAGGGCTTACAGTCTTAGGATATGGGGTAGGACATTTATGACTGAGATGAGGAGAAATGTCCTCGCTCGGAGGGCGGTGAGCCTTTGGATTCTCTGTCACAGAAAGCATTGGAGGGCAAATTGCTGAATATATTTGAGAAGGACATAGATGAACTTCTAGACATAAAACACATCAAGAGATATAGGAACCAGTGGGAAAATGGTGTTATGTGGAGGATCAGCCATGATCGTAATGAATGGCGGAGAAGGCTCAAAGGGGTGAATGACCTACTCCAACTCCTGTTCTCTATGTTTTCTGTACTGTCCAGGACAGGAAGTGAAGGTGATCCTAATGCACTAATGAAAATAACTTCCAGAGATGATGCTGCTAATGGATACACCTGACCACCTTAACCACTATGGTTGACTGCTGCAAAATATTGTTGCCAGATGTTTTGTAATTCATTTACTAAAAATGCTGATATTTAGCCCATTATTTCAATTTAATTATACCCTTGGGTCCATTAACTTCAGTGGTGAGAGTCTCATCCTTTCAAAGAGAAACTCCAGTGGGTTCATCCTTCATTATTATATCTGTCTTTCCTACAGGTTTCAGTTAGAAAGTTTTGTTCTTCACTATTATTGTCCTTATTGCCAATTCCCGAATGCCGCATGTTAATTTTCAATGTAACAGTTTCAATGTACCCTGCATTCCTCGCCTTTCTTCATTGAATCTCTTTACTGATTATCTCATAACCTATGAAAAAACAACAAGGGACTCATTCCACACTGAGCAGATCAAGTCAAGTCAAGTTTCTTGTCATAGGCACAAGTACATGTAATGAAAACTTACTTGCAGCAGCATCACAGTCACTTAGCATTAGAGGCACAACATTCACAAGAAAAACAAAGAGTAAACATAAATTATACAAAATTATACAAGAAAGAACACAATTAGAAAAAAGAAAAACGAAGCCCATTGTAGTGCAAAGTGGTCATAGTGTTGTTCTACTGAGGTAGTGATTAGGGTTGTGCAGGTTGTTTCAAGAACCAAATGGTTGAAGAGAAGTAGCTGTTTTTGAACCTGGTGGTGTGGAACTTCAGGCTTCTGTACCTCCTGCCCAACGGTAGCTGCGAGAAGATGACATGGCCCGGATGGTGGGGATCTTTGATGATAGATGCTGCCATCTTGAGGTAGCACCTCATGTAGATACTTTTGACAGTGGGGACGGATGAAGTGGGAATTATGGACATTGGACTAAGTGATGTGGCAGAGGAGAAGCACCAAAATATTATTCTGCACATTAGACCTCCTTGCCTTTTGATTGGAGAATGGAGACAATTATATATTATACGCACTGATTTGAAGTCTGGAGAAGCAATGTTTTTTGTTAAATGGGGTTGCATTCTCCTCTAGACTAGCAACCAGGAAGATGGAGGGGAGAATATTTCGGTTAACTGGTAATACTGCTGGGATATGTCATGTACTTGACAACTTGGCTTGATATATACAGGTCAGCAGACTACAGATGTTCTGGGACAACCTCCTAGCCTCAGATTGCTACAGTATTAGGTGTCTCAGGTGACGAGCTGAGGTGAGGTGAAGCTCTGCAAAGATCCCAGTTGACAGAAGGAAGAAGTCAGAATTTGCAACAGTCTTGGAGTTGGGCGAGCAGAGGCAGCAGGAATGGTCCTTGGTCCCACAAAAATCAAGAGTTGCCCACCTTTCTGAAACCCCTTGGGGCTTTCTGCTGCCTAATGCTGGTACACATCCTCATCAAACAGTCCAAACATGGCCCATGGTTCCTACTGAATTCATGGACCCTTATTTGTACGTTTTAACGAGCTGGGTGCCTCCCGCAAATAGCTGTTTGTCTCCTCCTCTTATGGCCACATCAAAATGGCCATGACCACCTCAATAGTGGCAATGAGTTGTTAAATCTTAAGCCTCCATTTTCAGAATGCTACCATTTTCACCAGGCCTTAAAGTCCAGGATATAGAATAGAATACAAACAATGAAATTAATCTGCTTATAATTCTATTAATATCTTATGGTCTTGCTCTCTTGTTTAGGAGTTCTCAGGACTGCTAAATGAGTTTACTTCAATGCTGGAGCTTGCTACTGAAGACAAGCCTCTGTTGATTAGTTTGGATGGCTTGGAAGAATTGTCTGATGACTACAATGCTCAAAACCTTTCCTGGTTTCCTAGAGAACTGCCAAAGAATGTCTATATCATTGTATCCATGACAGTTGAAGAGAATCAGGCAGCACTAAAGGTAATAAAATCCACTAAGTAATGACAGGTTGACTGATTGATATATTGTACAATTTTCACAAATCAACAATGGCATGTTCATGCACATGTGTTTTTGCTAGGTCATTGATAAAATATGATAGTTGCTGTACAATAAAAGCAACTGAGGAGTTGTATGTTGGCACGTTATACCAAATATTATAGCACAATTAATCCTACAGAGCTGAACTACTAAGGCCACAGAGAGTTTTTTTTAGCTTGCTTACAAAATTGGTACTTATCAGACAATGTAGAGTCTACAATTTGTTTGATCGGTTGATAAATTGAGCTGCCTTAATCATTTTCAAGGGCTTGATTGTAGGCAATCAGAATCTTGGCAAAAGAGTTGTAGAAATTCTCATAGCTGCTTTTCTTTCACATTTCCTCATAAATCAAATGTCTAACACACACAGTGACATGATCATTCTTTATACAGGTAATAGTTCTGTTTACCAAACCTGAAGTGAATTCCCCATCTCACAAGGATACTCGCCAACTCTATTATCACACCACACGTTCCTATATCCAGAGAACGTAGACACAGGTTGGCAAAGCCAATGGTGTGCTGGAATTTTATCAGCTGATAGTTTACCAAAATGATGCTTATGCAGTTAGGAAGTTAGGATCACCCTACCTACTGATTTTTTTTAAGATTAAGATATCTTTATTAGTCACATGTACATCAAAACACACAGTGAAATATATCTTTTGCATAGAGTGTTCTGGGGGGCAGCACACAAGTGTTGCCACACTTCCGGCACCAACATAGCATGCCCATAACTTCCTAACCTGTATGTCTTTGGAATGTGGGAGGAAACTGGAGCACCCGGAGGAAACCCAGGCAGACACGGGGAGAACGTACAAACTCCTCACAGACAGCGGCGGGAATCGAACCCGGGTTGCTGGTGCTGTAATAGCGTTACACTAACCATTACACCACCGTGATTTGCACGGTTTTCCAGAGCCAAGTGTTCAACAGCCTGAAAGGCAACCCAACAGCACGATATCCTACTCAGTCAACAACTGAGCTCTGCAGTCTATTGGATTAAATCAACAACAAAGGGTTGATTTAGTTCCTACCTTTTGTCATTAGGTATGTCACCTTGAACTATCTCAACTCCAGTAGAACCTAATTTGTCTCTGGAGGTACTTATTTTGCTCCGTAAATTCCTGCCACGATATCAATGACAGCACTCCTTGTAATAGTTTACTTAAACCCAGTGTCGTGTACAAAACCAAGCTTCGGCAATATTATCCTAACCTGAGACCACCTTTATTATGCTACTGCTTAATTCCTATTAACTGCTATGTCTTGAAGCTTGATTGGGTAAAATATATCGTTAGTTCTGAATTTGATGGCAGAATCTAAGTTCAAGTAGAAAATGGGTCAGCTTCTCTTCAGGATGAAGTTTAACCCAAGTTCTTTATTCAGTTATTATTTTGTCTTGTATATTCCTTTTTCTACCTCTTCGCAATGCATACAATCTTTCGATTTGACCATTTGAAATTGGTGAAAATTGTGGCAAAAGCAGCCCGACCTGACTTTCTTTCTTCTTCTTCTTCCCTACTGTTTTACACACAATTAACTATACAACCTCTCCTGACCACCCCTCAGGATTTTGTCTCTGAAATTTGTGACTAATATATGTACATGACATGCAATCCACTGTCTTAACACTCTAATCCAGTGTGTCATAATTTCACAAATTAGAGATGTTTCTACAAATGAGGTTAAAGAAGGTAGTGAAGCAAATTTGTAATAAAATCTCAATTCTTTAAACAGATTTTAAAGGAAAATGGGAATATTCTTCATATCCCACCACTCACTTCCAGGGAAATAGAGAAAATTATCAGTTCTTGGTTCGAGAAAGACCATCGGAAACTAACAGCTGACCAATGGGATTTACTACTGGAAGCTTGCACTGCCTGTCCTACCCCTCTGTATCTCCAGTGTGCATACAGAGAGTCTCTGGACTGGCACTCCTCCACCCCGGTCTCAGACATTTATCTACCACAAAGTCTGCAGCTGTTGTATTCAACAATTCTCAACCGAGTAGAGAAAAAACATGGGGAAGAGCTTGTGAAGAAAGTAGCAGGGTTACTGACATTGTCGAGAAATGGTGTCACATTTGCTGAAATGACTGATCTTCTCTCTTTGGACCAGATGGTCATGCAAGAGGTCCAGCAGTTCCAAAATGTTGCTCTTTCTAAGGTCCCCGTAGTGATCTGGATGAAACTTCAGAGAGACTTGAAAATCCACATAGTGGAGCGGAGGACTGACAACACTCACACATTTAACTGGGCCCATTCAGCACTGAAACTTAACTGTTTGAAGAGGTACCTTACATCTAAAGATGATCAGCTCTCTCTGCACTTGAATATAGCAAACTATTTTTTGGGAAGACCATCTGTCCTCTCTGGAAAGTCAAAAATCTGTGACCCAGTGGACGTCACTGGTCAGCCCCTGGCCTGGGTTTGCAGAGAGGATTGTGAAGTGAGCTACAACTTCAACCTACGAAAACTGAATGGGGTTCCTTACCACCTACTGCACTCGAGTCAAGTGCCGACCCTGATAACAGTGTGTCTTTTTAATTTTGAGTTTTTGCTACATAAGATGTGGGGTTTGTCTGTCATCAGTGTGGAAGAGGACCTGAAAACAGCAATGACACTGGAGAGGTGAGATGATGAGTTCCAGTCAAGATGAGTATGCTTCCATTATAACCAATATCAAATCAGGTTCTTGCTGATTGTGCAAATTAATTATCTCTGGAAATCAAAGTATTTGTGAAGTGCCACATATTTCTAAATGGAAAAGTTGACTACAAATGCCTCCTTTCTCCTGTGAAGTGAAGTGCTGAGAAGCACAATAGAGTAGTTCCACAAATGGTTAAGATTCCAATTTGAACTCGTTTCTCTAAGTGGCAGCCAGCAAGTACCCGCCAGCTATGCATATTTTGTCACACTTATTTTTTTCCATTTAAGATGTCTATATTATTGCTAAACAACAGAAAATCTCAATTCCATTACTTCACTAGCTAAATATTTAACTATGGTTAACATTTATTCTGCCTACATCATAACCTAAATATACAAAGCTGAATGCAATGTTCTTTGGTTCCTTTTATGGTAGTGCCATTTGTTCATGCCTGAATGAATATGCAAGGATTGTTTATTTAAAGTTGCAACACTAACATTTTTATATCCTTCCTGGCAACTTCCTCCCTTTCCATCCTCACCAGACTTCCTCGACTCCACACTGAGTCACAATTTTGTAGATTGCCCTCAGCTCCCTTGTGTAAGTACCTGTCGCTCACCTGTAGGCCCAGCGAGTAACTTGATCTATTTAGCCACAAGGGCACCCAAATCTTTCCTAACCCAATGTTCCAAGACCACTTCCAATACCAGCTGCTGGATAATGATAAGGAGGTGAAGTATGGACTGAATGTGCCTTTCCTGAGCCTAGAATATTGAAATCAATTAGAGCAGTTCTATAACAGTACTTAATAAAATCACCAGACTTAGCATAGATTGGTGCAACACCTTTTTGACCTCTACGGTTTAGAAATTCCATCGATAACTTTAATCAATGGGAAAACCTATCCAACAAATCTTAAAATTTTATTAAGCTGCAGATGAAAAGCTGGATCAATATACTGTACATTTGGCTCAGTTGGCTAGGTCAAATGTCCTGCTCCCACTACACATTGCTCAATGTATTTTATCTTCTATTCAGATGTTTATACCTGTTCTTATTTAGAATGAGATAAGTGACATGAAAGAAGCCAATTTCTACCCACAGCATCACATTGTTGTCCTCATAAAATGGTTACTACAGCACACAAAATCTACTGGGAAGAATCTTGCTGGTTATAGCCAGTGAAGGGAAATGGCGGGAGTGGAGTGATACCTGAACCACTATCTACTCGCTCAGGGGCAAGGGTAGTACCCAATGAGCTGTGGCTGACAGTGCAACTGTATAATTTATAAATGCTGTTAGATGAAAATAATGTTCTCACTGGATCGAATGTGCCCGTATTTCATGAGAGAGAAAGCAGTTCTTCAGTTTTTCAGGACTGTATGCACTTAAGTCTCTGAGCAAAGCAATTTGTTTCTGTTGTGTGGCTTTATACTTTAGAAATAATACTCAGTAGGAGCTAAACATGAATTAATCCTCTAAGGCTTGCAACAAATGGTGAAAGAATAATTTCCTTAATTACACCCACGGCTCCTGGTATTGGAAAATACAAAACAAGTAGGATTTCAGATATTCTGGTGGATTTCAACTCAGTGTCTAGCAATGCAAATTCCATGCCAGGATTTTTAATTATGTCATAGAAAAATAAAATAATATTAACTATTATCTAAAGCAGCTGATTACCATTTTATTTTCTTCACTTGGTTATCAAGTACTTTGTAAAATTGTCAATGACAACCAAACAACAAATTGGGTTCAGTGAAAACATTGTTGTCATCTATTACAATTTGGTTTGGTAATCTAAATACTTTTCAGAGCTCAGCAAACTAGTTGGCAATCACCTTTGGAAGCAAGCTTAATGTCTTCCCAATGATTTAAGGAACTGAACATCTTAAAAATGCAGACCAAGTTTAATCAGCTGCTGAATGGGCCAAGCTGTTCTAGTACAGTTACAACACAGGCTCTGGCTTGACAACGTAGAATATTTCCCAGACATGCCCCATCCACAAAAAGCAGGACAAATTTATTTTGGTTAATGAATGCTCAAGTAGCCTCTGAGCATCCATCAGCAGTGGGATGAAAAGTGTCATTTGCAGTGCAATTAATCAACACACCAATAACCTGCTTACTGATGCCCAATTTGGGTTTAACTGGACCACTTGGCTCCAGTCCTCAATATAGCCTTGGTTTAAACATGGACTAAAGAACTGAGGTGGTGAGTGTGGCTGTCCTTGCCAAAAGATAGCATTTAATCAAGTGTGGCATCAAGGAGTCTTGGCAAAACTGAAGTTGATGGGCACCATGGGAAAATCATTTCAGTGGTAACATTATATATTGCAAAATAGAAGATTGTAGTTATTGGAGGTCAATCACCCCAGCCACACGCATCACCACAAGAGTTCCTTGCAGCAGTATCCATGGGCCAAACACCTTCAGTTGCTTTATCAAAGACCTTCCTCCCATCATAAGAGAAGCGGAGATGTTTGTTGATGATTACACAGTGTTCAATTCCATTCACAGCTGCTCAGCAAATGAGGTAGCTCATGCATGTATGGAGCTAGACATGTATTAAGAACAATATTCAGACACAGGATGATAAGTAGCAAATATCATTCATGTCAAAAAGTGTCAAACAATAATTCCTCCAAAAGAGAGTCCAAACACCTACGCTTGACTTTCAATGGCAATACCATTGCCAAGTCCCTCACAGTCAATATTCTGAGGGTCACCTTTGACTGGATCAGTGATGTAACTAATATTGCTGCAAGAGCAGGTCAGAGTCTGGGTATCCTGTGGCAGGTAATTCACCTCCTGACATCCCAGATCTTTCCACCATCTTCAAGGCACAACTCTGGAGTATGATGGCATACTCTTCACTTGCCTGGATGATTGCAGCTCCAACACCTTTTAAGAAACTTGACACATTACTACTTGACTACTTAACCACCTTAAACATTCATTCTCTCTGTCGCCAGTGCATTGTGTATCATCTCCAAAATGCATTGCACTTACTCATGTAGACTACTCCCACAGTACCTCCCAAACCTACAACCTCCACCATCAAGAAGGACAAGGGCAGCAGGTACATGGGAACTCTCCATGTCTCATGGCATTCTTGGCAATATATCATCGTTCTTTCATTTTTGTTGGGTCTAAATCCTGGAATTCCTTATCCAAAAGTATTGTGGGAGTACCTTCACATCCCAAAAAATGAATAAGTAAGGGTGAATAAAATGTGTGCTGAGTTAGCTATTACTATGAAGCACAGTTATTAAATAATTACTAGTGCATCAGGAACTTTAAAGACTTCCGGAATACAGATAGTACAATTAATCTTGGCATCTGTGCCTTGGAGAAGTCATGTTTTTCTTGCTCATGAGAGGTAAGAAGACTTTCTGATTACCAATTTGAGTAGAGCTATTCATGCTTTTTAACTTTATTGAGCTTGAATCTTTTTTACATTTCACCCATTTAGCAAAGTCCTGGCTTCTGTTAGATGCCTTTGTGTTTCATGTTGTACAGAAATGCAAAACTTTTTGCAACATCCACTCAGGTACCTGCTGATGACACTCAATTTGCAATCTGACAGCTGACTATAGATTTCTGGTAAATGAATTAACTTCCATTTCAATACTATGTGAATGATCGATTTTTAACTTTGCAAAATATCTGCAGTGTTTTCTGGAGAGAACTCCTGCACTATGTCAATATATGAAAGAGAAATGGAGTCAGTTTAAACACCATTTCACATTTTCTGAACAGGAAGGTTGCTGACTTGAACATACTGAGTGAAGCCATACAGTTGTCTAAAAAAGTCTTGCTTCAGGATCCGTGTCAACTGGCTTCACAGCTCCTCGGTCGCCTTCAGCAAATCGTTACAGAAGATAAACCAGTGGCTCCAGGTACAGATGACAAGAGCAGTGGGGGAAAGGGGGGTGGGTTAGTGACTGACTGGATAAATGTGTTGGATGACGTGATATTGAGAGTGTCCCTGGTTAGACCACTGGTTTTTTCTGAGTTATTGTTGCCAGCTGGGATGGGAGCAGTGATGGTACAACCAGTCAGAGAGTCTTCAGCAAGGAATGGGAGAGAGCCAAATGAGTTTGTGTTCCTGAATATTATTCTGAGTTTCCCTGTCCGGTGAAGCCACAATCAGGTTCAGATGAGGATGCTGAGAAAAAAGATTGGGGAAACAACCAAAAAGAAAAGTGCCGAAGAGAAGGGAATGCTTTATCACTGGGTACATTACCCAGTCATTGAGTATTTATTAAACCAGTCCAACATAACACAACTCATAAAGGTGTGTGGCCAATCAATGGTAAATTCCTGGCCTAGAATCTCATTGCTGGAACGCTAATGACATATATTCTGAGATAACTAAGAAAGAAGGGACCAAAAATATAATTTGGAAAAACATCTTGAAAATAAGAATGGATCAGTGAGAGTGTCAGAGAGAGTTACCTAGTAGGAACAATATTTACCCCGGGAGGAATTATAACAGTCAATCCAGACTTCATAGAAATTGGATAGAGCTTTGACGGCAGCCTAAGAGCCTGGCTTCTTAGTTTAACTCTAATGTTAGACAGGTGAGGGGTTTTAAAACAAAAATGTAACTATTGACTTTGCTTTCAGTCCTGTTCATAAATCAAGTAAAATGTGCTGTGCAAAACTCCATTACATCTTAAAGTGTATTTATGTTTGTATCTTAAGTCACAACTTAAATGAGACTTGCATTACCTCTTCTTCAGATGACCCAAGAAAATACCCTCATCTCCTGTGTTTGCTGAAGCAGTGTCAAAGATCTTCAATCCCTTTCCTTGTGCCTTCATTTACCTGCCTACTGCCCCCAGGTGGTTTGCTGTACAATACATTGATGGGTAAGGCAATATGAAACCTCAGACCATAACACAACAATTTGTTGTAAAATATAAAGCAAAGTATTGCAGAAATATAAACAGAAAAATCTTCCTCCACAGATAGCGCC
Source organism: Pristis pectinata (assembly GCF_009764475.1). NCBI lineage: Eukaryota > Metazoa > Chordata > Chondrichthyes > Rhinopristiformes > Pristidae > Pristis > Pristis pectinata. The sequence goes on along the minus strand of NC_067411.1, from coordinate 18,635,948 downwards.
TGACCTGTTAGGTGTTTCCAGCACTTTCTGAGCATTTTCTTTACTGCTCAGGGGAAGCTTAAGACACATTTAAATAACCTGTAACCTACTCTCCTTTTCTGAGAAGCACAACGTGCTTGTCTTGCTTCATTTGTCACAAGAACTATCTTGCTTTAGATGTGCAATTTCAGGATTATCTTCCTCAGCCATTTTTACATCTATAAATCTGAAGGTGGTCATTATTAAGTTAGAAACAAGGAATGCAAAGCAATGCAAAAGCTATGCTCAGCTGGCATCTTATCAGTTATTATATTTTAATAATTAGCATGACTTTTATTCCCCCTAATCTGCTGAGTCTTTCCTACATTTTTTATTTTTATTCCTCTTGTTTCCCTTCATTCTAATCTTGAATGTTTTCATCATTTCCACCTCACCTACTAAAGCTGGAAGTGACTTCCACAGCCTCAAAATTGCCAATCAATACTGTACCCTCTCCATTACTTCAACGGCCCTTCCAACAACATAAAACCGATGCAGACAACTGTGAGCTGAGCAGACTTTAATGTGGATTCACAGTCATATCTTTAATTTTGGATTCTATACCCAATGTTCTACTTAGTCCTTTGCACATTTGTCCCTGGACAGCTGTGGAGGAGCACTGCAGCATGAGAGGTGATCTGTAAATACTTTTGGTACTACAGATGATAAATGATGCCAATGGAGGGATGAAAGCCCTCAGCCTATTCTATCTGCTGGGGAAGCTGTGGGACACAAGACATTGCACACAAAAGCCCAGCAGAATTTTTTTTTTGATTTGCACATATGTGGTTCAAAGAAGCTATGACATGCAGGCTGTCCCCAGGTTATGAATGCCTGACTTATGGACACCTTTTGCCTATGAATGAGCTCCCATAATATCATCAAATTCAAAAGTCCAATATACGTACCTACATTCATTCCTACGAACGGCAGGACTAATTTTCTCTCTCTCACCACTTTTAGTAATTGTTCTTTCTTATCAGTCTTGTGTGCTTTTGATGCCATTCATTAAAATAGTGTGGAGATGTGGTTATCATAACCAAATGAATTTTGTATATTTTCCAACTTACCAATAAAATCAATGTATGGACATCTGTAAATACAGAACCCATTCATTACCTGGGGATGGCCTGTATTTCATATTTTGTATGTACAGTTGCCCAAATCTTTTTCCTCTTTGGCAGTCCCTCAGGATTGAGGATGATTTGCTTTCACTCGGTTTTGTGGGTTCTGCGGTACCTGATGAAACCAATGTGGGAATGGCAGATTCTTTCACCGATGGGACAAGAGATGACTGACGAGGGGAGGGCGGTGGATAGTTTCTGAGCTCCCTTCACTGCTTACATAGGGTTTCTGTGATGTGCTTCTGATGCATGGCCTCAAGGTTCTCTATAATGTCCTAAATGCTCCTTCTCCACTTTGAGTGGTCATGAGCCTGAGGTTCGAAGAAGTCAGTGGGCATGTTGCATTTCCTAATCTTTTTCTGGCTGCCTGGTAATCTCCTCCTATAGCAGAGCTTGGAATAGAGTGTCAGTTTCAGGAGTCTGGTGTTGGGCATGCAAACAACATGGCCTGCCCAATGTAGCCAACTGCTCTATGGTGGCATGCAAGCCAAGATACTAATCAATGGATCACAACAGAACCAATCTCAGTGAAGACTAGTGCCAAACAAGGCAATGTCATTGCCTCAAAACTTTTCTTGCCACAATTAAAGGCCAGTGAGGCTTACATCAGTGGTAGGGAAACTATTGGAGGAGATTCTTAGGGACAGAATGTACTTACATTTGGAAAAGTATGGACTTATTAGAAATAGTCAGCATGGCTTTGTGCAGGGAAGATCCTGTCTCACAGATTTGACTGAGCTTTTTTGATTGTTGGTAATGTACCTGCCTCAAACATTTACTCTGGCAGCTCATTCCACATATGCACCACCTTCTGTGTGTAAAAAAACATTCACCCTCAGGTTCCTATTAAATTTCTCTCCTCTCACCTCAAGGTGAGGTGAATTAAATTTCTCTCCTCCCACTCTACACCCTCTCTAGTTCTTGATTCCCCAACCCTGGGAAAAAGACTGAGTGCATTCACGCTATCTATGCCCCTCAAGATTTTATACACCTCTATAGGATCACCTCTCAGTCTCCTAAGCTCAAAGGAATGAAGTCCTAGCCTGCCCAATCCCTTGCTATAACCCAGTCCCCCAAGTCCTGGCAACACCTTTTTAGATCTCCTCTGCACTCTTTCCAAAGCAGGGTGACCAAAACTGAACATGATACTTCAAGCGCAGCCTCACCAACGTCTTGTACAACTCATTAACTCATTTACTGAAGCATAAGAGAGGATGGATGTTACACTGAACATCCACACAACCAAGGTCCTTTACCAACCTGCTCCCAGTGCAACACACTGATCTGCAACAATGAAGATTCACAATGGGACTGGAAAACATGGACAACTTGCCATGTCTTCAGAGCCACCTCTTGGTGAGAGCAGGCATTGATGATGAAATTCACCACCTCTTTCAATGCACCAACACAGCCTTTGATTGATTGAGGAAAAGGGTATTTGAAAATCAGAACCTCAGATCTGGTACAGGACTCACTGTCGAGTGGGTAGCAATGATCCCTGCCCACTTCTGAGACCTAGACTACCTACGGCAGGCATCTAAAGGCACTAGAAAAATACTACCAACACTGTCTCTACAAAATCCTCCAAATTCATTGGAAAGAACAGTGAACCAATGCCAGTATCCTCTCCCAGGCCAACACATCCAGCATTAACACCCTTGTGACTCACAGTTGCCCAATTAAATCTGTACCATACTGTGATGTTCATGTGAGCATTGCAAACAATTGGAAAAAGTTATCTATTTGAGGTTAAATCTGCAACATAACTGATTTTACTAATGTGGGTTCTTTCTTTCTGAATATTTGCAGATTATTAATTAAAAGAGTGCATGTAGTGATTTAATTGTTGCCAATTGCAATCACACAGGTCACACTGACAGGATTACAGCTGTAACAGGTTTCCAGAAAGGTCTTCAAGCAATCACTGCATCTAGGGATAGGACTCTAAAAATATGGGACCTCAACAGTGGCAAAGCTCTGCGTACAGTTCATGGAGTTGGCAAGAACATAGATTCCATAACTATGTGCATGCAAAATACACTGGTTGCAGTTACTGAGAACAACTCTCTCCAAGTATGGGATATCCATTCCGGAAAGCAGATATTTACAATCAGTGGCTCTCTAGATCCTCCTATAGTAAGGTCAGCACTGGATGGACAGCATTTGCTGGCCTTTTATGATGGAAGCCATTCTGTTAAGGTAAGAAGATTGGTTGCTACTGCAATACGGTATCACAGTAAAAGCACAAGTAACATTTCAGAGGTCACACCTGCAAACCTTGGGTTAATTGTTAAAACATTTTCACAAGCTCAGTTGAGAAAAATATATTTAAACTATCAGTTGGATTGAGATAACTTCAATGTGACTCAAAAATGTGACTTGTTCCAATGTAAATCGCTTTTGCAATTAAACACAGCCCCTTGGCTAAATCATTGGTGGGAACTGTAAAGAAAGGTGCACAATTTCAGGGGCTATGAAGCTGCACTACACGCATGCACAAACCTGATTTAAATTGTGAATGTATGTAAATCTGATTCTGGCCAAATCTCACATGTAGGGAAAATGGGAGGAGGGGGTTAGTGTTCAGGCCTATTGTACAGGTAGATTACATAACATGGAATCCTGGCACTGGCATAAAGCAGATTTCTCAAAGAATGACCATAATTTCAGCAGTGAAAAAGGAGTTCATGAGAGAAGCACGTGTGGGGGTAGAAAAGGGAGTTACGTTCTAGAGTCACAGCATTGAATTCACACCAGCAGTGTAAACTTTAGTGCCATTTTCCAGAGGATCAAATGAGCAGCTATCAGTAGCCACGGAAATCCAGGTTGCTACATAAAAAATAAGATTTAAACATAGTATGTCGTTCCATGTTAAGTTTTTATGTGTTGTTGCCAGTTGTACAGCTGTTGTACTGAAGACTGCTAGGCAGCTGGTATCAATGAAAAATGAAAACTCAGGCAGGCGAGTAGGGTCTTTAGCCCATCCAGCCTGTTCCATCAATCAGTTGGATTATGACTGATTTGCATCTTAAATCCATCTACCATCTACTCCTAATTTTGCTGTCACCATTGCCTTTCCACCATGGGAGACAATGATATCTGGCTTCAGTTGATATCAGGTGTGAAGCATCATGAGAGACACTGGAATGTGAACAATCTGCTGGAAGAACTCAGCAGGTCAAGCAGCATCTGTGGGTACTCTCTACACCCTCAGTCCTGATCAAGGTTTCGACCCGAAATGTCGACAATTTCTTTCCTCCCACAGATGCTGCTTGACCCATTGAGTTCTTCCAGCAGATTGTTTGTGAAAACATCATGAACCCATTGTTGATGAGGTAGTCATTCAACACTGGTGTCATTATTACAACTACATGGAGCATGGTGACTTGTTGAAAATTGAACAGGGTATCTCCAAATTTAGATTTTAGGTTCAAATTCAGTGAAATATTTGAGAGATGAGTTAAACTGGTGGTGATTCCTTCCTGCAATGAAAGTAGTTCATGTTTTGGTGTTCCATCCATCATTACTGGCTCTTCTTATTACTTAGAAGTAAATGCAACATTTGCTTCCACTTAAAGTAACCCCTGTTTCATTAAGTCAACAATTCAATAATGAACTCACTCTGCTACTGACCAAGGTAGATCCAAAGCTGACAATGACCAATGAAATGTTTGTGATTTCAGATCTTTGATCTGTCTAACTGCTGCAGACTGTTGCACCAAGTAAACATATCACCAGAGAATGACCCCATACACAAGGATCACACTGTTTTGGTATCTGAGAATTCTTTGAATGACCAAGTTCTTTTTGCCTATCGGTTAGTACACTTTCTCTTATGTGGATCACCACTTGTGTATTTTCATGCATGTCTTGAATGTATAAATATATGAAAATAAAGACAGGAAAAACTTACTGCTCATCAGGTCTGGAACAACATAGTTCTGATTCTTTAAACCTGTAAATTGGTTTATTATTGTCACATGTACCAAGGTACAGTGAAAGATATTGTTTTGCATGCCATTCATACAGATCATTTCATCACCTCATTACATTCAGGTAGTGCAAGGGAAAAACAATAACAGAATGCAGAATAAAGTGTTACCATTACGGAGAGTGCAAAGCAGGCAGACAATAGTATACAAGGCCATAACGAGGTAGATTGTGAGGTCAAGAGCCAATCAATCTTATCGCACTAGGGGACTGTTCAGTGGTCATAACAGCGGTGGTACGTGCTTTCAGGCTTGTGCCTGGTGGTATGTGCTTTCCGGCTTTATCTTCTGCCCAATGGGAGGGGGGAAGAAAAGAGAATGTCCCAACAGACATGTTCTCCACCCACCTGGTGCCATGGTGACAAAGCTAGGTTAATTGGTGCGTATGTATGATTGGAGTGGGATGAAAAAATTCCTTTAGGTGATGATAAAGAACTCTAAGACCCCACATTGAAGATGATTTAAGTTACAGAATGCCTACCCTTTGTATGAGGTAATATACATTCCAGTCAGAAATTTGTCCTGGTCCCTCCTCAAGGAATACTTTGAATCAGCACTTACCTTCTGAGTTGACAATCTGTCTGAAGATTCTTTAGGAAAAGAAGAACTCCTTACTATTTAACATATGTCTGGCTTTCTATTCGTGGTAAACTTGCCCCTCTAGTCCTCTCTGACCTATTCAGTTGAAATGCCTGGTCCATGTAAACAAAATCTGATCCCATCATTATTTGTTGAACCTCCATAAACTTACCTCAGAACCATAGATATCCAGCAGCTAACTAAGGTGAATTAAACAGGGAATTAATTTTATCGTAATCATGATTGTATGCAGTAATTATCTAACAATGTCATTCTACTCTGTGGTTTGTGTTTCAACAATGCCATGATCATCCAAACATGCTATCCTCCTTTACTGTGACTAAGGATATTATATTTTAATGGTGTAGTCATTACATTGAATCAGAGTGGTAGACGTGAATCTGATCCTTATCTAAAGCATCAGTGAATTGTTTCCTAATTTAGATCCACGTGTGCTGAGCAAACAGTAAACACAAAACGACAATTAATTATATTTCATTTGTTAATTAGCTTTTGTGTTAATTGCTCCGGATTAGATATGGAAATATTCTTTGATTGATTGACAGTAATCTAATAGATATTTGCTCATTTTTGCTCTTCCCTAAAATGGCTTAATCGATAATGAATATATTAATCTGAAGAATAATTTTAAGTTACTACATAATGCATATATTCATTTATTCATGGGCTGTAAAATTTTACCAAATTCTACAAACAGATTTAATCGTCCACATTGCTAACCAGATTGTCCCATAATCTGTCCATGGAGTTTAAAACTGGGTTTTCCTAAAAATGCATTGAATATTATCTCCTGATTTACTTTATTGACTGACTTAATTAACATTGTATTTACAGACCAAATGATAAACAAATCCAACCAAACAAATGCATTTCATCAAATAATCCAATATTCACATTTAGGTGATGCTCTAACTTCGTTCTTATTAGGTAAACTGAGCAGTTGATTCTAATTGATTGGGTTAATATTGCCTGTCAATCAGCAATCCAATAATTGGCCAATTTGCCACATTTATATTTGGACTTGAACAACTTATTACCTGTAATTGGCCTGTTGGAATAGCCACTGGATGGGACTTTTGGAAATTTGGGTGTACTGAACTTTATTTTCTGGCATTGTGAAGGAAGATTTGCTGCCTGCACTATTGTGGCTACATCATTTCCCCTCCTCCCATGTTGTGTGATGAACAAGCAACAGCTGTCTCTAACTCTAGCCACCATATTCTTGCCTGCTAATGGGTTTGGTGGTCAAGGAATTATGGATTGTCTCTGCTAACAGTGGGTGAGCTGTTGCCTTTTTGAAACATTTATTACTTTACCAAAATTTGCTTAGATTCACCTCTGGGATTGGGGTGTAAGGGTGAATGAAACTCCACTAAATCTACCTGAACATTCAACTCAATTAATCTATAGATGTGCTCCCAATTAATTACTTAGTAATTAGTGTATACTTGTAGTAAAATGTGTTTTTTTTTTATTTACTGATAATGGTTAAAGATGTGTTTTTAGTGATTTCTTAACCTCTTAAAGTCACTTGCAGTGTGTACAGACTGAGAGATGTGTTACATGAGAAGCTGGACAAAGGTGTATGCAGTTTATTCAAGGGCTCTTCACAGACTGTCTCTGGGATTTTTGATGAAATTGTTGTAATGCAGACAACAGTCAGTCACGTGAAACCATAACTTTAGGAGTGACAGTCTAAGAGCAACTGTTATTGTTCACAACTAATGTTACAGTGACAAAAGAGCATTCCAAACTGTAATTATAGCCACTAATTGTTGTTGGTCCTTTTATTCAAGGTCTTTTTTTTCTTCTGCAATCACAAAACTCAGCAGGTCAGGCAGATTCTGTGGAGGGAAATAAACAGTCGATATTTCAGGCCGAGACCCTTCATCAGGACTGGAAAGGACAAGGGCAGAAGCCAGAATGAGAAGGTCAGGGGAGGGGGAGGAGCACAGGCTGGCAGGTGATAGGTGAGTCCAGGGAGAGGGGTAAGGTAGGTGGGTGGGGGAGGGGGGGATGAAGGGGAGTGATGTAAGAAGCTGAGAGGTGATAGGTAGAAGAGGCAAAGGGCTGAAGGAGGAGGAATCTAGTAGAAGAGGGCAGTAGACCATGAAATAAAAGGAAGAAGGTGGGAATAGATGGGCAGGTCATGTGGTGGGGAAAGAGAAGGGGTTGGGGGGGGCCACAGGAATGAGGGAAAACAAAGATGGGAGGGGAGGGAGAAGGGGGGGAGGAAAAAAAGAAAGGTTGGGGGGGGGGGTGTTACCGGAAGTTAGAGAAATCGATGGCCTCAACGTTGGAGACTATCGAGGCAGAATGAGGTGTTTTTCCTCCAACCTGCGTCTGACCTCAATGTGGCAGTAGGGGAGGCCGTGGACAGACATGTCAGTACGGGAGTGGGATGTGGAATTGAAGTGGCTGGCCACTGAGAGATCTCCACTTCTGTAGCAGATGGAGCAAAGGTGCTCGACGAAGCAGTCACCCAATCTGCGTCAGGTCTCACTGATGTAGAGAATGCCGCACTGCATGCAATGAATAACACCTTTGGATTAACAGGTGAAGTGCTGCCTCACCTGGAAGAACTGTCTAGGGTCCTAAATGGTGGTGAGGGAGGTGGTGTATGGACAGGTGTAGCACTTTGTACGGTTGCAGGGATAAGTGCCGTGAGGGTCATCAGTGGGGAGGGACAAGTGGACAAGGGAGTCATGGAGAGAGCGATCCCCACAGAAAGTGGAGAGAGGTGGTGAGGGGAAGATGTGCCTGGTGGTGGGATCCTGTTGGAGGTGACAGAAGTTGCAGAGAATGATGCGTTGGGTGGTGGTGGGTGAGGACAAGGGGAACCCTGTCCCTGTTATGTTTGGGGCTGGGGGAATGGGGTGAGGGCAGATGTGCAGGAAATGGAGGAGATGTGGGTGAGGGCAGTATTGATGGTGGTGGAAGGGAAACCCCAGTTACTGAAAAAGTAGGACATCTCAAGGGGATGGCATCCTTGCAAGTGACTGGCTGGGAAGAGGTGTAGTCAAGGTAAATGTGGGAGTCAGTGGGTTTGTAAAAGATGTCTGTGATTAATCCGTTTCAGGAGATGGAGACAGAGATCCAGAAAAGGGAGAGAGAGATGTTGGAGATGGACCATGTAAACTTGAGGGCAGGGTGGAAGTTGGAGGCAAAGTTGATGAAATTGACGAGCTCAGCACGGGTGCAGGAAGCAGCCCCAATGCAGTCGTCAATGTAGCGGAGAAAGAGCTGGGGAGTGTTACCCGTGTAGGCTTGGAACATGGACTGTTCCGGGTTCCAAGACTATTCTCTGCAACTTCTGCCACTTCCAACGGGATCCCACCAGCAGGCACATTTCTCTCCAGCACCACTACCACCACCACCACCCCCCCCCCACCCCCATTCTCCATTTTCCCCAGGGATCATTCTCTCCGTGACTCCCTTGTCCACTCATCCCTCTTCACTGATGACCCTCCCGGCACTTATCCCTGCAACTGCACTAAGTGCTACGCCTGTTGCTACACCTCCTCCCTCACCACCAGTCAGGGGCCTAGAGAGTCTTTCCAGGTGAGGCAGAGCTTCAGCCTTGATCCAAGGATGTCATTTATTGCATCCAGCGCTCCCGGTGCGGCCTCCTCTACATCAGTGAGACCTGACACAGATCGGGTGACCGCTTTGTCAAGCACCTTCGTTCTGTCCGCCACAAAAGCAAGGATCTCCCGATGGCCACCCACTTCAATTCCACATCCCACTCCCATACTGACATGTCTATCCATGGCCTCCTCTACTGCCATGTTGAGGCCAGACGCAACTCGGAGGAACAACACCTCATATTCCACCTTGGTAGTCTCCAACCTGACGGCATGAACATTGATTTCTCTAACTTCTGGTAACCCGTCCCCTCTTTCCCCTGCCCCCTTTACTCCCCCCTTTGTTTTCCCTCATTTTTGTGGCCCCCTCACCCCCATCCTCATGACCTGCCCATCTATTCCCCACCTCCTTCCCTTTTTTCCATTGGTCTACTGCCCTCGCCTATCGGATTCCTCCTTCTCTAGCCCTTTACCTCTTCTATGTTTCAGCTTCTTACATCACTCCCTTTCATTCCCCCTCCCCCACCCACCTACCTATCCCCTCTCACCTGGACTCGCCTATCACCTGCCAGCCTGTGCTCCTCCCCCTCCCCCAACCTTCTTATTCTGGCTTCTGCCCTCTTCCTTTCCAGTCCTGATGAAGGGTCTCGGCCCAAAATGTCGACTGTTTATTTCCCTCCTCAGATGCTGCCTGACCTGCTGAGTTCCTCCACCATTTTGTGTGTGTTGCCCTAGATTCCAGCATCTGCAGAATCTCTTGTCTCCTTTTTTTCTTATGGGTGGCATGGTAGTGCAACAGTTACTAGCTCCAAGGACCCAGGTTCATTCATGACCTTGGCAACAGTCTGTGCAGAGTTTGCACATTCTCTCTGTGGCCATGTGGGTGTCCTCTGGGTGCTCTGATTTCTTTCCACATCCGAAAGAGTTGTGGATGGGTTAATTGGCTACTGTACCCACTTTTACCACTTTCTCTGGCAGCTTATTCCACAAATCCACTGCCCTCTTTGTGGTAAAAGTTGCCCTTCAGATCCACTTTAAATTTTTCCCCTCTCACCCTAACTTCATGCCTTCTAGTTTTAGACTTCCCCACCCTGAAAAACGATTGTAACTGTTCACTTTAGCAATTACTGTCATGACTTTATATATCTCTAAGGTATGCTTCAGGGAAAAATGCCCCAGTATATCCATAACTCAAGCCCTCTAGTCCCGGTAACATCCTTGTGAATTTTCTCTGCTCTCTTTCCAGCTTAATGATATCCATCTTATAGCTAGATAACCAGATCTGCACACAATACTCCAAAGGTGATCTCACCAATGTCTTGTACAGCTGTAACATGATGTCCCACTTCTTGTACTCAATGCCTTGACCAATGAAGGCAAGTGTTCCAAACACCACCTTCACAACCCTGTCTACCTGTGTTGCCACTTTCAGGAAGCTATATACTTGTACCCTGTGGTCTCTCTGTTCGATCACAGTTAAGGCCATCTCATTGTCACCATGCAGATCTCCAGCTCCCTCACATACACTAGTTTTTCAAATTCCTAATTTTCTATTCTTCGCTCTTCTGTTTGCAACAGAATTCTAGGATATCACCTCCTTCCCCTCATCCCAAAGTCAAGCCTCCCCTAACCTAGCCCTGGAGCCATATCTTTCTTTCCTCGTGTTGTCTCTGTGGCCAGGGAACCATAGAGTCCTACAGCACAGAAGCAGGCCCTTCAGCCCACCACATCCATGCTGACCAACAAGTACCCATCTATATGAATCCCATATCTGTAGCCTTTATGCCTAAGTGCTTGTCCAGCTACTTTTAAATGTTATGAGAGCACCTTCTTCCATCACCTTCTCAGGCAGTGCATTCTAGATTGCAACCACCATCTGGGTGAATTTTTTTTTTCCTTAGAGCCCCTCTAACACTCTTGCCCCATTATGGGGAAAAAGTTTCTCACTCTCCACTCTATCTATGCCCCTCTTAATTTTGTATATCTTAATCAGGTTCCCTTCAACCTCTACTCCAGGAAAATTAAACCCAGCCTTTCCAATCTCTTCACAATAAGCTTTCTATCCCAGAGAATGTAGTGATAAATCTCCTCTGCACCCTCTCCAGTGCACTCACATCCTACCTTGCCATTGAGATCCAACAACTGCTCCATTGACCCGATTACTGTCAAACTAGTGACTATCAAACTTGGTCACCATAGTTCAACACCCCTTCATTGTACAATAATGCCACATTGTGTATCATTGTATGAATAATGGAAAGCACTTTCCTCCAAAATTGGCACCTGAATAATGTAATCAAGACAACTCTCGATGGCTGCCACATGCATAATAAAACTAAATGGATCTGGTTACAGATTTTTAGGTAATTGAACTGAAACTGCTCAGCTGTAAATAATGTATCAATATGTTGCTGTTTGTAGCTGTAAGTGATTTAAAATTTAATTCAAGGAGCATCTAACGAATAATTTCTAACAAGTACTGGAGCTGGTATCTGTAACCCATCCACTGCAATTAACAAATAAGTAAATAATTCATCCTTGGAAATTAACCAGGAAGATAAGCCTAACCTTATACCCTTATATTCTTAACATTCAAACATAATCTCCTCCAGCATATCTTTTTGGAACCCTGGCCTGTTTTCCTTTCCTGTACCTGGAGATACTTGATATAATTGTAAATGGCCTCTCGTCACCTCATAAGAACAAGTGGAGTAGGCTATTCAGCCCCTTGAACCTGCTTGACTGTTCAATTTCAATGCTGATTGGATCTATGGCTTTCATTTCCCTGGCCCAGGTACCACTACCCTTAGTTCTGAGCTCAATGTCTTTCATTCTTGGTCTTGAATATACCCAATGACTCCAGGATACAGAATTCTAATGATCTGCAACCCTTTGACAAAACCAAGTTGTCCTCATCTCTGTCTTAAACTGGTATCCCCTAACCTTGAGATCATACCCACCTTATTTCTGGATTGCTCCACCAGAGGAACCATCCTCTCCCCATCTACACTGTCCAATTTCCTCAGAATTTTATTTTAGAACTTGTAAGTTTTAAGCAAAACCACTCCGCTGGAAGGTTTCAGTGAGTCAAGGAGCATCTGTGGAAGCAAAGTGATGGTCAGTGTTTCAGGTCGAGACCCTGCACCAGGACTGAGAGAGTAGAGGGGAGATAAGCAGTATGTAGAAGTGAGATGGAGGCAGGGAGGTGATAAGTGGAACACGATGAGGGATAATGGGTAGGTGTAGGAGGATAACGAGTATTGGCAATAAGGGGTGGAGGGATGGAAAAGGTGAACGAAGGGAGAGAAACCCTGGCTGGACTGAAAGGAACACGGGGTGTGGGTTTCCTGAAACTGGAGAACTCTGTGCCTACCATTGGGTTGTAGGCTAACCAAGCAGAATACGAGGTTCTGTTCTTCTTATTTGCACTTGACCTCAGTTGTGGAGAAGGCCGAGGACAGATGGGTCAGTGTGGGAATGGGAAGGGGGGTTGAAGTGACATGCAACTGGAAGCTCAGGATGGCCATTGCGGATAGTGCTCTTCAAAGTGGTCGCCTGATCTACTTTGGTCTTGCCAATGCAGAGGAGGTCACTTTGTGAGAACTGACTGCAGGTGATATTAAGAAATGACTAAAGGCATTGGATACAGCAAAGGCTAAGGGCTCTGACAACATTCTGGCAATAATACTGAACTCTCTGCGCCCTTGGCCAAGCTGTTCTAGTACAGTTACAGCACTGGCATCTTCCAACAATGTGGAAAATTGGAGGACAAATCCAACCTGGCCACTTACCATCCGATTAGTTTAATCTCGGCCATTAGCTAATGGGTGCACCTCGATTCCAAGTGATGGAAGAGGTAATCGATAGTGCTATCAATTGGCACTTGCTTAGCAACAACCTGCTCACCAAAGCTCAGTTTGGGTTCTGCCAAAGTCACTCAGCTCCTGGCCGCATTACAGCCTTGGTCCAAACACAGATGAAAGAGAACTTTAAAGGTGAAGTGAGAGTAACTGCTCTTGTCATCAAGGCACCAAGGAGCCCTGGCTAACCTGGAATCAGTGGGAATCGGGGGAAAATGCTCCGCTGGTTGGGATCATACCTAGCACAAAGGAAGATGGTTGTGGTGGTTGGAGGTCAATTATCTCAGCCACAGGACACCTCTGCAGGGGTTCCTCAGGGTAGTGTCCTCGGCCCAACCATCTTCAGCTGCTTCATTAATGACCTTTCTTCAGTCATAATGTCAGAAGTAGGTGTGCTCACTGATGATTGCACGATGTTCAGCACCATTTGCAATTCCTCAGATAATGAAGCAGTCCGCATCCAAATGCAGCAAGACCTGGACAATATCCAGGCCTGAGCTAATAGGAGGCAAGTAACATTTGCACCACTTATGCCAGACAATGCTAATAGCCAACAAGAGAAAATCCAGCTACCACCCCCTGAAATTCAATGGCATTATTGTTACTGAATCCCCCACTATCAATATACTGGGGGTTACAATGTGGCTTCAAGAGTAGGTCAGAAGCTAGGAATCCTGTAGCGAGTAATTTGTCTCCTAACTCCCCAAAGCCTGGCCACCATCTACAAGGCTCAAGTCAAGAGTGTGATAGCACACTCTCCACTTGCTTGGATGAGTGCAGCTTCAACAACGCTCAAGAATCTTGAGACCATACAGGACGTAGCAGCTCATTTGATAGGCTCCCCATTCACTCACTCCGCCATCAACACACAGTAGCTGCTGTTTGTACCATCTACAGGATGCACTTCAGCAAATTGTCAAGACTCCTTCAACAGCACCTTTCAAACCCATGACCTCCACTAGCTAGAAGGAAGGACAAGGGTAGCAAAAGCATGGGGAATGCCACCACCTGGAAGTTGCCCTCCAAGCCACACACCATTCTGACTTGGAAATACATCGCCATTCCTTCACGGTTGTTGGGTCAAACTCTTGGAACCCCCTCCCTACCAGTATTGTGAGTCTACCCACACCTCAAGAACGCAGCTCGCCACCACCTTCTCAAGGCCAATTAGGGATGGGCAACTGAAGGCTGGCTCAGCCTGAGAAGCCCGCATCTCTTGAATGAATAATAAAAAATTGACCAGGTTGGAAGAGGCATACATAAATCTCTGCATCACCTGGAAAGGCGGTATAGGTGCCTGGAGGAGGCGAAGGAACAAGTGTTGACCCTCCAATGGTTGCAGGGGTAAGTGCCAGGGGACAGGGAGGGATGAGGAGGGGTGGGTGCGAAGGGATAAGTGGATCAGGGAGTCACAGAGAGAGTAGTCCCTACTTCTAACATTATGATTGAAGGAAAGTCATTATACGTTTATAGCTTAGAAGGTGGCTATTTGGAGGAAGATTCTTTCCTTGTCAGCCCTTCTTGGCCCTTCTCTTTGGAACTACTTGCTTAAGTCTTTTAACTTCATGGCCTCTATATTTTGCACGTTACAAGAAATGTGAGCAGAATTAAAACTTGCAGTAATTATAATTACAGATACATTGTGACTATTTTAAATTCAAGTTCAGATAATTAGCAAGCATCTCCTGACTCCAGCAAACAGGGGTTGTTAAAAGCCTTAGGTAGATTTAATTAAAAACTGAATATCCCATAAGATACTGCAATGTGTTTAATGAGGATAAACCTTGATAGATAATGAAATGTAGGTGATAAGTGAAAGCCTATTCCATTAGAGCCTGCCTTGTATACTTTAAAGTGAAGGCATTAGATGTGATTTATATCTGAAAGGTTCACCAAGAGAGAACGATTATTTTGTCAACAGCATGAGTGGTACCTTTATGATTGCAGAAATCGCTACAGTTATCTGCTAACTGTTGCATAAATGGCGTGCTGTTGTCACTCACCATAAGGGTAAGTGTAGCAGTGGTTGCCCACCACTTA
Organism: Pristis pectinata; assembly: GCF_009764475.1. Classification (NCBI taxonomy): domain Eukaryota; kingdom Metazoa; phylum Chordata; class Chondrichthyes; order Rhinopristiformes; family Pristidae; genus Pristis; species Pristis pectinata. The sequence continues at coordinate 18,620,733 of NC_067411.1, read as the reverse complement.
TTTGCTTCCCTTCCCTCCCTTCTCCTCCCCCCACCAACCACCACCAATGGGAACATCACAGTATTCATAACATTAGTGGACAATATACTTGATATTTGGTGGTCTGTTTACTATGTACTTGCAGCCACTCTCTTTATTTGATCTAATTGATTTTTGTTACTTTGTTAGGAGTGCAAAAGAAGCTATGGTGTTGAGTTCTAAAAAGGGGAAAGTAGTTGCCAAGCTGCCAGCCTGTGATGCAGCAGCGTCCGTTCAAGGGGTGGCAGTTACCAAAGATTATTTCCTTATAGTCTGCAGGTACGTGTTGTATCACACCAAGCACTCGTTCAATAAAAATAAAGTGAAAAATAATAGAGAATAGAACTGAGCTTTGGAGCTCTCCATGGGAAATAATTTCCTTTATTAGCAATTTGTAGTTGTAATTGTATGGCACACATACAAAAGAACCTGTTTATGATCTAACTGCAAACAATAAACTGGTAAAATAATGAAGTCCTAATGGACCTAGACCAGAACTGCTGTAGTTGAGTTAATAAAAACTTGTACATTCTGGTTATCGGAGTTAAAAATAAAAAATGATGGGCATTCATAGCAGGCTCATCCATATCCGATATAGAAAGATGGGCTTTGTTGTTTACAAAATTTTAAGGAATATTCTTAAAACAATTGCATGTTTGCAATCTATTTTATTTTCAGTTTTAGATTGGCCTGCTGTACATATCCAATAATTTCTATTTTTGTCAATGAATTATGTTTATTTCTTGCATTAAGCTAAACTATTCTCTCCACTGTTTCGGTTGTGTGTTTTCCGTAGTATCCTTCCCTAAAAAAGGATATTCTGTTTTCCCAAAAATGCTTGAAGTTGCATTGTGAAGTTAAGTTTTTTGAAAATTAAGCCACAGTCCAAAGAACCAAATTGATTTTCAAGCGCAATTCACTTGAAAGAATGTAATTGGAAACCTTTCTTCTGCTTGACCATTAATGTGACAATATTTCAAAATGGCACACCTCATCCCTCACTATCCCCTACCACTTCATTGAATATCCTCTTCTGATGGAAACTTTATATTTCAAGAGGTTGTCACCATGGGGCCCATGAATTTCCACCCATTTGTGAGGACTTCCACCAACTGAAGTTGGTACTTCTGTTATTAGCTCCATGGAATATCAACATATGATCAATTTCTGTTCATTGAGGTGTATTTGCAAATTCCTGATTTGAAATCAACACCAGAATGAGCTTGAAACCAAAATCTGAATTTCAAGTTGCTGGTGCAAAACTTTGGATTTGTGAACTTGAATGAAATTTTCCTTAATGAGGCCACTCCATATATTTGAATGCTGTGTTCATCATCAGTGATTCTTTTTTCCATTTGTTGCACTGTTATTTCAGGTATCCATGCTCAAGGCTGCGTGAAATACTCCACATTGAACTGTTTGGTGTGAAGACTTTTGCTTATGTCCGCACAGTAACAGGTTGTTGTAATCATCACCTTTCCTTCCTGTCTGTGAACGACTCAGGTTCACATCTCGTGGCACTCTGCTGCTCTCTCAAAACAAATATCTCCAAGATCGTCACCTGGAACCTAGAGACAGAAGACCACAAACACTTGGCCAAGTTCTCCTCGATAGCAATTGCAGGCAAGTGAGCTCTCCTCAAAGTGACCGGGTGCCTATTTCAAAAAGCCATGCTCCTTACCTGTTGAGAAATGATGATGAAACAACAAATGAGAATATCCTGGTGTTTTATTTTACATGTGTTGTAGTAAGATAAGGTATCTTTATTCGTCATATGTACATCGAAACACACAATGAAATGCATCTTTTGTGTAGAGTGTTCTGGGGGCAGCCCACAAGTGTCGCCACGCTTCCGGCGCCAACGTAGCATGTCCACAACTTCCTAACCTGTACGTCTTTGGAATGTGGGAGGAAACCGGAGCACCCGGAGGAAACCCACGCAGACACAGGGAGAACGTACAAACTCCTTAGACAGCGGCTGGAATTGAACCGGGGTCGCTGGCGCTGTAAAGTGTTACGCTAACCGCTACACTACCGTGCCTGCTTTAATAATTAGTAGGTGACATCCATTGGTTATTAACACCACCATCAAGATTCATCACCAGTTCGTGTTTGTGAGTGAGGGAGAGACAGAAGGATGACTGGCAAAGACAAAGGGTTGGTCAGCCACTTGATGAGTTGCTGCTGTAGACGCTGTCTGTCACTTTGGCAATTGACACTGGGCCTTCTATCACATAAAATATCTTGATTGCACAATGGATGGGGCTGTGCTCCCTTAGCCTTCTCTCTCAGGGCAACAAGCCCTCCTATTAGTCCAGGGTCCTTACAAAGAATCTCTCAGAATTTGCAACTGCAGCCCAATCTTAATCAGAGGAGACACAAGAGACTGCAGCTGCTGGAGTCTGGCACAACAAGCATCAGTTTGGGTTTTGAGGAGGATGCAGTGAGACTTCAAGGGAATATGGTCAAGGCTAATAAATAGTCAAGGACATAACAGATAAAATATAGTGTGGACAAATATGGTTTCATTCACCTCTGTAGGCAAAAAATAGAAAAGTAAGATTTTTTTTAACAGATTGAAGGTTCATTGGTGTTCAAAGGAACTTGAGTGTCCTTGTACCTCAATCACTGATAGTTAATATGCAGATAAGCAAGCAGTTAGGAAGGCAAATGGTACATTGGCCTTTATTGCAAGAACAATTGAGTACAAGAGTAAAGCCAGCTTACTGCAATTATATAAGATAAGATATCTTTATTAGTCACATGTACATCAAAACACAGTGAAATGCATCTTTGCGTAGCGTATTCTGGGGGCAGCCCGCAAGTGTATTGGTATTGGTTTATTATTGTCACTTGTACCGAGGTACAGTGGAAAAACTTGTCTTGCACACCAATCGTACAGGTCAATTCATTACACAGTGCAGTTACACTGAGTTAGTACAGAGTACATTAATGTAGTACAGGTAAAAACAATAACAATACAGAGTAAAGTGTCACAGCTACAGAGAAGGTGCAGTGCAATAAGGTGCAAGGTGATCACAACAAGGTAGAAGTGTCACCACACTTCTGGTGCCAGCACAGCATGCCTACAACTTCCTAACCCGTACGTCTTTGGAATGTGGGAGGAAACTGGAGCACCTGGAGGAAACCCACGCAGACACAGGGAGAACATACAAACTCCTTAAAGACAGTGAACTGAATTGAACCCGGGTCGTTGGCGCTGTAATAGCGTTACGCTAACTGCTAAACTACCATGCCTGCCCTATAAGATCCTGGTTTAACCAGACCTGGAATATTGTGTTTAGGTTTGGTTTCCCTACTGAAGGAAGGATTATTTGCACTAGATGGATTGCAATGAAGGTTCACCAGATTAATTTCTGGGAGGGGCTTTTATCCTTTAAGGAGAGGTTAAGCAGATTGGGGCTGTGGGTTTGAATTTAAAAGAATGGGAGGTGCTTTCATTGAAATGTATAAAGTTTTTAAAAGGTTTGACAAGGTAGATGCAAGGATGATGCTTCCTTGAACTGGAGTGTCTAGAATTAAGAGTCACAGTTTCAAAATATGAGGTCAGCTAACCAGGAGCAAGCTGAGAATAAACCTTTTACTCAGAGATAGTGAATTTTTGAATTTATCTACCCAGGGGGTCGCTGAAGCTTAGTCGATCAGTCAAGAAAGAGGCTGATAGATTCTTGGATATTAAGGAAATCAAGGTTTATGGGGCTAGTGCAGGAAAATGGCACTAAGGTAAAAGATCAACCATGGTCTTATTGAATGGTGGAGCAGACACAAGCTGTCGAATGGCCCATTCCTGCATCTATTTCTTATGTTCTTAAGATGTTGTTTGATGTAGTTGCATTCTTAAGTACTTCCCTGCTAAAGATTTCATGTGGCTTATTTAATCAGTGCACACGAGAAAGTCATCTTGTAAATCCATGAACTGCCCTTGCCAGATGAAGCCAATTTCCTGACGTGCAAAATATTTGAATAAAGTAGGAATTTACTCAGCGACTGTCAGAAATGCCCTTATTTGATTGGAATATGTGAGGGAGAACTTGTACTAATATCTTATTAGTAAATGTTAAAGCTCTTAAAAGACTTCTTTAAAATTAACAGCTCAGCTGAAACCACTGAAGAGACCACTGAAAATATTATACTAGTTTCCACAAACATCAATTAGCAATGCCCGATGCACATTCCTGAACCTTGTTAAGTGATTTTGTTGAAAATGAATGTGTGCATGCATCAGACGGGTCTAGTTTGTATCACAGACACTGACGAGTAATTTGAATGAGGTAGCAAACAATTCCGATCAATGGGCACGTACCCCAGCATGAGCCACAGATTGCAAGAGAGAATAGATAAGGGAGAGCGAGGAGAGGGAGTGTGGAAATCAGTGTCAGTTGCAAACAATTCATTAAATATTGTCAAGAATATGTCTAAATGAGCAATAGTTATTTCAATATTTCAGGGACATGCCTTGACCTGCATTTTTGCCTGGCAATCTGTGATGGAGAGAACTTTCTGCGGGTGTGGAACTTAGCTTCCAGGATAAATGATCAATCACTGGCCATCAGTACAAATAATATGAAAAATGCTGAAGGGATTGTGGAAATCACTCCTATGAAGAATAATCCCAGGTGAGCTTTTGGTGTCTGAGGTCGGATTAATTGATAAAATTAACAATTCAATTATTTTGCAATTTGTTTGTTGATCTGTTTTGCCCTCTATTGAAACTGAAAAAGCAATGAGTATTGGGCAATAAAAGGGGAGTAACTGGAACCTGCAGGTCATGGAATGTTTTAGTGAAAGAGTCAGATTCCACATTACCTTTGCACATTGGATTGGGAGAGCATTCTGACAGGATTGGGAGAACACTCTTACAGGTGAAAGGTGCATTGATAATCCTCTCCACTCTACCCTCACCTTTTATAAGGTGCTTTCTAAAACCTAAGTCTTTGACCCAGCTCTTGGTCATCTGGCCTTACACATTTTTGGCTTATCTGAATCATACTCCTATGAAGTGCTTTGGGATGTCTTACTATCATCCACAAGTTCTTATTGAAAAGGCCATATCAAAAAAAATTATTCTGCCCATTTCATAATGCTGATCATGCATTTGCAACACTTGTACAGGTCCTCCCTGGGTTATGAATGATGGACACTCCGTACATATGAGCGAGCGTTTGGAAGACCAGCAGGATGGATGGGGATGGATTTGCCGGCTTCTGCAAGGTTGCAGGCATCTTCTGCCAAGTGGGAACATGTCATTTCCACGTGCCTTTGCTCCCCACCCCCACACCACTGAGCCCACAACAATCAGGGGCTGGGTCAAGCCAGGTGGAGCTGGCAGAACTGAGCAGACCCACTCACTCACGGATCAGTGAGGCCAGTTGGCGGCTATTCTTCCAACACCTGGTCACTCTCCCTGTGCCTGTTTACTCTCTCGTCGCAGCTGGCTTTGTTCATTTCCAACTTACAAACAGTTCAGGTTATGAACAGTTCTCATGAACTGAGCCCTGTCGTAACCTGGGGAACTGCCTGTACCATTTATCCTATGCAGAATGTAACACTGATGAGTGTTACACTCCTGAGCAAGGACAGAGTTCCCCTGGTCCTTACCTTTCACCCCACCAGCCTCTGCATTCAATGGATCATCTTTTGCAATTTTTGCCAGCTCCAACGTGATTCAGCATTTCGGAGAGATTGCTCCCTTCACGACTCCTTGGTCCACCCCTCCATCCCTGCCTACTGCACCCCATCTCGTGCAACCATCAGAGGTGCAACACTTGTCCTCTCACTTCTTCCCTTGCCACAATCCAGCGACCCAAACAGTATTTCCAGGTGAAGCAGCAATTCCCTAGCACTCCTTCCAAGCCAGTGTACTGCACTTGGTGGTCACAATGTGATCTCCTCTACACTGGAGAAGCCTAATGCAGATGGGGGGACTGCTTTGTGGAACACCTGCGCTCAGCCTGCAGGAGTGACTCAGAGCTTATAGTTGCCTGCCACTTTAATTCACCATCCCTCTCTCACTCTGACCTCGCTGTCTGTGGCCTCCTGCACTATTACAACGAGGCCCAACAGAAGCTTGAAGAATAGCACCACCTATTAGCCTGCAGGACTCGATATTGAATTTTCCAACTTTAGATAACTCGTGCTTTCTTTCCGTTGGTATCAGAACAGACCACTTTGCCTGCCATTCCTTTTTCCCTTTTTCTTCCTATGTAGGCCAGTCTAAAGGTCATTACACAGACTGTGCAACATTAGCAACACATTATACACACACACTTAACTACCTCTTCACTGCCACATTATTTCATCCGAGCAGAGAAATTTCCTTTGATCCAGCCACTACCCTCCTAGACTAATTTGTTTCTCTCTTCCTCAGTTTTGATGGAGGGTCCCAGGCCTGAATTGTTAACTGTTTCTCTTTCCACAGATGCTGCCTCATGTGTTGAGTTTTTATAGCATTTTCTGTTTTTATTTCTGATTTCCAACACCTGCAGTTTTTAAAAATTTTCATTTGCTGCTGAGTGTAATTGGTCAAGGTAGACAATTGTTGCTTCTAGTTATACATGTATGACAGGCATGGTTTTCTAATACTTACTAAAACCATGTCCACAATGTTTTTATTGATCTAAGTATAATATGCATTTCTGCAGTTGATCACGGATTTACTGAAACTGCATAAATCTTTGAGCATATGATCTTGACTATAGATGGGGAGAAGAAAATTTACCTACAATTCCTACCTCTAGGAACTTGCATTAAATCGCACTCCAATTATTTTTAAACAGGAAGTAAAACAGGTTCTGTAACAAAAAGTGTTTATTTATTTGACTTTCATATTTTAATATTACTTCTTTTCAGTTATGCTGTATGCAGGAGCTTAAATTCAGAAGTTATATCGATCTGGAACATCAGAAAATCCAAGTATAAGGGGCAGGCAGTCCAAATGGAGAGGGGTTTGGTTGACAGTACAAACATTGTACTGGTGAGAGATACAAAACTCTACATCCTTTCAGATAAGGGCACAGCCACTCATGCTGAAACACCTCGGCCCATTTTCCAGGTAATTATTATCAACAGTATCTTTACATCTGTCTTTTACTTCTTCTCACTGCTCTAAAGCCAAATGATATATATGATCAACTTGGATTGGGTGTAAAAAAAAAGATTACAACTTAGGTGATCAGTGGGATAATGCTCATTATGGCTGATAATGTAAAATAGCTAAAAGCACTGACTTCAACCAAAATGAAAATTGGAAAAGATGTATAGCAATGACCAGGTTTACACCAAATTCTGTCCTTTGCTTTTAACTGGATCCAGACTTGTCCCACCCAAAAATTACCTCATGGAAGTTCAGTCAATTGCTGGAAAGATAGAAATTCTGATCATAAAATGTCAGAACACTGGGGCTTGATAAAACAAATCTGGGCTTGCTTTTGCTTGGCCACTTCCATCGACCTGCACTACCCATTTGCTGTCCAGTTGCTGTCCAAAGCAGAACCTGGATTCCTCATTAATTATGAAATCCTAAACCTCCCTATTTAAAAAAAAAACTTGTTCCTCAAAAATCTACAAGTTTGACTAAGTATGTGGTCATATGCAGTGACTTCTCCCTGTATGGAAATAGTGTCAAATTTTGTGTGGAAGACCTTGGGGTGCTTTTCTTTGTTGAAAATGCAATATAACTAAAAGTTTTTCTTCTCGTTATCTCTGGTTAAACACCTTGCCTATTAATTTATCCTTGATCAGTAGTGTTGAACACCATGACTCTAAGACAATCCACTTTCTTCAACCCCACTCAGATTCAAAAAGGTGAGACTTCATGGACTTTGTCACTGTGATTGAGACCATTCTTTAAGTATTTATAATGACTCCCCTCTACTTTTCTACAAGTTACCCCTCAATGACATCTCCTGAAGATGATCTTGAAGAGATGTAAACTAATGATACCCAACTCTACCTCTCCCAAAATCTATCTTGCTGCTCCAACATGTTGGCAATCTACCCAGTCCTCATTGAATCTCCATTTGCTCCAACTGAGAAGACTACCCTATTGTTTCCAGCCCCATCACAATGAGTACACACTCTACCGATACCTCTCCAATTACCCCTGGCCAACTATTTTGTCACATTCTGATAAAAGATCATTGAAACTTTAGCTCTCTTTCCACAAATATTAGCCTGACCCTGCTGAGTATTTACATTATCTCCTGTTTTTCTTCGGATTTCCAGCATCTCAGTATTTTGCTTCTGTAATTTTATTATCAATTACTTTGTGTTTACTTTAGACTCTCCTGATGTATGATCTTCTAAAGAAAAAATACACAACAAAGTTGACAGGCCTGTACATTATCCCATGTCCGAAACACGAATACAGAGTCCTGGCAGGGGATCTGCTCCTAGGGTTATCTGAATACAGGTGAGGATACACTTACAAGTGACAAATACTTGGGGAATGCACTTGAAGGCTGACAATATGTTTATTTATCCTCGAGATTATAACTACAAAATCTAACAATAAATTAGTCTCCTCAATGAATTGGAGCTTGTTTAATACCAGTGAACTATTAGTCTTTTGTGTAGTAAAAGTGAAACACTGGGTGAACAGCAAGTTCTTTTAGATAATGAATCACTGTTATGATAGGATAAGCTACTTTCTATTTGCTTGATCCAGACAGTGCATTTCTCTATTTTTGTTGATGGTGCATCTTGGCGTGAGTTCACACTTGCTATGCAAGAAATCCTTGAGATAAAGTTTTTTTTTACATTGCTTTATTGTTTAAATTCCACGTGAAGGGGGTCTAGATTTATTCCTGGTAAGAATACCTTCACAACAGATGGCTGAAGGTACACTGGCTCCAGCTTGCACTGATTGAGAAGCTTGTGAAATTTATTGTCATCTGTCGCATGATCGTGGAATGATATCAGACCAAGTTCTCATCATGGATTTTAGGGTTAAATTTTGATCCAAGAATGTTGGTGCTGGATTAGTGTTCATTCACTATATTGGTAAGTCTATGGAATTCGACTTGCCCCACATTGTCTGCATCACAGTGCCATTGGTTGGCAGATTAGTTGGCTGCTGTAAATTACCCCCAGTGTAAGTGAGTGGTGGAAATGTTGCTGACAAGTTGATAGGCATGTAAGAGAGAATAGATAACAGGGAAGTAAGTGGATTGCTCTGAGAGCTGGCAAAAACCCATTGGACCAAATGACCTCCTCCGTTGTCATAAGGAAGTATGGTATAACTTGTTGGGCCATATCATGTTGGATCCAACCCACTGTCCAGGCTCACTGCAGGTGATGCCTGCCTGCCTGCAGTTTTTCCTGGAGGGCTGACCAAGCTGACAGGCAGTCTGCAAGACAAAGGGGCATAGACCTAAGGTGGTCCGCTGCACCCAGTACACAGTGAGGGCCTTTTGATAGTTTGCCATTGTCAAAGCTTTATGAGCTGTTTTTAAATATTTCTGATAATCAGGATTAAAACAATTTTTAGAAAATGTATAAATTTATTTGCCATTTATCAGCCCATACCTAAGTGTTGTCTAGGTCTTACTGCATGCAGGCATGGACAGCTTCATTCGCTGGGGGGTTGGGAATGGAACTGTATATTTTGCAGTCGTCAGTGAACATCCCCACTTCTGACCTTATGAAAGAAGGAAGGTCTTTGATGAAGCAGCTAAAGATTGTTGGGATATTGTCTAGTCCCATATCCTTGAAATGAATCAAATTAGCAGAAGACTGGCTTCTGTCATGGTGGGAATCTCAGGAGTAAGCCAAGATGAGTCATCCATTCAGCACTTCTGGCTGAACATGGCAGTAAATGCTTCAGCCTTATCTCTAGCACTCGTGTTCTGGGGCCCTCTCTCATTAAGGATGAGCATATTCCCTCCTCTATTGTCCTAGCATTTCCAACTAAGTATGACAGAACTGCAGAGCTTTGATCTGATCCATTAGCTATAAAGTTGCACAGCTGTCTATTGCATGCTCTTTTTTTTCTGTTTAGCAAACATGTTGCAGCTCCACCAGATCGGTATCACCTGGCGCTGGTCCTTTTGCTTTATCATCTAGCCAGAGTTAAGCCCCTGGTTAGATGGTAATGATCGAATGATAGATATATTTGTTTATGAGACTGTGGTGATGTACACTTCTGCTGGTGTTCCACAACATCTCATTGATGCCCAGTTTTGAACTGCCATATAGAACATAGAACAGTACAGCACAGGAACAGGCTCTTTGGCCCACCATGTCTGTGCTGACCATGATGCCAGATGAGACTAATCCCATCTGCCTGCACATGGTCCATACCCCTCCATTCCCATGTGTATGCCTCATGCCTCTTGAACTTTTCTGTCGTGTCTGCTTCTACCATATCCCTTGGCAGCATGTTCCAGGCACTTATGTGTAAAAATACTTGCCTCGTAAATCTCTTTTAAACTTTACCCCTCTCACCTTAAACCTACACCCTCTAGTATTTCATATTTCCCCCAGAGATCTGCTCTGAGTCATTCTCTTTAGTGTAATTGTAATGCCTCACAACAGTTGGTCCAGCAGCAGGACAGGAGATTGGATGCCAACGTCTGGCCAGGTTGTCTTGGGCTTCATTGTTTGACCAAGCATGCCTGGTGATAGAAAATCATCTGGGCCGCAAATTGCTGGCAGCTGGCAATCCCCTTCAGAACTGCTGCCTATTATCCAGTTGATTCAGCCAATTACATTGTACTCAAAAACTTAACAAAAACTCAAAAAAAGCAATTATTTTTGAATGAAGTAGAAGATTAATGGTTGTTCTTTTTTTTGCTTGTGGAAAGGGATCACCTTGTTATCTGGAACCTGAAGACTGGATTTATAAAGGAACGGATCCGGCCCACATACAAAGACCAACTTCCCATGTTAAATGGTCTTCCTTCTCACTCGAAGGATGACTTCTACAATGAGCTTCTGACCAGGAGGAAAAAAGGAAGAGAGTCAAGTGGTTCAGTAGGTAAAGATATGCCATGTGGTGTTGTGGGTATGGATGTTTTATTCTGGGAGAGAAGTACCAAAAGTTGATTGCTAAGAAATAAACAAGTCCTGCCATATGTATAGGACATCAGGTCCTGCTGCACAGTAACGTGAAGAATTCTGAAATATTCCAATTACATAACTAAGGTGACTATTGGAAGGAGGTTGAAAATTTAAGGTTGATACAATGCTACAGCATGAATGGAATTTTATTTCCTATATATGCACATATATATATATAGTGTAAATTGAACAATTTACACCATAAGCACAGAATTTGAGGATATAGATTAAGATGTTTTAAATGACATTAGGAGTTGATTATTTTTCTATATTATTGTACATTTGGATTGAAAGTTCAGGATAAGTAGGCAACGTGATATTGATTAATTCCTTCAGGGAGGAACTGAACGAGAAACTTACTGAGAGGAGATAGAATGTTACTGGACAAATAACCACAGATATTATGAATCAATTTTTTGTGTACTGCCGTAGATATCAATTGAAGAACTTCTGTTTCTGCAGCTCAGGGCAACTCAAGTTATCTTACTGCCATGAAATAGTTGTTGGATTATGGGGAATATGGCAGAGTTTATACAAAATAACCTTCCACAATGAGCAATGTTATAATGAGTAGATAATCTGCCCTCGTCATGCTGGAATAAATATTGGCCAGGACACCAGGCCAATAACAACTCTTCAAGGCAGTGCCATGAGATCTTTTACGTCCATCTGAGAGAGCGTCAGTTTAATGGCTCATATGAAAGATGACACCTCCAACAATACATTGTTTCCTCAATACTGCACTGAAGTGTCTGCCCATATCTGTGCTCAAATACGTGCACTACAGCTGGAACCCAAAACCTTTTCACTGAGGAGCATGAGCACCTCCATCTGCTTGTGTCTGTAGGATTAAATATCAATAAACTATCTCGGCTGTGTGGGATATATTTTGGAAAATAAAGGAGAAAATTATTCATGCTAATTTCTAATTTTTGAACAGGCAGATGGTAAATGTAATTCCAATATTCATTATTGGAGTAAGGCATAAAGTTGATCATTACAGATTAGTTATCCTTGCATTCAAAGTATGGTGATCTATATAAGGGCATACAGTCATATGGGAACATCTCTAAAAACCTGAGAGACAGTATCTTAGGGTAAAGGATTGCCTCATTTAAAATTTAGGTGAGGAGAATTTTTTTAACAGTAAATTTTTGGCACTCTATTTCTTGGAAGACAGCTCATTAAGTGTATTTGAGTCTGAGTGATGAGTGTTTGGGCACTAGATGAAGCAAGGGATTTGAGATTAGTGTGTGAAAATGAATGAGGTAGTCGTAGAGTCATGCAGCACAGAAACAGGCCCTTCAGCCGACCATGTACTGTACATGCCAACCTTTCTGCCCATTTACACTCATCCCATTTGCCCGCATTAAGTCCCTGTCCTACTATGCCTTGCCTGTGTAAGTGCCTGTCTAAATGTCTCACACAGAGGGTGGTACGTATATGGAACGAGCTGCCAGAGGAAGTGGTTGAAGCATTTAAAAGACGTTTGGACAGGTGCATGGATAGGAAAGGTTTAGAGGGATACGGGCCAAATGCAGGCAAATGTTACTAGCTTAGATAGGCATCTTGGTCAACATGGATGAGTTGGGCCAAGGGGCCTGTTTCCATGCTGTATGACTCTATAAATGCCTCTCCATAAAGAAGTCTGACAACTAGAATTTCAGAGGATTAAAAGAAGCAATCATCTAACATCCCTAATAGAAAGAAAATCAGTAAAATTGGTAAAATGGGAGATCAAGTAAAATCATCAAATGATTTTCACTGATCACTGAAAGCAGCCAGTGAGTCGTTAGTTACTAACCTAGAGCATAGAATAGTATAGCACAGGAAGAGGCCCTTCAGCCCACGATGTCAGTGCTGACCACGATGCCAATTTAAACTGTACATCAGCCTGTACAGGGTCTATATCCCTCAATTCCCTGCCTGTTCATGTCTGTCTAAATGCCTCTTAAATGTTGCTATCGCATCTGCTTCTACCACCTCCCCTATTAGCATGTTCAAGGCACCTACCACTCTGTGTAAAACAAAGCTTCCCACGTAAAACTCCTTTAAACTTTCCCCCATTTCATCTTAAAGCTATACCATCTAGTATTTGACATTTCAACTCTGGGAGAAAGATTCTGACTGTCTACCCTATCTTTGTCTCTCATAATTTTATATACTTTGATCAGGTCACCCCTCAGCCTCCGACACTTGGGAGAAAACAGTCCACGTTTATTCAGCCTCTCCTTATTGGGGGATCAAAATTGCTCATTCCCACTTGGGGAAAAAATGGGCTGGAAAGGTGTTCAGTTTTATGGAAAATTCATGTATGCAGGAGGAGTACTCCCCTCAATCGAGGGCTTTTATGAGCCTCCTTTAACCCACTGTGCTGCTTCTCCCTATGCCAACTCAAATCCCTCAAAATGCCTGCCCTAAGAATTCAAAAGCAAGGTTTAACGCCACAGTTTCGAAGCTTTTAGGAAGGTCTGTGTTTGATTCCCATCTTATACCGAATTAGCCAATTTCAAATGGTTGCAACAAGCCTGCTTTGGAAAGGGTACTCATCTGAATTATGATTACTCATCTGAATTATGGAACTGGTTGAGGCCAGGAAAGGGCTTGGCTTTGATATTCTCCACAGTATGTTAGCCTTCTGATATCTGGTATTAAAATGTAAAATCGCCAATAATTAATTACAGAGAGTCCCACTGAAAAATCACCATCCTTGCAGCCATTAATTAGTTTAGGATTTATCAACTATAAAGGCAGTGATAGTGGAGATATAAGAGACAACAAAACAAGGTTCAACAATGGACCAGAGGACCTCTGAGTCAGCATTGAAACAAAAGGATGATTTGATTGTGCAATCAGTCGCTAACTGATGTGCAGATAACGATAAGCATAGGTTTATTTTCCTAATTGTGTATTAATGGCACAATGAACCTGTTTAATTTCAGCATTTATGACCCCCTGGGAAAAACGTAATGAGACCAAGACTGCACGAAAGAGAAGGCTAGAAAAGGAAGTGAAGCAGGAAATCACAATATTACAGCAGTTCTATAAAGAGAAATCCAACCCCATTGATCAGTATCTTCTAAGTGGGGATGAGAAGGTAAGATATGTGTTTACTCAAGTGAAAGTCTGCTCCCCAATCCAGACTTGTAGCTTCTATTCAAGATTCAATATCCTGTGACAAGTTGAGCTGAAAGTCGGTGAACACCACAGAGAGATGATTGATTACCCATAGAACGATACAGCACAATACAGGCCCTTCGGCCCACCATGTTGTGCTGACCTTCAAACCACACCTAAGACTATCTAACCCCTTCCTCCCACATATCCCTCCATCTTAAATTCCTCCATATGCTTATCTAACAATCTCTTGAACTTGACCAACGTATCAGCCTCCACCGCCACCCCAGGCAGCGCATTCCATACACCAACCACTCTCTGGGTGGAAAAACCTCCCTCTGACATCTCCCTTGAACTTCCCACCCATTACTTTAAAGCCATGCCCTCTTGTATTGAGCATTGGTGCCCTGGGAAAGAGGCACTGACTGTCAACTCTATCTATTCCTCTTAATATTTTGTATACCTCTATCATGTCTCCCCTCATCCTCCTCCTCTCCAATGAGAACAGCCCTAGCTCCTTTAGTCCCTCCTCATAATCCATACTCTCTAATCCAGGCAGCATCCTGGTAAATCTCCTCTGCACCCTTTCCAACGCCTCCACATCCTTCCTATAATGAGACGACCAGAAATGGACACAGTACTCTAAGTGTGGTCTAAGCAGAGTTTTGTAAAGCTGCATCATTACTTTGCGGCTCTTAAACTCGATCCCACAAGCTTTCTTAACTACCCTATCCACCTGTGAGGCAACTTTCAGTGATCTGTGGATATGAACCCCCAGATCCCTCTGCTCCTCCACCCTGCCCAAAATCCTGCCATTAACCTTGTACTCCGCCTTGGAGTTAGTCCTTCCAAAGTGTACCACCTCACACTTCTCCAGATTGAGCTCTAAAGACCCAGATCAACAGACTGCATAACTGAAAATCAAATAACTGCAGATGCTGGAAATCTGAAACAAAACCCAGAAAATGCTGGAAACACTCAGCAGGTCAGGCAGCAGAGGACCCTTCATCCCAACTGGGAAAGAGGGAAAAGTCAGGTTTAAAATGGAAGAATGAAGGTGTACGAGACACTGTTCTCATCACATCCTGAAATCCACCCTTAATGCCTTGTGTCAGCACATGTGTGCTCTTGATCTCTCTCTACAACAACATTAACATTCTTTCTGGTCCTAGTAGAAAGAGCCCTTGGCCATGTCTGTTTCCTGTGCCTCTGCTCTCACCCCCTCCCCTCTCGATCAGATCAAGGATGGCACTCACTTCCCACCCCACCAGCCGCTGGATTCAATGAATCACCCTTAACTATTAACATCACCTTCAGTAAGATGATCTCCCCCTTTAGCATTCTGAAGGGACCATTCCCTGGTCTGCTATTCCGTCCCCACCAACCAGTTGCGTTTAAGAGCACTCTCCTATACAAGTGCAGGAGATGCAATACCTAATCTTTCACCTCATCCCTTCCCACTGTTTAGGAGCACAAACACTCCTTCCAGGCAAACCAACCATTCACTTTGACTTCTTCCAATCTAACGTACTGCATTTGATGCTCATGATGTGGTCTCCTCTACATTAGAGAAACCAAATACAGATTGGGTGACTGCTTTGCAAGGCACCTTCATTCAGTCTGCAGGGGCAATCCTGAGCTTCCAGTTACCTCAATTTGTGGAGAGAAAAACAGTTAATGTTTCTGAGTAATGGCCCTTTGACAGAACTGGAAATCTGAAATATAAACAGAAAATGCTGGGATATGCAGCACATCAGGCAGCATCTTTGGAGAGGGAGTCTTGATTCTCTCTCCATAGATGCTGTCAGACCTGCTGAGTATCCCCAGCATTTTCTGTTTTTATTTCAAATTTTCCACACCTGCAGCTTTTGCTTTTCAACCTTGTTTAATATACGTGTTTATTTACATACAATATGAACTGATCTTAGACCTTGCATTCTCCTTTAGTCAGTTTCTGTTTATTGTTCTGATCTTTCCCAATCCTCAGTGCAATATTTATTTCTTCTTTTCAATAGTACCTTCCTGTGCTTGACCACCAACTAAATTAGTTTTAACCTCTCCCCATTACTAGCAAAACTTCTGTGAGATCTTAGATCACAGGGATAATGAAAAGAACTGAGAGTCTCCTTTTATAAGTGTTGAGGAAATACCACTATTGGTTATTCTTGGGTACATGCTTGCAGTTGTTTTAAGAGTACCTACACAAGGAAAGCATGAATCTCCCTCATCAATTATATAATGCCGAACACCAGAGAGACTAAAACACAAGAAATAATAGCAGGTGTAGACGTACAGCCCCTTTAAGCTTGCTCAGGCATTCATGGCCGATCTAATCTTTGGCTTAAACTTTATTTTCCTGCCAGATCCACATTATCCTTAATTTCCCTGTAGTCCATGAATGGGGGCAGATTGAAGGAAATGAGGCAGAAAATCAATATTTTCAATATTCACAAACAAGCTCAGAATGAGAATGGTTTTGGTGTTATTCCAATTCTTTAGGATATAATTATGGTATTACAATATAATTACATAGCCATAGAAATGAGATCCAAATGCATTCCTGCTGGTGTTGGCAGAGATTTATTTGTATTTATTTACTGAATATGAAATGAAATATGAAATTTATTCTCCATTCCATCTGTCCCGAACAGGAGATAGTTTGCTTCTCCTAAACCACTCCAACAATATGCAGATCCTGTGTCTCCACATTATTGCTGGTTGGTCTTAGCATTCAAGTGATGATCCCAGCAAACCATAAGAAATTAGGTCTGTATTGTGCCTAGCACTCATGCATTTCCAAAGATATTTAACATTACCAGTTTTGAGTTAGCTTGGCGGATCTTTTAAAAAGAAAAGAGCATTGACAATCGAAGAACTAAAAAGCAGTACGAGTCATTTCCAGTGACATAAGTGAGGTAGGAACAGAAGGGAAACTATTTTACACACATAGATTAACTAGAGTCTTTGTTTCAGGTAATCGTTTGCTCCTACTTCGCACACCATCTTGCTGTCTTTAGTTTGGAGACTGAGACTCACACACACACCCTCGAAGACAGGACATCTATGCTCTTCTTGCACAATGCAGCATTGACGAACAGTGGCACCTACCTTGTGCTGTCAAACTATAATGATGCAGAGAAAGTTAGTTACGTCACTTTGTGGGATTTGTGCGCTGGCAAGGTAAAAGAAAAATCACATTCATTTTGTCATAGCAAGGATATGATTATCAGCTCAGAATCTTTTCAGTTTTTAGAAACAATGGGATTCCTTTTCAATTTGTTCAAGAGTGGATACTTAGATTACAGTGGTAGCATGTCAATGGTTGTCTGACCTCACCACAGTGCTGGATTTTGTAATGTACTGTGGTCATCTGAAGTGCTACCAAGCCATACCAACTAACTGGAGTGAAATGGAGTGGGAGGAGAAATGAAGAAAAGTTTTGAGTGTGTTCCTGAAACTGGGAGAGTAAGGATTCAAGAAGTGAGATGCAAAGGAAAAAGCAGCCTTCAATTAATGGCCCTAATTAGGGAGCTTGTGGTTTTACAAAATGCTGCAAATATGCTATAAGCCAGGCAGCACTGATGAAGAGAAACAATTGATGCTTCAGATCGATGACCTCTGAGTTTTAGGTCTCATTCCAAAGCCATAAGCACACAATCCTAACCGATACTTCAGTGCATTTGTGAAGAAATAAATATTTCAATGAGACATTAAACCAAGACCTGATCTGCTCTCTCAATTGATCATAAAATATCCCATGGTGTTATTTGGTGAGGCATTTTTAAGGTATCCTAATATTGATCCCACAAACATTGCTAAAACAAATTCCCTAACCATTTTATCTAATTACTCTCCCAAATTTGTTAGACTTTGTTGTGTTTAAAATGGCCACCATTTAAATAAGTATCCTTTTGAATACAGTATGAAACCCTTCCAATATTTAGAGTCATACAGCAGGGAAACAGGCCCATTGGCCCAACTCGTCCATGCTGACTGTGTTGCCCGGCAAGCTAGTCCCATCTGCCCGTGTTTGGCCCATAGCCCTCTAAACCTCTCCTATCCATGTATTTATCTAGATGTCTTTTAAATGTTGCTACTGTGCCTGCCTCAACCACTATCTCTGGCAGCTCATTCCAAATATGCACTACCCTTTGCATGAGGAAGCTGCCCCTGATGTCCCTTTTAAATCTCTCGCCTCTGATCTTAAACCTATGCCCTCTTGTTTTTATTACCTCCTCCCTGGGCTTTCACCTTGTCTATGCCCCTCATGATCTTGTATACCTCTATCAAGTCACCCCTCAATCTCCTACGTTCCAGGGAATAAAGCCTTAGTCCATACAACCTTGCCTTGTAACTCAGGCCCCCAAGTCCAGGCAACATCCTGGTAAATCTTTTCTGCACTATTTCCAGTTTAATTACATCTTTCCCATAACAGGGTGACCAAAACTGTACACAATACTCCAAGTGTGGCCTCACCAACATTTTATAGAACTACAACATAACTTCCCAACTCTTATACGCAACGTCCTGATTGATGAAGGCCAGTGTGCCAAACACCTTCTTCACCACCCTATCTATCTGTGATGCCACTTTCAGCGAACTATGCACTTGCACTCCTCGGTCCCTCTGTTCCATAACACTTCCCAGGGCCCTAGCATTCACTGTATGTCCTACCCTGGTTTTATCTCCCAAAATGCAATACCTCACATTTATCTGGATTGAAAGCCATTTGCCAATCCTCAGCCTACATACCTAGTTGATCAAGATCCCCCTGTAATTTTTCATAATCTTCTACACTGTTTACAACACCACCTACTTTAGTATCATCCGTAAACTTACTAACCATGCCTTGTACATTCACAACCAAATTGTTTATATAAATTACAAACAAAGGTCCCAGCAATGACCCCTGTGGCACACCACTAGATACAGGCCTCCAGTCTGAGAAACAACCCTTGTCCATCACCCTCTGCTTCCTACCACTCAGCCAATTATGAATCCAATCTCCTCCAGATCCCATGTAATCTAACCTTCTAGACTAGCCTGCCATGAGTGACCTTGTCAAAGTCCATCTAGACAACATCCACTGTCCTCATCTACCCTCTTGGTTACCTCCTCAAAGAGCTCCAAGAGATTTGTCAGACACTACTTCCCACACAAAGCGCTATGCTGACTGTCCCTTTAAGGGGATCTACTCTCTCCCTAGCCACTCTTTTACTCTTAATATACCTATAGAATCTCTTGGAATTTTGCTTCACCTTGCCTGCCAGATCCTTCTCGTATTCTCTTTTTGCCCTCCTAACTTCTCTCTTAAGCGCACTCCTGCACTTCTTGTAGTCATCAAGAGGTACACTCGTTCCCAATTGCTTATGCACAGTGTATGCTTCCCTCTTTTTCTTAACCAGAGCCTCAATATCTTTCATTAACTAGGGTTCCTCAAACCTGCTAGCCTTGCCCTTCACTCTAACAGGAACAAGCAGGCCCTGAACTCTGACATCACACTTTTAAAGGCCTCCCACTCGGCAGACACTCCTTTCCCTGTAAACAATCTCACCCAATCAAACACTGCAAGATCCCACCTAATGGTTCCAAAATTTGGTCTGCCTCAGTTCAGGGCCTTAACCTGTGAACCGACTGTATCCTTCTCCATAATTATTTTAACTAATAGAATTATGGTCACCGGACCCAAAGTGCTCATCAACAGACACTTCTGCCACTTGCCCTACCTCATTCCTCAGGAGGAGGTCCAGTGTTGCACCCTCTCCAGTCGGTCCCTCTCTATATCAGTAAAGGAAGCTTTCTCGGACACATTTCACAAATTTTTACTATGGTTGGCCCAGTTAATATTAGGGAAGTTAAAATCTCCCACTTATACTATCCTATTATGTTTACAACTAGCTGCAATCTCTCCACTTACCTGTTCCTCCAATTCCCAGAATATTGGGGGGGGCCTATAATCCAATCCCATCAGAGTGACCATCACCTTTATTTTTAAGTTCTACCCATATGGTCACACTGGATGATCCACCAAGAGTACCCTCTCCAAAGACCATTGTTATGTCCTCTTCCATCAAGGCAGCAACTCCCCCTCCTCTTATCTGCACCTCTATCACATCAGTAGCAGCCATATCCTAGAACATTGAGCTGCCAGTCCTGCCATGCCCTCAGCCATGTTTCTGTTATGGCTATAATATCACAGTCCCCAGAGCCAATCCATGCTGAAATAATCCATCTTACCCATTTATTAATTTATTAAAATTATCAACATATGGATAAACAAGTTATATAAATATGGATATATTCA
The DNA here is from genome assembly GCF_009764475.1 of Pristis pectinata. Classification (NCBI taxonomy): domain Eukaryota; kingdom Metazoa; phylum Chordata; class Chondrichthyes; order Rhinopristiformes; family Pristidae; genus Pristis; species Pristis pectinata. Next base: position 18,600,215 of record NC_067411.1, on the reverse strand, counting down.
TAGATTATTATGCAAACATTTGTATTTAGAAATTGAAACTTTAACATTATATTTTTATATTCAGGTTAAAAAACGTTTAAAAAATGAACCCAATGTCTGTTGCACTGCGATAACGAACACTGCTGACCGAATAGTGTTTGGTGTTGTGGAAGCAAAGAGGTAATGCTTGGCTGCATTGTTCTTAGTGGAACACAAAATTAAAATTTCTTCCTTAAAATACAATCCTTTCGTAAGTTTTGTGAACTGAATGTTGCTGTTGGGAAACATCTGTCAGTGGTGCACTGATTAAAATTGGGGATGTATAAGAGGGCAGAATTGGATGAGCATAGAAAAGGTTGTAGGATTTAACTGCAAACCACGTTCTTCAGCTAGGGCCTACAGTGAAACATTAATTTCAATCTCCAATCTGCTTATGACCACTTAAATGGCAGGTTGTACCATTCCCTCTACTGTGGGACCTTCAAGACTTTGCAGCCATTGCAAGAATCGATTTTGGCAACATAAATCCCATCAGAAGCTCTCATGTTGGCTGAACTCTGAACCAGGAAGCTGATGCACAAGGAATGAACTTAAGGTCTTCTGCTGTTGATAGTGGAATCTTGGCCCACGCTTCTAAAGTTTTGCTACAATTTAATAAAGAACTCCAACTCAGAGAATGTGATTTTTTTTTAAACCAAAAGAATGGCACACTAACTGCACACTAAATGTTTAAAGTTTTCTTCAATGGATGATCATAGGGATTCTAAATGCTTGCTACTTTTTGCCATCTTCCATTGCCTATTGATGCTAAGAGATCAATTTAAGTGCCTTTATTAAGCAACAGGATAGAAGTGGATGTAGGGACAGGAAGAATTACTCCACTATATTACACCATTTTATTATCCAATGCAACAGGTACATTTAAAACTAGTGATCCATTAAAACATTTCAAAATTCATGTTAGATTGTGGATAATGCAGTAAATTGCTTTTCCAGTTCTTTGCTTAGATTTTGACTAGAATGGTATGATGGACAGTTGCTCACATATTCCCTGCAGAATTAGGTACTCCAGAGCTTTGAAGATAAATAAAAACCTATATTAATAAAGCAAGTTCTCTAACAAAGCTGTGAACTGAAAACAACATTTAGCCATACAGCTGTCTCCATAAAAAAAATCACATCAGGAAAATTGGTTGCTGGCTAATCGTGGGAAAGATGGATCTATTATGGGCTGGTGTAGCATGATGGATGAAGTGGTGTGTAAACTGCCGTGGCTGTGCACAAGGGATTAGTGTTTGTTTGCTGCGATAAACATTTTCCCAAATTGAATTTGCAACATGATATTAAATTTTAAATAGAATAATTATTTGACATCATATCCTATTAATCACCAAATTATGTAATTTCATACACTATTTACAAAGTGGTTTTCAACAAAGACAATCCCCCTTGAACACAACGGTGAACACAATGATAGTCATTGTACCAGGAATATCAGAAATACATAGCCATTAGATTTTCAGATCAGATTTCCAACAACTATATAATATGCCAATACATCTTTCAGTCAGTATCCTTATAATCATTCATGCTCTGTTTCTAGGTGCCTGATAAATTTTCATTATGAGCATTTTTTGGAACATATTGAAAGGTGACTTGTACATGTAGGCATCTGACATTCTGTGTTCATTGCTGATTATACAAACTGGAGCCCCTCCCTTCCAGCAATGGGACAGAGTATTACTAAAAATAGATTTTTCAGAGGAGACTAGTAGGATATAAAATATAGGAAAGACCTCTTTCTTAATGTCAAGCCAGCATTACTTATATTCTTCATTCTTTTTCTACCAATACCAACAAATGCAACAGTCTACCTACACTTCAATAAGGCCTTTGACAAGGTTTCCTACAGGACAACTGGTTCAAAAGGTTAGAGACCATTAGAGCCTGTAGGATTCAAGACATTGGTAAATTGAATCCAAGAGTAGTAGGAGGCAGAGGGTAATGGCAGAGGGTTGTTTTTTTGGAAGCCTGGGACCAGTGGCACAGAATGATTTGGATATGAATGGGGAGGAGGTCTGGTTAGTAAGTTTGGAAATGACATAAAAATCCGTGGTGTTGTTGATAGCGAGGAGAGTCATTGACTACAGGATTATATTCATTTGTTGGTAAAATAGACAGAGCAATAGCAGATTGAATTTAATCCTGATAAGTGCAATATGATGCACTTAAATTTTAAGAGTAGGGCATACACAATTAATTGAAGAGTGCTACAGAGCATTGAGGAAGAGGGGCCAGGAATATCCCTGAAAGTCACAGCACAAGGTAGACAAGGTGGAGAAGGCAGCATGCAGGACAGTTAACCTTCGCAAGCTGGGGCATAGAATAGCAGGGAGCTCATGGTACAACATTGCAAAACATTGGTTAGACCACAGCCAGAGTACAGTTCTGGTCACCTCACTATAGGAGGTAAGTGATTGCATTGGAGAGAATATAGCAGAGATTCAGCAGGATATTTACTGGGATGGAGCAATCAGACTGGGTTGACTGGCTTAGTTTTCCTTGGAACAGAGGAGGCTGAGGGTGAAAACCGATGTGGGTATACAAAAATGAAGGGCATAAATAGGGCAGATAGTAGGAAACTTTTCCCCATAGCAGAACTATTTAAAACCAGAAGGCATAGGTTTAGGGTAAGGGGTAAGACAGGATCTGAGGATTTTTTTTCCCCCCCACTGGAGGGTGGTTTAACTCTGGAGGTGATGGAGGCAGGTACTCATACAACATTTAAATAACTTGAATTGTCAAGACATAGAAGGTTACAGACAAGTGCAGGTAAACAGGATTAGTGTAGATCAATGTTTGACAGTTGGCATGGACATAATGGGCCAAGGGTCTGTTTCTGTGCTGTGCAACTATGAATCTAAACAAAAACACACAATGACGAAGAGAAGCCAATCATCTGCATTTCCAGAAGTGCTAACCCAAACTGCACAACTCCCTGTATCAACATAACGTTAACAGACTTTGCATTTTATGTGGTCAACACATTTTGACACAGACTACTAATCTTAGTATCTCTAATCTAGGTTAACAATTTCTGATGCACACTGTCAAAAGATAATGAGTTTGTTTTTCTTATTTTATTAAAAGACTGAAAGTGTGGGATCCCTTCAGAAAAGGCCACAAGACTATCCCTGGTTACAAAAACCTTAACTTTGGAACGAACAGTGCAGTGCACTTGATAGATGGTGGATCAAAAGCTATTGTTCTGGCAGGTATGTGCAGCCTGTGTCTTCAAGGTCATCAGGTTTAACTGTGCTTTGAGTTCAAATTTTCTTCTCAACTCCAAGCCCATTCACCTCACCATAATAAGCAGTAGCTTAGAATTAATGATGAATTTAGACTGCAGATGTATGCAAAAGTAATGGTAATGAGAAACTTCAACAAAGGGCAAAGAGGCTTTCTTAGTCAGTATATTTCTGGCCCAGTGAAAAAGGTGGCATTATTGAAATTGATTCCAGAAAAGGAGCCAGGATCAGTGGAAGAACATCTGGGAAACAGCAATCATTAGGTTTAGAATAGTTATAGAAAAGGATTTAAACCAATTCAAGAATAGTCAACTGAAGATAGGCCAGTTTCAATGGGATGAGAACAGATCTGGACTGGAGAAACTGGAATCAAAGGTTGGAAGGAAAGCAAGAGTAATTGTATAATGGCCCTTTAGATGGAAATGTCTCAACTATAGTCACAGTATATTCCAATGAATTGATGAAAATAAACTATAAAGACTAATTGTAATTCAAGTAGATAAATCACCTGGTCAAGCTGGCGTGCAGAGTATGGGAGGAAATGCAGAAACTTGGGCATAATCTTCCATATATCTATAGCTTCAAGGGTGGGCATCTAAGGACTGGAAAATTGCAAATGTTACACTCTTGTTCAAAAATGTAGAGAAATCCAGTTACTACCATCAGGTTAACCTCAGTGGTAAGGAAAGTTCTAGTAACAATAATCACTGTCAAAATCAATCATCATTTGGATGTGAGAGTCGATTAAAATAATTTATTCTGGCTTTCTCTTAAGGCAAATCAGAATAAAAACTTTACCCAGTTAGACACGAAGTAATACAGAGGGTTGAGGAGGTATAGGCATTTACGTGCAATACAAAAGATTTATCATCAAGATTTAAGCGCATGGAATAAAATGGGTCATCTGAGCACGTATTCAAAATAGGCTATGTGACAGGAAACAGTAGCATTAATTCAGACTAGAGGCAACAGTTCAATGGAGTTCCCTCGGGGTCAGCATGGTTCTGCTTTTCTTTATATTAATTACTCAGGTGATTTCCAAATCCGCAAATACAAAACCTGGCTTACTGAATTGCGAGGATAGTAATGCAAAACACTGGTTCAGCCATTACCAAATGTAACAGAAGAAACAAAGTAAATGCAGCAACTGGTTAGAGTCTGGAAAGTTCTGGCAGAGATGGTTGTGGCAGTAAATTCAATTGTAGCATTCAAAAGAGCTGGATAAACATCTGAAAAAAATTTGCAGGGCTATGAGGGCTTAGGTGGGTAGTCTGCACATAGAGCCAAAATGGACTCAATGGGCCAAATAGTGTCCAATCATGCTGTAACCTTTTGGTGAGTTCAAGTGACCTACCCAATTCTCAGTTAATACCTAGGTATAGAATGGTTTCTTGGCTGAAGTGCAAGCAGAACTAGTCTGTGTACCTTACAATTTTCTTCATTATCTGCTGTGAAGTACACAATAAGATTTGTTATTGAATGCAACCCATAGTAGTGAACTACATGCACTAACTTGCAATTCCTTACCAGAAAAATACAGGTCCAGCACACTACACAAAAATACCACTATCAAATTTTTAACAGCTGTTAATTATTTGCATTGCATTAAATACCTAGTTTACCAAGGACAATATAGGGAAATGCAATGTGATAGAAATTCAGTATAATGGACTATGAAATAATAAAAATGTAACTTCAAACTTATGGTTCATCAAATAGCTTGAAATGTACTCAATTCACAAGGAACAAAGTAGCAAGGTGTTATCAGGGAACTCGTATCCATCTTAGTGCCACTGAGAACAATACTGACAGTGAAATGGTAATGCCATAGAAAAAGTGCTCCCTCAAATGGAAAGGGAGAAGTCAGTGTAACCCTCATTAAACAAAGAGGAAAAGAAACATTCTATTTTAATAAAGCTTGATATCATCTCACCCTCAGAGAAAAATTGCCATTTTAGTCTTTCTGAACCATTGGTGATATATTGACCTTGGGAAGTAACTACATCTGCCAGTATCATACATACTTGTTTAAGCGAAGTATTTGCAGTGCACTAACTCCCCCTCTCTTTTGCTCTAGGTGATGTCAGTGTATGGGATCTAGATGGTGGCACTGTACTATCAATTTTTACTCCTGACAGTGCCATTATAACCATGACTCTAGCAAATGAAGGCAACCTTATTCTTCTTGGCATGAGCAACAACCCTGTCCTCATCACCTTAAAGCTGACATCGAAGAATAAACTTCAATTAAGTTCAGAAGTAAGAGATATGTTTGGAGAAGCATCAAGTAGCAGTGAAGACGATGATAAATTACAATTAAAATCACTGACTCAACCAAGTCCAAGTGGAAACTGAAATCCTAGTTGGGCTGCAAAGAATCCATTAAAAGATCTGTGAAAGTTGATACCATTCAGTAGATATTACTGAATTTTGCAAGGTCTACTAGCCCAAGAATTCCCACTTATACTGAAACAGAAAAAGATTCCATTTAAATGTATGTGTTACTTAAGAGTTGCTTTCAATACCAGAATTCTATGCTTTCTGAATGAATTCTCACTGTTTGATATCTTTTCATTACCAGATAAGAACTATTTATTCCAAACAACCTGTAAACATTGTTCGTAATTAAATGTCACTATTCAAAGTAATGTCAAATAGTTAATTCAATCTTCAATTCTATTATTACTGAACAGATTAGCACTACAAAAGATCATTCACACTATAATTTTCAATGGAGCAACATTGACTATTTTATTACACAATGCCCCAACTTGCAAAGATAACCATTTTCCATTTCCTCATCTTCATATTTTATAGTTTAATAAAACCATTGTTTGACTTGTATAGTTATCATATAGTATAAAAACAAAAAACCTACTGAAGTCAGAATTCACAAAAAAACTTGTTTAAGGAGACATTGTAATATATTCTAGCTGTTCAGAAAGTTTAATTTCTGGAAAATTTAATCTGAAAACTGCATTCTAAATGCTTAAGTTTTGCAGACCAAGTGGTTTGCATCCTTTTTTGTACGCAAATTCATGCTTTGCAGTGAGTGACATGATCAACGCTCATGTCACTCACTGCAAAATTTCACATCTGTTTACAAGTTACTTAACATGGCACACAATTTCCTTTGGATTATTTACAACAGTAATTACTTTTATGTGGACATGATGTGTGCTTCTTTCTTTCCTGCACTACTGAATATCTGCAACTTGATGGACTGTTGAGTAGGGGCAAGGATGTCACAATCAATACATGCTACAATTTGCTGACTACTCCAAAAGGTGCACTGAGAGGCAACTATAGGCCTCTCCCTTATTTACCTACTGGGGAGACTCCTTGCTCAGATCACAAGAGTAGCCTATCCAAGATTGGCTACTTGACAGTCTAAGACAGAATTGAAACATCAGCATTGCCCTCTTATAACACAGCAATGCTCAAAGGCTTCACGTGCCTTTTGCATTTTGTATTAGCTGTGAAGAACCTATTTAGTCTCAAGGTTTGCTGAGTCTTGGTGGCCTGTGGTGATATTCACTTCTTATTTCATACTTTATTGTACTTTCTCTCTATAATCGCTGCTGAGAATTTATCATTGAAATTTTCAAACTTAAATTATTGGGGGAAATGATATTTTCATAAATAAAATTTACTTAGGTCTGTTGTGTTTTTACACTGAAATGTTTCAGTCATGTGTATTATTTTCAGGAATTACAACATAATACTTTAAGTGGAATTTTGAGAATGTGGGAAGACCAGATAGAATGTGATCTATACTAATTCAAAGCTTTACAATGTTCAGATTCGCAGAGTGGTGTTTATGAACCTTTCATGGTTTCGCTCTGTGTTCTACCTTCTAATCTGTTCCTTGTCCCATGACAAGTGAGCCAACTTTTGGGATCTAAACAGACCATCCATTTTGGAATTATCAATCTAAATTTTGTCTTTATTCTTAGTGCTAGTTTAAGCACAGCATTCATATACTTACTGTGCTTCCGTGAAGTGCCTTGGAATCTTTTCCCATGTTCTTGGTGTAAGCCTTCACTGGCAAATTTCCCACTTAGATGAAGCAAAAGACTAGAAGTTCCTGACTCATTCCCCATAACCTGTCCAGATTCACATCTTGAAGGATGTTCAGCTTGTCAAATGACATTACTTGAAGGCTAATTTAAAGACGCAAATACAGCACCAAAATTTGGAACCAGTTCTACGTAGAATACATTTTAAAGTTTTAAAAAGCAATGTTATTCAAAAGTATTTACACTGACAGAATATCCTTCATGTTCCCGCAACATCGTAAAGGATTCACTCTAGATGGATCATATTTTTGAACAGAACTTAAACATACATTGAAAGGTCAATTGAGAGAAATCTACTTTGTGATGGTGGTAGTGAGGTATTAATGTTGGTCAGGATACAGAGATCTCTCTGCTGCAAGCAGACTGTTAATAGACCTGTGCCAAAAACTGATGCTTACTCCCCAGGTGTCTTACTTCAGTACAAAATATTAACTTATTAATATTAAAATATTATGGCTTTAAAATCTGTAAGATATTCTAATACTGTACCATAAGGAGCACATCTATATTTGCGCTAAGACCAAGTTAAAGGACTACAAGCTGTACTACAGTTACAAACTATTATCATCCATCTTCTACACCCATTTTACTATGTGTTTACAATTAGCTTACGATATTGTCTACCACTACCCACAATGTTCTACGTTCTAATGCAAAAATAGTATCATCCAGGTTAACTGTTAGAGCCCTTCTATACATTAAACCACTGGCCCAAAAAGATCCAAATTGAACCACATTTTTGCTCATTTAAAAGCATTTGTTCACAAATGTGCATGAGTCAAAATGCATTAGTGAAAATTCAGCAATGTTTAATACTACAGTAAAAATTGCATAGCTTCAAATACAATTTAAGCCAATATGCTTATACATGATAGAGATATGAAAATCTTAAAATTTGAGGCAAGCACTATCTTGACCTCCTATCTTTTTTTGATTTCTCTATGCATTTGTCCATTGTCTTTTCAGTATCACCTCTGCATTTTGGACAGTACCATTTGCCTTTGGGTTTATATGTTAATCCTACACAAGAAAAATGAAACCATTCAATTGGGCATTCTTCATTATCGCATCCTATCATTTCACCGTAAGACACCTGGTTGCAGAGGCAGTAGGTGGGTTCATTGGGATCAATCGGAAAGTCAATAGGGGAGACTTCCCTTTCTGGTCTAGTTTTAGAGCGTTTCTTTTTTGCAGATTTTGATTTCTTCTCTTTGGGCTGCTCCTCTCCCTCTTCAATTTCATTACCAATGTGACACAATTCACGGTTTTCACTATTTTTCTGTCTACGTGGTCTTCTGGAAGGCCTTTCTGTTTGACTTATCTCTGTTTTGACCTTCTCTATAGACTTGTCATGTTCGTTTGGGTCCTCAAAGCAATCCGAGTGACTATCCATCTGTCTCGCACAATTCTCTACTTGCTCACTCATTTGTGTCACAATCTGAATTTTCTCATCCCCCAACTCTTGGCTGTTAATTAATGCTCTCTGGAGATGATGCAGCAGCCGTTTCCTTTGAGCAATGTCCATTTCTTGCTTATATTTTTCATAAGCATCATCGAGCTCCTTTAAAACTTCTGGAAGAGGGAAATAAAAGCCACATTTGCAAAGGAATTAACAGGATTCAACTTTCAGTACTCTGATCAGTTCCCAGCATCAGAAACTCAACTCAATAAGCCACAGATATTTCTACTGCACAGAAGCTCCAAAAGAGACAGTGAAGAATGAGATCCTTTTTAGAACACATTTTTGATGACCATTATAATGTGTTACATTAACATTAGCTGATCTGTCATTACCTTAGGCCAAAAGCTTTTTTATACTGAATTAGCAAAATTGTAGCAAAGTAAACCAAATAAAAATCAGACCAAGCAGCATTGAGGAAAATTGCAGAAAAACATTTGCTCATGGGCTGAGCTGTTAGCACCAAATCATTCACTGACCATCTCAGAGATTCAAGATGGTGTCAGAGTTATATAGCATGGAAAATGGGCCCTTCAGCCACTCACCCATGCCAACCCAGGTCCCCATCTGAGCTGGTCCCGTTTGCCTGAGTTTGGCCCATATCCTTCAAAACCTTTCCCATCCATGTATATGTCCAAATGCCTTTTAAATGTTGGAATTGTACCTGCCTCTGCCACCTCACTCCATATACCTACCAGCCTTTGTGTGAAAAAATTCCTCCTAGATCCCCTTAAATTCCCCCCCCCCTCTCTTCTTATACCCATATCCCCATGCCATCTACTTTTAGACTCCACTGCTCTTGGAAAAAGGTACTGAGCATCTACCTTATTTATGCCCTTCAAGATTTTATAAAGCTCCAAGGTCACCACTTAGCTTCCTTTGTTCCAGGGAACAGTCCCAGCCTATCCAAATCTCTCCTTACAACTCAAGTCCTCCAGTCCTGGCAATATCCTTGTGAATCTTTTCTGCACCCTCCCTAGATTAATCACATCTTTTGTATAATATAACAACCAGAAACGCACACAATATTCCAAGTGTCATCTCACCAAAGTCCTACACAGCAGTAACATAACGTCCCAATTCTAGTACACCATACCACGACCAAAGGCAGGTGTACCATATGCCTTCTTCACCACCCTGTCTGTGTCACCACTTTCAGAGAACTATGTAGCTGTACCCTTAGATCTCTGTTCTACAACACTCCAAGGATCCTGCCATTCATCGGGTATGCCCTGCCCTCATTTCCCAAAATGCATCACTTTACACTTGTCTGAGTTAAATTCGATCTGCAAGTTCTTTGCCCAATTTCTCAGTTGAGCTAGATGCTGTTGTAACCTCAGACAACCTTCTTCACTGCCTACTACACCACCAATGTTGGTGTCATCGGCAAACTTACTAACTGTGCCTATTACATTCTCAATCAAATCATTACTATAAATGACAAATAATATGGAACCCAGCATCAATCCCTGTGGCACACCACTGGTCACAGACCTCCAATCTGAAAAACACCCCTCCACTACCACCCTCTGACTCTCTCCACCAAGCCAATTTTGTATCCAATTGGCTAGCTCACCCTGGATCCCATGTGATCTAACCTACCAGACCAGCCTACCATGGGGGACCTTGTCAAGAGCCTTGCTAAGGTCCATGAAGATAACGCATCCTGCCCTCATCAATCCTCTTGATCACTTCTTCAAAAAAAAACTCAAGGCTCACTTGTGGCAAGCTAAATTGTTGCAATTTCTGGTGTGGAAGTACTCTCACCATGCCGTCATGGGGAGGGAGTTCCATCTTTTCAAATCAGTAACAATGAGGGACGGTGGTTTATGTCCAAGTCAGAGTGGTATGCGATTTGGTAGGAAACAGAAGTGGTGACGACCACGTGCATCTACCATCTTTGTTTTTCCAGGTAATAGAGGTCAAGGGGGCGGGAGGTAGTACTGAAAAAACCTTCAGGGCACTGCACAGCGCAGCCACATTGTGGAGTAAGTGAGTGTTTGAAGTGGAAAATGAAATGCCAATTAAGTGGTCTACTTTGCCTGGGTCTTCCTGGATTAAGACACAGTCACTTCCCATTATTGAGTAGTTTCAGTTGAGCTGGACACTGTACAATTGTTGGCCAATATTCTGACTTTTGACCTGAGAATGGAGGAAGGAACAATGAAGCAGCAACTAAAGAAAGTCACAATCCTCTTGTGTTGAGTGCAGCTCCAGCCAGAGAGTTTTCCCTGATTCTTAACTACTTCAATTTTACTAATTATTACTTCAATGAAACACTGTCAAATGTTACCTCCTCGTCATTCTCATTTCAACTATGCAATTTAGCTCTCTTTAGCTCTGAGAGCAATCCTAAAGGAAGCACCACAGTGAACAAATCCCATTTTGGTAGCAATGCCAGCAACTTTGCCATTGATGGAGATTAGGCTAATGGACTGGTAATTGGTTTGATTTATATTTTATTTAACTAAGAACAGAACTGAGATACTATACATGTCAAAAGGTTGACTATATCAACAGCAAAGGCCAACAGGAAGCAGAAAACCAAGAAAGGACAATAAATTAAACTTCATTTTTGGAGTATTGAAAGTGGTCGTCTCCTCTATGTCCATGAATTCTAAGCTCATTTGAGAACAATATTTTCTAGCACTATAGACTATAACATGCAAAAAGAGTTATGGTCTTTTCTCTAGAAAAGCATTTGAGGAGTGACCTATTAGAGGCCAATAAGATTGCAAAATGGTTTGATAGGATGGATGAAGTGTTTCCAATTGCGGGTACAACAACGACTTCATTTTTGGGAAGGGCTTGGGCTGTACGGGATGGGTGCACAGCATTACAAGATTACCTATTTTTTTTAAAGAGGGAATTCAGAAAAAACTTTCACCTGCCACTGTCCTCCAACTCCACCCGTGCTTCTCTCCCCTACCTGGCATTACCTGCCTGTCATTTTACAACCCTCCTCAGTCCACCAATCACCTCGGAATCCTTTCTCGCCCCTTCTCTTTATACTGGTCATCTCGTCTCTCTACTCTCAGTCCCTATGCAGGGTTTTGACCCAAAACGTCAACAATTCCTTTCCTCCCACAGATGCTGCTTGACCCGCTGAGTTCTTCCAGCAGATTGCTTGTTGCTCCAGATTCCAGCATCTGCAGTCTCATGTCTTCAGAATAAACTTTACCCAAAGAGCACACAAGACACAGACTTGCTATCACAAGTAGCAGAGGCAAATAGCAAGGATACATTTAGCGAAAATGCAGAAATAAGGATGCAGTGATGGGGTACACAAAATCACAATAGTTACAGCAGGGAATGAGGCCATTCTGCCTGACGTCTGTACCAGTCCTTCGCAAGAACAATCCAGTCACATTCCCCTGCTCTCCCCGTTTGCCTATGTATTCTATCTTTTCAGATTCTCTCCATTCACTCACCCTCCCCCTACTCTCCCTCCCCAGGCTCAAACCTTTCCACTCCTACCCCTTCTAGCCCCCCTCCCCAGCCTGGAGCACTCGCTCCATCCCCTCCTCCCCCGGAACACACTAGTCGGCCTCCTCCCGCCACCTCACCTCCCCGGGACCTCCTCACCTCACCTCTCAGGGGTCTCCTTCCCCTCCCCTGGCCCCCTTCCTCTATCCCCTGGCCCCCTTCCTACCCGCCCTAACCCCCCCTCCTCCTCCCCCCTCCCTCCCATTGCTCCCTTCCTACCCGCCGTAAACCCCCGCCTCTCCCTTCCTCCCTCCCCTGGCCCTCTTCCCCTCCACTCCCACCCCACCCTCCCGGATTCCTCTCACTCACCGCGGTACCGAGTGTCGATCTCCCTCAGTCGGGATACGCTGCGCTGCAGTTCGAGCGGCAGCGTCTCCACACTTTCCAGGTAATCCTCCACGTAGCCGGACACCCGCGGCCTGTGGCACTGGGCGAGCATAGTGCGGGCAGGAGAGCGGCGGCGGCCTCCCTCCCAGCCAAACCGACCAACCGGCTCCACGCTTGCGCACTCGCCCGGCCAGCCCCCAGACCACGTGACTCCATCCACTTGGCGCCTGCGCACTGGCGAGGCCTACATTCCGTTGCGGTTTCCTTCCCAGGCAGCGAGTTTCCAGATCATTGGTGCGAGAAGATTTCTTGGTTTGAAACGAGCGGCCGCGGCGTTTGGTCGGTGCTCCCAAAAAGTATGAAGCATCCTGAGAATGAGCCCCGTCCTGTTCATGTACGCATGCTCGGTACATTACCTGCGTAACTATTGGCTCTGACAAGTGCTGGTGCGTTCTCGCGCGCTCAGTCCGGGGACGTCTTAGCGCCGAGTGCGAGCGGGCATTAACTTGTCTGCACAGCTACTCGCCCCTTAGGGCTGGGCACTCGCTGCCCGTCGGGTCCGGGGACTTTCCCCTAGGCGTAGTAGGAGAGAAACTATCGTTCTCCGTGGGTAGCCTAGAAAGCAGGTCTTCAGAATGCTCTGAGCAGGGATGAACAGGCAATGGTATATATACCACCAACAGCGGAAACACTTTTACATTAGGGTGGTTGCTGCAATTGCATATGGAAAGAAGTAATAATTGAATTAACGTTTATAAAACATGTTCTCTGCTGCATTTATTTATCCGTTATGCAGGAGCTAGAAAACTTTAGCATTATGAATAAATTATGCTAATTACCTCTGCTGGCAGCAAAACAAATTCATAACTGCAGTTGGAAACAGTTAACCAGTCAGCAGCTGAAACAAACGCTGACAAGGGGAGGAAGGAAACTAAATGATTATAAATGAATAGAAGTGGGTAATGTATTAAAGTGTCTGAAAGAGACCATGACTGAGCAGCTCGCGAGAAAGGACCCCTTGATTACATCAACAGAAAAGGCTAATGGGAAGCAAAAAACCAAGAAAGGAAAATTAAACTTCATTTACGGGATGATAAAACTAGACATCTCCTCTATGTCCATGAATTGCACATTTGTGAACAATATTTTATAGCACTATAATCTATAACATGTACTCCATAATCAATGAAAAAACAGCTAGTCATTTAGAGTGGTTTAATATAATAAAATCAAGTCAAATGGCATTATAAAAGATAAGTTGCCAAATCTGCTTGAGTTCTTTGAGAATGTATTAAACCAAGTCAATAGAGGGGAAACCTACAAATGTAGTGTATTTGGATTTCCAGAAGGCATTTAACAAGGAGCCACATAAAAGGCTGATGCACATGGTATTGGAGGAAGTGTGTTAGCTTAGACTGAAGATTGGCTATTTCATCGAGGACAGAGTTGGAATAAAAAGATCTTTTATTCAGCTTTAAGGATGTTCAGTGTGAAGCAGAGCATCCCAAAGATTAATTCTTGGCCTCTCAATTATTTACCATTTATATTAATGAACTGAGGAGAGGGGGCAGAATATGGGGTATCCAAGTTTGCCGATGATATGAAAATAAGCCAAAGAGCAGGTTGCAGTGAGGATATTTTGACTCTGCAACAAGATATAGATAGAGTGGGTGAAAACATGGCAAATGGATTTTAATATGGGAAAGTCTGAGATCATGCACATCGATAAGAAGAATCTAAAGGAAGACTATTATCTAAGTAGAGGAAGATTGCTGATGAGTGACATACAGAGGAATCTAGGTATTCCGTGTGTCTATGCCCATGGAGATATCTAATACATTTTATTAATGATATGGTCTAGAATTTCACTGCCCATCACTGAATTCTCCAACTGCAATGTCCACTTCCTTAGTGAATATAGAATTATTAATTTAAAAGCTCAATTCCACTGGCTCTTGACCTTAATATATTTATAAAATGCTTTTTGATTTTCCTTAATCATGTCCACCAGTGATATTTCATGGCCTTTCTTTGCCCTCCTAGTTTCAGTTCTTTATACCTTCCATAAGCTTCCTTTATTCAGCCCTCAATATACCTCAACATCCAGGGTCCCTTGGAATTGCTGTCCTTACCTTTAACTCTTATGGGAAAATATTGGCCCTGAACTTCTCATTGTTCTGCTTTAGAATGACTCCCACTTGTCAAATGTCATTCTACCTGCAAGTAGGTTTTCTCAGTCTACTTTTGCCAGGTCATGTCTTAAGATATTGAAATCATGTTTCCCCAATTTACCACCTTAATTTCTGGATCATCTTTATCCCTTTCCATAACTACCTTGAAGACTAGAGTTATGATTACTATCTCCAAAATGCTCACACTGACACTTCAACTACTTGCCCAGCTACATTCCCCAAGACAGGTCCAATTCCAATAAAAAACTTCATCACAAAACCACCTATTTCTACCTGCGTAATTTCTGTGTTCTGCTTTCAGAAAAACAATGATTTCAATGAATCAATCTAATGTTCAAAGAATGTGTTCTGAAATGTAATAAACATACACTTTATTACTGCATTTGAAACTGATACTATTTTATTTGCACATTTACATGAGAAATTGTGTGTCATTATTTTGTTTAAATCAATCTCAGTCCCTGTGTATTTTCTAGTGGTCTTTCCAAGCTATACTGGCTTCTCAGCATTTTTCATGAGCCTCTTCTTAAATTTCAAATCTGTCCACTGGTGTATCCCCACTCCAAAGCAGAAAAATGCTGGAAGCATTCAGCATCAATAGAGGAGAAACAGAGTTAATATTTCAAATCAATGGAGTCCTCAGTCAGCTGTTTCTCTCCACTGATGCAGATTGGCCTGCTGAGTGCTTCCAGCATTTTCAGTATTTCTGATTTCTACCAGTTTTTTTTCCCAATTATCTCACTATAATTTTTTGACCTGCATTCATCCTTTGCCTCTTCCATCTCATTTCACAAATTCTTCCATTTGCATTGTCTCTGTGACCATTGTTCTATGCCTCCTGAAGTGCAATTCCTTGTTGTCCACTATGCCATTTCAAAATCAATCTCTAACTTCCTTGGGAAGTTTCACCACTTTTCCTTCTTTATTAGTTTTGTTAATTTAAAGTGGTTTGATGCATCTTCCTTTCTGTAAGAGTGATGAGTTTTTTAAATCATGAAAATGAAAAAAAAATCAACACAGCCACATCAGAAGGCACAAAACAAAGATGAAAATCTTTTATTAAAAGAGTACAAACAAAAAAGAATGGATGCTTGCTTTTGTTTTATACAAATATATCATTTTTAGAAACCAATTTACATAAATGTATAAAGCAGTTTAGAAAGGTCCACACCAAAACCTAGCATTAAAAACTATTAAGTTACATTTACAACTTTGTGATAGATTACAACCAGAACAATTGAACTCACAATATTGTGGTAGGTAACAATGCATCAGTAGATTGTTTTAAAAAAATTATTGCCAGATATTAATAGCAATACAGTACAATCATAACCTGGAAGAATGAGAGCTTCTATAGTGTGATAATCCATCAAATCTATTGGCAGGATAAGTGAACCAAAGTCAGCATCCCCTATCAAGCCATGGCATTGTGGCGTAAATTATTCTCAGCTGGCTCTGTCATATCATTTAAATGCCCACCTTCATACTCCCAAAACAGGCACTCTACTCCAAGCACTATGTCACAGCAATGAACTGTCAGGAGGGCAGATGAAACAATTCAAGGATGCTCTCAAAGCCTTCTTGAAAGGGTGTAACATCCTTGCTGACTTGTGGGAATCCTAGGTCCACCACCACTCAAAGTAGAGCAGAAGCATTCAGTTTGGGAGTGTGAACCTGGAATCCCTTTGTTGGAAGTCAAGTGAAAACGGAGGAAAGAGAGCACCAACTTACAAACTACCCACTCACTCCATCAAGCACCTCGTGCTCTACCTGTGACAGATTCAACATTGGAGTTATCAACCACTTCAGAACATGCAGAACTGGAGTGGAAGTGAGTCATGCTCAACACCACCAAGTGACTGCCCAAGAGAGGGAGAAGGCAAAAAAACAGACCCAGGAAGAATCAATGAAATAAGATAAAGAATTTGTACTGAATGACCAGGAAGCGCTCTGCATCAGAAATATGAACTTCTCTATGACAGGAGCAGAATCTGCTCAGGACCATTAGTGGTTACAGTGTACAAGAGAATGCTTTCAAATTCAAACATGCAAGATAACATTTTAGAACTGGCTGGCCACTAAATCTACGACATAAAATCTACCTTGCTGAAAAAGGGCACCCCTCATTTTGTCTCCCATTCTAGAATAACCTTCACACTCATTTACAATAGTTATTAGAATACAATAAGGCAGGCCTTTGTGTTGTCATTGTATTTTTCTAATGTTTCAAAAAGCAGTTAATTGATTACAACATTAAATGGGGCCAAATTTGCATCTTGAAATGTTATTTTGACAATACATCATTCTTCCTCATATTACCAAGATCTTGGATTGAGCAGATAATGCAAGTAGTACTTGAACTACTAACTTACTCTAACATCAGTACATCATGAGTATAAGAAACAGTCATAAAATGTAAGTTTGTCTTGAAGAATTTGAACTCTGGGATATCAATGTTTAAGTTAAAGATTCATTGTCAGGATACAAACCTTGCTTTTAGGTGAACTAACTTGATTTGGGGATTCAAGTTAAGGAATTTAGTAATAATTACTTTTTCTTTCCCAGAATGATTTGACACATACAGCAACCTCTCACAAACTGCTATGTAATAATAACTAGACAAACTGATAACTGGTCAGTCTATCTGTGGTATTGGCACAGTTCTGATAAATGGCCAATCCTTCTATGATATTGGCTCAGTTTTTTCTATGAACACAGATGGGCATGTTTTACAACTCTGCATTTTACAACTTTTATGTTAGCTTGTATTTTCATTCCAACTGCAATCATTTCATAGCTTCTACATTCCTTTGTTCATACGTTTCGTCTAACTGTCCCTTGAACACTTTGTGCCTCTGCCCTCTCCCACTTTCTCTGCAACTTAAAGCCAACTTTCTTTTTCCTCTATTTCCCAGTTCCATTTTCTCTTTTTTTATTTCACTTTTTCAGCATCTGCAGTTTTTTTAATTATCTTTAACATCCATTTACAACAATCTGCACTGACATACGAAGTATGACATCTCCAAAAGTGTAGTACTTCATTCATTTTTCACTGAAGTGAGTGTCAACCTCAAATCTTTGGAGGGGGACATAAACCTAATTGGAACAGCACTGCCAAATGAACCACAGCAGACCCTAAGTGGAGGTGCAACACTGCTACTTTTCTTTTAAAAGCAGCACACTCACATGACTTGATTTGCACCAAGCACCATCTGCACATTGTGAAGGTCTTTAATGGTGCTGGCTATTAAGTAATCCTCTCGTGGGTTGCAACAAAACACAGTGGCGAATTCATTTGTTCAGCCTTACTTTTCTAGCAAAAACAACTTTATAAAGTTCAAATGAAAAGGACAGAAAAAGGATTTCAGTGTAACGAAGGCTTGGTTAAGTTAATTGTTTGTCATAGTACATACAACAACAATTTTCTATTAGCCCCATTTATAATTTCAACTTCGATTAAATTTTTCAGCAATCCACAAAAGATGAACGACTGCCATTCGATAAAACTTGTTTCATCTGAGCATGGAATAGCAATACATCAATACAATGGCTCTGCATTGAGGTATGTTTTGGCATAATCATAACAGCGAATACTGGCATATGTTGTTTCCAGATTGAAGATCAAGAACATGTTTTAAGAGGTTAAGGTTAACTGTCAGATGTATTTAGCAGAGAATTCTGAAAAACACTGTTTCTGAACAGAAATTAATACTCTTCGGTCCTTTTATTTTACATATACAGTGCAATCAAACTTTTTTTGGAATAGTAATGACCCTAACCCTACTACTACTACTGGCCATTATTACTTCTGTTTCAGTGGAGCATTTTTAATTGAAATGGACTCTTACACGGAAATTAAAAAGTGTAAAGCTTGACCATCTCAATATTGCAGGATATTGTTTGCAATTGAATCAGAAGATTATTTTGAACTAACTACAATCTTACTTCATTTTAAATGAGACATTACTCATCTACATGATATTCATTCATGGTATGAAGATGTTGAAAAGTGGTAAACCAAATATCAGTGCTTACAGCAGCATTGTTCACAAATTTGGAATTGGAAGACAACTTCAAAATTTGTAGACAACACCAAATTAATGCAACAAAATACTAGAAAACAAAAATTAACATATAGAACTGCCATTAAACTTCTAGTTGAGGTGGTATGTTTTGACAGGAAGAATAAGGAAACCACTCAGAAAGAAAGAGTCTAACTGGAGGTGGAGGAGCAGAGGAATCTGAAAAGCACAGATCCATAACTCACCAGAGCTAACAAAACAGGTTAACAAGCAAACCACTGGGGTTCATTTCTAGAGAGTTAGAAATAAAAAGCAGAAGTACATTTTGTGAAACTTTAAAGAACTTTGATTAAAGCACCCTTGCAATATTGTGAACAGGTCTGGTCTGTTATTAAAAATATTAATATATAGAGGCACTGGAGAAGGTGTCAAAATATAATATGACTGAGGTTATACTTAACATGAAAAACAGAGCAAGATTGGATGCCTTCTTCTAGTGAAGCAGAGGCTGATATATTAAGAAATGGTTTGATAGGGTAGACAGAGATATTCCCAGTTGCAATGGAGGCTAGAACCATAAGCATAATAAGATAATCACCAATAAATCCCAATGAAAATTCAGCAGAAATTTCTTTTTCAAAAGTGTAGTTAGAATATGGAACTCACTTCCATAATTAGTTAGGGCTCCTAGATAAATGCAAGAAAGTTAAATTAACACGAGAGGAAGGCATCCTTTGTGCTGTATGATAGTCTGGGATTCACACTTCATTTGAATGCAGAAATCAGTTTTGAGTTACTAATTGTGGATTTCTTGACAGACAGTGGCATGCAAAAGTTTGGGCACCCCTGGTCAAAATTTCTGTTACTGTGAATAGCTAAGCGAGTAAAAGATGACCTGATTTCCAAAAGGCATAAAGTTAAAAATGACACATTTCTTTAATATTTTTTAGTAAGATTACTTTTTTATTTTATCTTTACAGTTTCAAATAACAAAAAAGGAAAAGGGCCTGAAGCAAAAGTTTGGGCACCCTGCATGGTCAGTACTTAGTAACACCCCCTTTGGCAAGTATCACAGCTTATAAACATTTTCTGTAGCCAGCTAAGAGTCTTTCAATTCTTGTTTGGGGGGATTTTTGCCCATTCTTCCTTGCAACACAAGTTCAAAGCATGATCGATCCACCCCTGTGCTTAACAGTTGGAGAGGTGTCCTTTTCGTGAAATTCTGCACCCTTTTTTCTCCAAACTTTCCTGTGTCCTCACCACAAAATTCAGTGTCAGAAGTTTGCAAAGGAACATCTAAACAAGCCTGATGCATTTTAATGAAGTTAAATAGAACTTTTTGGCCGCAATGAGCAAAGGTATGTTTGGAGAAAAAAGGGTGCAGAATTTCATGAAAAGAACACCTCTCCAACTGTTAAGCATGGGGATGGATCGATCATGCTTTGGGCTTGTTGCAGCCAGTGGCACAGGGAACATTTCACTGGTAGAGGGAACAATGAATTCAATTAAATACCAGCAAATTCTGGAAGCAAACATCACACCGTCTGTAAAAAAGTCGAAGATGAAAAGAGGATCGCTTCTACAACAGGATAACAATCCTAAACGCACCTCAAAATCCACAATGGACTACCTCAAGAGGCACAAGGTGAAGGTTTTGCCATGGCCCTCACAGTCCCTTGACCCAAACATCATCAAAAATCTGTGGATAGACCTCAAAAGAGCAGTGCATGCAAGACAGCCCAAGAATCTCACGGAATTAGAAGCTTTTTGCAAGGAAGAATGAGTGAAAATCCCCAAACAAGAATTGAAAGACTCTTAGCTGGCTACAGAAAGTGTTTACAAGCTGTGATACTTACCAAAGGGGGTGTTACTAAGTACTGACTATGCAGGGTGCCCAAACTTTTGATTTGGGCCCTTTTCCTTTTTTGTTATTTTGAAACTGTAAAAGATGGAAATAAAAAAATCTTGCTTAAAATATTAAAGAAATGTGTCATCTTTAACTTTATGCCTTTTGGAAATCAGGTCATCTTTTACTCGCTTAGCTATTCACAGTAACAGAAATTTTGGCCAGGGGTGCCCAAACTTTTGCATGCCACTGTATATATGGATATAGTTTAATGATTAGATCTGGTTTACATGTATCACAAGGGAAAACTACAAACACACTTAACTTGCAAACAATGCATGAAACATTGCCCATCATCTGCAATTAGTCTCCAATAAAACCACATTTCTAACTATTACATTACCAGATGATATCTTTCAAGCCATTTGTTCCAGACAACTAAATTTTTAAAAAACTATCTATTAGTGATTCCCACAAATCAAGGAGATAATAAACATTTCACACACTCATTACAATTTACTGGAACCCTAGTGACAAATATCCATTCAATATCTGATCAGGATTAAAGAAACAGTCAAAAATATTGCATTAAAACTGAACCACAAAGTATTTAATGCATGACTGAGCTGTAGCAGTGACAATCTGATCTTTACCCTCTACTACTCAGTTTATCTTTAACATGTTGGTACTGTCTGTAGATACCAGTATTAAAGCTGAAAACACTGGAACCAAAAATAAATCTTGTCAATTACTGCTTCCAATGAGAACATTAAACCATATATTCTTCAAATTTTTATAATCTAACGAAAAGGCCATAGCATTATCTGAATCATTATTGAAACACTGGTTTGGAACTGGCTCAATTTTAATTCCATACCTTTCCTATAATTTGCCAATCATGCCTCTCAGACCCCTTCATAAGTATTCAGCTCCATAAGATTGCTGAGTTTTATCTAGGTAAGAGCTCTGGGTGAGATATTTACATATTGACCAAAACAGAAATTTATAAAGGAAATAGCAAAGAAAGAAATACTAAAGGGAGCAAAATATTAAAGGAACTGGGACTGTATTTGAGACTATTGATTGGTATTGCAATATTATTTTAAATAGCGATAAAGCACACATATTAACAATACATTTAAAAAAAAGACTAGAAAATTAGGACAATAAAAATGTGATGAACATTCCTTCTACACTATCCGGTGGAGCTGAGCATCTGAGAACCAAGTACAGATTAAGGTTCTTTCTTGTTCTGTCCTACCAATATGGCTTAACCTCCACACTTTACTGCTGAGAATGAATTCCTCCCCCCACCCCCCACAACAATAATGACTGATAATTTACTAAAAAGTGTAGCCACTAAGATGGCAGTTGGTTTCATCAAAATCTGGATTAACGTTGTCTAAAACCATTTGAAATTATAAATAACTTTTCCAAATGAGAAGGATTCAGGCTTCAGACTAGCAGATTGGCATGCCCAATTAAACCTCCACTCACATAGTTGGATCAATGAATTGTCTAGAGTTCCAATAAGCCATTCAAAGTTGTGAATAAAGCATAGTGCTCTTCTACCTCAGGATGCAGATTGCATCACTTTTCTTTCCATGCTGATTTGACTACCTTGAATGTCATTTCAGACAAGTAGGCATTCAGGTTGGGTATTCTTTTTATACCAGTACAGAACTGCAACTCCTATCTACCAGATTTCATTGCCCAACTGTGATCAATTCCAATCCACTCTGAAATGGCAATCCAGTATTTAAATAAACCAACACGATTACGATCATCCAGGTTTGGAACATAACATTTTCAATGCTTAATGTTTTATCCTGAATAGATTTTGTAAAACTACTTTTGGAAAGAATGTACTCTCACCTGACATACTGATGTAAAGATTCTTGAGGCCCTGTTGTATTTGTCAGAAAGTTGGATTTTTGTGTTTCTCCTTTAAAATAATCTGTAGCCATTGGAAAATTTACAATAATTTGAAGGGTATTTCAAGACCAATGTTTATTGGCAGAATAATAGATTTACAGTAATAACCTAAAAAATAATCTTACCCAGGTAATTCTTTCAATTTGAGAAACTGTAGGGCAACACAACTTTAATCTAGTCTCAAAAGAAATTCAAATAACTGTAACTTCAACTGCAGTCTCTCTCTTTTACAATAAAGTAACCTGACAAACATACTTCAGATTATATATATACTCATATATATAAAACACTTCCAATTAACTAATTGAAAGAACATTTACAAGTTTGTTTACCTTGTAGAAGGTTCTAAAGGATTCATTAATGCAGGAGCTAGGTTTAACCGATGTATATCCTCACTCAAAAGTACTAAATCCTCAATTTCACTCCCTTTGTACTTTCTTTTACACATCTTCACTGTAACCTTCTGTTTCAAAAATAATTTCACAGCCTCCTTGGCAGCCATATCTTTGGCAGTCACTTTGCATTTACCATATCCTGTCGCTAAATAAACAGACTTGCACCTTAATTCACAAACAATTCCTTCACGGGCAGAGCTTTGTGGTAAATGCAGCTCAGAAATGTCCTTCAGAGGAACACAGATGCTTTCAAGTGTTCCCTTGGTTGACTGTATGCAGTTACTCAAAATGGTTAAGTGGTTAAGTTCATTGCTGAAACCACCGGCTGACACTAGCTTCCATGCTATGGCTTTGTAGAGTTTATTGTAAAAGGTTTGTTTCTCTTTTATAGCTTCAGGAGTTAAACTGACCACTGTTATAGGGGGTTTGCAACTCTGTGAAACAGACGGCTGTGCTGCTTTCTGGGAACTTGCTACAGAGGCAGGGCGTTCAACAGTGTCTAACTGAATAGCCGGTTTAGCTTCTGCAGAATTAGATGAGAAGTTCTTAGTCTGTGCTGGAGCTTCAGAACGATGTGGCAGCGTTTGCTGATGAGTGACTGGAACCTGCACAGGAGTGCCAACTTTCTTAACTTCATTCTCTTTTGGGATTTGCTGGACCTCTTTTTGATTTGACCCGGTGGATGGTGCAGGACAGACTGGAGCCTGCACCTGTGGTTCAGGCAAAGGAGCTGGTGGTTCACTATCAGGAAAACCATCAAGACCTGGGATTTTGTTGGGATCAATATCCTGGCTGCCATTCCCAGTAGATTCAGACACTGCAGGAAATTCAATGCATTTATCTTCTTCGATTGCCTTTTTCTTTACACAAGGTTCTTCTTTAGTATTTTCTGTTAAAACAAACATAATCATGCGGGATCCATGAAATACTTCAAATCAAATGTTATTTGAAGTTATTGAAAAATGTTAGTATCCCAAAACACTTAAAAAATACCAGCAAGAAATCCATGAACAGAACTCTAGTTGAGCCACATGGATACAATTCATTCCACGAATTTAAAAAGTAAGCTGCTGCACAGAGAAAAAAAAATTCTTATTATCAGATCCATTGATTTCCAGCAACTGAACAAGCCAATTAGGGGAATGTTTAATGTATACAGCAACAAACAGAAGATGCTGGAGGAACTCAGCAGGTCAGGCAGCATCTATGGAGGGAAATGAACAGGTCAACGTTTTGGGCCAAGACCCTTCATCAGGAATTTCATTCATCTTTCAAGACTCCATTCAGTCCCGATGACAGGTCTTGGCCCGAAACATCGATTGTTCATTTCCCTCCATAGATGCTGCCTGACCTGCTGAGTTACTCCAGCATTTTGTGTTCGTTGCTCCACAATTCCAGCATCTGCAGTCTCTCGTGTCTCCACTTTAATGTGTAGAGATCACATTCTTCAGGATGCTTATAATTAAGGTCGCCAGCTTATGGAAGATAAGAAAGGCAAATCTGCTTTTACCACATGGACCTCTGGTGCTTTCCTGCAATAACAGGAGTGAAGCTCCACAATTCTGAAGGTGGAAAGTAGTAGTTTGAAATATTTTACTTTAACTCAAACATGTATTTTCTCAGCATTCTTTTGTCGAATAGTCAAAAGTATGGAGACACAAAGTACTGTAGATGCTGGAATCTGGAGCAGAAAACAAACTGCTGGAGGAACTCAGTGGGTCAGGCAGCATTTGAGGACGGAAATGGACAGTCAACGTTCCAGGTCAAGACTTTTCATCTGGACAAGACCCTTCAGTCCAGATGAAGGGTCTCGATCCGAAACGTAAACTGTCCATTTACCTCCACGGATGCTGCCTGACCCACTATGTTCCTCTAGCAGTTTTTGTTCATATGGTACAGTCAGCTTTTCTGCCATGTTGTTTAATGTGTGCGTTGCATGTAAACTAAATGAAGCTGTAGTTAAACAAAAACATCTGTTAAGTGAGGCAAAGTAATCCCTTTTACCTTGAGAAATCATTGAAATAAGGACAAGTAAAGCTTGTGGCTCACAAATGGTTAGTAATCAGGAGAGTACCTGTCTCTCTTTAATTGACAGGAATTAACTTCAAAATATTTTCTGATGGTTCTGAATGATTACTGTAATTTTTCTAGAGTAGCCCATTTTACACAGAAAGCTTTTCATTTTAGTTAATTTTGTTCAATTCCAATATAAACAATTTTTTGAAGGTTCTGTATAGCTATAACATTATTCAATACTTTATTTGCTTCTTGCGTGGTTTGCTATTTTTGAGGATAAAATTTTTCGTCAGTTTATCACTAATTGAAGGTCAAACCTAGGATTAGGGACATTGGATAAGATATTTAGTTGTTCTATGTCAAGAAGTTACATGAATCCAACCCAGGTAGGCAAATTCAAGATTTCCCCCTTCGTGTTTTTCCGACCCTCCTAAGCAAAATGAACATGGGAAAGTTTCATCTTGGCTTCCTGTAAATCCAGATCCATAACGCTGAAACATTCACATGTCAGCCCTCTCACAGAGAGGCAGCGATAAAGATGCCCATTATGGGAAATGATAAGATCATACAAAAACAGTAAACATTAATTTACTATGCACATGGTAGAGAGACTATTGCTCAGCAGCAGGTCACAATATACCAAACTTAATCACACTTAATGACCACAATGGATGTCAAAAATGTAAACCTGTTCCCTATCCTGCCACTGCCATCCCATTATGGACAGGCACAGCCATATTTGTAAGCATGGAAATATCCGTCTACACCAATCCCATTTTTCCTCTCACCTTGCCATCAACTCCTCCCGTACACCCAACTCTTCTGCCACCCAACTACACTGGAGCAATTTACACTGGAGCCACCCAACTACACTGGAGCAATTAATCTATCAATCATCACGTCTTCAACATGAAGAAAGTGGACTACCCAGGGAAACACATGTGATCACAGGGAGGTGGTGTTGGATGAAGATATCAGACCACACAAGGAGGCAAAAGCGCCATCACTTACCTGATGTTTAACTGGGAAACACAACTGCACAGCACAGGAAGAGACTATTTGGCCCTTTAGGGCTGAACTTTGATAGCAATTCCAACTTGGAAAATATTGCTACACTTTTTAATAAAGGACTCATTTTTGTCAGCACTTAATCACAAAATGTAGGAGTACTTATCTTCAAAATGCCATTATATCGAACACTGAATAAATTGGTTCATTTTAATGAAACAGACAAGCAAATTCAAAGATTAACCTTTCAAAGCACTCTAGTATAAAGTTAATCTGCTAACCATTACTGTTTGAAAGCTCCCTTTTCTTCTTATTGGCTACAAGTTCGTCCCTTGTTGTGTGTACTGGAGCGTCTGTAACTTTGATCCCTTCGCCCATCTCCAACACTTTATCCATTATTGCCTTCGAGTATCTGAATCATAAAATGACAGCATCACCAATTACAAAGTGTACACCTGGAACTGAAAGTAGATATGTGAACGGCAATTACAGCAACAATTATTTAAGTTCCGATCAAATTATATGATACATGCATTCCACAGACATTTGATTTTTATTCAGATTTGCTTGAACTGCTTTGCTTTTGAAATATTCAGTTAAACATCAAACAGCAAATATGTTGCTTTGAAACAAATAATCAATTATTCCCACTCTTTTTTGTATGCAATCACGAAGAAGGCATGCCAGCGGCTCTACTTCATTAGGAGTTTGAGGAGATTTGGTATGTCACCGAAGACTCTTGCAAGTTTCTACAGATGTATGGTGGAGAGCATTCTGACTGGTTGCATCATAGCCTGGTATGGAGGCTCCAATGTGCAGGATCACAAGAGGCTGCAGAGGGTTCTAGACTCAGCCAGCTCCCTTAGGGGCACAACTCTCCCAACCATAAAGGACATCTTCAAGAGGCTGTGCCTCAAGAAGGCAGCATCCATCACTCAGGACCCTCACCATCTGGCACATGGCCTCTTCTCGTTACTCCCATTGGGGAGGAGGTAGAGAAGCCTGAAGACTCAATGATTGAGGAACAGCTTCTTCCCTTCCACCATTAGATTTCTGAACAGTCCATGAACACTACCTCGTTATTCCTTTTGTTTTTGCACTATTTATTTATTTTTGTAATTTGTAGCAAGTTTGTCTTTGCACTGTACTGCAGCCGCAAAACAACAAATTTGATGCCATGCAAGTCAGTGATAATAAATCTGATTCTGATTCTGTTCTGCAATTATTCTTTTCAATTATACAATTCTATTCTGAAAATTTCTATCGATCCTGCTATCATCTTTTCAAACATTCACTCCAAATTATAACTCACTATATTAAATAAAAATTCTGTGTAGCAGAGTTGCAGACAGACCAGTATAAAAAGTAGATTTGTCCGATTGATGCCTTCTGACTTGTCATTTTGGTTTATACCTTCTTCAGGAGTTAAGCTGGAAATCAGCATGGTGCACAAATCTAAAAAGGGCGGCTTATGTGCAGCAGATCCTGGATTCAATTCTCTATTTACAAACTGTTCTAAGATCCAGGTGCGTATTTATACATTGTTCCCTATATCTTGTTAACCATGATAAATCTCTGGTTCTGCATTGTAGGCCTTAACACTTCAAGAGGAAGAACTCACTGGTTGATATCCACTGCATTCCATCAGCTCTGGCAGCAAAAACCCTAAATCATTGCAAAAGAATCCAACTATACAAATTTTAAGAGTTTATTATACTGGAACAGAGTTTCTAAAATCTAATCACTTCCCTAGGTCTGAACTGTGCATAAACCACTCAACCTTTACAAAGTCTACTCTTGGTTAGCTCTATTTTCTTATTAGATATTAGACTTTACACCAGATTAATTTGCAGCAATTAATGATCTCCAGTAACCTCTCTGAAATCTATAATGTAATAACAGAACACCTTGAAAATAATATCAGCATGGATTTATGAAAGGAAAATCATTCTTGATTCATCTACTGGCGATGAGACCAGTGGGATAAATGAGGGAAATCAGTGGATGTGCTGCATTGGGATTTTCAGGCAGCTTTTAATAAGGCTTCACACAGGTTGCTCAACAGGGATAGAGCACATGGAATTGGGAGCAACTGACGTGGAATGAGAATCGGTAATCAGACAGAAAGCTAAGTGTGGCCATAAATGGATATTTCTCAGGTTGTTCAGGCTGTGGCTGGTGGATTGGATGCTTGAGGCCCAGCTATTTATGACCTATATTTGGCAGAGGGGACCAAATGTCATAACTCCAGGTTTGCTGATGATACAAAACCAGGCAGGATAGGGAGGAGGATGTACAGAAGCTTGAAGGGGATATAGAAAAGCTAAGTGAATGTACAAGGACAAGGTAAGTGCCATGTTATTTGGAAAAATGTGAAGTTATTGACTTTGGTGCACAAAACAGAATAGCACTGTACCTTTCGAATGGTTAGAGATTGGGCACTGCTGATGTCCAGAGGGACTCGAAGTCACAGAAAACCAACATGCAGGTACAGCAAGCAATTAGGAAGGCAAACAGCGTGTTGGCTTTATTATAAGTAGTAAAGAAGTCTGATGTAGTAACATAAAGCCTTGGTAATGCACCTGCAGCATTGTGTAGTTTTGAACTGAAAAAACTATATTTGCCATAGAAGGGAGTACAGCATAGATTCACTAGACTGGTTCTTGGAATGGTGTGTTTGCCATTTGAGAAGAAATTGAATAAACTACCACCTATATTTCTTTGGTTAAGGAAAATGAGAAGAGATCGCATTGAAACTTACAGAATTCTTACAATGCTTAACAGGCTGGATGTAGAATGATGTTTCCCCTAGCTGAGGAGTCTAGAACCAACAGTTACATCATCAGAATTCGTGTTAGGCCATTTAGGACCAAGGTAAAAAGAAATTTCTTCACACAGAGGATGGTGAACGTTTGTCATTTTTCTACCCTGGAAGGCTGTATCATCAAGTTCATTCAAAATACTGATCAACAGATCTCTGGACATTGAGGGAATCAAGGAATATGGGGATAGCGCAGGAAAATGGCATTGCAGTAGATCCACCATGATGTTGATGGATGTGGACCAAGTCGATGAATCAACGAGAAAACTCCTTGTTCCTATTTCTGATGTTGCTGCCCCTGCACCTCTGGAAGGTCCCCTATCCTTGGAATCCCCCCCCCCCCCCCCCCCCCACCCACCCCACTTCAAAGAAAATTTCATCAGGACTGCTGACGTTTTTGTCCAGCAGTGTGTACTGTGCCCATGACTGTCTGGCAGGAAGCTGGTCAGATGCCGAGCTCCTTGTGCTGCTCCACAAAACATCAGCCAGATAAAACCATGTCCTCCCAGGTGCAGAACCCAGCCCTTGCCCACCGCCACTGACACCTACCCCTACTAACAAGCGTTTGCTTCGGCCAGCTAAACTTCCCTGCTTTTAATGGATGCTCAATAAAACTACTTGCCTCGAACAAAGGTCACCTCCCCTTCGCCAACCCGGTTGTCAAATCTGTAACTTAATGCTCACAATGCGAGGCACACTGGAACATTTTGCAACGTTAATACTCCAAGTGGTTGGTTGCAAAGTCCCTTCCTAACATCTCCCATTAGGAAAGGACGGGTTTAGCTCATATTTCGCATGGGGGCGTTTAAACCAGACATGTTCGTCCTTGTGAAGTTATTTTCCCGCCCGACGAGTAATAAAGGGTTGGATCCCGAGGGAGGGCGGTAGTTGGCCCGAGGAGAGGCCCGGGCCGCGCCGGGCCAGGCCAGGCCGGGCCGGTCCCCACTCACCGGCAGCCCAGGAAGACGTGGTTGGCCCAGACCATGGAGAGGGCGAGCAGCCGGTCAGTGTCGAGCCCCGGCTCGGCGCCGCTCGCCCTTCTGCTCCTCCTGGCATGTTGCGGAGGATGAACTCGCGCCGCGCCGTCCAGTGCTTCTGCGGCTCGCTGTCGCCCTTCAGCGCCTCCAGCCAGTCGGACAGCCGCCGGTTCTGCTGCAGGAACTCGGACACCTCGTCCACCGCCATGACGCGCCGAGACCGAGGGAAGGAGCGCACTGCCCGCCGCGCTCGACAGCGCCTCCGGCGGAGCGGAGCGCGGCTGCAGGCAGCGACCTCACACCCGCTTCAGCGACAGCAGCGCCGCCCGCGGGCCGGAGCGGTACTACAGGCAGCGCTTCAGACCCACTTCAGCCGACAGCGGCGCCGCCCGCGGGCCGGAGAGGAACCGCAGGCAGCGCCTCCTGCGGGCCCGGACAGGAACGCAGGCAGCGCCTCCTGCGGGCCGGACAGGAACCGCAGGCAGCGCCTCCTGCGGGCCGGACAGGAACCGCAGGCAGCGCCTCCTGCGGGCCGGACAGGAACCGCAGGCAGCGCCTCCTGCGGGAGGGAAAAGAACCGCAGGCAGTGCCTCCCACCCGCTTCAGCGAGAGCAGCGCCACCCGTGGGCCGGAGAAGAACCGCAGGCAGCGCCTCCCACTGACCAGAGCAGATACCGGCAGGGCCTCCAGTGGTGCTGAAGGGAACTGCAGGCAGAGACACCAGTGGGGCGGAGAGGAATCGAGCAAATCTTCAAAAACGTGTCTGGTAATAAGCGCAGTAACTGCAGAGTAATTGGTTTAACCTTGGTGGTGGGGAAAATTCAGGAGTCAATAGTTAGGGCCAGTAGTTGAAGGTTAATAAGTGGATGTGGGGGTGGGGGGTATATTTGGTTTTTTCAGAAGTTTGTTTGCAAGGTTCCGTATAAAAGTTTGTGAACAAGGTTAGAGCGCATAGATCTGGGCGTTAATATACTTGTGTGGATTGAGAGTTAGTTAACAGAGAGAAAATAAAGAGTGGGAATAAACAGGTTCTTCTCAGGTTGGCGGGCTGTGACCAGTGGGCTACTGCAGGGATCTGAGCTTGAGCCCAACTGTTCACAATTCTATCAACAATTTTACTAAGTGACTAATGTAATATTTCCAAGTTTGCTGATGAAGCAATACTAAGTGAGAATGTGCAGGCACGGTAGTGTAACAGTTAGCGTAACGCTATTACAGCGCCAGTGACCCGGGTTCAATTGCTGCGGTCTGTAAGGAGTTTGTACGTTCTCCCCGTGGTCTATGTGGGTTCCTCCGGGGTGCTCCAGTTCCTCCCACATCAAAGAGTACATGGTTAGGAAGTGTCGGCATCTTTAGTTGGCGCTAAAAGCATAGGCGAGACACTTGCTGGCTGCCCCCAGAACACTCTATACAAAAAGACTCATTTCACTGTGTGTTCGATGTACATGTGACTAATAAACATATATATTAAATTAAGTTAAGATCTACATCCCATAGCTTTTAAAGAAGTGGCTAAGGAGATGGAATGCTGTGGTTTTCACCTTCCAGAATTCTATAGATTTTGGAGTGATTCCTGCAAGTTGGAAGGTAGCAAATGTGAGCCCACTCTTTATGAAAGGAGAGAGAGAGAAAACAGGGAACTATCAAACTGTTAGCCTCGATGGGAAGAGTTGGGGTAATATCCTCCTGTGGACTGAGAGTTGGTGAACAGATGGAACACAAAATCTTTCTCAGGTTGGCAGTTTGGGACTAGTGGCCTACCACAGGGGTTGGCACATATGACCCAACTATTCACAGTCTATATCATGAGTTTGGTTGGGAGATCAAATGTAGTATCTCCAAGTTTGTTGAAGACTCAAAACTAAGTAGGAAAGTTAGTGATGAAGGCGATATAAAGAGGCTTCAAGGGGATATAGACAAACTGAGAGAGTGGGCCACAACGTGACAGATAGAGCATAATACTCAGTGGAAGAAACAGTATTTTTGAAATGGGAAATGTTGATGTTCAACTGCACTTGGATGCCCTTGTACACAAGCCACTCGAAGCTAATATGCAGAGGCAGTTAGAAAGCAAAAGGTATTTCAGCCCTCATTGCTAGTGTATTTGATTACATTAAAAAATATGATTTACTACAATTACAAAGGGCCTTGGCAATATCTCCTTATCTAAAAATAGGGTGTATTTGCTTTAGACAGAACACAATGAAGATTCACTCATCTGCTTCTTGGGAGGTAGACCTGTAATATCAGACTAACTAAACAGGTCTGTATTCTCGAGAATTTGGAAGAATGAGAGGTGATCTTATTTAAAAAAAAAGAAAATGCTCAGGAGGCTCAACAACATGGGGAGTTTGTTTTCACTGGTTGAAATCTAGAACTTGGGGTCACAGGCTCAAAATAAAGCGTAGGATATCTAGGGGGAAAATGCCTACACCCAGAGGATGGTGAATCTTTGGAATTGTCCATCCTGGAGGACTATGAATTCTCAGTCATTGATTGTAGTCAAGAGATTGATAAATTTCTTAAGTTCTCATTGTCGCCGTGGCTATCACTCGAGGTCGTGGATGATGGTCTTTGTTCCGTTGATCTACTTATGGGCTCTCAAGTGGCTTATGAGTCCAATCTTGGCTCTGAAAGTTCTTCCGCATTCAGGACAGGTAGTTCCAGATGGCAGATCGGGCTTCGGTTGTTGCTGCCTCCCTTTCCATTTTCTTCTCTTTTCCTCTAATTCTGCACATCTGTTGGCTTCGAAAGTTGCCGTTCCTTCTTGGATGATGGTTGTTTAGTAGCCCACAGAGCGAAGACGCCTGTGTGTGTATTTGTTTAACGTGTACTTGATGTTGCACTACAAAAAGCACACGATACTTCGCAAATCAACCAACTGATTCCAGTAGTATGGAAACCATGACGATTGGAGCTGATGGATTTGCTGCAGCCTTCATCTGCCTTCACAGCCGTTGAGTTCGAGGTAACTTTGTCCGCCTGTTCCACCTTAGAGGTCTTGGTTGGATTGTTCTTTGTCAGGGACCTCACCATCGACCTTACCGCCATGGGTGACCCTATCAGGAGCATAGGTCCAGACGGCATCGGTCTTGGGATCTCAGGACCACACAAGCTTCTCCACCATTACAAGGTGACAATCCACGGAGAAGTAAGTTCTTATACTCATAAAAGAATAAGCAGTGATCTTAGTGAAACATAAAATTCTGAGGAAGCCTGATGGGGTACATGCTGAGAGAATGTTTCCTCTCATGTCAGGGGGGTGGGCAGGATGTAGAACTATGGACATAGTTTCAAAATAAAGGGTTCCCCATGTCGGATGGCGATGAAGAGTAATTTCTTTTAGAGATTGTGAACCTTTTGAATTCACTATCCAAGTAGGCGGAGGTAGCTGAGTAATTGAATGTATTCAGGGCTGATACGGATTTTTGATCTGTAGGAGAATCAAGGGTTATGGCAGGAAAATGGAACTGAAGCCAAGATTAGTTCAGCTAAGATTTTATGGGATGGTAGAGCAAGCTCAAGGGGCCATGTTGCCTGCCCGTTCTCCTATTTCTTATTATGTTCTTAACGCAGATGGTATTTTAGCCTTTAATGCAAGGTGATTGGAGTGTATAGAAAACTTCGTACAATTGTAAATACTTTGGTGAGACCACACCTTAAGTATTGCGTTCAGTTTTGGCTTTGAGGGATATACTTCATATAGAGGGTTTGCATTTAAGGTTCAATGGCATGATGAAGCTGATTTATGACGAAAGGTTGAATCAAAGAGACTTCCCTTGTGAAACATATAGAATTGAGAAAGGCCTTGACAATATGGGTGTCAAGAAGCTAGTTTTGCCGTCTGGAGAGTTTAGAACTAGGCGTAACAATTTTGAAAGAAAGCATTGGTCATTTAAGATAGAAATAAGCAAAAAAGAGCATGCGATTTTTTGGAATTCTCAACCTAGAGGACAAATCAGCACATACAACATTGAGACTGATGAAATTTTGGGCATCTACAGAATCAGGGGATGTGGGAACGTGGAGTCAAGGTCAGGGACCAGCCATAATCCTGTAAAATGGTGAGACTGTTGTCAGGATCTGAATAGCCTATTCTTGTTCCTGTTTTTATGTTCTTAATAGGTCCATTAGTTTAATAGTAATTACAGGAGTGCTTCTGGAAGGTATCTCATAGTTTGTGGAGTCATACCCTCAAGCATGGAAAAGTAATACACTACTTTAGAAAATGAAAACCATGGAGATGATGAAAGGAATCCCATATCAAAAAAGACAAACATCTTTATCTTCAAACATTTTTTTTAATCAATCATCAGAACATGTGGAAAAGTGCTGAGACCACAATACTCAATGTGATGGTTTATTTGCAGACTACAGGTAATCTAAAAATTAGAATGAAAGCCATAATCTGAGGGTAACATGTTCAGATAGCTAGTTCAGTTCTGAGCATTTGAAAACAAGAGTCCTCCAAGAGCAAATAAAGCAGTTGGAATTAAGACCTCATAAAAGCACTATTTTTGGTAAGACTACAGTGTTGCATTAAGTACATATCACTGCAGTACTCACATTTGTATATTCATTTAAATGCCATTCAATATGAAAGATAAAATATCCTTGATAGTTTTCTTTTTCATTTTTATATAAAAAAAATCACAGCATTGGACACAAATTAAGTGAGTTGGAGTCATGAGCATTGCTATAATTGGTATAATGATTTATCATTGTATATTGTAGTAGTGAGCCAATGGAAAGAATTAAATTATCAGCACTTCTATACATGTATAAAAAGAAAAGAATTTTATAAAATTGTGTCTTAACAAAAAAATAAGTGTCAAAAACAAATTTAAATGATTGATTTCCTTATCAAAGTCCATGGTAGTAACAACCTTAATTTTTATAATAAAAATAATCTAGTTTATAAATCAAAAGTAGAAATTCTGGCTATTTTTCAGTGTTAATAGTTCAAGGATTTTAATGAATCAACCATGAAGTATGAAGAGAAACAAAGCTGACAGAGGAGTGTCTTAAAAGTTCCTGGTTCTTGCCTGAATCTTTACTTATTTGTAGGTATTCCACCGTGACTGCTTGCAAAATGCAAGGTACAAACTAAAGATGACAATATAGTAAATTAGTGAAATTTCCAGCATTTTTGGCTCATTGAATTGTTTTTTTTTAATCAGCATTCTGTGAATATATTCATCTGTTTTCATGAAAGTAGCTGACTGCCAGATTGTGCCAAGTGTAGTATTGATAGAAAAATACCCTAAAATGTCCAGAACTGAACTATACAGAACAAAACATAAATAAGTCTGCAATAAATAAACAGGAGGCTTAAAAGGTACAATTCCAAGAATTTCACTGTAAATACTTTTTTTTACACATATGAGACATACACATGCAAGCTGAAACAATATACTTCATTTAGTTCCACATTAAATAGTCACAGAATTTCCAGCTTAATGTTGACCTTGTATGATGTTGGTGGCACACCTTTTAGTAGTCAAATACAAGTGAAGACTGAGGAAACTAAGGATGGCCTTACAGGAAAAGCAATGTCGACATGGGAGAGGAGGATAATACTAGGTGAAAGAAGATGGCACACCCAAGGGAAAAGCATTTTAATCAGGCACCATCTTCTCAAAAACATTAGGTAAATTGAAACATGAGCACACAGTATGAGAAATATAATCAATCCTCACAACAATGTTTAAATTCATGTCTCCAGTACAGTCCATCTGGAACCTGATAAAGTCAAATATCCAGTTCCTTTCGTTTAGAAATACTAAATCCAAGAGCAGTAATTATCCTTTGCCATTAGATCCTGTCCATCTGTTTTGCCCTCTGAATTTATTTTTACATCAGATTAGACAGCATGTAAAAACTCAGAGGGATCTTAGAGCTTCATTGCTTGATTTATGATCAATTTTACAGAAAGGACATGGGATTCAACCATACTTTGTAGAACCGTCACCACATGCCCCAAATGCAGCCTATGTTCAGACATTGTTCTTAGGTAAGGAGTTCTGAGAGCTTTGCATATCTAAACCTGCTCTGGTATCTAGGTGTAGCAAGTTTGTAAATATATTCAAAAAGAATATGCTTTCCATTTCACTATACAACAAGACCATGGCAATACCCTAAATAAGAAGTCCACTTCCTGATCTTTATTTTAACTTTTCTTCTCAGTAAAATACTCAGTTCAAAATATGATTTATACTATCTAAGACATAAGTGGATGATTTGAGTTTGAGGTACCAATGTATAAATAATTCCTTGCTAAATTATGTTAATGTGGTGGTTATAAGTATTGGACTACCAGTCTCAAGTCATGGGTTTAAATCTCAGTGACAAGTTTTGGAATTAGATTCAAGAAATCTAGCCATCTACAGGTCAGCAATAGAAATGTTACCATGAAGAATAATAGCTGCCATAAAAGTCTAATAATAACTTAAGTCTTTCAGGGGCAAAAGGACTTGCATACTCAGGATTCAAGAAACCCTCAACATTGTTAGTTTTTAGTTCCTAACAAGTCACTTGGTTTTACGGATAATAGCAAATGGATGGGCAATGAATATGGGCTGGTCGGAGTCATTCACCTACATTTTTTGTAAAGAATGCTTCTGCAGTTTTTATTCTACAATGACTATTTGATCTATAGTGACAAAATTCCAGAAGATGCATTCAGGGAAAATAAAGTGGGGCCATCTTTAATTAGAATTTAGAACTTTATCAATATTTCATAGGGTTACATAAAGAATAATATTGATTCCCCGCAACCCCACCCCCCACTTTTCTGCAGCTACAGGCCGTCCTCAGGTAACAAGTGGGTTCAGTTTTTTTTTCCACACACATCCACGGGTCGATTTTGTCCATGTCAGAAAATACACAAGTCATTCGATATTGTACATACTTCCACAGTATGGTTATGCATGGCATCAAAAGCACACAAGACTGATAAGAAAGAACAATTACTAGAAGTGGAGAGAGAGATGAAATTAGTTTTGCTGTTTGTAGGAATGAACATGTGTACGTGCATTGGAATTTTGAATTTAGTAATATTATGGGAACTCGTTATTATGTACAGCTGGGTGCTTTTTAACCCAGGACGGGCTGAATCACCATTTATCAGGGAACGTGAAAATGTATACATCACTTTGGTCTAGACCCTGAATATCAAATGTTTTGGTTATAGGTGATTAGGAACCTGGTCAGTTTTAACCTTTTAAGAACCTCGGTAACATTTTACATCTATACTCTGCAAGGGTAAAAGTCTAACTTGTTTTTAATGTCTTCTTCTCCAGCTGGCGATATTCTTCCCTTCTTCTGAAGGCATGATTGTATGGGTTCACAGTCACCAGCTACCTAACCAGCATGTTCCAAAACAATGCTAGATCAGTCATTCTTTAGCTTGCATGTAAAGTTGGTGAAAGGAGAGATGGGCATCACAGCTAAATCTAACCTCAACCACATCTATAGTTGTGCACTTTCCAATATGTGGGCTCAGGCTAGGAATAATAAATGTTTCAAGCATTCCACAGAAATTGTGCATTGGTTGCTTAGAGAACATATGATTAGTTTTAATGTTATATTGTGATTTTGTTTGCCATGCCTCTCTCACTCAAATACATTATGGATATATAGTACATGCACCAGCCAACTAGGCAGAGATACTGTAAACTCATTTGGCACAAGCTGGGAAATGACCAAGAGATCTTGCTAAATTTTGTGGTCCAGTTGCATGGACACACTGAACCTCAAAGAGATTGTGTGTTTTTTAAAATGGGATACCCTAGTTCAGGGGAATTTGGGTAAACTGCTCTTAAAACAAATTACTCACTTTTTAAAATATTGATCACACCAATTAAACTGGTAGATTAGAGACTCTACCGCATGCAATGCCAATTAAAATTACAACTCACTTAATAAATATTAATCACAGGGTTTATTTGTAAATTTATTCCTTTAGATTGGAAATACACAATTTAATAACTCCTGGCAAAAAAATAGTGCTGAGGGTCAAATGATTATTTTTGTATTTGTGTAAGAAATAAGAATTGCAATGAACCATTCACTTGACCATGGAGGTGTGAAGTTGCCTCTAGTTCCAGTATAACAAAACAAAAGCAAGACTGAACAACACATAGACTTGTACACTTTACACAGGAGGGAGCTATGGATTTATCACGACCCATGCCACTCAGTTGCTGAGCTTGGGTTAGAACAGAAGTACAACAGGTTAGGATGTGGGGGTGGTGGGGACATGTGAAGTGAAAGGAAAGCACTGTCACAGAGTCAAGAACACAATTTAAAAAAACAGCCTCACACCCCTTGTACAAAAATAATCCGTGGCTCACTGTCACAATCACAGTCTGATTTTACACAAACATGACAAAGAATAAAATATCTTCTGTTGAAAGGGAAAGGTGAGGGATTGGAAACTGAGGAGAGGTTGGGGGAATTATTCTTCTAAAATGTAGTGCTGTTCAACAGAATACATTTTTCTGGACTGCCTCCATTCACGTTTCCCTTCTTTACAAAACAAAAGCATTCCAAAAAATTACATACAAACTGTACAAAATTAGCATGAACTGCTTCAGAATTACACTACTTTGGTTTTTCTATGACAAAAAAAACCTTTGCTTTTTACATACAGAGGTATTCAATTGCAATTAATTTACAAATAGTTTATATCTATATCATTAGAATGCTTGAAAAGACTTTTAGCCAGCTATCAAAATCTGCTAAAATGCTGAAAAATACTTTGTAATCTAAATGATAAACTGGATTATACGTCATCAGCAGGTAGTGATGGGATGCTGATCTTTGCTCTGGTGAAAAATGCCATCTTCTCCCTGCAATTAGCAAATGAAACAATTGTTTAATTTGTTCTGTGTTGTTCTCTTGCCCTCTTTTCTGTCAGCCCCACTATCACTGGTGGGCAACACTCTCACCACCGAGTCAGAAAGTTGTGCATTCATGTCTCAATCCAGAGATTCGTGTGCATAATTTGGGCTGACACTCCCTTCGCTGTGGGAGGTCTGCACTGATGAAAATACTATCTTTCAGATGGAGACTCTAAACCAAGGCCCACACCGCTCTTCCAAGTAGACATAAAAGATATGAAGACATAATTTTGCGAAGCAGTGAAGATCTCCAGCTGTTCTGGCCAACAGTTATTCCTTAAATTATGTCCCTCAATCAGACGATAATATGAGGTACAATATCACTGCATGTAAACTCAGGTTGTCCTTGCAACACTGTCTGTATGGGATCTTCATATGAAAATCTAAGGCCAGAGAATGCCCAAGAGCAATTAGTTCAATATTGTAATGAAATTTGCCCTACCATATTAAATGTTTGAATTCCAGAGAGCTGTAAGCCTGCCTCTTTGTGGAATTGCTTGCAAACGGTTTTTCATTTCTACCTATGCATCCATAGAAAAAGAAGAAAAAAGGATTCTGACCTGAATGACTGAACCTGGAGTGGCACCTTCTGGCTTTGCTCTCGGAGCCTGCACACCTCTTTTGACGCTTTCCTCATCAGCTTTTCAGCCTTCCACTCCTGCCTTTGTTCTTCTTTTGTTTGCTCAGCCTGAGTCAATCACATTTATTACACAGTCAGTCTTATTTACAAATATTTGCAATAATGCCACCTGTTCCACAAACTCTTGCATTAAGCAACTGCAGTTCAACTGCCTTCTGATGGCCTTTATTCATCAAATTTGCCAAATTTATATCCAATTGAGTAATGGAGTTCTCAGATGTTGTTGGTCAAAACTTAATTCTGAAAGATGTTTCCTTTGATAAATAGGTTGGCTTATATTTGTGTGAGTTGGTCTCTCCTCATTTTCAGGGTTGTTCCTTAGATATTTTTTGCCCCCAGATAAAGTAATGTCAACACCTGGTTCCTTTCAATCCATCCACGTTGTTTACTCTACCCTAAATTGATCTCACCTACAGAATTGAGAGTAGATCTATATTTTACTACCTAGTTATTAAACATCAGGGGCATAAACTGCCATCTGGAAGAATGTGATGTAACATTAACAAAGATGTAACTTGGACCAGGTGAAGTTAATTCTTGGTTGTAAAACGTTAGGGAGTAAAAGGAGGAATGAAAGAAAATAGATATTAGTTATTTAGATATTTATTTATTAGTCACATGTACATCAAAACACACAGTGAAATGCATCTTTTTGCATTACTGAGAATGTGCTGGGGGCAGCCCGCAAGTGTCGCCACTCTTCCAGCACCGACATAGCATGCCCACAGCTCCTAACCTGTACGTCTTTGGAATGTGGGCGGAAACCGGAGCACCCGGAGGAAACCCACACAGACACACGGGGAGAAGATACAAACCCCTTACAGACAGCAGTGGGAATTGAACTCGGGTCGTTGGCGCTGTAATAGTGTTATGCTAACCACTACACTACCATAAAAGAGTTAATTAAATATTCCACTAAAATGGATGGCACAGTGGTGCAGCTAATAGAGCTGCTGCCTCACAGCTCCAGCGACTGGGTCTAATCCTGACCTCAGGGCTGTCTGTGTGGAGTTTGCTTGTTCTCCCTGTGATTGCATGGCTTTCTCCCAGGTGCTTTAGTTTCCTCCAGCATCCCAAAGATGTGTATGTTGGTCGGTTAATTGGACCCTGTAAATTGCCCCTCGTGTGAAGGTAAGAGGTAGAATCTGGGGGTTGGGGTAGTTAATGAAAATGTAGGGAGAATAGGTTAAAGGGAAAATTAGGGGTTGATGGGATTACTTTGTGAGGTGGCACAGGCTTGATAGGGCAAAACAGCTTCCTTCTGTGTTGTAAGGAATTATGGCAAATATAGTAAAACAGGAGGATAATCTGACTCTTTTTGGAAATAGGAGAGGAACTGTTATTCAATTGTAGGTGTTACTATAGGTCATTAAACAGTGGAAAGAAAATAGATTAGTTACATGTAATTAGTTTAATTAAAACCCTGGAGCCCATTAGTTTATAAAATGGCTGACTTTTGATATTCAGATCGATGAGGATAAAGTCAATGCAACAAAGAATGGGAGAGGTCTCTACAATTTGGTCATCGCTGCCTTTTGGAACAGTAGGTTTTTAATATAATGAGGTATTTCTGGATTTGGTCTTGGTAAGTTACATGGGAGGAGCAGGAAACAGAAGCATCAAGGGACAACAGGGAATAAGCAATCATAACAAACTTAGGTTTGATGTAAAAGTTGAAAAGGTGAGGAAATAGGCAAAGTAAATATCCAAGAAAGCCAATTTCAACAAAGCAGGCAAAGAACAATTCAAGAAGGCAAAATGGCAAATTTAAAATGTTCAAACAGTGGGAATGGATCTTACTGGAAAGCATTATACTGGATGTTTTCTTACAATCGCAGCAATAGCTGGGCATTTAAAGGCCAAAGACCAGTTACTTTATTCCACCATGGTAGTCTGATGATTCAATAATGGAGCTGTTACCAATTGTAGGAATCAATCTCCATCATTTAGACTATAATAGATCCATTAATAAAAAATAAAAAGTGATTCTGGGTTTTGGAAACCATGACTACAAATCCTAATGAACCCAAAAGTGTACACTAGGTTTCTTTTACAATGAGGTGCCAATGATTGTTTCAATCTTTGGTCTCCCATTACAAACATTAGTTGCACCATAGGCACAAGGCATTAAAATGTCCTACCCGATATTCTGGTTTGAAATTGGGTTCGGTGGTTGCAATGGCTGGTAGCCAGAGAGCCAATTTGGCTTAATGTCTCAGCAACTACACTCTCCCCACATCCCCAGTGGCTGACCCTCACCCTGATGTCATCCACCAACAAACCAACCCCCCCATCACAACCCCACAACCATCCCCTTCACTTATCAAGTTGAATTTATCCAACTTCTCAATCTGGGTACTGGCAGACTGCATGAAGGAAAAACCTTACTTATTTAAGTTGAATTTAGTAATGCGTAACATTTTGGGCCTCACGCACCGCTGAATTTTATAACAGCGTGCTTGAACAAAACATCTACTGGCACGCTGTGCAGTGATTGACCTTGTGTTTCTAAGAGATTTTTCCTTCACGGACTACAAGACAGATGTCGACCAACTCTGTGAAGTTTGGCAGAAACTAAACTATTAATGATAACTGTTGTACAGTTTAATATTATACACCAATTATACTGTCATTATGGAACACAATTATTGGGAATAAGATAGAGACAATAAGGGATAGATTTGTGGACTGATGCTTGAAGCTCCTGGAAGCTGCCTGACATAGGTGTTGGTGCCTGCCTTACTTATATATTTTTAAGTGGTCATTATGACTATAGAAGTTGTGCCCACCAACAGGGTAGCTTAAACATCTTTATGTACTGTGATTTAACCCTGGGACAACATCAGCAATGAGTGAGTTGCAGGTGGAAGGCAATGATGATGACAACCTGCCAAAGTAACAAGGTATGAGACCAGTCTAAATTTACACTTACTCTGAGTCTCCCATTTTGGACTTCGTACTGTCACAGTGTTTTTTCCTATTAGAAAGGATCCATAAATTGCAATACTGATCTTAGGTCACTAGATGTTGTTATTGCTCTGTGTAGAAGTATGTTACTTAACATTTCTCTGGAGTGCTTTGATGAGTTCACAGTCCCATGTTACTTGGCTTGATCATAGTCCATATTTCCTTATGACACAGAAAGAGGCCATTTCGGCCCATCAAGTCTATACTAGCTTGAGCAATCCCATTCCTCACTAATTTTCCCTCTAATTTACTCTCACATTCTCATAGCCTCCCTTCAGATTCCCCTACTCACAGTAGCCAATTAACCTACCAGCACGTCCTTGGGATGTGGGAGGGATCCAGAGAAACCTCGGTGAAACCTATGTGGATGAACTTACAAACTCCATGCAGGCAGCACCCAAGGTAAGGAATGAAACTGGGTTGCTGGAACTTTGTGGCAGCACTTCTACTATCCACACTGCTATGTTGCTCGCAGTACCAGACGCTCAGAGTCAATGTTACATGTCAAGGTGAATGCAAAGAGAAAAAGATTTCTTAACAGCATGTAGTGTAAGATCTATGAATCATAAGTACAGTGAATAGATACCTGCTTTTCTGCTTGTTTCAAAAGCTTCTGGAACCTGTCATCCTCCAGCACCCATGTGGGTA
Organism: Pristis pectinata; assembly: GCF_009764475.1. Lineage (NCBI taxonomy): Eukaryota > Metazoa > Chordata > Chondrichthyes > Rhinopristiformes > Pristidae > Pristis > Pristis pectinata. The sequence goes on along the minus strand of NC_067411.1, from coordinate 18,557,207 downwards.
GTTCAGTCTCCCCCTTAGCTTTCACCTCCTCCAACCTATTTTTCAGTTCCCTGAGCACTTGTAGCTCATCATTCAGCCGACTCTGCCACGTCAGTGATGCTTGGAGATCCAGCTCCAAGTCCAGAGAGGTGCGAATAGGGTGCTCAGCGGTTCTTCTCACCAGAGGCTGACATATGGTCTGTACCGGAACATCAGAATAAAATCAAGCAACCCATTTCAAATGATGTCTCCATTTCATATCTTCCAAACACTGGCCATTCAATGCATCCAATTCTGTTTAAGTCCCGCACATATTTTTAAGTACTTTGCATATAAATTCTTGATCTTTGTACCTGTCCTTTTTGTAGCCAAATGTTGAATGTTTAGCTGAGTGTCATTCACAGAATTACTGCATAAGGTGGGTCTTTATGTGCTGTAATTAGTTGGGAACCCTATTGTGCCGTAAAATTAGATTCTGTTTTGTGACTGTGGGCTCTCAACAGGGATTCCAACTCTTTGGTCACAGATATTGGAAATCACAGAGGCTCTGCCCATGAACTTCTATCCCTGTAGGAAGTCATGTATGGTGAAACACCATTTTCTGAAGATAGTGGTCAAGGGCTTGAATGTGTAATTAGCTGCCTAATCTTGATTTATACACAATAAATGTTTTCTATTTACTTCCTTTCTTCTTATAACAAAATGTACATTTACATTTGGAATTCTTTTGATTGTAAATGCTCGGATTATGGTCACTCTCTGTGCATGCATAATTTCTCAGTGAGGAATGACTGAATTTCTTTATTCCACTGTTTCACTAGTCTAACATCAGAAACTGTTTCTTCTGACTCAATGCCTCCTTGTATTTCCTTAAATATGGTAAAAAACCTGAACATTGCAGTTCAATGTGTTGATCCCCTAATATTCTTCAAATAGTATCAGGCTTTAGAAACATAGAAAACCTACAGCACAATTCAGGCCCTTTGGCCCACAAAGTTGTGCGGAACATGTCCCTACCTTAGAAATTACTAGGCTTACCCATAGCCCTCTATTTGAAGTGATCCTTCATGTGAGATCTATAACATTCCTTCTCTTTAGCCATCTGCTGTCCTTTAATATGACAATACAATCAAAGCTTTGGGAGCTAGTTTGCAGAATTAAACTGACCAAAAAATGCTATTTGTATATTGATTAATGGAAAACAGAGACACCGGAAACCAAACAATTCTTATAATATATGAAGAGCTATATTTAACAAAAAATCATTCAGGTTATGAGTTAAGCTGATGACTTTCAATATATTGAATTCTCAAAGCCATCTTATATTGTATCAGGAGAGCAAATTGTAAAATTATCTTCAATGGACTCTTCTTAGTATATTAATCATATAATACAGATGTACTTCTAAATAGCTATATAAAGTTACCAGTTTCAGAAATGCAATTGGTCCTCTGTAATCAACCTAAAAGCAATGTGAAGTTGTTAAAATTTAAGAACTAAAAAATTGATTATGAAAGCATTGACTCAGAAATTTCTTTTTCATTCTTTTTTTTAAAATTTGGGTATCAATGGCAAAGCTATTGCATTTTTTTTGCAGTAATGTCTTGTTTTGCACAGTCCTTTCTTCACTGTCCTGTATAATTTATGTATAATTTATGTTCTGTGTGTTGTCTGAATCTACGTGCCTCATATGCTGCTGCAAGGAAGTTTTTCATTGTATCTGTGCCTTGCTGCAGTTGTGTACATGACGATAAACTCAACGGATCTTTATCCCCATTTGTCCTTGAGAAAGCTGTAGGAGGCTACCTTCTTGAACAGCTGCAGTTCTTCTAGTGAAGGTGCTCCTGCACAGTTAGGCAGACTGCCCAATCTTTCATAGTAATTCCCCAGTCCCATTACATTGCTCAGTGCAGACTTAACACATTTTGCCTAGGGTGATTCCAACCCAGATTCTGTGATAGATGTGCAAGCACAAGTCCCACAGAAGAGTACCAACATTTTCCTCTCTGCATATTTTCATGAAGCATTGACCAGACATACCCTTTTAACTCTCAGGCTTCGTCTCTCTGTGGCATTGCGCACAAAAGGTGACCTTTTGGCTAATGTGGAGCTGTCACTGTCACTTCGGTTCAACTATAAAGGAAAATAATAAAGGATTAAAGTCCAAAATGTAGCTCTCATCCACTGTGAATATCATCCAAGTACAAATAGGTGTTATGTTAAACACTTCCAAATCAGTGTAGTAAAGATCGTGATCTACAGACTTTTATTCTGTCCTGGAAATGCGTACGAAAAATGTCCTTGATCACTTGCATGAAAAGCATAATCAGTGGTGATCACATGTTGTCCTCCATTTCTGAAATTCAGATCCAGTGAAGTCACAGCAACTAGAATATTGTACATGTATTGCAGGCAAGCAAGGACACAGTTTCAGCCACTCATATCTTGATGAATACACTAGCGTTCCTTTCACTCTCACTGAGTGTATATACTATTCTTTCTCTGGAGCAATTTGTGTTGTGGGCCCATGCCTAGTGGGAATTGCATTAAGATTTCCCAAGCTCCTTTCATGTATAAGCTTGGGAGAGGGTGAGAGAGAGAGAGGGAGAGAGAGAGGAGAGAGGAGAGGAGAGGGAGAGAGAGGGAGAGAGAGAGAAGGAGAGAGGAGAGGGAGAGAGAGAGGGAGAGGAGGAGATGGAGAGAGAAAGGAGGAGAGAGAGAGGGAAAAGGGGGAGAGGGGGAGAGAAGAGAGATACAGAGAGAGAGAGAGGAAGAGAGAAGAAGGTGAGAGATCAGGTTACATGCTATGGAGGGGAGATCTCCTGAAGCGATGAGATCTGTAACAGTCCGGGAGACACTGGCCTTGTTCATTGGTGAGGTCACGGTTCAAGAAGAAGTTTGTGGAGAAGTTCGACAACAAGCTGAAGGCCAGTCTGCCAGACCACAATGGCACCATCCTTGTCTGCGGGTTTGATGACGAGGTAGGGATTGGTGTGAAGTGAATGGAGTGCTATGTGTTTGGAGGGGGCAAGGTTGGAGTGGGTGCGGGAAGCAGAGAAGTCAAGGCAGTTGATGTTGGCAATCGGAAATGAAAAGGTTGAGAGAGGGTAACAGGCCAGGAAGGGGGTGTCCAAGGGGAAGTGGAGCGTTGATAGGGGAAAGGATCATCAGTGGGGGCGGGGGTGGGGGGAGTTGAGGATTCCTTGCAAAGAAATAGGCATGGAGGGGAAGGCTACGGAAGAGGAGCTCGACATACGTCAATCCCGGAATTCATTGAGGTGCAGCGCAGGGGTACAAAAGTGATGCCTCTCTTGAGGACAGATCACTCAGCATCAGAGGTGGGGAGGTTGGGGGGTGGGGGGAGTGGGGACGGTGAAGACACAGCACAGGTTGAAGCTGGGGTGAGGCATAGGGTCAGAAGGGGTAATGAGAGAAAAGGCTCGGGGAGTTGACAGAGTGGGAGGAAGGGAGGTCAGAGGAGGGAGAAGGGTAGAAGGTGGTGTTGGGGCCAGAGATAGGATTCCAGATCAGAGGAGGGTGGGATCTGTGGCAGGGAGAGAGTGGGGGAACCTGTGGAGCATGGGAGCCCTGGGCCTGGAGATTGGTGGGAGTGAGGGGGCCCCGTGGTGAGGGATTGTGTGTTAACCAGATGCAAAATTAAATTGTGTATGTATTAACCATATAGATTGAGACCGGTTAAATAAGTGGGTAAAGGTCTGTCAAATGGAGTATAAGATACAAAATTATCCATTTTGGCAGGAAAAATACAAAAGAAGCCTGTTATTTAAATGGTGTGAGAATGAGGAGCTCCGAGGTGCAAAGAGATTTGGGTGACCAACTGCATGATTCACAAAACACTTGTATAACAAGTAACTAAGAAATTCAGTAGACTATTTTCTTTATTGCAAGGAGAATTGAATACCAAAATAGGGCATTGGTGAGATAACATCTAGAGTATCGTATACAGTATTAGACTCCTTATTTAAGGAAAGATGTAGATATATTGGAAATAGTTCAGATAAGGTTTAACAGCCTACTTCTATTCCTAATTCATGTTATATTCATCTATAATTTTAGACATTTCTAAATGCTATATGAACTTACAAACTGTAACTCATGTCAGATAGCTAATGGCTCAAAAAAAAGTAATAGCTCTACTGTGAAATTGTGTACATCACTGATCTTAAATTGTATTGATCTTAAATTGATTTTGATACTGTTAAAACAATTGTGACCTTCAGAATATTCTCCAAGTTCCATTATATTACCAATACAGATAAAACAAACTTATAAAATGTTTCTAGAATGATTTTGTAAGAACCAATGGCAGGCTTGCATCATCCAGCACATAGATGCAATCACAAGGAAGGCGCACCAGTGTCTTTACTTTCATAGAAGGTTAAGGAGGTTCAGCATGTCATCGATCACTCTAACAAACTTCTACAGATGTACTGTTGAAAGTATCCTGACTGGTTGCATCATGGTCTAGTACGGCAATTTGAATGCGCAGGAACATAAGAAGCTGCAGAGATGAGTGGACTCAGCCCAATACATCGCTGGCACATCCCTCCCCACCACTGGTAGTATCTACAGGAGGCGCTGCCTCAAGAAAGCAACATCCATCATCAAAGGTCCCCACCATCCGGGCCACGCCATCTTCTCACAGCTACCATCGGGCAGGAGGTACAGATGCCTGAAGTCCCACATCACCAGGTTCAAGGACAGGTATTTCCCTTCAACCATTTAGTTCTTGAACCAACCAGTACAACCCTAATCACTACAGTTGAGCAAAACTATGACCACTTTGATTACTCTGCACTAAAATGGACTTTATTATTTTTGTTCCAATTGTGTTCTTTCTTGTAAAAATTGTGTACAATTTATGTTTAATTTATGCTTTTCTTGTGAATGCTGCTTATATGATGCCATATGCCTGTGATGCTGCTGCAAGTAAGTTTTTCATTGCACCTGTGCATACATGCACTTGTGCACATGACAATAAACTTGACTTTGGCTTTATTGAGAACCTTTCACACTGCTTTCAGATGTCCCAAAGTATACTACAGCCTTTTGTGATGTAGTTTCTGTCCCGATCACAATTTTGTCTCAATTCTCCTTCTGTTTTGACTCTATCATAAGCTCTTGTCAGCTATACAATGGTCTTTATCCATTGGTGGTGTCAGTGCAATGAGAGACCAGGAACTGAATAAACCTTTGTTTACTTTTCTGATCTGCTTAGTGATAGTAAAGAGCAAATGGACTGGTCCAAAAGGGATAAGAAAATCATTCCAGTGAATATGTAGATTTTAAGTGACACTGGATGGTACAGAGGAGGTGGGATTCAGCTAAATGGCAAAGTTGGGTTTCTCCTGATGGCAGAGAAGGGAAAGGGGAGATTTAATAGAAGTTTTTAAAATCACAACACATTTTACTCGTGTAAGTAAAGAGAACTCAATTCCACTGGTAGAAGAATTCAGGTAGAAAATTAGCCACAGTCTGAATAAATAGTGGAGTCCTGGCAGTTGTACTGGTGCTTGTAAGAAGACCTGCTCCAACATATACAGTGCATAGTTATGATCTGGAGTGCCCTGCTTGAACATATGTTGATAATAATCTTTGAAATGGAATTGGACAAACACTTGAAGAGAAAAAAAAGTTACAGCTCAGGCAGAATGGCCTCCTATGTTTTATTAAGAGGGAGCAACACAACAGGAGCAAGCCATAGAGCTCAATTTAATATCGCACATATAGAGTCATAGAGTTATACAGCACGGAAACAAGTCCTTCGGCCTAACTCATCCATGCCAACCAAGGTGCCCACCCGAGCTAGTCCCTTTTATCTGCATTTGGCCCATGTCCCTCTAAACCTTTCCTATTCACGTACTTATCCAAATGTCGTTTAAATGAATTGAACCTGCCTCAACTACTTTCTCTGGCAGCTCGTTCCATATACACACCACCATCTGCATGAAGAAGCATTTCACTATGTGTTTTGATGTATATGTGACTAATAAATAAATAGATAAATAAAAGTTGCCCCTCTGGTTCTTTTTAAATCTTTCCCCTCTCCCCTTAAACCTCTGCCCTCTAGTTTTTGGTTCCCTTTCCCTGAGAAAAAGACTGTTTGCATTCACCCAATATATGCCCTCACGATTTTATACGACACTATATGTGGAATATTATTCAGAATTCATATTGAACAGGAAAGGATTACTGAGCTTACTTTTAGAATGCACACATCCACTCTCAAAACGTGCTATTTTTATGAGCGCATGCGCGCGCGCGCGCGCACACACACACACACACACACACACACACACACACAACATGAAGAAATATCACAAGTGGACAGCCTATCCATCTCTGTCCATAATTGATCGGTATACCTGCATCACTCCACCTTAACACCAGGGGGATGAGACCAGATTTGACAAATCTATGTTTAAGATAAAGTGTATGGACCAAATAATAGGGGTTGCTAACAATACATTAATAACGAATTTCTTACCCTGCAAATATATTGATTTCTTTCTCCTGGAGAAAAGGTCTGGGATCTTACTATCATGCTGTTCCTCACAAAATGCTGTTGCCTGTTATTCAGGTTAGTCCTGTCCTTTGGCCTAACAGCCACACACTCTACCATAGCTTCATCTGTGTTCATTTCTTTGTCCACCTGCACACAATGGGTGAAAACATTCTGTCAGATGCTGGTCAGAGTGGAAGGTATGAGAACCACTCAAAAGGACAGTTCACCAAAAATCAATGTTGCAATCGACTTTACTAAGAGTAGGCCCTACATTCATAGATAAAATCATAAAGATTTGAAGCCAACATAAAGGGGATCCTCTGAAAACAGCAGAGCAGATACAGCAGTGTAAACATCAATCTCTGGTTGCGTTGGCTCCCAACAAGCCAACAATGGGGACGGCAATACCTGCTCAGTCCCTTCCCAGAGAAGGTTAGATGGCTGGAAATTAAATGTCACACTGATTTTCAAACAATTCCACTTGCACAAAGGTGCAATGGGGATCATTTAAAGAGAAGCAGCTAAAACTTTACTCTCAAATTCATTGACCGCCAGTAAAACACAATGATGCAGGCATTGTAATTCATGTGCAAGGTGCTCAGATGCTGGAAAGTCTAGTAGTCGAGGCAATGGGCAATCTTAAGCCTGCTTTGCCAATACTTAGAAGCATGCATACCAGATTAAGGGCAAAAGCAATGTATAAAAGTCTGTTTCTATTCTGCATGATTTTAATTCCAAATTAAATGCTAAATTTGACACATTCTGAGCTTCTTCTCAGGTTATTGGTGCACAATTTTATAACATCCAGCTGGATACAGCACGCAGTCTAGGTATGCCTGCAAGGACTTTAATTTATAGATTTTTTTCCTGACCAGGCTCAATCGAATTTTCTCAACAAATTGTAATTCTTGTGTTATTCCATGATAAGAAACAAACATCATATTTTGTGGGGGAGAGCAGTGGATAAACGTAATGGCATCATGCTCAGTGCCAAGAATACTTGACCACGTGACTGAATTTTTAATGGTAGACATCCCTACCAGAATTGGTAGTGCTGTCTCTGTCTCTGTTACATCAACACTTTCTTCATCAGTCATACTCTGGGGTGTTTCTTGAAACACAGTCGGTTCTGCAGTATCTTCTTCTGCCTCCATCTCCTTGTCAATGTGATCCCCTTCATCTTGTGCCTCAGCAGTATCTTCCACCAGCATCTGCAGCCTACATTTAACAACAATTTATAAACATCTTACGGGTTGTCATGGGGTTCCATCACAAGGTTGTACAGATGGATGTAGAGCTGAAGAAACTATATTTGACAGGTATGGGTGGAGTGTAAACAATAACAGGGCCTGGTTCTTTGATGCAACTTCTTCACAGCAATTATCAGATGATGAAAGACCAAGACAAATGTTGTAAACTGGAAGCCACATGATACAATGATAACAGAATCGTTGTCCAAATGTAGGTATCGCTACCGCTTATAATGTGGTCTGAAGCCCATGTGCGCACCACCTTTCTCTACAACCTGCTGGAGACCTCCCACTCCATATTGGTCTTTTCGTGGTCTGCCTACTTACAGGACATCACCAGTGCTGAGACTGGTTACTGTAACTGTTGTTCCTCTTGACAACAAATTACCTTATGGTAATGGAGCAATTCCACATCCAGAGGATGGGAAAGCACTTAATTAAATGGATAATACCAATAAAATCACTGTGGTTTCATTTTCCCCTTTCCTCTTGAGAATGCCTGGAATTTACTCCACACTTCCCAGGGCAGTGGCTTAGAAATTAAGAGCTCATCATATAGTGGATTGGATTATATCCAGGGTGCATCTTTTCAGAAGACTACCAAGTGGTCCTCCAGGAAAATGCAAATCCAGACTGTGGTCCTGGGCAAAAAGTTGGCAACAAGAACTGTACCACCAAATTCCCACTGGATTTATGTTGGGAGTCTAGTGACTACTGTTTGAAGAATTGGAAAGGTAAACTACATTAAACAAAGGTAAACAAAGGTAAACTACAGGTAAATTGGAAACATTGGAAAGGTAAGCTACATAATACCACAAGGATTACAGTACCACTCCTCGCCTCGTACAGCCTCTCTGTCTTCTGTAGCTAGTTCCTGCTCCACTGCCTGCAGCTCAACAGATGTCCTCTCCAGCAGTGCGGACACAGCATCCTGTTGGATTCAAAGAGAAGAAAGGCGATGAAGCTGAAAGAGTTCGAGGCATTTAAGGAATTCAGCTCCTTTCTTTTCAAGCAGAATTTTGGAGCTGAGTGGCAAATCAATGGCAACTCACCAAAGGCATTTCAATAAGCCTTAAATGATGCACAGTGTCTCTGCTCAATACAGGTTATAATTAACTACAGTTTCTGCTCATAGAAATTACTTGTGATGTTTAAATTATAAATACATACCTTAGTAATGTCATTTGTGCTTTTACCTACAAAATCCTACCAGGCAAATTCATCAGATACTAACAGCATTAACAGAAATTTTGCAGTACTCTGCTTGAAATAACATCATGGTGTGTAATAACTGCTAAATATCTTTTTGTGAGATAATTGAACCTCACAATGTTTTGAGTGGTTTTTCTTTATATTTCACATCCAGTATTGAACAAGTTGGATAAGTTCAAGTGAGCTTTTGAACAAACATGCTCTTTACTTTGCCAAATGTCATCTAGCCATTAGGTCAGATACTGAGCCATTATTTACTGAGAAAATCGATCATCCTTGAAGGTGTATGAACCCCGTAGGAGCTGAATTAGGTTGCAGTGCCAACATCAAGTAAGGAGGGGTTTGGAAGCAGCACTATTTCTCTCATATCTCTAGAGTTATTGACTTGGGCTCTTGCCACAAATGTAATTCAAGCTCCTTAAGACTTGTCAGAGCTAAGTGTGCTGGATTCTAATACAAGGAAAAAGCTATCAATAAAATAACATGCAATGTGATTCATCAGGGAGCCCAAAAAATGGAGACACTTTGTGTCTGCTTTATGAGCATTTAATTGGCATGTTCCTGACACTGATGTTCCATCTCCAAAACCTGACAGCTGATCTATGCAATATTAGCAAGATCAACTTTATAAGCTAAAAACAGGTATTTTGGTCCTTAACGTTTGTAGATAACATATCACAATGTCTATTTTAGGCTCCCTTTACCAAACTAAATGCCAATGAACAGTACAGATGAAGTTCCATTCATTAATGAATACTTATCAACCTGAAACATTAACTCTATTTTTTGTTACAGAGATGTTTCCTGACCTGTTGAATGTTTCAGGCATTTCCGAAAAACATAGTTCCAGCATCTGATTTTATTTTGATTATTGGAAATGAAATTTTTCAGACTCTCTCGAGATTCCTCAGTAGCTGTTGAGCATAAGGAATCTACAAAGGTATGAGATGTGAATTGGCAATGCTACTTTGGGAATGACGGGGGATTGTCAATGTTATTTAAAGAATGCATACATGAATGACAACATTTATTCACTCCTGTCTGGCACAAAAGTAAAGAAGGCTCAACTTGGCTGATGAAGGAAATTAGGAATAGTATTAGATCCAAAGAGGAAACTGAGGATTGGGAGCAGTTTTGTATTCAAAAGAGGAGGAGAAGAGGGCAAAGATGGAGTATGAGAATCAGCTTGCAAGGAACGTAAAAATTGACTGTAAAATCCTCTTTTATTATGTGAAGCACCATGGCACGGTAGCATAGTGTAGGACGGTAGCATAGTGGTTAGCACAATGCTTTACAGCGCCAGTGACCCGGGTTCAAATCCAGCCACTGTCTGTAAGAGTTTGTACATTCTCCCCGTGTCTGTGTGGGTTTCCTCCGGGTGCTCCGGTTTCCTCCCACATTCTAAAGACGTACGGGTTAGGAAGTTATGGGCATGCTTTGTTGGTGCCGGAAGCATGGCAACACTTGCAGGTTGCCCCCCAGAATCACTACACAAAAGATGTTTTTCACTGTGTGTTTCGATGTACACGTGACAGATGTAAATCGAATGTGGCTTCTTTGACACATATGTTTTGGTCCTGTCCTCTTTTGGAAAAATATTGGAAAGATATTTTTAACATTATTTCAAATGTATTGAAGATTGATTTACAACCTCATCCTGTCACTGCAATTTTTGGTTTACCAAGGATAGAACCTGGCCATCTATCTGCCTCCGCTAACCGTATGATTGCCTTTGTTACACTGATGGCCAAACAATCCATTTTGCTTAAATGGAAGGATCCAATACCCCCTACTACTTTTCAATGGTTCTCTCAAACCATATCATGTTTAAACTTGGAAAAAATTAGGAGTGGTACTGTTGATCCTTCGCTTAAATTTGAGGAAGTTTGGAGTCCACTTATTCAATATTTTCACATGATATAGATCCCCTCATAATAACCTTTCAATTTAGAGGAACGGAGTTGATGACATAATATTGCTCTGTTTCTATTGAGAAATTTTAGTCCAGTTTTTTTCGATTTACATGTGACTAATAAAGATCTTATTTTATCTTATTTTATCTTAAGAGAAAAAGTTAGCCAAAACAATATAGATATCCTAAATTATAATTGGGAACAAAGAAAGTGCAGCACAATTAAATACATACTTTGGTTCTGCCTTCACAACAAAGGACACAAATAATCTCAGAGATATATGAGGGAACCAAGAGAGAAGGAGGAAATGAAGGATATCAGCATTAGTAAAGAAATTAAATGGAGCTAAAACGGCAAATTAATGGAGCTAAAATCTGACAAGCCACCAAGGCCTGGTAATCTACATCCCAGTGTACGAAAGGAAGTTGCCCTGGAAATAATGGATGCATTGGTGATAATCTTCCAAAGTTCTTTAGATGCCGGAGTAGTTGCTCCAGAATGGAGGATGGCAGGTGTAACCCCACTGCTAAAGAAAAGGAGGAAGGGAAAAAAAATCTGGGAACAAGTCCAATGTTAGAAATGGGAAATTGCTGGAATCTAATATAAAAGATGCAATAACAGAACACCTGGAAAGCATTATTGGGATTTGACAAAGTCAGCATGAGTTTATGGAAGGGAAATAATTCTCAACAAATCTACTGGAGATTTTTGAGGATGTAACTTGTAGATTAAATAAGGGAGAAACTGTGGACGTGGTGGAGTTGGACTTTGGGAAGGCGTTTGGCAAGGTACATGGGATTGTGGGTCACTTACTGGCACGGACTGAGAATTAGTTGACCAACAGGAAACAGAAAGTGTGGCTAAATGGGTCCTTTTCTGGGTGACCAGAGGGGTGCCACAGGGATCAGTGCTTGGGCCCCAGCTATTCACAATATATATCAATAATTAGGATGAGGAAACAAAATGCAATATACCTAAGTTTGCAGCTGGCACAGAGTTGTGATGGGGGAGGGGGCAATAGAGTGGGGCAGAGTATGAGCTGTGAGGAAGATGCAAAGAAGCTCCCCTATGAACAAGTTGTGTGAGTAGGCAAAGGCATGGCAGTTTAATGTGGATAAATACAGGTTATCCACTTTGGTTCTAAAAATGAAAGGACAGATTATTATCAGAATGGTGATGGATTGGGAAGAAGGAAGGTGCACTGAGACATGGGGGTCCTTGTACACCAGTTGATGAAAGCAAGTGCTCAGGTGCTCTTGTGTTCAATTGCTCAATTCCCCATTTCTAACCATCAGAAAATGATCTGAGTACAGGAGCGAGAATAACCTACCACTACTGTGCAGTGCCTTAATAAGACTCATCTGGGATTTTGTCTGCAGTTTTGTTCTCATTATCTGAGAAAGGATATTCTTACCATGGAAGGAGTGCAACATTGGTTTACTAGACCAACTCCTGAGATGGCAGGACTGACACATGATGTGAGATTGCGTTGTTAGCCCTACCTTAACTGGAATAGAAAAGAACGAGAGGGGAATCTTATAGAAATGTACAGAAGGACCAGACAGACTTGATATAGGGAGCATGTCCTGATGACTGGACAGTCCAGAACTGGGGTAACTGTCTCAAGATACTGGATATGTCATTTAGAACTGAGATCAAAAGAAATTTCTTCATACACAGGATGATGAACCTGTGAAATTCTCCATCAAGTAGACTGCGGAGAATAAGTCATTTAATACATTCAAGAAGGCTGTGGATCTATTTCTGAGTGCCAAAGGGATCAAGGGATTGTGGGGATGAAGGTGGGAACAGGACATGGAAGTGAATGAATGGTGGACCAGACCTAAGGACGGAATTGTCTATTCCTGCTCCTATTCTGTAAATAGCAGATTCAAAGTCAAGGTGTAATTTTAGGCTGACCTTGGGTCTCTCCATGGGAATCTCTGCAATGCCACTTCCAGTAATTACTGTCAGAATAGCAACTTTTATCGGTTGGGTTTGCTGCTACAACCTAGTTTACACTAGGTTCCTCCTTCAGGCTAGGAAGGGGGACAGTCTGTACATAAACTGTAATGTTTCTTATCAATACTGAACCAGAGTCATTTGCAAGTGAGAGTCCTTTTGTGAGATAGGATCACTCCGAACATCTTCTTCTTGCTTTTGATGTGGCAAGGCACTATTTTTTGAGACGCAAGAGAAACAGAGCTGACCTTCAGCCCCTCCCCATCCTGATATTACCCGTGCAATCTAACTGAGCAAACAGAAACCATCATTCCTCAACATTCAGTTTGCCGTAATGCTTCTTCTACTAAACCCACTTCATCCCAAATAATCTGTACCTTGTCTAGAGCGCTGCAAAGCTGTGGCATGAGAAAGGCTTCCTTTCTTTGTGCTTTGTTCTTTGGATTATGAATATTCATGTTCTTGTAATGCAGCATGTTGTACCAGCTGGTGGAAGTCTCCCCTTTGCTGCAGAGGTCTGCCAGACTGATGTGGGTCCCAGCCTTTTGAAAAAGGAGATTGTCAAGTAGAAATTGATCAGACCACAGTTGTTAACACCTTTAGCAGAGTTATTGCTTATTATTCCCACGTAACACATTCACTAGGCAGTTTTATAAAGGAAACCCAGGCCTTTTTATGTTGTTTTATCACATCTTCTCAGAAAAGCACAAAAGGATGACTTAAAAGCAAATTAGGCAGCAAATGCCGTTTTGAGGAGAGCAAGATTTTGTAAATGGTATATTAAAACAGAAAACACTGGAAATCCTCAACAGGCTAGATGGAGAGAGAGCCCTGATGAAAGGTCATTAACTTGATCCATTAACTTTGCTTTGTTCTCCACTGATACTGCCTAACCTGCTGAGTATTTCCAGCAATTTTGTTTTTAGTTCAGATTTTGATCTGTAGATTTTTGCTTTTCCATAAATCAGATTAATAACTAACCTTACTTTGATATGGTGGGTTGAGTTAATTTGGTAATTACAGATATGACACAGTAATTCCTTCCCAATGGTGATTTATCTGGAATCATTCATGTCTAGAAATATATCCCCAGGTGGGAGAACTAAATGTGCTATAACATCATTTCAGCATGTTGTACTCTGCCTTCAAACTTCATTCCGTGGAAGCCAACAGAATGAATTTCACTTTATCATTCAAATGAACATTGCCAACCAACAAAAGCCATTCCTCTGGTAGCTCCTGCCCCCTATGTACAGGAAAACAATGAAGGTGTTTCCTCACGCCAGTTTTTCTTTGCCAATAGATGACAAGATAGATGCTCTCAAGTGTGAGTTTGTACAGCCTTCGGAAAGGAGCGCCCCATTTCTGATAACACCTGAGGACCTCCTGCCAAACTGTAAGCTCCACCTTATGTAACTGGAGGCAATGTTTTCTGCAGGATTTCTGCAACCATTCTGAAATTTCAAGAGTGAGAAAGAACTTCCCAGAGAAATTCCCTTTTGATTGCAGTGTGGAATTGTGCATTGCATCTGAAACAGTGCAAGTTTACCTCGTCGGCTTTTCAACACCAGCCAGTTGCTATGTTTGGGAACACAGGCAATAAATAGTTGCTTTGCTACTTCCTGTTCAATGCTGCCTGGTTTTATTCTGAATCAAATTATTTTTGTCCCTGCAGGCACGGTAGTGTAGCTGTTAGCGTAATGCTATTACACTGCCAATGACCTGGGTTCAATTCCAGCCACTGTCTGTAAGGAGTTTGTACGTTCTCCCCGTGTCTGCGTGGGTTTCCTCCGGGTCCTCCGGTTTCCTCCCACATTCCAAAGGCGTACGGGTTAGGAAGTTTGGGGCATGCTATGTTGGCGCAGGAAGCATGGCAACACTTGCGGGCTGCCCCCAGAAAACTCTATGCAAAAGCCGCATTTCACTATGTGTTTCGATGTACATGTGACTAATAAAGATATCTTACCTTATTAACGGCCTCATATTTCTCAGGCTGGTATGTGAACTTTCTTGGAGTCTGTCTAGAGATCATTGACTGTTTCATTATCTAAGACTGTGTAATAATCTGTGACTGTTTCATTATCTAAGACTGTGTAATAATCTTAATTAAGCTTCTTCATCTCTCACCAGACAATCCTCCAACTGCGTCTTCCCCACAGTGCATACATCCACTCGCAGTGTCTTCTGATGTAAAGCCGCCTGGGTAATGGCTACCCTGAATACCTCTTTGAAGACGAGAGTCTCTGCAACACTATGAACCTTTGTGCGGAAAAGGCTGCTGGAGTCACATGAACTCGGAAGCAAAGCAGCTCTGATGTACCTGTAGGATTGAATGATTGAACATTTACACAAAGGACTGAAATTGTTAAGGATTTAATAACTGGTGAAGGTCAGATCAGCAAAGAGCATTTGTCTGAATAGGATCCATCTCCATTTAGTTTTTTTTCCTTTTCTCTATTTTCTATCTTGGCTATTCTCCTTCAGTGGGAGCATTCCACTCATATTCAGAAGGTCTGGACTATTGATCTAGAGTACAGAATTACTGATTAATTAAAGAATTAAATGTCTGAAATAAAAAGGTAGTATCCATAATAGTGAATGCGAAACTACTGGGTTGTTCAATGTTTTTTAGAACATAAAACAGTACAGCACCGGAACCTGCCACAATGTCTGCGGTGAACACAATGCCAAATTAAACTAATTATCTTCTGCCTGTACATGATCTATATCCCTCCCTTCCCTGCATATTCATGTGTCTATCTAACAGCCTCTTAGATGCTCCAAGCGTATCTGTTTCCACCAGTCCTGCTGGCAGCCTGTTCCAGGCACCTACCACTCTCTGTGCAAAAACGTGTCCCGCAACATCTCCCTTAAACTTTCCCCCTCTCACCTTAAATACAGGTCTTCTAGTACTTGACATTTCTAGCCTGGGAAAAGATACTGACCGTCTACCCTATCTATGTCTCTCATAATATCTATGTCTCTCATAGTCTTATAAACTTCTATCAGGTCTCTCCTCAGCCTTTGACGCTTCAGAGAAAACAACCCAAATTTGTCCAACCGCTCCTTCTAGTTTATACCTTCTAATCCAGGCAGCGTCCTGGCAAACCTCTTCTGCACCCTTTCCAAAGCCTCCACATCCTTCCTGTAATGGGGTGACCAGAATTGTATGTAACAGGGGAGGAACTCTGTAATTCTTAACTGGTCTGGTTTATATGTGATCCCAGGTGCACAGTACTTTTGTACAAGCCAATCATTCAGTTCCAAGCTACGTCACCAGAAGAGATTACCAAGTGGACAAATTCAAGAATGTGCTCAAAGTTTTTATGATAAAATGCAACATCCCTGCTGACTCTTGGCTATCTTTGGCCCATGACTGCTCAAAATGGAGAAGGGGCATTTGGGATGGTCTCAAGTCCGTGCATCAGAAACACACAGAAGCCCAGTGTTAACGGTGGAAGGCAGGTACCATCTCACAAACTACCCACCCACCTGCGCTGTCAGGCACCTCCTATGATAGAGGAATGTGTGGTTCACACATTGGCCTCACCAGCCATCTCAGAACCAAGATGGGAAGCAAGTCATTCTGAGTTTCAGCGACCACCTAAGAATCATGTACAGCTATTTCCTAGTGCCATTGAGAAGGTACTGGTGACCCTTCTTCCACAGACATTGTGGCTATGTGATAAAAGTAGGGAGTTTCAGAAATTCAACTAAGCAACAATGAATGGATGGTTCAGGAGGTAGGTGGTTAGATTCTAGGCCCACTGGTCTAATTGCAATGAGGGGAAACTGTACCGTGAATATAGTAAACAAAAGAGAACAAAATTGTGTGTAATTTATGTCTAATTTATGTTTTTCTTATGAATGTTGTGTATCTGATGCTATGTGCCTGTGATGCTGCTGCAAGTTTTTCATTGCACCTGTGCAGACATATACTTATGCATATGACAGTAAACTCGATTTTGACTTTGACTTTGAATAAACTCAACTTTGACTTTGACTGTCTTAGTGCCATTTTCTTTGATCAGTATTTTCACCTCTAGCTGATGATGGGTCTGTCTCAAAAATAGCCCAATTGGGTCTTCACAGAGACCAATACTTACACTTTACATCCAGGGGACACAAGTAGAGCAGTCGGATTTCTCAGCTGTATGAGAATTATAATAAAACTCCCATTGGTGGGATCATACCTGTTGTGGACAAAGTATAAATATATCAGATATTTCAATATCGAAATAGTCACCAGACAAAACTGACAATGAGTCAATGTTTTAAGTATTCTCATGAAAGGTCATTAACCTGAAAAGTTAATTGTCTCTCTTTCCACAGATGCTGCCTGACCTGCTGAATGTTTCCACCATTTTCTGTTAAGTTTGACCTCAGTCAAGCACCAAGTTAAATTATTTTAGCTGAGGCAGATACGGTGGTACTCCAATTGCCTGCAGTGACCTTAATGTGGCAACCATCAACTAACGTTCCCATTTATCATCAGTAGCCACCAAACTCTATTAAAAGTGAGTACATTTAGATATTGGGTAAACACAATAACATCTTGCAGTTATGTAAGTTCTTTACCTCAGGAAAATGTAGAATTGAGCGTGACTTACCCAAGCCTTACTGTCAAACATAATAGTGTTTCAGTCAATATCACAGTAGCCTGAGTTAGAGGGCTGTGAGTCCAAGCTCCAATTTAAAGAGGTGAATGTAAAAAAAATTGAGCAGTTACTTCAACTGAGAAAGGATTGCATTGTGCAAGTGCTGTTTGTGGATGAATGCCCAGAACTTAGATTTTACCCACTTTTGGTGCACTAAATGGGAGCTACATTTAGCACTAATGTCCAGTTGGAGGACATCCTAAATTGTTGAAATTTACCTTAATGAAATCATTCAGGTGGTGTTCCTCCCACTTCAGTGCACCAAAATGCAAACAATGTGACTCCCAGTGGCAGCTGGCTGCAGAGATCGAAACTGTTGCAAAATTACCTCCAGGAATCATGGGATGTGGGTCCCAGCCTAAATGTGCACTTTCCACGATAGCCATGGGAACTATACAACAGGCAGCCATGGAGAGAAGGGCAAAGATCCAGTAAGGGGGGGTGAGGGCTATCTTCATTGTGTCTGGACATACATCCATATTCCCCCACCCATGCATGTGTTGCTGTACTCTGAGAGGCCCCAAGCAAAGTGTAGGCAAAATCAAATCAATGCAGTGAAAAGCTGCTGCAAGAAGTCAAGGTCACAGAACTGATCTACTGCAGAAGCAGATCACTGTTCAGTCAGGCAAGCTTAATGGGGAAGGAAAAACACAGGGTGCTAGTGGGACAATGATAAGTCATGGTTAGGGAGCTACAGCAGTTTGAAATGAAAAGGCAAGTCATTGGCTACACATTTTTGCACCAGTTTCAAATATTATTGAGGAAGTCTGCGTTGTGCACATTGATGATGTCATCACATGTGTGAATTACACCAAGGAAATGGCAGAATTGCCAAGGTGAATTGTTTGGACAACAATAGGAAATGGTGCAATTGTGTTAAAATGTGTGCAAGAGGAATTTTATGTGGATTTTAGACATAAAAAATGGATGCAATTGGGTTCAGTTGCTGGGCAGAGATATTAAACTGTCTACTCTCTCACTGGATGTAAAAGATCCCATTTCAAAGAGCAGGGCAGTTATGACCAATGTTTTTCCCTCAATCAATGTCGCTATAACATAAGGTCTTGTCATTATCACAGTGCAATTGGGCACTGTGCTTCCAACGTTACAACAGTGATTACACTTTGAAAGGACTTGGCTGCAAAACGGTTTGGAAAGTGGCTCTATAATTGCAAATCTTTCTTTTTTCCTCCATCTATTTCTTACATTAGACATTAATAAGCTGTGACTCCGGATTGATAATCCCGCAGGGACTCACATTTTTAATTATTCATTATGACACAGATAGAGGCCATTTAGCCCATCAAGTCAATTCTGGCTTTCTGACCAGTCCCACCAATCCCATTCCTTCACTTATATCCCATTAACCTATCCTCTCTCAGATGCCCATTAATTCCCCTCTCTTCTACCAAGCAACTACACAAGGGGTAGGTTACATTAGCCAATTAAGCTAGCAACCAGCATGTTTCAAGGATGTGAGAAGAAAGTGGAGCACCCAGAAGAAGCCCATCCAGTCACAGAAAGAAGGTGCAAACTACACACAGACTGCACCAGAGATCGGGATGAAATCCAGGTTTGCTGGAGCTGTGAGGCAGCAGCACTGCCTGCTGTACCACCTGATGCAGTGACTTCATGAGAAAGGAGTGACAGGAGAGGAAAACTACTGGGAAGAAGATGTAAAAGGATAAAGAAACACCGGTTACAAATGCAGCTATAATTTTTTTTAATATCACTTACTTCAGTCCGATCTGGATTTGAGCTGCTTCTAATGTGGAAGCTTCATCTTCATCATAAATAACATCTTCCGTTTCACTTGGCCTAACAGAAGAGTAGTAATGTTTAAGCTAATAGCAATTATAAACTAAACAAGATGAGAGTGAGACTTGGGAACAGTAAAACCAACTATAAATGACATGATAAATTTACCCAGACAATATATCACAACTGTGTGTAAGTTGCACTCTGGGATTTAAAAAGCACTCATGAATTTTAGCTAGTACAATGCTGGAAATACTCAGCTGGTCAGTTAGTTCTGATAATAGCTCATCAGCTTTAAAGATTAACTCTACTTCTTTCTCCACAGATGCTACCTAACCCACTGAGCATTTCCTCATGTTCTGATCTTAAAGTGAACCAAAGTAAGCCCTTTGTCCTTTAACGTGCAAGGCAGAAATGTGTTGATGTGATGGTCTGTAGGCAGACAATGCCACGTATTAACAGTAGAACGAAACTGGAAAGAAAGCTGGCACCTATGTGACACCAGTCTCACATCGATGTGGTTGACTCTTAAACGGCCCTCTCAAGAGGCGTAGCAACCACTCAGCTGTATCAGTTCAAGAAGGCAACAATAACAACTTCCAACTGCACGGCATCTTTAACTAGACACTGCAAGCGTTAAGAGATGTGGTGGTGAGCTAAAGCTGGGTGTCATCAGTGTGCATATGGACCCTGAGGCCTTTTCAGATGATGTAACTGAGAGTCAGCAAGTGGATGTGAAAAAGGAACCAAAACAGATCATGGGTGACTCTGCACCATAGCATCACAGAAGCAGGAGGAGAGTATACAAAGTTCTACCCAGCTGGGCAATGGCAAAGAGACAATGGAGAATGATCGTATGGTCAACTGTGTTGAAGAACAAGAAGGCTGAGGAGGGATGGGTTATCATAGGCAGGTTCACATGAATCCTTTTGGTTCTGTAAGAGATGAAAAACACAATGATGCTGCAGGAACTCAGCAGGCCAGGCAGCATCCGTGGAGAAAAGCAAGCGGTCAATGTTTCGGGTCAGGATCCTTCTTCAGGACTGAAGATAGGAAAAGGGGAAGCCCAATATATAGGAGGGAAAAGCAAAGCAGTGATAGGTGGACAAAGGAGGGGAGGCAGGGTGGGCACAGGGTGGTGATAGGTAGATGCAGGTGAGACACTGTGATAGGCAGGTGCGGGGGAGGAGGGGAGAGCAGATCCACCAGGGGATGGGTCAAAGGTAAGAAAAGAGAGGGAAAAAAAGGCTGGGAAAGGGAAGAAGAGAAGGGGGGGGGGGAGGTTTGTGGGGAAAGGGGGTAGGGATTACCTAATGTGGGAGAATTCAATATTCATGCCATTAGGCTGCAAGGTTCCAAGATGAAAAGTGAGGTGCTGTTCTTCCAGTTTGTGCTTGGAATTCTCCTGGCAGTGGAGGAGGCCGAGGACTGTCATATCAGTGACAGTGTGGGAGGGAGAGTTGAAACAGTTGGCAATGGGAAGATGCAGGTCACAGTTACGGACAGAACGCAGGTGCTCTGTGAAATGGTCACCTAGTCTGCATTTGGTCTCACCAATGTAGAAGAGGCCGCACGAGAAGTTGGAACCTGAACAACAATAGAGTCGTACAGCAGGGAAACAGGCCATTCAGTCCAACTAGTCCATGCTGACCAAGATGCCCATCCAAGCTAGTCCCATTTGCCCTTGTTTGACCCATATTCCTATAAACTTTTCCTATCCATGTACCTGTCCAAATATCTTTTAAATGTTGTTATTGTACCTGTCTCAACCACAGGCAGCTCGTTCCATGTACCACCCTCTGTGTGAAAAAGTTGCCCCTCAGGTTCCTATTAAATCTTTCCCCTCTCACCTTAAACCTATGTCCTCTAGTTCTTGATTCCCCAACCCTGGGAAAAAAGACCTTGCACATTCACCCTATCTATGCCCCTCATTATTTTATACACCTCTACAAGATAACCCCTCAGTCTACTACACTCCAAGGAATAAAGTCCTAGCCTGCCCAACCTCTCCCCATAGCTCAGTCCCTCGAGTCTTGGTAATATCCTTGTAAATCTTCTCTGCACTCTCTCCCACTTAATGGCACCTTTCCTATAGCAGAGTGACCAAAACTGAACACAATACTCCAAGTGCGGCCTCCCCAATGTCTTGTACAACTGCAATATAACATCCCAACTTCTATACTCAGTCTCCAGACTGATGAAGGCCAGCGTGCCAAAAGCCTTCTTCACCACCCTGTCTACTTGTGATGCCAACTCAGGGAATAATTGGTAAATGTAAAATAGCACACCCAGTGCATTAAAGATTTATCCCAAAGGAATTTCAACTCCCAATATATAACCAAAAAATTATTAATACTTAGAATCAGAGATACATAGAAATGTGACACAGAAGGAGGCCATCTGGTCCATTGAGACTTTGCTGCCTCCTAGTAGAGCAACGCCATTAGTAATTTTCCCAACTCATTCCCCAGAGACCTGCAAATTATTCTCACTCAAGAGCCAATCCAATACCCTTTTGAAAACCCTCTCTGATGCTGTTTCACCACCCCTAAGGCTAGCAAGTTCCAGATCATATCTACTCTCTGCATTAAATGTCTTTTTTCCCTTCTTCCTTGTATCTTTTGCACAAAATTTTACAACTATGTCCTTGCTCCTTGAACCACCTGCCAATGGAAACAGCTTCCAACCACTCACCCTATCTAAGCCCTTCATGATCATGATGTGTGTGAACCACAGTGAAGTATATGGCAAAGCATACATACCGTTTGACAGAGGCCTCATAAACCCCACTGTCTCCAGCAACAGATTCATCAGAGACAGCAGCTGAAACACATGCCACTTTTTCTTCGAGTAGATGTGCCCCTGCTCCTCGTTGTAAATCAACACCTGCATACAGAAAACACAGTTCTCATCAGCCTTTTTGGACCTTCTACCAAATTTCCATATTCCCTTATGAGATAAGAAGTGGCCAGTCAGCCCACTGAGTCTATGCTGGCTCACTAAAAAATCCCATCCCTCCACTAATTTTCCCTGTCATCCTATTCCCATTAACCTCCCCCAGATCTTAGGGGGTAATTTAAAGTAACCAATTAATCTACTGACCTGCATGTCTTTGGTGTATGGGAAGGAAACCAGAGCACCTGAAGGAAATCCACATAGTCACAGGGAGAACGTGCAAACTCTTCAGAGGCAGCACCAGAGGTCAGGATTGAACCAGCGTAGCTGGAGTTGTGAGGCAGCAGCTCCTACCATCTGCACCTACAGTTGGAAATTTTAAGGTCTTCATCATGACTTCTGCCTAATCCCATCTAATTTGCATGGCGACTCTTTGCAAGCTGCTCTCTGCAGATCTACTCATTACGTCTATTATAATTGTTCTACTCTTTTAAATCTAAATTCTATGATTCTAAGAATTACTAACACTATATTCTGCATTCTGTTATTGCTTTTCCCTTGTACTACCTCAATGCACTGATGTGGGGAAATGGTCTGTATGGATGGCTTGCAAAACAAAGTTTTTCACTGTACATCGGTACATGTGACAATAATAAACCAATTTACCAATTTAATTTTGTTTTCGTTCTCTAGAGAAAATGATGACTTGGAGTATTGCTTTATAAGAACTGTATGCCCTCTGGTACTCCAGAAGTATGGGAGCATAGTGGTTAAGTTACCTGTATCCAGAGACCTGAACTGTTGACCTGGAAACACGAGATTGCAGCCATCACAGCAGCAATGGAACTCACAGTCAAGTAATTAAAAAAATTTGGAATGAAAAGCTAGTTTCAGTCACAATGACCGTGAAATTACTGGATTGCTGTAACAACCTATCTAGTTCACTGATCGCTACATTTAGAGTCATGGGAATTATATTATACTGGTAGGGAGTTCAATTTTGGAATCGGCCACCTGTCTTTTTCTCTTAAATGGAGGCATGATTCAGAACAGTTGCTTGGACAAAAACAGAAATCAAATAACAAAGATATTTCTTGTTGACACAACACACTTTTGCAATATCCATGCGATAATGAAAGGGATCTTTTGAAGCATGCTGTCTTCAGCACACAAGCTTGTGTGTTTAAGCAAATGCAACAATATTAAAGTGAGTCAAAGAAGCAGGTGAAGGGTATTTTTACCCCCAAATGGTTCCCTGGGCAAGATAAAAGGCATAACATCTGTACCACTCTTTAAGTAGTTTTATATAGAGTTTAGTGGCGAATAGTAATTGGGAGCAGGGCTTTGCCAAAGTCAATTAAGGGCAACATTTCACTATAAATGAGCTAACACCTTCCCTAAAATAAAAACATGAAATGCTGGAAACACTCAGCAGGTCAGGCAGCATCTGTGGAAACATTTCAATTTAATCATCTTTTTCATGACGTTTCATCTTCTCAGTATTTTCTGTTCTTATTGGTGACTTCAAACATTCCACGTTGAAGATCTTCATCACGTTTATTAAAATTATTTACGTTTGCTTTAATATATTTAGTTAGTCACAAGATTCTATGTGTTTCACCATTTTTTTATATGTGTTAATTTAAAAATTATTTTTTTGTTTATTTCATTTTAATCGTTTTTTTAATGTTTCTGAATGTCAAGAGAATTAAGAAGCATTGAAAGTTGACAGATTTTACAGAGGCAAACCTGGGAGTCTTTAAAGCCAGGGCCATGGCTTTCTCACTGGCCAAAGGTTTGTAGAGCAGTTTAGTGGGTTTGTTCTGAGCCCCGTGTCACTCAATTACATTGTTTGGATCCAGGCCACTCTCAGCCAGCCTTCGAGATCTGGAGCAGGTATGGTTGGGGCACTGGGGAAGGTCAGCAGGGTGTGTAGGCAGCATGCATTAAGTCCATATCCTCTGGTTACTAACTCACCTAATGCACACCAGTGCAATTATGGGAGCTGGAAAATAGTGTCAGACATCAAAGTGCTGGTCAATGGGTTCTAATAAAGGCTATTTCTATCACATGCTAACTTCTCTACTTACAAAGACAGATTTGGCTTTATTTCAGATTTCACACATTTGTGGTCCTTTCCCTTCTCTTTAATTCCCCTGCTTAACTTCTGTTCCACCAGTGGAAATGAATTGTCATAATCTGACATTGATCCCACTGAGGATGGGAAATATAGTCACTTAGACCGGATCTCTAATGCTTCGGCAGATCTTACACTGAAGTTATAGCCGGAGATTAGAAATGGCCCAATAAAATTCCCCTCCATTGCCTATGTTCCTGCTCCATGATGGTTTTTGGCCACTTTGATTACCAATTTGGTTTTCCACGACAACATTTTCTTATCCATTTCTTTGTTCATTTCTATTTCAATATCTCAACATGCAGATGTGTTGGAAGCTGTGGGGCTTAAGTCCCATCTTGGAAGCTGAGCTCATAATCCAGCCTGGTGCTCCAGTGCAGTGGCTCTCTTGTGATCCCCTTTCTGCCTCTTCAGGTGGTCATTAATGAACTCATGTTATGGCTGTAGTTCCTTGCTGTGTTTAAAAAGACCGCAGTATTTGCCCACAAAATAACCATTGCTGAATTACCAAGTGGTGCACAGTATGTGTAAAGCAATATAAATGCAAATGCTTTCTTCCTTTCAATTCATTTTCTGATTTTTCTTTCAGACATTTATACCTTTATTGCCTATTTCTTTCATTTTCTAGATTTCATATTTATTACATACTTCTATTTTTATCAAAGGATAATTAAAAGATCCAATGACAGATTTTCCATTTTGGTTTCTCTGAAGTACTTAGCTCTCCTTAGAAAGAGGTTGTGCACAACAGCAACATTACAGAGAATATACACACAGTCTGTCCGGTCATTTATGTCAACTGTCACAGGCAATAGCATCTACAGTAGTCTACAAGAACAGATGAGCCTGACCTGAATGAGATCTCTAGATATAGATGGTTGTAGAGTTCATCCACTCTTTGGCAGGGTGTCTACGCACCTTCCTGATGCAGGGTCTTGACCTGAAATGTTGACCATCCATTTCCCTCCACAGATGCTGCTTGGCCTAGAGTTCCTCCAGCAGTTTGTTTTTTGCTCACATTTTTTTCTTACCATCATCTGTGCTGATGGTAAGTAGTGCAGGGTGGTAGGGTGGAGCAGAGACACTGATTTAATCATCGATGACCCAACTATGAAACAGCCCCTACGGAACTACATGGTAGAAGACAACTGATCAAGAGAAGCCTACCTGAAGACCCGATTACCGAGACAAATATGGGAAGATTAACTTTGTTTCTGTCCATGCTGGCAACAACCAAAAGATGGCACCACAATCTCATTTTCACTACTGAATAAATAGAATGTATGAAATGGTAGGAAACAAAATCACCCTTTTTCAACTGATTCATAACGCGAAGGTACAAATTTTAATAAAACTAAGCAGGACTCACTCTTAAAAACATTTTTTGCCACATTAATCGCTGAGAAGGTTGTCTTTCTAGAAATGAATGAAATGAAAAAGCTCAGTAGAAGACCAGCTAATTTGTACTAAACTGAGCAGCTAATTTCTCTTCCTGCCCAATTGACTTGTTAAAGGTCTCTCTCTCCTCATACACCATCTCCCCCCATATCCATACTGACATCCTCCTTAAAATAATCCCTTTGTCGCAGTAAACTATCTCACCAACTCCAACCTCTCTTTTCATCCCCAAACTCTTTGAAAGATCTATCATCTCCAACAACCCTGTTACATGCGGCTTCATGTTTGAATCCCTCCAACTGGGCACTGTAAAAACAGCCCTAACCAAAGTTGCATCAGTAGTGGTGCTGAACTACTTCTCCAACATCCAGTCTTGGACTAAATCTGATTTGCTCCACATAAACATTCAAAAGGCCGAAGTATTTAATCTGTCCCTTGCCATAAACTTAGCACCCTCACGACCATTTCCATTCCCCTTCCCTGGCTTCGGCTTACCCTAAACCAAACTGTTTGCAAACCTACTATCTTTTTTTATTATTATTCCAAAATAAACTTCATTCATCATAAAAAAAACAAACTATATACAACAATAAGACAGTGCAAACCTTTACATTCCTGCACAGATCAATCATCAGTGTTACCTTTTTATATATAAAAAGCAACCACAGCACCGATGCCACTCGTGTGGCTCCCTAGGGTGCTACCCCAATCCGATATTTACAATATTTAAGGGGCTTCCTCACCTGACCCCACCCCTCCCTCTCCTGTGGCAGAAGAACCCTAAACTGCAGTCCTTCCCCACCAAGCCCTTGCGTTGGCTGCACCTGGCTTCAGTGCGTCCTTCAGCATGTACTCCTGCAGCCTGGAATGTGCCAGTCCGCAGCATTCCCCTACGGACCTACTATCACATTATCTGAGCCTCCACTCATCACATTAACATATTCTGGCTTTCCCTTACTTCAACCCATCTACTGAATTCCTTAACATGTTTTGATCATCTTGACTTGCACAATGCTCTGTTCAGGTTATTGTTATCCCCAAAACTCAAGTTTTCAATTACATTACACGCAGTGGTTTACAAACAGTCCTTGAATATTCAACAAGGACTGTTTGTCTGCCAACCATGTTAATTTGTTTCCCTTCATGCACATTCTCATGGCATTGGTTTTTAAAAGTTCAAAGTGACTTTGGCAATGAATATTTTCATTAATTTCAGATGACTAACATTCTCAGAATAACATGGAGCTATTCATCTATAAAACTACATTATCTGGCTCATCTCATTCCTTGCATTAAATCGGCAGCCTGTGCAGCTGCAGTTGAGGACACATATATGACATGGTGTGGCTATGCTACGTGGCAAATGATAAAAAAAACCTGGACATATGTAGCTGTCAGGTTCTCAACGTTACACATTTCCATTGTTTTTATTTTCTGCCAGTGTTGCATTGACCTAGCCTCCTTCCTTGTCCCTCTCAAGTAGTCCCATAGGGTTTGAGGATGACTTACTTCCATGCTGGTTCTCTGGCTCTGACGCAGCTAACGAGGCCAAGGTGGGACCCGTTGACCCTGCCACAGGTGGGGCAGGAAGTAATTGTGTATTCCCAATGAAGAGACGTGAGGTTCTAAGCGCTATACTGACTGCTGTTTCTCTATTTTGAGAGGTCATTAGATGGAAATTCATTTTCAAGGAGCTATTGAAACATCTTTAACTTCTTTCCTCTGTCCTCCTGGTAAACACTGGTGGTGTTGGACCTTGGAGTGTTTGTTTTGGATGCTCAGAGTGGAGTGCTTATTTCAGAGTTGTAATGGGCCCACCCAAGGTTGCCTAATGAATAATTAGGCCCTTGACGCTGGCTTGGGAAAGGAAGCAAATGTCGGTTTAGAACCATAGAACAATACAGCACAATACAGGCCCTTCGGCCCACCATGTTGTGCTGCCCTTCAAACCACACCTAAGACTATCTAACCCCTTCCTCCCACATATCCCTCTATCTTAAATTCCTCCATATGCTTATCTAACAATCTCTTGAACTTGTCCAACGTATCAGCCTCCACCACCACCCCAGGCAGTGCATTCCATGCACCAACCACTCTCTGGGTGAAAAACCTCTCTCTGATATCTCCCTTGAACTTCTCACCCATTACCTTAAAGCCATGTCCTCTTGTTTTGAGCATTGGTGCCCTGGGAAAGAGGCGCTGGCTGTCCACTCTATCTATTCCTCTCAATATCTTGTATACCTCTATCAAGTCTCCCCTCATCCTCCTTCTGTCCAATGGTATGGTTTGGTAATGTTGCCATGGATTTGGAGGATTTTGCAGAGATTATGTTGGTGCTACCTCTCCAATGCCTGCTGTAATTAGTCCATGTTTTTCATGTGTGCAGAAAGGGATTACTTTTGCCCTGTAGACAGGAAACAACAAAGCCTCTGGAGCAGATGGTATCCCTGTGAGCATGGTGGTTTTGCTCTGAGGTAGGGTTTGTTGTGGATCTTAACCTCACTGATTACTGGTGACTTAACTTCAACAGTTATACAGCATGGAGTCAGGCCCTTCAGCCCAACTCGTCCATGCTGACCAAGATGTCAACCAGAGCTAGTCCCACTTGCCTGCATTTGGCCCATATCCCTCTGAACCTTTTCCATCCATGTACCTGCCCAAATGTCCTTTAAACAGTAAATATGAGATTAAAAGTATTCAAAGGTAGGCAATTTGAGAAGGATTCTCTACAATCCCTCTTTACTAACAGAACCAAAAGCTTTCAAAGAACAGAAAAGGCAGATTGATTCTGTATTTTTCTTGGAGTGGTGAAAGTTCTGTCCATTTCACCTCTCGATGGATGGGATCCATGCTGTCATTCAAGCAGCAGCTCTTTAGTCAATGGGAGGAGGCGGTGAAGAGGATGCTGGGTTGGTACATGCGGAAACAAGCATTTTGAAGAACTCCTCAACCGAGAATCGATCATTGATCCTTGACTTCATACCAAAGCACACTATTGAGTACAGTCTTGCTCTTACCCCAGACCGACAAGAGATTAAAAAGGCCATATGATGACTGAAAAACAACAAGGTCTCTGGAGCAGATGTTCTAAAATTGAGCAGAGAGGAACTTGGTCACAAATTCACCTCATTTCCCACATGTGGGAAATGACATACTTACTAAGGCACAGAAGGAGGCCTTTCAGCCCATAGGGTCTATGCTGGCCTCCAGCAGAGCAATCCCAATTTACCCATCAACTCCATTTTGAATCTATTGCCACTTATATCCAAGAGGGTTAATTTACAGCAGCCAACTAATCTATCAGCACACCTTGGTACATGGAAGAAAGGTAGAGCACCTGTGGAAACCCAGGGAGAACGTGGTAACTCCAGACACAGAGGTCAGGATTGAACCCAACTTCCTAAAGCCATGAGGCAGCAGCACGCACCTCTGTTCCACTGTGTCATTCATAAGGGACAGAAATGAGCCCTTCAGCCCACCATCTTAGTGCCGACCTTTTTGCCCATCCAAACTAATCCACATTGGGACCTTATCCTTCTACGCCTTACCTAGTTAAGTGCCTTTCTAATTGCCTCTAAAGAATAGACATTGTATCTGATTCCACCACATCCCCCTGTGTAAAAAAATACCCTGAAGATCCCCTTTAAATCTCCTACCTCTCATCTTAAAACAATGTCCTCTTGTTTTTGAGTCCTACCATGAGAAAAAGATTCTGTCATGTCTCTCATAATCTGATATACATCAATCAGGTCACCCCTCAGCCTCCTTCACTCGAGGAAAATAAAGCCAGCCTATCCAATCTCTCCCCGTAACTAAGGTCCTTCAATACAGGCAACATCTTGGTCAATTTCCTCTGCACTCTGTCCAGCACAACCACACCCCTCCTATAGTGTGGCGACATGAGCTTCACACAATACTCCAAGTGTGGCCTAACCAAACTTTCTTATCTGCAGTATCAGCCTGAGGCACAGAGCAAATGCTCATAGCACAGACCAGTTTGCTTTCAGTTCTTCTTTTAACTTACTTTTAGGACTGTTGACAGTTTTATAACTAATTCTAAAAAACATAAAAATGAAGACACTGGATAAAGTATACACTGTCCATGCACCAACTAAACACCACTGTGCAAGGCCTGCATTCAAATGCCAGAGAAGAAGGCGGCCTTGAATATTTTGCTCAAACAGTATCATTCCACATTTATGATGCCCTCGCCATTCCTTGGTTTCCCTTTCACTTATCTTATGGTCTCTGATCCAGCCAGAAGAGATCCATGAAGATGCAAGAGACTGTAGATGCTGGAATCTGGAGCAACGAACAAGATGCTGGAGGAACTCAGCAGGTCAGGTAGCTTCTGTGGAGGGCAATGGGCATTTGACATTTCGGGTTGAGACCCTTCATCTGAGCAGGTCTCGACCCGAAATGTCGACTGTTCATCTCCTAGTAACCCCAAAAGCTTTGATGTCAACCAATTCAGCAGTGATCAGGGATTGAACCAGTGACCTTCCTAATCTTTAGGGCTTAGGAACACATTGTGTGGTTTTTCACTAAGAGAATATCCAAGCCAATCACTGCACACAACACAAATGAGGGGACCTTCTCACCTGCAATGCCTTCATTCAGGGTAGAGTGGGGAACTGCTAGTTCATCACTGAGGCCTTTAGCCTCATTCAGGAAATGTCCAGCTCTGCTTCGAATCTCTGTCTCCATGCTCAGGTAAGGCACTCGAGTCCTGCTGGCCCGTTCAGGTTCCAGCAACATTTGGCTCTCACTGCTACCATACAGGCTGAGGCTGACGAAATCCTGGTGCAATTCGCAGTCTTCAAAGTCTGCCGCCAGAGGATGCAAAGGTGACTCTTGGGCTGAGGACAAAAACACCATGTCCGAGACCAGGGGCGAGCTGGGAGGAGACAGGGAAGAGAGCGAAGATCTGGAGGACAAGGACGTCACTGACTTTGAAGGCTCAACTAAAGATTTCATGGGATGTCCTGAAGCAGAGGAGTCAGTAGATTCTTCACAGCGCGGATCCTTGTGGGATTTCACCACCTCATTTTCGTGGATGGTGGTTATGGGCCCTGAGGGACTGTAAGTGACTTTATCTTGCACCATGAAGTCCAGCTTGTACTGGTACTCCAGGTCAGCTGCTTGGTCTGAGTGGCTGTAATAAAGCTCGGTGGAACTAAGGGAGTTGAGAGAACCCCTGCTGGACGTGTTTAGGGAGCCCCGGCTTGACGTGAGCGATCCCAAGCTGCTCCCAGACGACACAGACAGTGTGCTTGCTGAAAGGCTGGAAAGAGAAAAGCATCAAGTGAGAAAGGCGTTCATAAAATTGCTTTGACAAAATGGTAACCATGGCAACTCAGACTTAATAATGAGTTACTTATGAACAGTTCTGACTCAGTGCTGCTTCCTAATTCTCATCAATTTCCTGTCTACTGGAGAGGAAGGAGTTAATGCTCCCAGTACAATTTTATGTGTGTGTATGTGAGCACAAAATTGAACGAAAATATTTACTTCCAGATTTAATATTTTACAGTATATTGTAGGGAAAGGTAGGAGTAAATAATTAGAATCAGCTGGAAATGCTGATCAATGTAAACTTCTCCCATGGGTACAGCAGCTTGTTATTAATGCAGTGCAGATTTGCATTTAACTGTGAAAACTGTCCAGGCTCATAGAAACACAATTTCAGACCTCGGCATCAAATTTAAAGGATTTTGCCACAGATCACTGCTGAGGCATTCATCCTTGGTCAATAGATTAATGTAACTGAATTTCAGGCACTGAGTACAAATCACTAACCCAACTACATGTTGTAACTAGTGCTACCAGTCGGCCACATATCTCTCAGTCCAGAGTTGTTCAATTCAAGTTTTTTGATTAGTCTAACATTGTTTTTGCATTTGCTGTGTTACATGTTTGCATGTTGGTTATTTTGAAGTACTGGGCAATTTATTTTAAGCAGGCAAAAAAATAAAGTGAATTATAATCCAAAATACTAGATTAAAAAATGACTTGCAATTCCCATGAGACTATGCATAACTGGGAAAGTGACTATTTCCATGATACACAGGCATTTAAAGCCAGTGAATAATATTAAACTGTAAGAGGCATCCTATTGAATGGCTGAATTCTGTCCAATACACACACACACACGCACGCACGCACGCACGCACGCACGCACAATATTGTCCTAACGCTCTTGAATTTTTTGAGTTCAGTTGGAGACAACACTACCACTTAAGGAGACTCTTGGAACAAGAATCATAGAGTTATACAGCACGGAAACAGGCCCTTTAGCTCAACATTCATGTTCACCAAGGGCATTCCTGAGCTAGCCCATTTGCCTGAGTTTGGTCTATATCCCTCTAAATATTTCCTAGCCATGAACCTATCCAAATGTCTTTTAAATGTTCTAATTGTACAGGCCTCTACCACTTCCTCCAGCAGCTTGCTCCATATACCCACCATCCACTGTGAGAAGAACTTGCCCCTTAGATCCCCTTTAAATCTTTCCCCTTTCACCTTAAACCTATGCGCTCTAGTTTTAGTCTCCCCTACCGTGGGGATAAAAACCATGACCATACATCTCATCTATGCCCCTCATGATTTTATAAATCTATATAAGGCTTCCTTTGCTCTGAGGAAGTCCCAGCCTATCCAGTCTCTTCTTATAACTCAGGGCCTCCAGTTCTGGTAACATCCTTATGAATCTTTTCTGCACCCTCTCTGCATCCTTCCTTTCGTATGGCGACCAGAACTACACACAATATCCCAGGTGTGGTCTCACCAACGTCCTATACAGCTGTAACATGATGTCCCAACTCTTGTACTCAATTCTCCATCCAATGAAGACAAGCATGCCAAATACCTTCTGCACCACTTTGTCTACCTGTGTTGCCACTTTCAGGGAACTATGTACTCGTATCCCTAGGTTTCTCTATTCTACGACACTCCCCAAGGCCCTGCCAATTCAGAGTGTATGTCTTGCCCCGGTTTAACTTCCAAAATGCATCACTTCACATTTGCCTGAGTTAAATTCCATCTGCCATTCCTTTGCCCACCTTCACAGTTGATCTAAATCCTGTGGTAACCTTAGACAACCTTCACTGCGTGCGACACCACCAATTTTGGTGTTATCCACAAACTTACTAACCATTCTCAACTACGTTCTCATCCAAATTGTTAACACGTATGACAAACAACAGGGGGCCCGGCACCAATCCCTGTGGCACACCACTGGTCACAGGCCTCCAATCTGAAAATCAACCCTCCGCTACCACCCTCTGACTCATTCCACTGCCAATTTTGTATTTAATTGAATTGCTCACCCTTGATCCCATGTGATTTCACCTTCCAGACCAGTCTACCATGTGGGACCTGGTCAAAAGCTTTGCTAAAGTTGATGTAGACAATGTTTACCACTCTGCCCTCACCAATCCTCTTGGTCACCTCTTCAAAAAACTCAACTAAATTCGTGAGAGATGATATTCAATGCACAAAGCCATCCAGACTACAGACACAATTTGCATGCACAGACATGCTAAGAGACAGAACACTTCCTTGATTTGCTATTTGTGGTTAAGTTGGAATCAATGATTCAGTTTTATTGGAAATTACTCAAAATGTTGGGGGTTGGTAAGTCTTAGTGATGAGTGCATCACCAAATGCACAGAACTGCTCACTGTAAAGTCCTTTAGTCAAGTCTTGCTACATTTTGGAGATTGTTTCATTCTGCAGCAGACATGGGAATATCTATTTATTTTCTTAAACACAAAGGGGGGGAAACATCTTCATTTGTTACAGAAGCTCTTGCTTTCAATATTTTACTGTGAACCATAAGGAGGGATTGGAGTAGATAACTAATTATAATCTGCTGGAAATGCCAGTTGGTGTAAACTTTCTTCCGAGGATACAGCAGCATGTTATTAATGCAGTCCAGATTAGCATTTAAATTTGAAGTCTGTCCAGGCTCTTGGAAGCAGGATCAAACTGAAAAGATACAAACTATTCCTCGAGGACTGTATATTGCACATTCTGCAAAGCATCTGAAAGTCCCCAATTTATGGTGTGCACATGCACACACACACGCACACACACACACACGCATGCACACACATGCAAATGCATGCTCACATGCGCATGTACATGCACACACAACAAAAGAGAGAAAGGCATTGGAAAAAACAACACTGCTTGCCAAATTCCTTCTGCAATCTATTACCCTACCAGTGCGTAAACTGATATCTACAAGTGACCCCATATGAACAAACTTATCAAAGGTATCATAAACTTGTTTATGAACCAGTCCCAAGAATTATATTAATGCTCCGAATCCCCTCGGAAATGTCTACTTTTTTACTACATACGTATATTTTGCATCAGCTACCTGATGTTCCAACCAGATTATTCATCAGTTGCTGATGCATACTAGCTGCAAAAGTGCAGGTTCAAATTTTGCTGAATTAGCTATTATCATTCAGGTGGCATGACAGACACAGTGTCTCTAATGCAGGGAGGGAGAAAACTAGCTAGAGGTCCACTGTTTGGCAGGATAGCTACTGTGCATGTTCATTTGAATGGGGACAGGACAGAACTTGGTTACCTGCTGAGAAGTACTTATGATGATGCAAAGCCAAGTAGTACTAAAAAACTTATAAGATATTAAGGGAATGAAGGGATGTGGGGTTAAGGCAGGTAAGCAAGTACTGAGGTAAAAGATCAGCAACACTCTTATATGGGTGGCATGGTGGCGCAGATTGTAGAGCCGCTGCCTCACAGCACGACACCCAGGTTAATCCTAACCTCAAGTGCTGTCTGTGTGGAGTTTGTATGTTCTCCATGTGACTGCGTGGGTTTCTTTCAGGGTTCCCTTCAGGGTGTCCTTCAGGGTTTCGTCCATGTTCCAGAGACATGTGGGTTGGTAGGTTAATTGGACATTGTAAATTGTCCCCAATGTGCTGGTGAGTGACATAATCTGGGAAGGGAGAGTTGATAAGAATATGGGGAGAATAAACATTTGGAATAATGTAGGAGTTATTGTGTATGGGTGGTTGATGGTTGGTGCTGACTCAGTGGGCTGAAGGGCCTGCTTCTGTGCTGTCTCTTTCTAAGGTTACTGAATGGTGGAGCAGACACAAAGGTCTGAATGGCAAACATCTGTTTCTGCTTCTGATATTCTTTTGTAAGAAAGGTACTAGGACAGGAGTCAGCAAACACAAGAAAGGAGAAAGGGGGTGCACATTGTCAGTGAAGGAGAGAATGAAATAAAAATTGTGACAGTGATATTTATAGAATATTAAACCTAGAAATTTAAATAAAAAATTGCTTTTGTATTTCAGCCTGGGTTCTTGAGATTGTAATGATAGAGGGAAAGCTTTGCATTTATGTTGTGTCTTGCACAACCTCAGGATGTCCCAATATGCCTACAAGCAAATAAGTACTTTCTGAAATGTAGCTTCTATTGTAACATAGGAAGCACAGTAGCCTATATACCCACAGTTAGCTCCCCAAACAGTAACATAGTAATGGCATGCTTTAATGATGACAAGAGAGGCATGAATGTTGTTTGGGATAATTCCTGACAACTAATCTATTTTAAGGGAGAGCAGACGTGGCCATGATTTAAAATCTCATCCAACAGGTGGCATTTCCTGGCAGCACACCGCTCCCTCAGCATTGCATTGGGTTATCAGCTGATATTTTTGAGGCATATCTTTCTGACTCAGAGGGAAAGTGCCACTGACTGACTCACAACAGACTGCTCTGGCCCACAACTGCAAGGAACTATCCTGGCCATAAAAGAGAAGACATTATTTCTATTTAATTTCCATTTCATTTTAAACAGCAGTGGAGAGAGCTGGTTTTCCTGAAGCAGAACATAGGACAAATTTTTTGCCTTCTTCTAAAGACAGAGATCACTTGGTGACAAATTTCACAAAATTATAAAGCAGTATTTCAAGAAAATTTCTGCTTTCTTTGTGGAATATTTCCTGCTGTCTTGCATTACTTCTCTCAAAAATTTCCTTTACAACTTGACAAACTCTTCAGCCAATCAATCTAATATTGCATCCAATGAAAGAATACCTAAAAGCATGAGGTGTGGCATTAACTGATGCTGGAAGAAAAGCTCCACACTTAAACCTCACATGCCAACACCACACAAACTGAGCAGCTGCTGATTTTGCATTGGTGTTACCTCTGACTAAACCCTGACTTTCACTAGCATCAGCGCTGGCCAAGTTGGCTGAACTCACACCTCCTGAGTCAGAAGGTCCTGGATTCTGGTCCCACTCCAGATGTGAGTGCACATTTAAGGCTACCACTTCTGGGGAGTTCTGCACAGTCAGAGCATGCAGGGGTTTAAACCAGGCTCCATCATTCTGTCAGTTCAATGTAAAAGATCTGCTTTAATGATTTCACTTCATGTGTACTTCATGGGAGACCTGGCATTTTGGGACATGTGAGAGGCACATAACACAAACTCTAGTCTTTCTAGTGAATTGTATATAAACCAAGAACCAAAACAGATTCAAGTGCTGGCTTGCCTCAGCTGTACATTTTCTGTTACAACTCACCAACCGAGAGGATCACATATAGGATTGCAGAAAATGTGACTGCAACACTGCACAGAATGCTGTTTGAAAGTTGCCTAACATGTGTACTAAGGAATACAACATCCAAGCCCACCCACTGCGAGGCAGGACCACTGATCAAAACAAAATTTCAAAAACATATAAAGCCGCACATTTCTATCTGATTATTCAGTCCTGATCCATAAATAATTGTCATCAAAGGTTTGAGTTTTCCATGTACGTCATGTGAGCATGTACCTTTTGAGCTGTGAGTGTAGAAACATGGTTAATTGGGTTGCATCCTCAAGCTGCTGCACAAGACCCTTCCTCTTTTCTTGCAATTTTAGTCTGAAAATAATAGCATTAATAGATTACTGACAGTAAACTGGCATTGGCTCATCAGTGAGACACAGCAAACAAAATAAAAGCACAAAAGCAGCAGTGTAAAATTATAATCATAAAACAAAAACAAGGCTTTCCGAGCTGACTGGCTTTTGAATGTGAGATGCTCTAAAAGCAAAGGTCATTGAATAGCACAGCATAAGAGGAGACTATTCAGCTTATCAAGTCTGCACTGGCTGTTTGAAGAGAAGTCTGATTAATCCCATTCCCTCAGTCTTTCTCCATACTTCTCCATGCAATTTTGTCTTTCTTCAAGGACTGATCCATTTAGAAAGCTGCTGTTGCCCTACTAGGCAGTGCATTCTAGATCCTAATCACTCACAGCATCCTTGTGTGCCTTGGTTTTCTTGCCATCCACCTTAAGTATTTCATATTATTTCATATTTCTCACAACAAAGAAGGCTATTCAGCCCATTAGGTCTAGGGCAATCACCAGAGCGATCCAATTAATCCCCTTCTAATTCTTTTTTCCTTTAAATTTACTGAGTCACTAGAAAATTTATTTTTATATGTTACTGTGCAACATAAAACAAAAACAAATTAAAACTATGTCAGTGTATGAATTGGAATAACATCCAATCACCCAGAAAATCTGCCAGTCCGGCACCAGATTGTGCAAGGTCATCAGAGTTTCAGTGTAGTTCTCAACCATAAATGCATTGGAAACAGAGTTTCTCTACTCTGTCCAAAGGGCAAGATTTTAAACCCATTCACTGAATCTCCTGTCAGCCCCCTCTGCTCCATGGAGAACAATCCCAACTTCTTCCCTCTGTCCACCTTTAGCAATCTCTCATCCCTGCACCCATTGAAGGAAACCTGCACTGCACCCTCTCCATATCCCTTACACCTTTCTGGAAGTGTGGTGCCCAGTATTGGTCACCATATTCCAGGTGGAGGGCAAAAAGGGCAGGCATGGTAGTGTAAGAGCAGGCACGGTAGTGTAGTGGTTAGCATAACACTTTACAGCGCCAGCAAACCGTTTTCAATTCCTGCCACTGTCTGTAAGAGTTTGTACATTCTCCCCGTGTCTGTGTGGGTTTCCTCCAGGTGCTTCAGTTTCCTCCCGCATTCCAAAGACGTACGGGTTAGGAAGTTGTGGGCATGCTATGTTGGCGCCGGAAGTGTGGCGACAATTGCAGGCTGCCCCCAGAACAGTCTACGCAAAAAGATGCATTTCACTGTGTGTTTCGATGTACATGTGACTAATAAAGAAATCTTATCTTGTAAAGAAATCTTATTTAGGTTTTGCACATGTTCCTCGCTTTGTACTTTGTGCAAACAATTTGGGGTGTTGGGTTTGAACCTTGTATCGAGTCATCGATTAAGAGTTTTAGGAAATGGGCCAAGAGGTGGGCAGCACTCCTAGGAAATTTAATTATTTCAACGAGGCCAGCAATCTCTCAATTTATCGAGCTTTGTAGGTTTATCTCTGGGCGACTAGGTTTCCATGACCTTGAGAAATCTGGCAGTTGAAAGGAGGCTAAAGCAGCTCTGGTGAGAAGATCAGTGCCTTTCAGCAATTCTTGAGGCCCAGGAGGAGTTCCCCCCACCTCTAAACTCTCCAGCCCTCATCAATGGGGCAGGTCCCATCAGACTACAGGAAGAGGCCTGATTACTCCTGGTCTAGAGTGTTCCTTGCCTGAGCCTGTTAATCAGGCTATCGTCCAGAATAAAAGACCCATCAGCGGAGTAAAACTTCCTGGCGGATAAACCTGGACTTCCCAATTTTTTTTTGTCTGAAATGCCTCGCAGTGCCTACATTTTGGTGTGCAGGTCATTATCCAGCAGAGTATCACATGTGATGTTAACTGCTTTGTTAACCCATTCTACAACCTTGGCATTCTTTGGGAATGCATTTAGTAAGTGCAGGGGGAACCAATGGATATATTGCACTTGGGTTTTTAGAAGCTTTCAGCACACAAATTTTGTGAGCAAGTTTGGAGCATACAGAATTGGGCTTATATATTGGAGACAAAAGAGATTGCAGATGCTGGAATCTGGAGCAACAAACAAAATGCTGGAGGAACTCAGCAGGTCAGGCAGCCTCTGCTGATGGAAATGGGCAGACAATGTTTTGGGTCAAGACCTTTCATCAGTCCAGATGAAGGGTCTTGACCCAAAATGTCGACTGTCCATTTCCCTCCATAGGTACTGCCTGACCCACTGAGTTCCTCCAGTGGTTTGTTTGTTGCTGGGCTTATTTACTAATGCGAGTAAAATATTGGTTAACAGAAAACAAAGAGAAGGAATGAACAGTTACTTCTCAGGTTGATAGGTTACAATTAGTGGGGTGCCATGGAGTTGAGTCTAGAACTAGGGGTCAGAATCTCAAAATAAGGAGTAGGCCCTTTAAGCACTGAAAG
The DNA here is from genome assembly GCF_009764475.1 of Pristis pectinata. Lineage (NCBI taxonomy): Eukaryota > Metazoa > Chordata > Chondrichthyes > Rhinopristiformes > Pristidae > Pristis > Pristis pectinata. The sequence continues at coordinate 18,518,183 of NC_067411.1, read as the reverse complement.
GAGGAGAAATTTCTTCACTCAGAGAGCGATGAACCTTTGGAATTCTCTCCCTTGGAATGTTGTGGAATCTCAGTCATTGATTACATTCAAAACAAAAAATCTCTGGATGTTAAAAGAATCAAGGGATTCAGGAGTAGGGCAGGTAAATGTCTGAGAAGATCAGAATGGTAGGGGAAGCTCGAGGGGCCAAATGGCCTATCCTTGCTCCTCTTTCATGTTTCCTTATGTCCGAAGGTTTGTGTACAAACATCCCCATGTCTCCTCTTCCTGTACTCTTCATTCCCCCCTTCGTAATATTGAACAACAAGCTACTAAGATGCCATTGTACTGCCCTGGAGGCCCTGTGGAACCCACACTGACCTCTCAGCTAGCGCTTCACTGGGTGTGCTCGGTGCAGAATGAAGCTCCCCTTCCAACCGCTTCCTCTCTGCCTCTAGCCGCTCCTGCTCATCTTGTGAGCACTTCCGTAGCGTCACAAACTGTAGTTCCTTCAGGAGCTCTTCCTTCTCATTAATTAGCATCAACCTGTCTCTCTCAATGTCCAGCAGCCCTGGCCAGGCCTCGGAGTCCAGCTTTGACAATTCAATTTTGATATTTGCTATTCTGTATAAGGAAAGCAAAAAAAAAATTATTACAATTTTCTGCTTCTTTCACTTTAAAATAAAACAACATACATTCATGGCACTTCTCCATATTTAGGAAGTGTCGGAATGTGAGGATGCAAGTGCGAATGTCACAAAAATATACAGCATAGAAACAGGACCTTTGGCCCATCTTGTCCATGCTGACCGTTAAGTAGTCATCTGTACTTATCCTGGTTACCAGCATTTGGCAGAGAATACTGTGTGTGCAATATATTTTATTCATTCACAGGATGTGGATTAGAAGTCTTCTCAAGTGTAAACCCAGCTTGAATATAACAAGACCACAGCAAATTCGAACCCAACACCAAATATATTTAATTAAATTCCCCAGCTACTGTTGTGGGATTTGAACTCATGTTGCTAGATCAATTATCCAGAACTCTGGATGCTAATTCATAGACTTATAGATTTATACAACATGGAAACAGGCCCTCCAGCCCAACTCATCCATGCCAACCAAGATGCATATTTAAGCTAATCTCATTCGCCTGCATTTGGCCCATATCCCTCTAAACCTTTTCTATCCATGTACCTGTTCAAAAGTCTTTCAAATGGTGTACTTTTACCCGCTTCTATTACCTCCTCGGGCAACTTGCCCCTTGGGTCCTCTTTAAATCTTGCCCCTCTCACCTCAAACCTCTGCCCTCTCGTTTTAGACTTCCTTACTCCGGGAAAAAGACTGTGATTATCTACCCCGTCAATGCCCCTCATAATTTTATAAACTTCTAAGGTCTCCTCTCAGCCTTTTTCACTTCAGGGAAAACAGTCCCAGCCTATCCAGTCTCTCCTCATAGCTCAAGACCTACAGTCCAGGCAACATCCTGGTGAATGTTTTCTGCACCCCCTCTAGCTTAATCACATCCTTCCAACAGTGTGGCGACCAGAACTGAACATAGTTCTGTATGTAATCTGTATATAATCCAGTTGCCTAGCCAGTACATGACCATCGTGCCTATTATTTTTTGTGTGCATGTGTGTGTATGTATAAAAGTGTGTGAGAGTGTGTGTATGATTATGTTTGTGTCTGAGAGCATGCATGAGAAAGTGGGGTACTGTTTGCAAGTCCACATGTGCTTACATGTGTTTGAAAGTCTGCATATTTGAGAGTGTGTGTGACCATGCGAAGGAGATGAGTATGAATGTGCGTATGAGAGTGTGGGAGAGTATGTGAGAGTGTGAATATCTCAAAATATCTTAGGAGCTATCTAGCACTACTGAGCTGACAGCAGCGTGATACAGTAACACATTCTGGATTATTTTACCTATTTGCTATGAAAGGGGAGGAAAATGCTGTCCCCTATAATGGAGAGGGTGCCCCAAATGATCATGGGAACTTCCTTATGTGCTCTGTAATTGGAGCCAATCTGTTTATTTGCAGAGGACCCCATCCAAATGAAACGGCTACACTTTTCACCGGCAATTTAAAATTCCAGCAGCCAGATCAGAATGAGAAAGCATTGGCTCAGTCCCCTGATCCATTCTAACTGCAAACAAAGAGGGGAAATAGTTAAACAAAGTTCTCTAGATCTCAGAAAAGACACTGTCCTGCAACTGTCAGAGTTGTAAAAAAAAGGCCCAGAAATATTTAAATTAGAAAGCAATAACGTTTGAATAAGTGATATTTAAAGGGAAAAGAATTCAAAAAAGCAAATCACTTGCATCGTTTTTTTATATATGGGCTCTTGAATTACATAATGCAATTATTCCAATAGAAGTATCAGAATGAATGGACTGCATGCAGCACAGATATAACATAGCACTGATCTGCATAAGTATATGTTGTTAATCTTTATCTTAGTTTATTTTAAATGAACCACTCAAAATGTTCTGACCCAGTTTGATATATTTACAAACTGACTGAACGTTAATGTACTAAGAATCAGAATATTAAATGGAATCCAGATTAGAATGTTTTCCCTTCAACAAAGGCTTCTAACTTAATTACCCTCAATGTATAAACCTTCCATCACTCACTACAGAATGTGGGAATCTCCTCTAGTAACTGTGTTGTTAATACCGTAATCATGGTGAGATGGTTTCCTGTTGAATACTTCTGGCATCCTAGTGGAATGCAAAAAATTTTCCTGCTGGGGTCACAAGGTGGCCACCATAGGAAGTCTCCCCACCCACTGTGTCCTTTTGCCTCTGGTACTGGTGTTCGGAATTCAGCCCAGATGTAAAAAAGTTCTTTCACGAAAGCCTAAACATCACAACTCAAGTTGAAGGAAACCAATTCTAATTGAATATATTAATGCTCACAAAAATAGCAACAGGACAAAATCTTCCCAATTAAGAAAACATGCAGAAAACTATGTTTACATCTATTTATGAACCATTCATGATTACCTTCTCTTTGCCTCTTCATACTGAAGACTTAGCCTGACTTTGTCTGCCAGATTGGCTTGGCTTCTTGGGCCAAACTAGAGAAAAAAAATATAAAATAAAATCAGGTGATATGTTCTTAAAACTCTTTTTATTTTTAATCTTGTCACCTCTTGATCCAATACTTGTACATGCTCAAAATGTTACATTACATCAAGCTGCCTGTTTAAAGATATTCAATTTAAAATGAAAAAACACTATGATGCAGGCCAGGCGCTGATACTTAAAATATCTTGTAAAAATCAGATTTCCAAAATATAAATAAATATTGTTGTGGTAGCTGGTTTTAAAAACTCTGTGGGCTTGCCAAACAATCATTGTATTTTCAATGGAAGATCAACAATGGGCATTTACACTGTTCTTCCAGGATATCTACTGACAACACAGTGGAATCTCAGAAGAACCACAGATCTTCTGTCTGTGGCACTGAATGCACCATTATGTACCACCTGAGCACCGTGCTGTGCCTGTGAAATTATGAATTTAGAAAGCAAAGTACAAAATGGAGAAAAGCAGGCGGTCAACGTTTCGGGTCAGGACCCTTCACAATGGGAAACTGCAGCAAAATCACACCAACGAGCTTTCTTGTGTTGTGAAAGCTCATAGGATCACAACAGGTCAGTGCTGCCTGGCCTGCTGAGTTCCTCCAGCATCATCGTATTTTTCATCCAGATTCCAGCATCTGCAGTCCTTTGTTTCTCCAGAGTACAAAACACTGTTACTGCTGTCTGCAGATATATTTCTCAGATACTGATACAGTTAACCTCACCATCATCCTCCTATGTGTCTCCACCATCATCCATCTGGGTAGGACTACACTTACTTGGATCAGATTCATAGCCATCAAGCTGTAAGTGGCGAGTCACCAAGGATGGTTTTCCTTTCCACATCAATTTTGTTACTTCCAGTGTTTGGCAATGAGTTATCCTTAGTCCCAGCCTAATATCATCCTAAAGCACAGTCTGTTTCTGCAATGTATGTTGACGTCACTCAGCTCCACTGCATCATTACCTCTTCACCTCTCCACAGTCTCTAAGTTGTCAGGCTGTTTGTCCTGTGTTCAGTACTATCTGAACAGAAATTCTTCCAACTAAATAACTGCAAGCTAAGGTCTTCAGCCCCTGCCTCAGACTTCCTCTGATAACCAACTACATCCCTCACCCTGGCATCTGTCTGAAACTATATCAGGAAGTTCACAATCTTGTTACCACGTTTGACTTCAAGATGAGCTTTGGACCACATATCCATCCCATCAATCAGACCAACCACTTAAATAGCAAAACTATGAGTCTGCCCCTCCTTGAGTTCATCTGCTGCTGAAACACTCATCCATGTCTTTATTTTGTCTGGACTTGACTATTTAGGCTCAAATTCTCTCATTCCACCCTCTGTAAATTTATTGTGCAAAGTCCTGCTGCCCTTATAATTTCTTTCACTGGGAACTATCAGCCTCCATCAACTACTATTATAAAGTCCTCCCTCTTGTTTTCATGATCCTGCCCCTCTCAAACTGTAATTCCTCCAGCAAAATCAATTGATCAATCAAAATCAGCAAGATCAACTCTCCACCTGTATGCTTAATATAAAAGGTTAATATCATTAATGCAAATTACTGAATTATTGTTAAAACACATCTACTTCACTTGCTGCCTTTATCCTGTCTGGCTGTACAGTGAGCTCATCTCTTCAATGTTAACTGATCTCTGTAATGGCCCAGCCATTCACTCAGTTCAGGCGATTAGCAGCTGCAGTTTCAGTTGCCAAGGTCTTAACCTCTGGAATTTCCCTCCCTTAAACCTCTTGCATTTCTTGCACTTTCAATGTGCATAAATGCAAGTTGTTTTTGGAAATTCTGCTTGCTGCTATTTTATTGACTGCTTTTATGCCAACCACTTGTCAATACTCACATCTGGAGCTCTTATGGCTGAAGTCTGGGAAACAAAAGTCATGATTTAGTTTGTAATGTCAAGATCTGCCAACACTACATGAAGGTTGCATAGCTATTTATCCTCTTCCAAACTTGAGTCAGCTTTTCTTCCCCTCGTTCATTCTGCAAGCATCTTTTCTTGTCAGTTACCCATTTTTGTGCTGCTGATCTTTAATGAGGAAGTCTTGTCAGCAAATGCAAGTACATTGGTCCTTAACGGTTTTTTAACTCACTGCACTGTATCCATATTACCCTTGGCAGTGAATTTACTGACAATCCACCAAAATATCTTGTTCATACTCACCTCCAAAACTAGGTCACAAAGCTGTTCTATGTGTTTCAAGTAAGTGGTAATTTGCAACCTAATTATACTTCCATTCTTGTGCTATATAATTTTTTCTCATATGACCAACCAGATATAAGGAGGAAGGTAATAAAGGGCACTGGGCTCAAAACAATTTGAACCTTGTAAACATGAACTGTGAGTCCTTGCAATGACTGGCCTTTAAGAGATTAAATATTTCTACTCAATTAGCATTCCTCTATACAAAACTCAGATCATGGCTCAAATCTATTCCGTAAGCTGCTTACTTTGAAGCTTGACCTGTGTATGACTTGGATTTATCATCATATGCTTAAAATGCCATCAGCAAATATTCCAGTGGTCAGATAGCAAGCTATAATTGGAGAGAGTGCATTAGTATGATTTGACATAGCAGGTTATTCTGGCTGCTTTCTGAAGAAGTTAATTTCATATATTATTGGATACCATGTGAGGGGAGATTAGCTGCTATCTACGGTAAACATGTAGTGTGCAAAATGGATTGAACTGTTAGCAGAATCCGTCTGTCACAGAAGATACAACTAAAACAAAGTCCTCGTGGCTTATGCCAGCATAGGATTCCATACAGGCCAATGGGCCCCTTGTGGCTATTTTTCATGCACATGTCAGAAGTTGTAGTTGGCAGGCTATTTAGCTTCAAGGCCTCTCCGCCAATCCTGATGCAGGTCTTGTGTAACATATTGACTCGGACAAGTTTTCCAGAAGGAATCACAGTAAAGGTTTAGGAAGCAGAATAATTGCCACGGTCAATCCTTCAACCCATCCTATTTCTAATTTTCCTAGTTGGTTGAGGCCAACTAACTCAGGACATAGAATGGAAAATCCTCAAACTCTTCTGGTCCATGTGGCTCAGCTCCCAAGTGGATAGTGCATCTTTCAGGCATAATAAAATGTTTGAAATTTACAGAACAGAAGGAGGCTTGTTGTCCCTAGTGACCTGCTAAAGGCTCTAGCATTTTCTGTTTACAATTCAAAATTTCAGCCCCTTCAGTTTTTTTCTAAATTTTCATTTACTATCAGTCCCATTGTGACTTTGAAAGCAATCAGTGCTTAACCCCGTTCTTCACATTTTTTTAACTTTTATTTTACAAATATTAACCCACGTCTCTCTTTCAAAATGATTGTGGAGTCTTGTTTCTGCCGCTGTTTCTGGAAGACCATGTCATGTCCTAATATAAACTGGGAAAAATTTCCCTGAATCCAGCAGCAACATTTTCTTTGTACCTGTAACTCACCATACTTGTGACAATAAACTTGAGTTGACTTGACTTCATATGTTGGGAAGATCTTAAACCTATGCCATCCAGTTACTGAGCTGCTGAAATTGTTTGTCCCCATTTTATCAAAATCTCTTCTCATACTGAAGAGATGCATTAGATAGGGTCATAGATTTATACAGCATGGGAGCAGGTCTTTCAGCCTTCCTGTCCAAGGTGCCTTCCTGAGCTAGTCTTCCTTGCCTGCATTTGGCCCATATCCCTCTAAATCTTTCCTGTCCATGAACCTGTCCCAACGTCTTTTAAACATTGTAATTGTACCCGCTTCTATCACCTCCTCTGGTGGTTTGTTCCATTTTACCCACCACCCTCAGTATGAAAAACTTACCCCTTAGATCCCCTTTAAATCATTCCCCTCTCACTTAAATCTATGCCTTCTAGTTTTAGACTCTCCTAACATACAAAATAGATAGTGACCATTCACCTTATCTATGACCTTCATGATTTTATAAACCTCTATAAGGTCACCCCTAAGCCCTCGTTGCTCCAGAGAAAACAGTCACAATCTACCCAGTTTCTTCTCATAACTCAAGCCCTCCAGTCCTGACAATATTCTTATGAAACCTTTCTGCATCTTCTCTAAATTAATCCCCTCTCTCCTATAGCATGGCAACCAGAACTGCACACAATATTCCAGGTGCAGCCTCACCAACTGCCAAACCTTTGTCCTCTTTCCCAGTTGATGTAGATCCCGTTGTAACCCTAGACAATCTTCTTCACTGTCCACCACACTACCAACGTTGGTGTCATCTGCAAACTTACTAATCGTACCACCTACATTCTCATCCAAATTGTTAATATATATGACAAACAGCAGTGGACCCAACACCAATCCCTGCTGCACACCACTGGTCACATGCCTCCGATCTGAAAATCAACCCTCCATTACCACCCTCTGACACCTTCCACCAAGCCAATTTTGTATCCATTTGGTTAGCACACCCTGGATCCCACGTGAGCTCACCTTCCAGACCAGTCTACCATGCAGGACCTTGTCAAGAACCTTGCTAAAGTCCGTGTAGACAACGTCCACCGCCCTGCCCTCATCAATCGTCTTGGTCACCTCTTCATAAAACTCAACCACATTCATGAGACACGATTTCCTATGCAAAAAGCCATGTTGATTATCCTTAATCAGTCCTTGCCTTTCCAAGTGCAGGTAGATCCTGTCTCTCAGAATCTCTGCCAGTAACCTACCCACCACTGAGGTTAGGCTCACTGGGCTGTAGTTCCTGGCTTGTCCTTGCAGCCCTTATTAAATAAAGACACATCATTAGCCACCTTCCAGCCTTCTGTCACCTCACCCGTGGCTAAGGAAGATAGAATAATCCCTGCCAGAGCCCCATAAATTTCTTCCCTTGCTTTCCACAACACCATAGTGTACACTTGGTCAGGCTTCAGAGATTTATGTTGTATTACTTATTCCATTTAAAGGGGTTTCTTTTGATTTTCTTCCTAATGAAACCTCTCATGGTAGAGGTCATCTCTGTGAATCTCTTCTGAAGCCTTTAGAGAAGAGTGACCAAAATATGACAGAATTGTACATTAAGTTTGAAAGTGATGTGGTTCAATTGGAAACCGGGCTGTAAATCTAATCAAGGGAAACCATGAAAATATAAGGGAAGAAATGAGTGTGGTTGATTGGGAAAATACATTGAAAGATGTGATGGTGGGTAGGCTATGGCAAGCATAATGCATAATTTTCAGAAAAATTATATTCCTTTTAGGCATAGAAACCCAACAGGAAATGTAACCCATTTGTCGCTGATGGGAGAAGTTAGAGGTGGTATTAAATCCGAGTGACATAATGTTACCAGAAATAGCATTAAGTCTGAGGATTGGAAGCATTTTCAAACTCAACAACTGCATATAGCTTTGGTCTCCTTACCTAAAGAAAAGATATTCTTGTCATAGAGAGAGTGTAGTGAAGATTTACTGGACTGCTCTTTGGGATGGCAGATTTGCCATATGAAGAGAGAATGAGTAGAAAAATCTGTATTTTCTGCAGTTGAAGAGTGAGAGGTGATCTCGTTCAAACTTACTAACTCTTATAGGGCTCCACAGGCCAGTTGTGGGAGGATGTTTCCCCTCACAGAGGAGTGTTGAAATGGGGGGGGGGGGGGGGGGGGGGGGGGGGGGGGGGGGGGGGGGGGGGGGTTCACAGTCCAGAATAAGTGATAGATCATCAAGGACTGAGATCAGGTGAAATTTCTTCACTCGGACAGTGGTGAATCATTGGAATTCTATACTCTGGAGTGATTGAAAACTCAGTCACTGAGTTCATTCAAAACAGAGATAGATTTTCTGGATAATAAGTTAGAATTTTCTCATTTTTCCTGTGACCATGTGAGTTTCCCTTGGATGCTCCACTTACTTTCCACATCCCAAAGTTGTGCTGATTGGTAGGCTACCTGATGATTGATGAGGGCAGGGCAGTAAATGTTGTCTACATGGACTTTAGTAAGGTCTTTGACAAGGTTCTCCCATGATAGGGTGGTCCAGAAGGTTAGAGCATATGGGATCCAGAGCGAGCTGGCAAATTGGATCCAAAAGTGGCTTGGTGATAGAAGGCACACAGTGGTGGTGGAGGGATAAGATAAGATAAGTTATCTTTATTAGCCACATGTACATCAAAACACAGAGTGAAATGCATCTTTTGCGTAGTGTTCTGGGAGCAACCCGCAAGTGTCGCCACGCTTCCGGCGCCAACATAGCATGCCCACAACTTCATAACCCGTACGTCTTTGGAATGTGGGGGGAAACCAGAGCACCTGGAGGAAACCCACACAGACACAAGGAGAACATACAAACTCCTTACAGACAGTGGCCGGATTTGAACCCGTTGTACACTAACCGCTACACTACCGTGCCTGCCCTTGCTTTTCTAATTGGAAATCTGTGACCAGTGGTGTACCACAGGGATTAGTGCTAGAACCTCTGATGTCTGTGATACGTAATTACACAACTTGGGTGTGAATGTAGGAGGAAGTTGATGAGAATAGGTTACAGGAAATTAATAACCGATTGGGAATGGGACTAAAAGCTGATATTGACTCAATGGGCTGAATGGCCTCCTATGTCATGAGGACATACGAGAAGAGAATCAAGGGATATGGGGGTAGTGTAGTGAAAAGACAGTGAGGCAGACAGCCAGCCATGATCTTGAAGAATTGTCGAGCAGGCTAGAGGGACCAGGTGCTCCTTTTTCTTGTGTTCTTATGTTCTCTCCACAGCCTCAAATGCCTTTGTAGATTGTGCCCTATCCAAACAACTCCAAAAGCAGCCTAACCAATAAGTGCACAGGACTGGCATTACTTTGATTTGGTAATCTTATCATTTCTTTTAAGTTGTTCTTAATGAAATAAACTGATTGCAACCAATTTGTTCTCAAGGACAATTCTGCACACAATGGCAATATTGAAACAAAAGGCATAACATTCTGACTGTTAGTTAAGCTCACACAGCAGTAACGCTTGAGACTGCTAATACTAGCTCTGAACAGCTCTCTTCCATGTCACTAATCACCACAATACAGTCCAGTCCTCATGATCTACCAATTCATCAAGAAATCTGCTGCACAGGTCAGGCTTTCTCTTAATGCCTGATAAAATAATTTCCCTCTAGATAAATCTGCATACCACAGACTGCTGAATCACTAATCCAACATTTCAATTAGGGCACAAGGACGTGTGCTCATATATTTACACTTCGGAGGAAAATTCCTCTTAAAAGGGCAAGCATATTTTTTTTTAAATAGCGTTTTCTCTGGAGATTGCATGTGATCGTATGCTATAACTAGCACAAAACTGAATGGCTTATCAGATAGCATCTGTAAAAATGCTGCTTGACTTGCTGCTCAACATAGTGTTTCAGTGGAGCATTAACTTAACATGAACCACATAAAGTGATGTTAGGTCCAAGTAGGGAAGAGAGTTGGAGGAGTTTAGGGAAGGAATTCCAGATATTATTGCTATTGGTATTGGTTTATTATTGTCACTTGTACCGAGGTACAGTGAAAAACTTATCTTGCATACCGATCATACAGGTCAATTCATTACACAGTGCAGTTACATTGAGTTAGTACAGAGTGCATTGAGGTAGTACAGGAACAGTACAGAATAAAGTGTCACAGCTACAAAGAAAGTGCAGAGCAGATAGACAATAAGGTGCAAGGTCACAAGGTAGATCGTGAGGTCAGAGTCCATCTCATTGTATAAGGGTATCATCGAATCTCATCTCATCATTCAATAGTCTTATCACAGTGGGGTAGAAGCTGTCCTTAAGCCTGGTGGTATGTGCCCTCAGGCTCATTAAGGCCCGGGACCGGGGAGCTGAAGGCATAGTTATCAATAGTGGAGTTATGTAAAAGCCTTACACCTCAACCAATCTCATGATTCAGGCCTACACAATCTTTCGTGTATGAATGGCCCTTCTCTGCCATGATGATCTGAAGTGAGCTTGAGGCAATCTTGCTGACTTCAAACAACATTAGATATGGTGAAGCATTAATAAAAAACAATAATTTCTGCTCACGTTTACAAGACTTCCTGAGACAAGTAGTGCCTTTCTCATGCCCAGCATTAAACTCCAGAAGTCAAGTCCTTGCAAAAGAGTTAATGTTCAAGGTATGAGATCTGTAGTTCAAAACATTGGTTGGTTGATCTTGCCCTTACTTCCGTGTGGCAGACTCAAGCAAAGGGAACAGACTGGGAAAATCACTGAAAAAACTTAAATACTCACGTCACCAATGATATCCGTTTGGGAGCCAGCATCTAGGCACTGCCTGGAGATGGAGAGATGGGAATTGCCTGGATTGGACTGCAAGTCTGACTCAGAGGTTCCCCGGTGCTGGTTGGAATGGAATCGGTCCTTCAATCTGGCGAGGCTCTGGGAGAAAATGAAATAAACTTTACAGATGCCATTCACTGAAACAATGTTTAAAGGAATATCACAGTGGAACATTGTAAAAGAGAGTGGAGTTTCCTTCAGACACAGGGAGGAGAAATAAAAGGAAATCCATTGTGCCAGCTCTCCATTGCCAATGCACCCAGTCAGGATTTCCTAGTGTCACCAGGCCTGCAAGTGGAGAAGACAGGAGCCCAGCAAGAGTTGCATAATACATAGAGTCAGCCTCACTTTTGCCATCCCATCTCATAGATCAGGCACATGAGAAAACCTGATGTAAATGGCTGAACAAGATCCCCAACAGCCCAGAGGGCTTGTAAAGATTGCAGGAGTAAACTAAGGAGTTTTTACTAGTTACCTCTTTCCCCCATGCCCTCCCACCTCCCCAGATGATCTTTGAGACTCAACACTTTCCCTCTGGCAATAGCCACAAGATTCAAAGGTTCCAAAGCCTTTGGACATAATGCTTCATATATATTAGGGGTGGGGGAGATAGCAGAAGATGTTTTGTAAGGGGGGAAATAACTATGAAGATGTTTCTGTTCACATGGCACAGCAAGTAATTCTGGGCAGAAAGAGGGGGCTAGAAATAACCCTAAATGTAGACTGTGCAATATCAGTACATTGGAGTAAACGATGATGGTTGGTTTCCAGTAAATGCACAGACATTGGGCATTAACTTCAGCTCACAAGTCTATTTAAAAGCCTCTCCGGTACCTGCATTAGATCTTGTTTCTCTTTCTCCCCCGTACTAATGGCCTTCTTGATGGTTTTCAGTTCACTTAAGATGGCTTTGGCCTCTCTCAGTTCATAACCACTGTGGACTCCTGACATCTTCCGATCAATTCTACAACAGAAGAAACGAAGAAATTGATTAAAAGCCGAGAAAAGATAAACTACATGAGAGTGAGGGTAAAATGTAGACATCTGAAAGAACCAGTTTAAGCACAGAGACTAATACATTCCTGGTACAGTTGTCGATCCATTAATTTTAAGCAGGACAGAACTTATGAGTGAATTAATTGATTCCGTGCATCAAATGGAAGTTGGATAGAAAGAATGATTTGTAGGGCCATTGGGAAAGAGCAAGGGGATGGGAATGATGGGATCAGCACAGACTTAATGGCATCAATGACTTCCTTTTGCACCAGTATGATTCTACCATGATTCATGCTCCTCTGAGGATGTTCCAAAGCTCCTTGCAGCCAAAGAATACTTTTGAAATAAAGTCTCTACTGTAATATTAAAGAAAAATGTAAATCTATGTTTAGAGGAATGATTGAACAAATATCTTCACATAATTCTTTACTGAGGTGGATCACTTGAATTAACAATTTCAATCTGGGCCAAACCCACAATAATTGCTCAGAGACCTTTTTTCCATTTGTAAATGGCCAAGGTGTTTTGGTGGGCTGGATGGGGTGGAATAAGTAGGAGCAGGAATCACACAAGGGAGAGAGGCTGAGAGTGGAGGTGCTCAAGGTCAGGAAGGCAGTCACTGGGGGAGGGGTTAATATCAGGTTGGGATCAAGTTGGGGATGAGAGCCGTGATCAGGTGCCCCATGGAGAACTGATGCAAGGAGAAAGATTTCACTTAGAGTGACTCTGTCTAAAGTTATTTCCTAGTGCTGGAGGTCAAGGGTATAATAAATACAACAATAAATACAATGACAAGCACAAGACTGCAGAATGGTGCAAACATTGTAGTGCAATCTGAAGTAGTACAAAGAATTAAGAGACTTAGAACATGGCAGTACCACCAGGAAGGGGGTATGAAAGAGGTGATTGGTTCAGAAGTCTGATAGCAGTGGGGAAGAAACTGTTCTTAAATCTGGATGTCTGGGCTATCAATCTCTTGTATCTTCTCCCAGAAGGTAGAAGAAAGAAAAGGGAATGGCCAGGGTGGCAGGGACCCTTTAATTTATACTGACCAATCTGTATGACCAATGTCATACAAATGTGAACAAGTACCACAGAAGTGGCCCCACATGTGCACTATGCACCATTTGCTGCCCAAATCTGAACATGTCTGTGAGTTAGCATGGCAGAAATGAGGAAGTGCATTCGTACATTGGGAATGCTTGGAGTCCTTGTAACTATTGCAAATATGCTTGTTTGCAGTAACTTTCAGTATAAGGTGTATTAGAGAAAACAAAGCCTGACCTGCCAAATGTTTCACACAGCTTCCCATTGTTCCCCTGTGGTATTTTGTTGACAATGGCCCAAACATATTTTGGATTCCAGACAAAACTGTCAGTAAGCAATCTATTTCTCACAATACTACATTATTGAAGAGATATAAAAGCAATCTGTCTGACTAAACTTTAACTAATCCATGTGCAAGACGATCAGTTCCACGACTGCACTTCACCCTTAATGCCAATGTTCCCACAATCCCCTCTTCAGCAATAAAACAAAGCAAAGTTACTTAACAAATAAGACCCAGTCAAATCAGAAGACTTGCAAATTTGAATTTAAAATGCAGGGGACAGAATTTAGGTGCACTCACTTGGCTGGGTGGCACATAGAAGTGGAATGTAGGATAAGAGAGGAAAAACAGGGCAGGACAAGAGTGCCAACTTGTGTCAGTGCAGTTAATCACACACTGATGCTGGCACTTCAAGGAATTCTGGAGATAAAGAGGCATAATCAAATAAAAGAGCTGTAGAGAGAAAGGGTTCTTTTAAAGAATGTAAAATCAAATCTCGGTCGACTTTAAGAGCCTAATTTATAACATATAACGTGGCAGGCCCACCTGCCTGTTCTCCTGGCTCAGTTGAAAGTAACTTAGGAAAACAGGAGCATGGGAAGAGGAGTAAGTCATTTGGTCCCTGGAACCTAAATCGCCAGTCAATGAGATGGCAACTGATCTGAGACATAACTATATAATCCTGCTTTTTTCCCCACATATTCCTTGATAACTATCATTAACATAATTGTGTCAATTTTAGATTTTAATTTATCAGTTCATTAAGTGTCATTTCCTGGTTGTGGCAGAAGTGCTGAACTTCTGTGTGTTGAAGTATTACTGGAAGGCATGGGTCTAATTTTCAATTATTTCCCTCCAAGCAACAGAAATTACCTTTCTCTCTCTACCATATCAGATTCTCTTCAGATTTCGAACGTCTGTGATATTTTGCTTCTGTATCAATCTGGTGAAGCTTGCTGCAGTGAATGTGAGGCAAGAATGTGCTGTCTAAACAGAAAGCCTAATATTCCAGTGGCATTTCTGATTCTCTTCTGTAATTCAGTATGACACTTTAGAGACCTTTGTGCATGAACCCCTTTGAACCTCCACTGCTTCTAGATTTTCAGTATTTAGAAAGTTCTCATTTTTATGCTTTTTATGTGCACACTTCCCTGCTTTTAAATACATTTGCTACAGTTTTACCCATTTACTTAAAGCATTAACATCTCTTGGTCACATTAGTTACACATCAAAATCTTGTGTTATGACTAAAGTTTCCTTCAACCTGGAATCTCAAAAGGAAATACCTGGTCATTTATTTTACTGCTGCTTGTCAGATGATACTGTACCTTAAACAGCTATTGTATTCACCTACTTAGTGATAGCAACTGTTCTGTAAAGTCATTCATTGGATGCAAGGTGCTTAGGTATCTTTCCAAGGGATTTAATAAGGTTCTTGATAATTGTGAGATCCTTTTTAATAACTAGCAACATTGTTCTGACTACAAATAGAAGGCAGGAGAATAAATGCAAATAAGCTTTTAAGTATTTCATCATTCAAAGTCAGAAATTACCAAGGTTCAATCACCAATGAAACAATGGTACACATGTGATGTAAAGATGCACCAGAGGCACTTGGTGTTCCTATGGGAAGTATCCTTTCAGGAAGCATTTTTATTTGGATCTTCCCTGATGGATAATATGTTGAGTAAACCTTTGTTCTAGTCTTTCTTTCAATGTGCAAAGCTCAACACTTTAAATCTTTAAAACAAAAGTAGCAACATAAACACAATGATACTCCAACTGACTGACCTCAGTGATCACAACCACTGCACTTCAACGTTAATCAAATGCAGGTTTGCAATCTGTAAAAGCCATACGTAGTGCTGTAAACTGCAGCGTTAACAAGTTAACAAGATAAACAAGTCTTTATCATTTATCATCTCAATAAATGGTTCTCATAGGGTGGTCAATTGCTATGCCAATTTTTCATGATTTAGGGTTTGTCTAAGAAAAATAGAATGTATTAATTTTAAATGGAAAATCATAAAGCAATTAAAATGTATAACTTAGTTTTGGTGCACTAGCCTTTGAAAAACACAAGTATTTTTCAATGCACTAATCTGAAGTAACCATGATTTACTGAATGGTGGAGGAGGTTTGAGGATCTGATAGGCCTACTCCTGCCCCTGTTCCTTGTGCTCATATGTCTCCTTATTGGTTGATCTTTCCATAGAATATAGAACATAGAAGAGTACAGCACAAGTACAGGCCCTTCAGCCCACCATATCTGCTCTGACCATGATGCCAATTTAAACTGCACATCTGCCTGCACATGGTCTCTATCCCTCCACTCCCTGCCTGTTCAAATGCCTCTTAAGCATCGTTGACTTATCTGCTTCCACCACCTCCCCCGTCAGCGCGTTCCAGGCGTCTAAAGGTAGTTCTGCTTTAAACTTTTCCCCTTTCACCTTAAAGCTCTGCCCTCTAGTATTTGACATTTCCATCCTGGGAAAAAGACTCTATCTACCTTGTCTATGCCTCTCAGAAAATAACCCAAGTCTATCCAACCTCTCCTTAGTAGCTAATACTCTCCAATCCAGGCAGCATTCTGGTGAACCTCTTCTGCACCCTCTCCAAAGCCTCTGCATCCTTCCTGAAATGCAGTGACCAGAACTGTACACCAAATGTGGCCTGACCAAAATTTTATACCGTTGCAGCATGACTTCTTGACTTTCATACTCAACACCCTGACCGATGAAGGTAAGTATGCCATACTCCTTCTTTCCCACCCTATCCATATGTTGCTACCTTCTGGGAGCTATGGACTTGCACCCCAAGATCCTTCTGTACATCCTAAGGGTCCTGTTCTCCTTAGGGTCCTGCCATTTACTGTATACTTTCCTTTTGCATTTTATCTCCCAAAGTGTCTGGATTGACCTCATGCTTGCCTGGATTGAACTCCATCTGCCATTTATCTGCCCACATTTCCAACTGGTCTATATTCTACTGAATCCTTTGACAACCTTTCTCACTATCCACCAATTTTTGTCTTGTCTACAGACTTACTAATCACTCCTCCACCACTACACTCTATCTTCTATGGTCAAGCTAATTTTGAATATGTCTCTATGGATCCCATGTGCCTTAATCCTCTAGATTAGGTCCCTACCATGAGGGACCTCGTCAAAAGTTTTACTAAAGACCATGTGGACAACATCACCTTCATCACCTCCTCAAAAAACTCAATCAAATTCATCAGACATGACCTCCCCTACACAAAACCATGCTGACTATCCTTAATAAGTCTATGTTCTTTCAGATGCAAGTAGATCTTATTCCTATGAATCTTCTCCAGTAATTTCCCTACCACTGAATCAAGGCTCACCAGCCTATAATTTCCTGGTTTGTCTCTACTGCCCTTCTTAAACAGAGGAGCAATACTGGCTATTCTCCAGTCCTCTGGGACATCGCCCGTGGATAAAGAGGATACAAACATTTCTATCAAGGCCCTAGCAATCTCCCCATTGCCTCTCACAACAACCTGGGATGTCTGATCAGGCCCTGGGGACTTATCCAACTTAATGCTCTTCAAGAGCCCTAACAACTCCTCCTTCTTGATGTCAACATGCTCTAGAATACCAGCATACCCTTCCTGATCTCGCTTTCCTCCATGTCCTTCTCCTTGGTGAATACCAATGAAAAGTACTCATTTAGTACCTCAACCATTTCCTCTGTCTCCAGGAATAAATTCCTTCCTTTATCCTTGAGTGGACCTACCCTCTCTCTAGTTAACCTCTTGTTTTTAATGAATGTATAAAATGACTTAGAATTTTCTTTAATCCTACTTGCCAAAGACATTTCATGGCCTCTTTTAGCCCTCCTGATTCCTTTATATTCCTCAAAGGCCTAGTATGACTTCAGTTTCTTAAACCTTACATATGCTTCCTTTTTCTTTTTGACTAACTAAATTCGTCATCCAAGTTTCCCACAGCTTGCCATCTTAGTCCTTCTTCCTCATGGGAACACGTCAGTCCTGATTTCTGACCAGCTGGCCTTTAACTGACTCCCACGTGTCAGATGCGGACTTGTTCAATAATAGCTGCACCCAATCTACTCTTCCCCAGCTTCTGCCTACACTGCTGTAATTAGCCTTTCCCCAATTTAGCGCTTTCCCCTGAGGTCCCGTGTTATTCTAAACTTTCTGAAAACTTAAGGAGTTATAATCACTGTTCCCAAAATGCTCTCCCACTGAAACTCCAATCACCTGGCCAGGCTCACTTCCCCATACAAGGTCTAGTATGGCTCCTTCCTTGATTGGATCACCAACATACTGTGTGAAGAAATCCTCCTGGATGCACTTAACAAATCTTGCCCATCTGACACTTGGGGAGTCCCAGTCAATATTGAGGAACTTAAAGTCCCCCACTACAACTATCCTGTTGTTTTTACATCTCTCCACAATCTGCCTACATATCTGTTCTTTCATCTCCCACTGCCTACTGGGAGGCCTACAGTATAACCCCATCGCAGTGATTGCACCTTTCTTATTCCTGAGATATCCAGGATGTCCTCTCCAAGTGCCGCTGTGACATTCTCCCTGATCGTAGTGCAACTCCACCATCTCTTTTGCATCCCTCTCTATCACATTTGAAACATCTGAATCCTGGAATGATGAGCTGCCAGTCCTGCCCCTCCCACAACCAAGTCACTGTAGTGGCTACAACATCCTAGTTCCATGTGCTAATCCAGGCTCTAGGTTCACCTGCCCTACCAATAATACTCCTTACTTTGAAATAAATACACTTCAGCCCATCGGACCCATCACATTCCTTAATCTGGCCCTGCCTGTCCGTCCTTTCAGCCTTACTTGACCTAACCTCTACTTTCCCCTCTATCCTTCCACTTGCTGACCTACTACTCTGGTTCCCAACCCCCGTCATGCTATTTTAAGTCCTCCCGAGTCGCACTAGCAAACCTCCCTGTAAGGATATTGCTGTCCTTCTATTACATGTTCCACCTGCCTTGGAAGAGAGCCCAATGATCCATGTATCTGAAGCCCTCCCATCTGCACCAGCTCCTTCGCCATCCATCTAACTATACTATCTTCCTATTTCTTGCCTTACATGACACAGGGAGTACGTGGCACAGGGAGTAATCCTGAGATTACAACATTAGAAGTCCTGCTTATAACTTTCTTCCTAATGCTGCAAATTCTCTTTGCAGAACCTCATCTGTTCTCCTGCCCATGTTGTTAGTACCAATATGGATCACGACTTCTGACTGCTTACACTTCCCTTTCAGAATGCCCTATGCTCACTCAGAGACGTTCTTGAGCCTAGAACAAGGGAGGTAACACACCATCCTGCAGTCTTGCTCGTGGCCACAGAAGTGCCTGTCTGTGACCCTGACTAAAGAGTGCCCCGCCTCTATTGCTTGCCTAGTCCTTGATCTACCCTGCTGTACCACAGAGCCAGTCGTGGCACCACTGATCTAGTTGCTGCTGTCATTTTCTCCTGAGAGGTCATCTCCTCAACAGCATTCCAATGTGGTATACTTGTTGGAGAGGGGAACAGCCGCACAAGAATCCTGCACAACCTGCTTGCCCCTTCTGGTGGTCACCCATCTGTTTGACTGAACCTTTGGCGTGCCCACCTCCTTGACACTCCTATCTATAACTATCTTTGCCTCCTGTATGTTCCTCACTGAGTCCAACTGTCACTCCAACCAATCTATGCATTCGAAGAGGAGCTGCAGTTGGATACACTTCTGTAGATATAGTCACCAGAGACACATATCACTCCACTGACTGCCATTACTGCCTCGTTTAACAATTCATAACTTTCCATTTTTAGCTTCTACTATACTTAGGTGAGGGGAATTGGACTACTTCCTCTAAAGTCTCAAATGAAACTTCTCTGTAAGTGAGATCCCTATGGAAAGTAGTTAGCCTCTTTCCGATTAGAAATTTGCAAGCTGGGAATTCTAGATTTGAGCCACGTTGTATTATTCTGCCATATAGAACACCTAGCCGACAGGCCCAGTTTTAAAATATTTGTAATGTGATTTAAACCCAACTTCTGAAACTTACTCTTGAAGGGTTTCAAACCCTTGCTCTTTGTAGAACAGTTCTTGTTTCATCTGGGATAGCTCTCTCTTCAGCTTGTTTACCTGGGAAGAACAGAAGACAATTAAAATCCTTTAGTGAAAATACAGGGTGCATCAGACCATCTAGGCAGTTCTGACGAAGGGTCTTTGATCTGAAACGTTAGCTCTGTTTCTCTTCCCACAGATGTATCCTGGGCTGCTGAGTATTTCCAGCAATTTCTGTTTTTAACCTAGACATCCTTCCTACAGGGCTTCATCACTACTCTGATCCTGTTATGAATAGAAGCAGCTTCCTTCACAAGCTCAGAAAGGGACAACAGACCAAATCAGGGTATTTCTGCTCCCAGGGTTGGGGAATCAAGAACCAAGGTGCATAGGTTTAGGGTGGGAGGGGAAAGATTTAATAAGAACTTGAGGGGCAACTTTTTTTTTACACATGGAGGGTGAGATATGTGTGGAATGAGTTGCCAAAGCAAGTGGTTGAGGCAGGCACATTAACAACTTATAAGAGACAGTCGGACAGCTACATGGATAGGAAAGGTTTAGAAGGTTATGGGCCAAATGCTGGCAAATGGGATTTGCTTGGATGGGCATTTTGGTCAGAATGGACCAGTCGGGCCAAAGGGCCTGTTTCTATGCTGTATGACGCTATGACTCTGCTGGCATGAACAACTCTGCATATCAATGTATCACCCACACAAACATCAGCACAAAACATGCATCTGTTAAATTCACTGAGTCCCTAGCTAGAAGCCACAGCCCAAGAGAGCATGGGTTGGAGAAACGTGCTGATGCTTTAGTTTCTAGTCTACGCTCTCTTCAGATGTGGGTATCTCTTAAATGTTAAGGACTGCTGAATATACACTCATAGCTTGACCAGACATGTAAATTAATTTCCTCTTGTAAAGATTGTTTGAACCAGACTGATGCTGTCACTGGTTAGGAGATAGTATTGTAACGTTTCAAGAGCATACGGACAGGTGCTTGGGTAGGAAAGGCACAGAGGATTACAGGCCTAATGCAGGCAAATGGGATTAATGTAGATAGGTGTCATGGCAGGCATGGACAAAGTGGGCCAAAAGGGCTCATTTCTGTGCCGTATAATTCCACGATTCTATAATTCCAAGCTTTATGAGAGTTCTGAAGTCAAGAACATTAAATGCCTGTGTGGTAATATTATTACCAGTAATTCCCAATCTGTTTGGATGGTTCATTTTAAATTATTCCATGACGATATTGTACAGGTCAGCAAATCTCACTCTCAGTGACTGTAGTAACTGTCCCATGTCCTTTGCTTTAATCACATCTAACCCACGTCAATGCAGATGTATTGCAAAGTGCCAGGTAAATATCACATGGGAAACTCATTCCAAGCATTCCTCCTTGGAAGATTTAATCCTTTTGGGAAATAGGTGAAAATTGTTTGGAGATTCTACAGAATCTCTCAGGTTACTGAAAGTCAAGAATACAACAGCAAACAATTAAACATTTCTGGACTCATGCCTATAAACTGTCAACCAAGGCAATTAAAAAAAACAAAGCATGTGACACCTGCTTTACATTTTCCCAGTGAAACCTGTGACTGAATCAAATTCTTTCAACATCTGTTATTCTTACCCGGAATTTTGTGGTTGTTATTTCAGCCTTAAGGATATCAGGATCATACTTTGTGCTTGATGAAGATCCTGAGAATACTGCAAAATAAACAATGAAGATAAATTAGCTTCTGAATTTCTAACCTTATAGGTAAATTTTAGTGAGTCACCACAATCAATAAAGAGATTTCTTTTTCTCCCTCTTTTGCTGATTATCATGAAACATGATAAGGCAAATTCTTATTATGAGGTTGAATCTCATTACATATCAGCATAAAAATAAGGAATAGAAGTAGGCCACTCAGTCCTCAAGCTTGCTCTGCCATTTCATAAAATTACAGTTAATCTGATTGTAATCTGAACTCTCCGTTCCCATCTACCACAGTAACCTTTCACCTCCTTGTTTATCAAACTCTGCCTTAGAAAGATTCAAAGATTTAGCTTCCACTATCCTCTGATCCAGAGAGTTCCAAAGACTCTCAATCTCCTGGGAAAAAAATATTCACCTCATCTCTGTATTAAATAGGGAACCCCATATTTTTAAACAATAGGTTTTCCCACAAGAGGGAACATCGCCATGTCTGCCTGTCAAGACACCTCAAGATCTTATGTGTTTTAATTAATTGGCTTCTCAGCTCTTCTGAATTCCAGCAAATACAAACCTAACCTACTGAATCTTTCCTCATAAAGCCACCCGCCCATTCCAGATAATAGACCAGTAAACCTTCTCTGATGTGTTTCCAATGCTTTAATATCTCTCCTTAAATAGACAGACCAATGTTGTCAACAGTATCCCAGAAGTACTACCCCTCTACTTTTGTATTCAATTACTCTAGGTATAAATGATACAGGTCTTTCCTTTTACTTATATTACCTGCATACTACTCTTCTGCAAATCATGCATCAGCCACATCATCCAGATCCCACTACTTTTCAGAGTTCTCCAATATCTGAACATTTAGATAATATGCTTTTCTGTTTCTTCCTCACTAAAGTGGGCAGATTCATATTTTCTCATTTTAGAGACAATTTGAAAGAACTTTGCTCATTCAGTTAACCTATCTATATGCCTTATTAGCTTCCATATGTTTTATGTATAACTTTCTTTCTTACCTAATTTTGTGCCATCAGCAAAGTTACAAAATACCATTGGTGCATTCACCTATGTCATTTATATAAATTTTAGATATATGAATGTGATATTGTTGGGATCATTCCTGATGTGTCCTGAACAATCTTCTGCTGGGAGCAGACTTCTGAAAAATTGTCCCTTTCTGTGAATGTCAGAGTTGGATCTAAACCCACTTTTCTGGGTTGTTTTTCAAGAAGACATGTAACTTCCACTGAGATTCCACCAGTGTCCCTTCTCTGGGATTGGTGCCGAAATCACAGTGAAATAATGAGAGAAACTTCATGAAAATTCCACATCAAAAGCAATAGAATCTAGCATGTGGTAATACAGGAAAAGAGGAAAATTATATCTATTCTAATATTTATATGACACACTTCACTCATATTCCACAGCCATAAGCATTAGGTACGACAAGGATTATTCCCGAAAATCAATTTCCAAACGCAAGAGTTTAAAGATCAGTAGTTGTAAATAAAATGTTGTGGTATACAGTGACTGTGGATTTTCAAGACAATGGAATACATCTTAACCCTCATCACCAGTGTGCTAATCTGGCAGTTTATGCAACCCACCCATTATTCATTCCAATGACGATATAGATGTACAAACTGCATTCCTTGAAAGATTTAGCATGCCCTGAATATTAACTAGTATTTCCAACCAATAATATGCACATGCACACAGATGGCTCTGTACTGACTCATGGTTTGTTTATGTATAAATGTGCATATATGGGGATGGGTTGTTGATGAAAGGTGCATGTTGAAAGCCCACCCACAAGGTTGGTACATCAAACCCCGAGGGCTAAAAGGTAAACACAGCAGCAGGAAAAGGCTCTATAGCTTATCAAACCCCATGGTAATATAAGCATGCAGCTCAGCTTTGAGCTATTGTTGATATTATACCCACCCTATAGCAACAGCAACAGCAGTAGCAACAGCGCTAAGGGATGAGTCACCACAACATACACTGTTGCTGGATTACAGATTTATTCAATACACCACTATCATTAAATACAAGCAAATTTGGGGAAAGGGTAACCAAAGAGGGACCATAAATGTCAGACTTGCTGCTCATTCCTTGCTCTCTTGCATTTTCCACTGCTCAAGTACTACGGAAGGTAGTGTCACAAAACGCAATCTGTAGGGACTCTTTAATGTGATGTTTTTTCAAATAGAAAGTGTTTTCTTTTCTTTTTTTAAGATACCACCAGAAGTAACAAACTTTCCATTAAGTACAGTTCAATGGGCACAGATCTCCCTTTTGTATTTTCTTCCAATTTCCATTAAATGCAACCTTGACCTGATTGATTGTTGGCAGCTTATTTGAAGATACATAGCATTAAGCATGTGCACTCACCTTGCTCATCCCCCTCCACAGACATCACTGGATAGTGATCAGAAGTGGGGCTTGATTATTCCCCTCCTCTAACCTGAAGGATTTCAAGCTAATTATAGCTGGCAGTCTGTCATCAAGACACCAGGAATCAATCCAAGAACTTCTTGGTCAGTATTCAGTTACTTACTGGATAAACCCAAATGAACTTTGCGAGGACAGGGGCAGGATGGTGGCTGAGGAGTGCAATCTTCAAATGTGGCATATCCAAGATGACCGCATGTTTGAGCAGAGAGCAGTTTTAAGTGTTGTGAGTAATTTCAGATAGATGTTAATAGCTTTCAAGTTAGCTTTAAATTATTGGATTTACGATGAGTAGATATGAGAGGAATGGCAGATTCAATACCTGAGACAGAAATTACACTTTGCCCAAAAAGATTTTAAGTTTAGGGACAACTGAATTGTTCCAGGTGCTAATTTTCAAAGTCAGCAAACCAAATGAATAATCCTCAGCAATGTTATATTGCCTCGGACATTATGTTGCAATTGTACAAGTCATTGGTGAGGCTGCACTTGGAGTACTGTGTACAAGTTTGGTCACCCTGTCATATGAAAAACGTGGTTAAACTGGAAAGGGTGCAGAAAAGATTTACGAGGATGTTGCTAGGACAAGAGGGCCTGAGTTACAGGGAGAGGGTGGCCAGGTTAGGTCTTTATTCCTTGGAACATAGGAGAATGAGGGGCGACCTTATAGAAATGTATAAAATTATGAGAGGTACAGATAAAGTGGATGGTAACAGTCATTTCTCCAGGGTAGGGGAGTCCAAAGCTAGGGGGCATAGATTTAGGATGAGAGGGAAAGATTTAAAAGGGACCTGAGGGGCAACTTTTTCACACAGAGGGTTGTGAGTACATGCAATGAGATGCTAGAGGAAGTGGTTGAGGCAGGTACAATAGTATCATTTAAGAAGCACTTGGATAAGTACATGGAGGGGTGGGGCTTAGAGGGATATGGGCCGAACGCAGCAAATTGAAACTAGCCAGGTGGGCACCATGGTCACCATGGACTGGTTGGGCTGAAGGGCCTGTATCCATGCTGTATTGTTCAATGATTCTAATATGTATAAGTAAGGCAGGCATCACTTTCTTTGTCATTTGAATTGAAGAATGGAGCCAGGATTCCATCCACAAACTATTCCACTCAGTTCTGTATGGTTATGTATGCCACAGGTTTAAAAAGGACAGATTATTTGAACCTCTATATCTCATTACAATCTATTTGACAGGATCACAAGGATCACTTTCTCTACTGAGTTCTTCTTTTCTTTCCTATTTATCCCAATTTTTGTAACATGGGAATTTTACAATAGAATAAAAAGGGCATTTATCAGGGTCCACCTGTTAATTCTCCTTGTATCTTGCCTCTCCAAAATTGCTTCCTCCTACCCTGAGAGTGTGGATACGTACTGAATTGGAATTGGAATTGGTTTATTATTGTCACTTGTTCCAAGGTACAGTGAAAAACTTGTCTTGCACACGGTTCATACAGATCAATTCATAACACAGTGCATTGAGGTAGTACAAG
The DNA here is from genome assembly GCF_009764475.1 of Pristis pectinata. Taxonomy (NCBI): domain Eukaryota; kingdom Metazoa; phylum Chordata; class Chondrichthyes; order Rhinopristiformes; family Pristidae; genus Pristis; species Pristis pectinata. The sequence goes on along the minus strand of NC_067411.1, from coordinate 18,492,762 downwards.
GTAAAACAATACAGAATGCAGAGTGAAGTTGTCTAAATACGTCGCTTAAGTGGCATTCAACCTCATATGTATGGTATCCAATTGTCTTCATCTGAAGCCTACTTCTAGTATACTTTGGAATACCAGTCAAAAACATAAGCACTAACTGACATGGCACCTCCACACTAAAACAGCACAGAAGTTATTTTTTCTTCTGGAAAGGCATTTGCCCAGCAGTCAGTTCATTATCCAACATTCACAGCATGGCAGTGGATTCATCGTGTGAAGAGGAGCAGAAGTGATGTGTAACATGTGACAAGGATGTTTCCATTAGTAGGAGAGTTGAGGATCCGAGGGCTCAGCATCAGAATAAAGGGAAACTCTTTTAGAACTGAGATGAGGAGGAATTTTTTCAGCCACGATTAACTGCCTCATCACCAAATCACATGCAACTGATTGGGGATAAATTCCCAGGGCCCAATGAGATCTATGCCAGGTTGCTATGGGAAACAAGGGAGGAGATAACTGAAGCCCGGATGAAGATTTTTGCATCTTCATTAGCCACAGGAGGGGTATCAGAAGACTGGAGGATAGCCAATGTTATTCCTTTATTTAAGAAGGGCAGCAAGGAACATTGTGTGCCGTTCTAGTTGCCACATTATGGGAAGGATCTGATTGTGCTGGAGAGAGCGCAGAGGATATTCACCAAACTGTTGCCTAGATTGGAAGATTTTAGTTATGGGGAGAGATTGGGTAGACTTGGCTTCTTTCCCCTGGAGTGAAGGAGGCTGAAGGGTGACCTGATAAAAGTGTATAAGATTAAGAGAGGCATAGATATGGTAGATATTCAAAATCCTTTTCTCGTGGTTGGGGTATCAGAAACAAGAGGGCATGGGTTTAAGTTGAGAGGTAGTTTATAAATGGAGTATGAGGAGTAGGTTTTTTTTTACATAGAGAATGGTTGATATCTGGAATGCAATGTCAGAGGAGGTGGTGGAATTAGAAAGAATTACCATGTTTAAGAGGCATTTAGGCAGACACGTAAATAGCCAAAACATAAAAGGATACAGAGCTAGTGCGAGCAAATGTAAATAGGCATAAAGGCCAGCATGGACGTAGTAGGCTGAAGGGCCGTTTCCATGCTGTACAACTCAATGAATCTACGACTCTATGATTGTGGCAATAAGGAGCTTTAATAAAACTGAAATTGGGTGTGGATCAGGAGAGAGACTCTCTGAAGTCGTACCTGCATTAAGAAAGACAGCTGTGGTTGCTGGAGACCAATCACTGCAGAGGCATAAAATCTCTACAAGGTTCCCTCAAGGTAGCAACCCAGGCACAGCTACCTTTAGCTGTTTCCTCAATGATCTTGAGTTATGTATTGATTCAGTGTTCACTTCATTCACAATTTTTAAGATAATGAAGCAGTCCACATTCATGTGCATCAACATATAGAAAACCTCTTGGCTTAGGTTGATAAGTGACAAGAAATAATCTATCTACACAAGAGATAAACAATGACTTTCTATAGCAAGAGCCCAGCTACTTACCCTCAACATTCAATGTTTTTTGTTCCTTTTGAAATGACACTGAGTTACAGATTAACAGAGCGTGACTTGGTGTGGCAAATAATGTATTTGGTGTCTCTGTATCGGAATTGACTCCTCACAGAAAACTTTGATAACGGATTCCCATTTCTGTTTCCGAAACATTGCAAATGATGTATTCTTATTTCGGTGAAGACAGACATTGTGCATCTATCACCAATGGTTGGGGAGCAGAGCAAAGTGCAATTTCACCAGGAAGCAAACAATTCTATTACCTGTAAACTAAAGGATCCTCTTCCTCTGTGAATAACAATTCACTTTATGGAATGTAATGTAGGAATTTTATTACTAACTGGAGACTCTTAAAACACATTTACACAGACCATCTGAAGAAACAGAAACTGATGGTATTTGAAGTAACCAGGGCTCTTTCTTAATTTTGCTCAGTAGCTTTCTGTAAACAATTGTAAAACATTCTTGGCTATTTTTATATTTCACCTTAAATAGTTTTTGGTTCAATACTAAATATATTAAATACAAAATATCTCTTCTGGACAGTGCAAGAGACCAGTGCATCTTCACCAAACAAAAAATGAAACATATTTTAGTATAATACAAGTGTTCAAATCAAATTTGCATTCCTTTTGCCTTTGATTTTCTTCCCCCAACCCTTCCAAAATATTTTTTTACTCTCCAGTGTGATACAGTTCCACTACATCAGCTACTACTTCACTTGGAGGATTATTATACATTTCCGAGTGAGAATCAGGAAGCAATTCCATTGCACACAAAATGAGATTAATACTGCATTCACTGATGTCCACACATGCTTGATTTCAGCAGTGTTTGCTGCACAGATGGACCATTATCTCCCACCTTAATCCAGGGTAGCTGAACTGGACCACAGCACTCTTAATTGGCCCTTCTGTTCTGTGCTGCTCATTGTCATCCACCAGATAAAGCTCACTGAGTTACTGGAGGAGTTCTAAGTGTGTTTGTAGATAAATTGGCAACAGTTCTATGCACTGCCTCATTGGATTAGGTTTAACTCTCTTCCTCAGCCAGTGAGTTGAGAAAAGTGTCACGTACAGTTGTAAAGTCTTTGAATGTAAATGTTTATGCCACAATATGAAAGATATAATTGCAGTTTTACCAGAGACAACTCTGTTTCACTAATTGGCTACACATTGCATCATGCTCTGCTATTACGACATATGCCTCACGCTTTACATATTAGCTCCATCTCAGCACATGATAATGAATGGGGCTTTTCATAAACTTTTACAAAGGCACATAACAATACAATGCCAAACAAATTCAAAAATTATCCCCCACACTCATATAAGAACAAAAGAGTCATGGAGTTATAAAGCACGGAAACAGGCCCTTCAGCCCAACTCACCAATGCCGACCAAGAAACAGAAGGTCAGTCAGTGCCTCGAGCCTATTCCATTATTCAATACAATTGTGGCTGATCCATTCTTGGCAAAACCATTTTCCCACTGTCTCCCCATAACATCTGATATCCTTCTAGTTTAAATGTCTGTCGGTCCATGTCATGAATGTATTCGATAACTTCACCTCCATAGTTCTTTGGGATAGAGAATTCCAAAGATTCACGACTTGCTGAGAAAAGAAATTCCCCTTCATCTCAGTCTTAAATAGACAACCCTTTATTCTGCAATAACAGCCCCTCTAGGGAAACTGTCCTCTAAGTATCTACCCTGACAACCTACATCAAAATCTTACACATTTCAGAAAAATGAAAGGTAATATCACCTTTCCTTCTTCTATACTCCATTGACTATATCAATGTTTCTTCATACATCATCCTCTACATCCCAGGAATAAACCCAGTGAATCTTCTCTGCATTGACTCCAATGGAAGCACATCCTTCCCTAAATATGGAGACCAAAACTGTATGCAGTACTCTATGTGCAGTCGTATCAGTGGCCTGTAAAGTTGCATCAAAGGCTCACGATTTTTATACTCCACACTACCCCTTATAGTAAAGGCCGACATTACATTAGTCTTCCAAACCACATACTGAAGACTATTTGCCATAGACACTAATAAGCAGATGCAGTAAATTATAATAATGACAGAAAACAATCACTTTAAACTATCTGGCTGCAAGAGGAGGAGGCAGAGACACTCACAATATTTAAGAAATGTCCAGACTGGCACTTGAATCACTAAGGCATTAAAAAGTTACAGCACAAGTGCTAGAAAATGGGATTAATATGGATGGGCATGGTAATCAGCATGGTCATGTTGGGTCAATGGGCCTACTTCTGTTCTGCATGATTCTCTCACTATGACTCTAAGAACAGCTTTCATATATACGTATATGGCGAGTTTAGCCTGGCAAAAAACATATCAAGTCATTTAACAGGGGCATTCTCAATAAAAATCGATACTGAGTCTCATATATTAGGGCAAAAGAGGGAAGTTTATAAAGACTGTCTTCTTTAGAAAGAATTCCAGAGCTTAGATCTTTGACAGCTGAAAGCACAGTACTGGTGAGGAAATAAATACGAGGTTGAGCAGGTCAGAGTAACAGGAGCCCAGATGTACGAAGATAACATTGGAAGGCGGGGGCAAGTTGATAGAGAAATGTAGAAGCAAGTCAAGAGCTATAAACACTTACCAGAATTAATCGATATGGATAGTTTACAGATGCATTTAACTGTAAGAGAAATACAGCAATCCGAAAAAAGGGCATGCTTTGGGAGGATTACTGACATGATTTATGCATTGTTCTAATACAGACAGAATTTCTCCACACTGCATTAGTTGACTCCAGTGTCTAAGGATCTGCTTTCCTGAATCTGGCATTTTGAAATAAAATCTGTCTTCAGGAAATTTCCAAGCTTATGAATGAATCAAAATTGGAAGAATGGAGAAGATCACAACAGGCTGCGTGAAGACATAAGTAGGCTGGCAGAATGGGCAGGCAAGTGGCAGATGAAACGTAATAGGGAGAAATGTGACACAATACATTTTGGCAGAAAGTGGGATGTGAGACAATATGGACTAAATGGCATCGATCTAACTCATGTGCAGGAATAGAAGGACTTTGGGAGATGTGTGCATAAGCTTTGAAAGTATTAGGGCATGTTGAGAGGGCAATTAGGTAACATATGGGATCCTGTGTCTCATTAATACAAGTACGGAAAGCAAAAGAGGGGAACTACACTGAACCATAATAAATCTCAGGTTAGGCCACAATTGGATATTACATCCAATCCTGGTCACCACACCTTAAGAAAGATATGAGGATCCAGGCGAGAGTGTAGGAATGGTTCCAGGGATAAGATGAAGCTTTTAGCTAAGATTTTAATCAGAATCAGAATCAGGACTATTATCATTGATATACGTCGTGAAATTTGTTGTTTTGTGGCAGCAGTACAGTGCAAGACATAAAGACATAAAAATTACTATAAGTTACAAAGATAAATATAGCGCAAAAGAGGAATAATGAGGTAGTGTTCATGGGTTCATGGACCTTTCAGAAATCTGATGGCAGAGGGGAAGAAGCTGTTCCTGAAACATTGAGTGTGGGTCTTCAGGCTCCTGTACCTCCTCCCTGATGGTAGTAACATGAAGAGGGCATGTCGTGAATGGTGAGAGTCCTTAATGGCACCTTCTTCAGGCACTGTCTCTTGAAGATGTCAAGCAGGCAAATGGCATTAGCTCAGGTCAACAACTTGGTCGGCATGTATGAGTTGGGTCAAAGGGCCTGTTTGTGTGCTCTATAATTCTATAGGAAACTTGCTTATTTCCCCATTGAACAAAGGAAGTTGAGAGGAGATCGGACAGAGGTGTGCATGATCATGGTCAGAGATAGGGTAAATTGAGGGAAGCTGTTTCTCCCATTAGTAGATAGTTCAAGGACCAGGATACGTACATACAAGATATGGTCAAAAGCTCATAGAGCTGATGCCTCTCAGAGCCAGAAACCTGGGCTCAATTCTGACCTCTGGTGCTGTCTGTGTGGAGTGTTCCAGTTTCCTCTCACATCCTAAAGATGTATGGAGCTAAAAATAAACTGCTGGAGGAACTCAACGGCTCAAGCAACATCCATGGAGGCAAAGGGGTGGTCAAAGTTTTGGGTCCTGATGCAGGTTCTCAATCCGAAACATTGACCATCCTTTGCCTCCGCAGATGCTGACTGACCCGCTGAGTTCCTCCAGCAGTTTGTTATTTGCTCCAGATTCCAGCATCTGCAGTCTCTTGTGCCTCTGAAGATATGTGGATTGGTAGATAAATTAGTCACAATAAATTGCCCCTAGTGTGCAGGTGAGTGGAAGCATTTGGTGGGATGGTGGGGCGGGGGGGTGGGGAGCAGAAGGGAGGAAAGGAGTAGGGTTGAGGAGAAAGATAGGAAAATAAAGCGGAATTAGTGTAAATGGGTGGTTGATGGTCAGTGCAGATTTGATGGGCTGAATAGCCTGTTTCTGTGCAGCACCTCTCCGTATAGGGGAGGTGCGAAGATAAACACTTTCACACACAGTTGGAATGATCTAAACTAATTACTTGTAAGGCTGATGTAAAAAGAGACATTCAGGAATTTCTAAAGGCAATTGGATAGGCACTAAAGAAAATAACTACAGGAAAAGGGCAAGAAAATGGGGCTGAATGGACTGAATTGCTCAACGCAGAGTTAGAACGATCACATTTGAATAAATTGACTTCTTCTGTGACATTACCATTCTATGATTTCATGATAATTATATAAAATAATTCAAAATTCACATTTTGTTATTTTCAGAAGTTTTTCACGTAATGGACAGAAATCTGTTGGAATATTATTGGCTGATTTCCATTTTGGTCCAGTGACTGGATGAGTTAGACCAAAGGGTCTTTTTCTATGCTGTTTAACTCCATGACAATACTTTGCAAGGCTCTTATACACTGGTAGCATGTTTGTGCAGTAGGGTTGGATGTTTGTGAGAAGGTAAGAATAGGGCAGCTAGTTGCATTTTGAAAGGGTCAATTCTGTCTTATTTAGAGGTTTAGCTGGGTTTTCCATTCGTAAGACATCTGCTTTTCTTAACATTCCACAGGGCTCGCTGTAGCACATACCTTCCAGGCTGAGCGTGAGCACAAGCAAACTGCTCTCACATCATTTCAAATTCCCACTGGCAATCCAGGCGTGAAGAGCAGTTGAGGACAACATTCTTCTTCAAGCCTATGTTCAAATTTCTCCATTGCCTCAACCCTCTCCATCTCTGTAACCTCCTCCTTAAAACACATTACTTTGATCAAACTCTCCTAACAGCTTCCTCTTTGACTCACTGTCTGATGGTGTTTCTGTGAGACTCCTTTCAACATTGTTCCTTATTAAAGGTATTATAGAAATCCACGCTGTTGGTGTGATTGTCCTTCTCTTCTTCCGCTGTTGTAAAGCAGTTGTCCTCCTTCATGTATCCCCAAAACATCACAGATGATATTGGATGAGAAACCACCCAAACACTATACAACCATATGTGTCTCCCTGGCCCTATGCTCATCTCTGGAGCATCTGGAAAATAAAGACACCTACGTTAGACTGTTGTCTATTGACTACAGTTCTGCCTTCAATATTATAATTCCAAGCAAACTCATCACCAAACTCTGAGAGCTGGGACTCAACACCTCCCTTTGCAACTGGATCCTTGGCTTCCTAATCAACAGACTGCAGTCAGTAAGGATAGGCAGCAACATCTCCAGCACGATTATTCTCGACACTGGTCTTCCACAAGGCTGCATCCTCAGCACTCTACTCTACTCCCGATACACTCATGACTGCTTGGCTAGATTCTGCTCTAACTCCACCTACAAGTTTGCAGATGATACCACCATAGTGGACCGTATCGCAAATAACGATGAGTTGGAATACAGGAAGGAGACAGAGAACTTAGTAACATGGTGTCATAACAACAACCCTTCTCTCAACGTCAGCAAAACAAAAGAGTTGCCATTGACTTCAGGAAGGGGGGTGGTGAGCATACTCCTGTTTACAGCAACAGTGCTTAGGTCAAGATGGTTGAGAGTTTCAAGTTCCCAGGAGTGAACATCACCTGTAACCTGCCCTAGTCCAACTACGTAGATGCCATGGAAAGAAAGTTCACCAGCACCTCTACTTCCTCAGGAGGCTAAAGAAATTTGGCATGTCCCCTTTGACCCTCACCAGTTTTTATCGAGGCATCATAGAAAGTATTCTATCTGAATGCATCAAGGCTTGGCATGGCAACTGCTCTGCCTGAGCCCGTAAGAAACTGCAGAGACTTGTGGACACAGCTCAGCACATCACAGAAACCAGTCTCCCCTCCATGGACTCTGTCTATACTTCTTGCTGCCTTGGTAAACAGCCAGCGTAATCAAAGACCCCACCTACCCGGGTCATTCTCTCTTCTCCCCTCTCCCATCAAACATAAGATACAAATGCCTGAAAGCACATACCACCAGGCTCAAGGACAGCTTCTATCCCACTGTTATGACTATTGAACGGTTCCCTAATAAGATAAGGTGGACTCTTGACCTGACAATGTACCTCATTATGACCTTGCACCTTATTGTCTACCTGCACTGCACTTTTTCTGTAGCCGTTACACTTTATTCTGTGTTCTATATTGTTTTACCTTGTACTACCTCAATGCACTGTGTAGTGAATTGATCTGTATGAATGGTATGCAAGACAAGTTTTTCACTGTACCTCAGTACAAGTGACAATAATAAACCAATTTACCACATTCACCCTCCTTAGGCAAATGCACCAGTGTTATATAAGTGACTGTGAGTTTGAATCCCTGACTAAGCCCTGTGCAATGTTCCTATCTAATAATGTAGCTTGTTCCATTCATTTATGATATGCAATGGCAATGCTCCTTTTCTTTCAATAGTTACTCCCACAATGTCTGACCCTTCCTTTTATGCACCTCTTCCGCAAGAGGTAATTTCCTTGCTAGCGCCATTTCCATATTTCCGTATCATTACTCCACCTGTACCTGCATCCTGTAGCAGAACAAGCTCACCCTGTGAGGAACTGCACTCAATGTTGTAGTGCTTTGGGCGATCCCTGCATCACTGTTGCTGTTAACTCCAATTATTTTGGTTTCTTATCTACATTACAGAATCAGTTAGTTTTACTTTCATGTAACTTTCAGTCTCTCAAAACATTTCAGCAGAGTGTGGATGAAAGCCTTGATGGTCCTTAGAAACCCGAGGTATATATCTTCTATAATTTTATTCATTTTGTATTTGTGTTGCTGGCAAGGTCAACACTTCATGCCCATTCCTAACTGTCCTTGAGAAGGTGAGACACCTTCTGGAATTGCTGTGCTCAGTAAGTTGAAGGTATTTCCACAGTGCTGCTGGCTAAGCCCAGAAAGTGAGAGTCCTCTAAAATGGGAAGAGTACCTGCAGGTTTATGTGGTCTTTTAAAATGGAATGTACCTTATCCAAACACAGTTCTGTAATACAGTATAAGTTCATAAGTCCTGCATATACTGTAAAATTCAATGAGGACTTTATCCTCAAACATTTTTGTAACATTACTCACTTATCTAAAGCCTCACACAATTTCTTAATATAAACAAATATTTCTGTCTCACACAGTTGTGTAATATGACCAATTACCTATTGCTCCAAAAGCTCAGGACAATGACCAGAAATCTCAGATTAATTCACTGAAGATACAGTATATACCTCGGATTTCTAAGGACTATCACAGCTTTCATCCACATTTGTTTGGGGGTTCTCAGTTATCTATTGAAGGGCCCCACTTCAACATAAAAGAAAATCAAGGTTCTTAAGGCAGTTCAGAACATCAGTTGTAAATATCCAATAAATGTTTTAAGTACCCACAGTCTGCAACAAGTCATATTTCAGTGTCACCAAGTTTCGCCAAACAACAGAGGATTTATCACTGTATGATATAGTAAGCCACACTGTTTATCCAGAACTACTTGGCAGCAGAGCTAGGAAAGATTCCTCCCCCCGCCAGATAATTCCAACCATTCTTTCACTTCACTGGAACTCTATCGCAAGCACTGCAGGCTGTATTGCTGATGAGTCAGGGGTTTCGTAGCTCTCTGAAAGGAAAAGGAACGCACTCTCAGCAGATTTCTCTCAATACTTACAACTGGTCCGTGAACTGCTCTTGTCTTTCCAGACATCATTGAGGCGCACATACTCGTCAATGGCCAGAGCTAATCTTTGCTCCTTCACATGGTAGAGTTCTTTCTGAGTGCTGAGAGCATCCTGAGCCACCATCAAATAATCCTTCAGCATCCGCTCCTGCTCTTTCCTCCATTGCGCCCGTGGGTCCTCTAACTGTGTGGTTTCTGAAAGGGAAAAATTCATGCTTTTTTTTTATTTCAGCAAGATTGGGTTTGGTGGGGTTGCACAAATTACTACTATTTCTATGAACTGAATTCACAATCTCTGAGTACAGGCAGTCCCTAGGTTATGCAAGGGTTCTGTTCCTGAGAACCATCCATAAGCTGATTTCCCCATTTAAGTCAGAAACATCCATTTTCTATAGTAACCCATATCACATCACTCTACATACACTTGCTGTAATTCTTTTATATCACTGAATAATCACACTAACACCACCCATAATTAAACAAGTGCAGTATATACTGTATCCAGTCATTAATGAATACCACAAATCATTTTATTATTATTATTACTAGCTTGAAAAATGCTTTAAAAATGCATGAGCGAATTTGTGTAAAGTTGGATTTCCATAAATCAGGTCATTTGTAACCCAGGAAGTTGATGAACGAAGTTAGAGCACACAGAATTGGAGGAAATATATATATCAACAGGGATTGAGAGCTGATATACAGATAGTGAAAAAAGAGCAGGAGTAAACTGGTCCTTCTAGGGTTGGCAGGTTGTGAGGCCAGTGGTGTACCACAGGGATCATTGCTTGAGCCCCAACTATTCATAACCTATTTTAATGATTTCACTGAGGGGATCAAATACAACATTTCCAGGGGATACTAAACTAGCTGAGTGAGTGAGCAACAATGTGGTTGATGGAGTATAACATGGAAAAATTAGTTACCTAATTTAGCAGAAAATAACATTCTCTACCAACATGGGCTGCATAGTCGCACAGCTAATACAGCCACTGCCTCACAGCGCCAGAGACCCAGTTCAATCCTGACCTTGGGTGCTGTCTGTGTGGAGTTTGCGTGCTCCCCATGATTTCTTCCAGGTGCTCCAGTTTCTTCCCACATCCCAAAGATGTGCAGGTTGATAGGTTAATTGGCCTCTGTTTATTGCCCTAGAGTGTGGGTGAGTGGTGTAATTGGGGGATGGGGGGTGCCGGGGGGGGGGAGGGGGAAGGGGAAGTTGATGAGAATGAGGGCAGAATAAAAAATGGGATTAATGTAGGATTAGTGTAAATGGATGGTTGATGGTCGGCACGGACTCCGTGTATCCGTGCTATATCTCTCTATGACATCACTTTGCCCAATGTTCATTCAACAGTGGCACCCAAGAACCAAGCATTGAGAGATGCAAAACAGCAGCTCCCAATTCCAATCTTCCCAACTCTCTCCCACCTGCCTCTTCCCAGACATTACTCATCTGCGAACTTTTGGAAATGGCATCAAACAAGCAGCTTTTCATTTTACACTGTGGTCACATCAACCTTGGATGGACGATCTGCTCTGGCAGTTTTATCTTGTGGGTTAAACAAGATCTTTCATGTCTCTAATTCAGAAGAAACTTCTCTATCCAAAGACGGACCAGAAGGCAGATCTTGCTTCTACAGGGAATAGTTGAGATGACTAGGGTGGCGGAACCTAATACAGGAGGGGGAAAGGAATAGAATGAAATGTTGCAGGATAGGAGAAGACTCATGTGGATTATCAACAGTAGCACCAAACAGGTGGGCTGAATGACCGGTCTCTCAGCTCTGAGTTCTACTTAGTTCTATGTAACACATCTGAGGATCTGTCTATCCTCAAACTTTATCCCACACAACACAACATTGATATAATGAGAAACTGGATAGGCTGGGTTTGTTTTCTTTGGAGTGAAGCAGGCTGAGGGGGCATCTGATAGAGGTATACAAAATTATGAGGGGCATAGAGAAGGCAGAAAGTAGTAAACATTTTCCCATGGCACAGGTGTTTATAACAGAGGGCATAGATTTAAGATAAGGAGCAAGAGATTCAGGGGAGGATTTTTTTCATCCAGTGGGTGGTTGATGTTTGGAATGAGAAGGTGGTGGAAGCAGAGATTTTCAACATTTTAGTAAGATCTAAATGAGCACTTGAATTGCCAAGGCATATTCAGACCAAGTGCTGGCAACTGGGACCAGTATAGATGGGTACTTGATGGGATTGCCCAAACTGCTTGTTTCTGTGCTGTATAACTCCGTGACTCTAATGATACAATGAACAATTTTATTCCCCTCTCTTTGCTGCCAATGTTTCTCTCCATAGCACTGAGTCCTCAGCGGGTCCAATCCCATGGCTGAATTTCACCTTCCATTCCATTAGTAAAATATTATCCATCATATGTGAGTGCTACCAAGGTGTGAGCTATGAGGGTTGTCATGCAATCTAGCCTACACATGCACACAGATGCACTTCCTTGTGAAAAGGAGTTGAAGAATCATCATTTGTTTTTTCCTTAATGTAGGCCACTGATTCCTCCTACTGAGATCACTTAACTGTACTCAGTCAGAGAGGCACAACCTGGCAATTTCTTAATCTGTATGGCTCAGTTCCTAAACAATTTAATTAGTTTAGCCCTCAGGGGAACTAGAGGGTTTAATCCCAGACATAAGGACTCACAATGGTCACAACCCACCAATCACAGTTCAGTAGTCATCAGGTCAGACAAGTCTAGTCGTGTTAAAATCTGCACATTTCACATATGAAACGATGTCTCCTGGTAAAATGGGAAAGAGTAGGCATATCAAATGTTCAGCCATTTTATGTAACAACCATGTAACTAGACACTATCTGAACTCATTCAATCCAGATTTTAAACAAAAGATCAATATTAAAAATTAACCATTGTAAATCTGAACTTAAAACAGAAAATATGAAGAAGAAAATTTCCTTGAAACGTATTGCTGTGTCTAATAACATGCAAGAATGTGCAGAAGCAGTTCTTCATCCTTAGCAGTGGCTTTTGCATGCATCCTGTACAAATGTGGGAGCTTCAATCAACTGTAGGGCTGTAGCACTTGCCTTCTTTTTACAAAACTGTGTTTTCTCTCTTAAAGTAAAATGTTTTAACTACTGATTAAAAATACAACCAATTTGGCTCAGAATACGGAAAGAATCTATCCTGAAATCAACTCTGCATTTTGCAGAGTCATGAAATTTTATTTGTGTGCCCAATTTAACTTAATAACTTCTATTTACAAAGACACTCAAAGGTCCCTAGGATTGGCTCTGTGCGGTTGAACATTATGGCTTTCAATTAAAAATGGCAGAAAAGCGTCTATATGCCAACTCTCATGGCAAATTGAACTGTTCACTCTTAATTGTTTAATCAAAACTCTCTTCGTCTTTTCCTTCCTCCAGGGTGTTTCTGGTCTCTGTTAATCAAACTTTGTTCTTTATTAGTTTTCCTTGACAGTATAGTAATAAGGGAGGCAGCAATCAAAGGATCATTATCCTGATCATTCATGAGATATGTTTCCGTTTAATATGCAAATCCCACAATATACTGAATCAGTGCCATATCCCATACCATGTCTTGCTCCCATCGCCCAGTCAATACTGACCCAGATCAGCTTCCAGAACCCACCCCCATGTTTAAATCTTTCCACGGCATATTGTCTGCATCCAACTTTGAATTCAGTTCTTCTCACTACAGCTTCATTTGTCATTCTTGTTGCCCCACTATGTTTTCAAACACTTGGGCCATTCCTGTACATTCCTAAACTCCTCCTCTTTTCCTTCTTCTGTAAACCCCACTACTTTGGCTAACCTTGCTCCCCCTCCATACATTAGAAAAAGAAGCAGGAGTAGGCCGTCCAACTCCTCAAGTCTGCTCTGCCATCCATCGGATCACAACTGATCAGACCTTTGGTCTCAATGCAGTCACTTTCTGGCCTGTGCTGAGTTAGTTGGTCCAAGTTAACGGACAGGGAGGGGGAAAAACAATCATTGAGGAAGAGAATTTGTCCTTGGTCACTAACATTAGATGTGTGAAAGAGCATCAATCACTGACTGCATTCAACTCCTCCCGTCTGGTTCCATTAAATCCAAACATACACAATTAGTGGCAGAAAGGAAAACAACCAGAGATGATGTATCTAACCAGCTGCCAATGAGGTGAACAGGGATCAGTGTGCTGGAGTAGGTTAGGTTTCATTCTCCTGTGCCTAATATGCGTGTCACTTCACAAATCAGAGACAGGATTTTTTTTTGCTTTTTGTTCTTTCACACTGGATGTGGATATTTCTTGCAAAGGCCCCATTTTATGGCCATGCCTAATTGACCTTTGAAGAGCAGTCCTCTTAAACCACTGCATCATTCTGTGCTTTGCATGTACACCCACAAGATTACAAGACTGACTGAGTAATGAAGAGCCAATGAAGATGGTCAGTGCATGTTTGCCTGTCATTACTGCACTGACAGTGCCACACTTTGTCCTAGTCCAACCATGACTCGACTTCACAGTTCTCATCCTGGTTTTCAATTCCTTCCATAGCCTCATCCCACCCTCTCTTTGTTACTCCTTCAGCCCTACAGACCTCCTGATCTTAGATCTCCTCCAGTTTCGGCCTTTGCCCATCCAGGACTGGCTTTCTGCTGCCTAGGCCCCAAGTTCTGGAATCCCCTCCTTAAGCCTCTCCTTCTCTCTCCAGTCCAGATGAAGGGTCTCAGCCGAAAACATTGACTGCCCATTTCCCTCAACAGATGCTGTCTGACCCACTGAGGACCTCCAGCAATTTGTTTTTTGCTCCTTAAACCCTCCTGCTTTTGATCTTAATATTGATTTGCATAGATTGATGTTATATCTGCTCAATCAACCTCCTCTTTGGGACATTTTACTACAATGAAGATACATATAAGTGCAAATTGTTTTTGAGCGGTGTCCCCGGGCAGTGACTGCCCAGATGTTCTCAGTTTCACTCAGCTTGAATGGAAATGCATCCCCTTCACCTTTCTGATGGTGATCCAAGCCACAGTAATGTAATGTAACTCCGTAAAATTGTTGTAGTTTGTTTTCCCTGACCTGATAGAGGTACACAAAGTTATTAGGGGGATGGATTGGCTAGATAGTAAGAATCTTTTTCCCACAGTGGGGCTGTTCAAAACAAGAGGGCATAAGGTGAGAGGGAGGAGACTTAGAGGGGATCTGAGGGGAACTATTTTCATGCAGAGAGTGGTTGAAATATGGAACAAGCTGCCTAAGGAGGTAGTGGAGGCAGGTGCTCTCATAACATTTAATAATTTAATAGAGACAAATATTTGAATTGCCAGCATAGAAGGCTATGGACCAAATGTAGGTAAATGGTACTGGTATAGATAAGTACAATGGTTAGCATGGACATGGTGGGCTGAAGGGCCTGTTGTTGTACTGTACTACTCTGACGCAGTTACGCAGTTACAATGTGTGCCCACCCAGTTTATAGCACACAGTATTCAGATCCAGTTAGAGTTCCCACTTAGAGCCTGTGCAATACTGCAGACATCTTTCAATTTCCAGTAATAATTCAACTGAATAGTGGTTAGCCATACTCCCCTGATACCAATATCGTGCCTCAGAGCCCTGATTAGTGCCAAGAGGAAGAGGCGGAACGTTTTACTTTGAAATCTGACAGGGAGTTGCTAATGCCCTAGTTCCTGTGATTGTCCTGAAAATTAACAATGAATGAATAACTTGGAGGCAATGTGCAAATGATTTCGCAGGAACTAGGAACACATTAGATCACTCTGCTTCTCAGTACTTTTTCAAGAGTACGTGAGAGACAGGATGCAGTTAATGTCGTGCGCACACAATGATGAAATCAGATTCAAGAGGAATGAAAGCGGGGGAAGGGGTGAGTGGAGTCGAGAGAGGGTACATGATTCATGATTCTAATCTCCCTATGACTGGCAAAAATTGCACAATCTTAACTCTTTTGCCACAGGTCAATTTGCAAGCTAACTTTTACTGATTTGCTTTGAAGTAATGTAAAATGTACTTTAACTTGTAGGATTCAATTAGCACTTCCACAGTCCAATTGTTGCAACAAAGCACTGAGAACATTACAAGCTTTTCTTGTAATTGGTTTTTACCTCTCTCTCTCAAAAGATGTCCCTGCTGAGGTACAATTCTATGGGCCCCTGTATCTTGGTGCCAATTCTTCAGATGCAAGTTCTGATATTGAGAGCCCACTGATTATAGAACATAGAACAGTACAGCATAGAACAGGGCCTTCAGCCCACAATGTTGTGCCGATATAGCTATCCTTTCCTACCTACAGAATGCCCATATCCCTCTATTTTCCTCTCATTCATGTGCCCATCCAAGCCCCTCTTAAAAAACCCCAATGGTATTGTATAATTTTTCCCCCTTGTGGCCAATGCAATATAATACTATCTTTACTGTTGTCTATTCTGGTTTATTTTGCATCTTCAGCTAATATGTGTTGTAAAGTTTTCACTCCACTGTCATATGTTGCCACATGTGGCTTCACAGCCAATGTCTGATCCTGTTCTCACACAAAGTGCACACTGGAGCAATTCTGCTGGTTAGGGCATCACCAAAGCTCCCTTGGATGGACCAGTTGCCACACCCAACTGAGGACATATCTGATCTTAAAAAGCTCAGCAAGTTTCCACACTGCACATTGGAACATGATATTTAGAGACATGCAATGTTTAGCATGAAATTTTGGGCCAGTCTCACTACTTTATTCAGAGCTGTATGCTTGAAAGCCAATTTCTTTTGGGAGTGGAGTGCAATCCTGACCATTTCTGCTTTTAATTGCACCATTCTGGAAACTTGACTAGGTGCTTCCAGCCACCAATCACCTGCATCAGAGGCTTGGCCAATTACACCTTAACCCGTGCTGGGGACATAGGGCACTCCTGTCTTTGGGCACTGCCAGGACAAACATGTTTTAATAATGCTAATCTGAGCTAGGATGCCATTATAATGTCCCATTTTTTTTACCTCTTCAAGCTACCCAGGACACCAACATCCCCATACAACGAACTTGCCCCCAATCTCCCTGCACTATTGATCCAGACCCCAACTACCAAACTCCCCAACACCTTGACCACTCACTCAGACTTCGTGCCCAACACTGCAACCATCCAATTCCTCAGCAAAATTCTCTTCTACCTCCATCTAGAGGTTCCATCCAGAACTGTTGGCACATCCCCCAGGTACGAGAATGATCTCAGATGTAGGTGTCCACAATACCGCAATGTATTGTGCACAATACGGCAATGCAGTGTAAACAAGTTTTGCAATAACTTATTCCCATTTTATAGAAATGTATGCTTTCATGTTAAATCTGGAAAGCACATTACAGGATTAATAATTCAAAGAGGGTTTTGGGCTTTCATTGTCAAATTCCAAGCTACTGTCGGGGTTGAGGACAATATGACACTGTTCAGATGATAAGATAAACATCCACTAATTGCTGTGCAATCACTTGACAGACTGGATTCCTCATTAGCAAAAATATCAGAACTTCTTGTATTAAAATATGATTCCTTAATGCATTTTTTCAGTGGACAAACAAAACAGCTTTTGGGAAAAATACAGGGAAAATACCAAGTGGCGAGGAAAAAATACATCATGACCTCAGATTCCAGATAACCATGTGGATGAACCATTCATCTCACTGCCTCTGATGCTCACTGCTGCTCTGACAGCAGATTGTAAAGGCCAGCAAGGTTCCTGGCTCATTATCCAATCTATGTGAAGTTAATTAATGAAAACTAAGGATGCAGCTGGCATGCTGAAATCAGCTTAGCTCCCCTACATACCACTCTGTCCACTGAGTCTCTAAACCCCTGCCAGGATCTGAGCTGTGGTCCTGTTGACACTTGGATGCTTCCCCAGTGAAGGAATATTCACAAGTGCCATCTCAAATATCAGATGTTAAGCTGAGGTTCTGCTGATTCAGATGGAAGAAAAGGATCCCATGGAACATTTGAAGATGGCAGGGGTCAAAATGTATTCTTCAATCCACCGACAAAGGCAAATGGCTGATACTGGTGCTTTGTGCGATCTTGCTCTGTGCAGATTAACTGCCGAGCTTGTACCTGAGAATTCCTCGCCTGCTAAACATTTTAGGATGTTCTCAGGAAGTGATGAAATGCAGTTTAAGTACCAAGGCACCCTTTCACTTTCTTACGAGTGATCTTAGTGCCCTGCAGTGGGAAGAAAAAAGAAATCACCCACGACTCCCTTTTCCTACCCATCCAGTAGGGGTGGTGGGTGAGGACACAATTAAATTCCCAATTATACTGACAATGGAGGCTATTCTGCCCATTAGGTCCACCCTGGCTCCCAGGGAAACAATCCTGTTAGTCCCGTTCCCCACCCCCTCATTTATTTCACTGTCCCCATTCAACTTATTCTCTCTCACACATGCCCATAGCTCCCCTTTGATTCTTCCAAGGATGCAGCTTGTTTACGATACAGCAGGGAATGTGCTTTGGTTATGGCAGTGTTCAGGCTTAAGGACAGCTTCTATCCCACTGTGGTAAGACTATAAAACGGTTCCCTTATACGATGAGATGGACTCTGACCTCACAATCTAACTTGTTGTGACCTTGCACCTTTTGCACTGTACTTTCTCTGTAGCTGTGACACTTTACTCTGTACTGTTATTGTTTTTACCTGTACTACATCAATGCACTCTGTACTAACTCAATGTAACTGCACTGCGTAATGAATTGACCTGTATGATCGGTATGCAAGACAAGTTTTTCACTGTACCTCGGTACATGTGACAATAATAAACCAATACCAATACCCACAACCATGAAATGACTATAAAACAAAAGCAATACTCCCTATCCTCCCCATCTATAATCTGCCTGTTTGATAGGGCACCGACAGCATGTAGAATAGGGCCCCAGTGAGAACAGAAAACATGGAATGGGGGTGGGAGATCATATTTAAGTTATCTTCTTTAGCCTTCAGATACAAAGGTACTGTCTGAATAATAGCTAGAATGTATTGTGCAAATTGTGGCTGTAATGCCTTGATACAATCCACGGCCAAAACAAGCCAAGGCTGATGCAGAATTCCCATTCTGCAGCATGAATAAGGTTTCCCCTGATAAAGTTCACAGAAAAAAAATGTACGCCTTGCAGCAGCCCAGGAGACGGCACCATCACTCCTTCCTTTCAGGAATGGGTGAAATTATTTCTGTTGGCGGCCAGACAACCTATAAATCTTGCTTAGAGACACAGACTTTAACACCGCCACCAATCTGGGGCACACAAACGGTGACCTCTCAGTAAAAGGCTGTGTGGCGCAGAAAATCATGGTTCAGCCTTGATACAAATCTCATGGGCTCACAGAAACGTACACTGGATTTTAAAACATTCTGTCGCACTCCGTGGAGTTTTTCTGCTAAGAGGTGTCACTCATGTTAGCCAGGAAGGGGTCAAGGGCGACTAGCATCAGCAGATCCCAGATAAGAAGGCAGCTGGAGTGCTTACAATCAGCCTCTGCAGCACTGTGATAGTGGGGAGAGAAGAGGACCTGATCGTGAATCCTGCTGGGGAGGACAGGTGATGGCGCCCTTAAGAATTGCATGACCAGTGCTTAGGATCACACAAAAATTTAAAGCACTCAGCATGAGCCAACACCTTCAGGAATGAAGGGGAAATGACACATAAAAATTCTTCAGAAAGACCTCAAATCAATATAAAACTGCTTCGAAAAGAACAGCACAGGAATAGGCCCTTCACCCCATGATGTCTGTGCTGACCATGATGCCAAATTAAACTAAATCCATCTGTCTACACATGATCCTTATCCTTTCATTCCCTGCATGTTCAATTGCAGATTCAGTCGCCAAGTTCAAAGGGACATTGGATACACACCTAACAAGAAGATCGAATGGAGACATGGGGAAGGAACAGGGAAGGGAATCTAATAGGGTAGTTGGCCCAAGCTCAATAGGCTGAATGGCCTCCCCAGATGCTGCAGGATTCTAGGATTCTTGGCCTTGTAACATGATTCTTGTTGAAAAGCAAAACAATTGTGGATGCAGGAAATCTGAAATAAAATCAGAAAATGGTGATACCCAGCATGTTGGACATTATATGTGGAGAGAGAAACAAAGTTAATGTTTCAGGCCCCTGAGCTAATGAGTACCCACAACATTTTTTGCTTTCGTTATAGAACATTTTCATGCACAGTCCAAAATGTTAAACGGAAGGTGAACTACATGTGAAGGACAATCACCGCTGTTTTATATGATTTGATCATACACAAATTTTTGTTTTGAAGACTGGTCTTAACAGAATCCTCCAACAAAGCAGTACTGCATTAATTCACACTGAAGTATTTAGCAAAATTTTATGTACCTGCTGCCATCTGAAAAAGTGCAAAATTTTGTGACTGTGGTCATGACTTAATGTTCCTTCTCATCTTCCTCAACCTCACATCATCAACCATTTTAGCTGCTTCGAAAATCACCCTCCCTGTAGCATTAATTTCTCATAGCTTCACGTACTAGATATTGTTTCTAATGGTTTCTCTTCTTATGCTCCCATAATGACCTTAAATGAACCCCCAGCACTCCATCCAAGGATTCTCAACTTAATTATCATTTAAATGCTAGTTGTTGCTAATATCATCCACAGCAGATAATTAGTACTCAGCTCTTCCTCTCCATCTTCTCTCTTGGTCTTGGAGCTGTCCCCTCCCAGTTGGCTATCCAGTACCATTACCAGGAGGAACCATAGTGTTAATTTTTGGCAACAAGAAAATGAATCAAGCCAATGAAGACACAAGGGACTGTAGATGCTGAAATCTGGAGTAACAAACAATCTGCTGAAGGAACTCAGGCAGCATCTGTGGGAGAAAAGGAATTGTCGACACTTTGGACCAAACCCTGTTAATTAAGCCAATGGTTTAGTGAATTACTAGAAAGAAAGCATGTAAAACTAGCATGTAATCCCTGAAACAAAAAGTGTCAGTGACCAAGCTCAGTGACTAGTTGAAACAGCAGGTTGGCTGAGATCTACTGAGCTCCCATTATCCAATGAGTAGATGAAATGAGACTGCTATCCATCACTTGAAAAATCTCCTTAAAAGTTGGTGCTACCTTATGGTAAAAACAGGCTTTGAAATAGCACAGAAGCTATGTGGTTTTCTACCATTTAGTTTAAGCGATAATAATTATTAAAATTCATTCATAATCTGGTGAGTATTCCAGAAACTGATTATAACCTGACATGACAGGACAAGTCCCTGCAATCAGGCAGAAACAAGAATGAAGTGAATTGGAAAGCATGTCAGTTTTGTGAAGCCCATGCATCAGTTGGTGCCATGGACTTAGGTGAAACCAGTGCGCCGGATTTTTCGACATCAGATCTGATAAGGCTCCTTGAATTGAGCTGTTGTCTTCAAGTCATTTCAAGTGCTGGCTCCATCCTAGTGCATTTCGATACTTTTGGAACCTGAGACAATTTTATAGTTATGTTTAGAATTTGGGTGTCCCTTGGAGTTCAATCAAATTGTAATGATAAGTATTTAAGTGAAATGTGTACAGTGGGTTATGAAGAATAACCAGCCTTCCTTGCCAGAGGCATCTTGGCTCATTTGCAAGTCCAGACACAAATAGCCTCACTTTCAATAACCTTTTATGGGGTTTGGTCTACAAGTACTGTTTTGTTTGTAATGAGGCCTGTTTCTCAAATGTTAAGCTCATATGATCAGGACAAATCTCCTTTCTGGTTCTGACCTATTTGGTCTCCAATGATAACAAAATAATTCTAGAAAAGAAAGTTTTTTGAATATATATCCAGCGTCACTGCAAATGGGGGTTGTTGTTCTAGAAAGGCTTAATTTAAATATTGTTGAAAGATTTCGATCTTATTGGCAGGCCTCCTGGTTGTGTGACTCATTAGGAGTGGGAATAGGCCAATCAGCCACTCGAGCCTTCACCACCATTTAATAAGATCATGGTTGATCAAATTGTAACATCAACTCCACACTCCTGTCTACCCATGTAATCTTTCACCCCTGTCAAATATTTATCAACCTCTACCTCAAAAATATTCGTAGTCTCTACTTCCACTGCCTTTCGAGGACACACAGTCCTCTGAGTGGGAAAGACTCATCTCACCTCTGGCTTAAATGAGTAACTCCCTTACTTTTAAACAGTGACCCTATTTCTATATTATTCCACAAGAGGAAACATCCACCTTGTCAAGACCTCTCAGGATTATAGCGTGTTATATAACTACAGGATAATTCACAATGGTGCTAAGTTGTTTGTCTCCTTGAGGTCACAAGATTTAATTTCCTATGACCACACGAGCAACAGTAGGCCATCTCACTCTTCAATCCTACTTCTTCATTCATTTTGGCTGAGCTACACCTCAGCACTATTCTCCTGCAGTATCCTCATATTTCTCAATTCACTTAATGCCCCGAAATCTATTGATCTGCGTTTGTAATGAACTCAGTGACCTGAGCCCCCACAACGCTCCAGGGTAGAGAATTCCAAAGGTGAAGAAATCTTTCCTCATTTCAGTGCCAGCTCCTCATAATGCTTCAACCCCTTATTCAAAGATGGAGATTACATCTCGCCTCAGTCTAACCCTCTGTTCCACAGACATTCACATACAAGAGCAAAGTTTCACTGGAGCAGGAAACACGGCCAATTCTTTCTCCACTTTGGCAGGGACTCTAAAAGGCGATCAAAATCAGTGAAACTGCCTTGGCGGTCTTGGTCACTGTGGTTTAGAATGATACGTGGCAAGTTTCCTTGTGAGCTGTTGGAGAAGATGTTGAAAGCTGCATTTAATGCCTTTAAGTTGAAAGCAGCCAGGTATCTCTCATGCTAAAGACGAAGTTTTGCAGTGGTAGACCAGTAATCAGATCAGGATACTTGAAAACCAAGGATATTGTAGAGAAAGCTGCTAGGGGTGGGGGGAGGGGAAGGGGGAGGTAGAATGAATAATGAGGGGGAAAATTGCCAAGAAAGTAATCAATAGGAGAAAATCCAAAGCTACATATCTCTGGAAACCACCAAAGTGGATCAGTACATTGTACTGACTCACATTCCACTCAGGTGGATTAAAACACGCTTTATTCTGTTGACATCTGGTATGTTACACTTGACCTGCCTTTGAACCTTCTCAAAGGCAACTCACTCCTGGTGATGCAACTAAGCAGGATTCTTGGTAACAAAGCTTCAGACTCCACCTAGCAAACCTTACAGCCCTTCAAAACAGCAAGGCGAATTTAATGTGAAAGATCTTAAAAGGAGATGAAGTCTGTAGTGTCCCTTTTCATTTAGTTTGTTACAAACATTAATAGTGCATTTTGTTGTTAAGGCAGATACAGCTTTCCCTAAGGACAGAGGCAAAACTTGTTTTAAATGTATTGATTTACAAGCCATAGTTCTTTAGTTTTCAATAATTGTTTAAATTTCTCAGAGCGAGCAAGCATGGATGGAATTTTCTAGGCATGCAGTGAACATTTTAATGAGTTTGTTTATAGATTTTCTCCATCCAGACTTGGGTTGCATTATAGAGTCACTGAGTCATACATTCAGCCCATAACTTCCATGCTGACCAGTGGGGACCCATCCATCTTACTTCCATCTTCCAACATTCGACATGTGCCCTTCTAGCTGATACAATTTAAATGTTCATCTTAAATGCTGTCCTGACACTGCTTCCACCACTCTCCTAGGCAGTGTATTCCAGGTACTCACCACTCTCTGGGTGAAAAAGCTCCCCCTCAGATCCCCACTAAATATCTTACCTATTTTTTTTTCACTGCTTGGTTGGCACATCACAGAAGTAAATTTGAAACACTATCAATGATCCCCTCATTTTGAAGCACATGCTTGCACCATCTGACACCACATATACTGTACTTGATTTGACAGATCACAGCAAGGCAAAGGTAACTATTGTTTGAAAACCACACCCTGTAAAATAGCTGGCTACATGTATTCTTCACCTTTTGGATTTGGGATGCTTTCTGATGCAAACACTATTAAATCCCTCTGTAAAATTAATGCAGGAGCAGACTTTTGAGACCCACTCATCATTCAATAAGATCAAGGCTGATTCTATATCCCAAGCCCGCTTCCCCACCCGATTCCTTTGCTGTCCAAAAATTAACAAGCTTGAAAATACTCAGAGCTTCCACAGCATTCCAAGATAGAGAATTCCAAATATTTACAGTCCTCTGAGTTAAGAAATTTCTTCTCCACCTCAATCAGACGTCTCATTCTCCTCTTTTTAAACTGTCCAGCTGGAGGAAACAATCTTTCAGCATCTACATCACCTCTCCTCCTCAGCATCTTGTACACCTCGTAGTGGGTAATCTCTCATTCTGCTAAACTCCCGTACAGGCCAAATCCCGAAGACATAATCAAGTGAAACTCCGCTGCACTGACTCCAAGGCAAGTATTTCTCTCCTGAGATTGGGAATGGTTTACACTCGGTTCATTGATTTTTGGTTTGAAAAAATTATTTGTTGGATGCAGACATTGCTTCATACCCGGCATATACTGTCCAGCCCCAATTGTCCCTGAACTGAGTAGTTGTTGACTAATTAAGAGTTAATTACATTGGTGGGTATGGAATCATTTGTAGGCTAGACTCGGTAATGATGGCAGATTTTCTTCCCCGAAGTACACATTAAGTGAACCAGATTTTTTTTATATATAATCCTCCTCTCCTCCCATTAATGTTCATTAATGAAATTAACATATTTAGATTCCAGATTTATTTAAATTCCCTAGCTAACAACATGGGATTTGAACTTATCTCTGGATCATTAGCCCGAGACATTTGATACAAGCCTAGTAACATAACCACCATGCTAATGAAACTGTAACATAATCCAGGCCTCACTATTGAGACCTAGACTTAAATATTATCCAGCCTCCTTATTGGTTGTAGTTGTCACAGTTAGATGGACTCAAATATTGCCTTTGCAATAAACGTGAACAGTTTCTTTTAGTTACATCAACTGAGTGCTCTCATGGGGAAATTTAGTGCTGGAGGCTTATGTTTAAAAGAAACTGTTCACATTTGTTGAAGTAAAGGTAACTAGTTTTCAGCCACTTATGGTTAAAATGACCTGACACAAATTTGATGACAAAATTAAAAATCTGTCAATTCCCCTGCTCTGGTAAAAGGATCACTCCAAAAATTTTAAAAACAAAAATAAAGGGAATTATGGAACAATATGCCACACTTTTTATTGCACAATTTAACTATGGGACATGAACAATACCAGCATTTATTGCCCTGACCTAATTATCCTTGAGTAACCCTCTTGAGCTCTCACTGTTCAAGTGGAGGGGAGGGTGCTCCAGGATTTCGACCCAGTGACAATGAAAGAGTGGTGACATATTTCCATTTCAGGTGGATGTGTAACTTGGAGGGGAATTTGGAGGTGGTGGTGTTCCCATGCACCTGCTGCCCCCAGTTCTTCTGGGTGGTAGAGGGCTAATCAGTTAAAAGCACGACCTTCAGCCTCTAGTGCCGGTAATTGTGAGCTCCGGTAAATGCCTCTGTATCTTTAAGCTGCTTGTGAAACTCAAGTCAGAATGCAGGTGGACATAAATATAGACACCGGTCTCCTCAGCCCACCCACATTGATGGTAAAATCCCTAGCAGTCTACCAAGAGCATTACTCCACTTTCAACTAAACAAAAGTTTGAATTGGCCAGCAGTTAAAGAAATACATTCAAATTGATTTGGTCACATTGGAATTTCACCAACTGAGCTGAAGGAACAACTTGAAAAATAAATTTATCTATTTTAAAAGACACCTTTATCCCATGAAAATCAAAACAGTACTCTTTTCCCACTTTAGGTGAATATCATTTTCAAGCTTATTTTTATAGAAGAAAATGGATAACAATAACTACTAATTTACACAGCTCGGCAAACCTGGCTGTCAGTCACACTTGGTACCACATGTGGGATTAAGGCTATTAATCTGACAGGAAAATATGTTCTATGAAAAAATGCATGCTAAAAAACTCAACATGCATTTGAGATTCAGCAGAGCTCAGTACTGATGATACCAGTTGTATGTTGCACACAAAAGACCCTTTTTAAAGCATAGTTTAATAAAGTGATATGTGCTGACTACCTCCCAGAGATTATAGCACCTTGTGTACTTCACAAGCACTGGCATGTAGCAAATTACTACAAGACTTTGAAAATAAGTAGCATGCATGTTTTTCAAATTCACAACCTGCAAAGTGTTTTTGAGAGGAATGCAATGTTGAATTGCACTTACAGTGAGGGATCCAGAAAGCTTCCACTCCCAAAAAGAAAAAAAATGAATCGCCAGTTCAGGCTGGGTGAATATGGGGACAGGACTTATAATGGGCAAAAGTGGATGTAAGATTTTTGTACAGGTTGGAGGTTATGCAAAGTAAGGCTCATTAGATGAGCATTGGAGAAGAAAAGCTTAAAGATGATGAAGGTATGGATGAAAGTTCCCACAGTCAATGGTGCACCACAGATATCTAAAACTCCAAACACCAGAAACCAGAAATGGAATTTAAAAATGGGTTAATCCCTTCAGGTGTAGATCCTCGTACCCAGCACATCTCTGACAGACCCAGCAATGTAGCTGGTATGTTTTTTTTAAACATTGTATTATTGCACTGTAACTTAAAGATAAAGATGTTCAGTATCACATCTTAGGGAATCAAAACTGTTCAATGATGAGAGAGGACTATTGGGAATGTAACCACAGCCTTGCAAGAAGCACTTACTGTTGATGTGGTCAATGTAAAAGATGCCAATCTGTGGATCGTAGGCGTCCTCCCAACCCAGAGGGAGCTCATCCCCCACACAATCTGCAAATGTCAAGGGTTTGGTAAATCTGAAACAGACACAAACAAATGATGGTTAGTTATGAGTGTTGACTGATAGAAATTGTTTGCTTTAATGTTACTTCACTCTAAATAACTTATCCACATGTATAAAAAATTCTCAAGTCTTTCACAATGCTTTGCATTAACTTTCTCCAAGTGTGGTATTCTACACGGCCATTTCAAAGGAATTATCCTTGAGCAATTCAGGTCATGCAGGAGGAATGCAGCAGATGAATTCAGAAAAGGATATTTTTCTTTTACTTATTCATGCAAAGGATGTGGGTGTCACTAATTTATCACCTATCTTGAATTATCCCTAATCCCAGAACAGTTAAGCTCCAGCGTGTTTAGTTGCAGTTCAATTCCAATAATGGCATTTACCCTACAATTTCATTTTTTCTTCTAATATAAATGGAGGCCATTTGGTCCATTGGGTCAATGGTGGCTCTCATCAATTCTGTTCCCCCATTTATTTCCCTTCAACTTATTCTCTCTCATATGCCCATTAACACAACACTGATTGCAAGAAAAACAAATTGCTGGAAGAACTCAGTGGGTCAAGCAGCATCTGTGGAGGTCATGGGAGAGTCGATGTTTCAGGTGAAGACCCTACATCAGGACTGAGAATGTAGAGGAGAGATAGCCAGTATGAAGAGGTGGGAGGGAGGGGTGAGGCAGGGGCTAGCAGGCAATAGGTGGAACCAGGTGAGGAAGGGGATGATGGGCAGATGGAGCCAGGTGGGAGAGGGGGAGGGGTGGAGTCAGGAGACAGTAGCTGGTGGGTGACAGGTAGAGGCAGATAAGGAACAAAAAAGGAAAATTAGATTCTAGTATGATAACAAAAAACTCTTTCTTCAGGTGCCAGGCCTTCGATATATAACACAGAGGAGATTTGTTTTAATATATCGCTTTTGTTCCACTACCTCCTTGTTCCTTTACCTTGAGTTTGTCTTTTGCCTTGTTATTGTTGTACATGCATACATTATCCCGACTCCACATGAACTATCACAGAAATCAATGCACAGCAATTTATTATTCTTTCTCACATCTGCAACAGCTTTACAGGGAATTCTTTGCGCTGACTGAGTGAATGAGGGATTATGAATGATACCAAGTGCCCGTTAACTTTAGGAGTTAAACAAGATACCTGGCTGTAAAAGCAAACAGCATAAGATTTGGGTAGTATGTGTGGATCAGCTTGTCATTCCATTTCCCCTTTCTTTAAATATTTATCTTTTGATGAAAGATTAAGGGAAGTTAGATAGAGAAAAAGGAACCTATGTTGACAGTTCTACAACATGGACATGGGCCCTTCAGCTCACCAAGTCTGTGCTGACCTTCAAACACCCACTTATACTGATCCCAATTTTATTCTCCCCACATTCCCATCAACTTTCCCCAGATTCTACCACTCACTTACACGCTAAGGCAATTTAATGTGGTCAGTTAACCTACCAACCCACACGTCTTAGGGATAGGGGAGGAAACTGGAGCAACTGGAGGAAACCCACATTGTCACAGAACAAACATGCAAACTCTACACAGACAGCACCGGAGATCAAGATTGAACCAGGGTCACAGGAGCTGTGAGGCAGCAGCTCTATTAGCTATGTCACTCTGCCATCCCAATACAGTGAGAAGATGCAGCCTCTAGCCTGGAGGGCAATGGAAGCTCAGAGATGATGTTCATTCAAAACAGGGATGGATAGATTTCTAGGCATTAAGGGAAATCAGGATAGCACTGGAAAATGGCCTGAAGGCAGAAGATCATCTATAACCTTGATGAAAAGTGGAGAAGATTCAAAGTGCCATATGGCCTGTTACTGTTCCAATTTCAACCTAAACCATTAATTCTGTATTAATTCAGTTTCTCTATCTGTAGGTGCTGTCTGACATACTAAGTGTTTCCAGCATTTTCTGTTTTTATTTCAGGCTTCAAGTAGACATTTAGTCCTGGAAAAGCTGGAGTTGCTGAACACCAAAAGCTTCCATTGACTGGCTGCCATTTTCAGGCACGGTAGTGTAGTAGTTAGTGTAAGGCTATTATAGCACCAGTGACCCAAGTTCAATTCTGGCTGCTGTTTGTAAGGAGTTTGTACGTTCTCCCCGTGACTGTGTGGGTTTCCTCTGGGTGCTCCGGTTTCTTCCCACATTCCAAAGGTGTACGGGTTAGGAAGTTGTGGGCATGCTATGTTGGTGCCGGAAGCATGCCGACACATGCATTTCACTGTTTCGATGTACATGTGACTAATAAAGACATTTTATCTTATCTTATTTTCACCACTTCAGCGAACTTCTCCCTTCTTCAGATCTTTGCAAGTTTGATTCTTATTTAGTCTCTGAGGTTTAAAATGTTCACTGGATGATGGAACTCACCACAACAACAAAAACATTATCTTGAAGGATTCTTGCAGTTAAGTTTAAAGCATCCCATGAGAATTCTTCAACAATGTGCACATATATACTCTGGCTTTCCTTTTATCTATTTACTGGAATCCCACTCCCAACAATCCAACATCCCACTAACATGACTAAGGAGTCCTAGTGAAGTGATGAATCTTTGCCTTGTCAAAACCTACAGAATTTCCACTGCAGGCTACAGAGCATGACTGGAACAATGTGCTGTGTTGCTAATGGACTCCCTTGTTTTTCTTTCTGCTCTCTGTTTCATTATAGAAGTTTTAAGTGGGAAATTAATTTCATGGGGAAAGAAAGCTTGAAAGGAACAGCAGTGCTCACTACAAAACTGCTTTTGCAGAGAATTGTGCAAGTGCACCGTCAATTCCCCTTTAATCCCATTCCTCAAACCACTTTCACAGGGAGGTTTCTTCTTAACTGCACCATGCTCTGCAGAGAATTATTGTTTGCTTCTGCATTCCTGGCGAGCTGGAATCTGCACTCAGTTATAAATATCTACAATAAATGTTAAAAATTAGACAAGTGGAATGCCAGGAATGCCTGATGGCTTGTACAACACAGCAACCCTTCATCAGCCGTAAATAAAATAACATGCCCTTTGAGTTGCCACAGTCTCCACCAATTAGAATGCTTCATTGCAATACAACTTTAGTGCCCTGAACCATTAAGAAATTATTCATAAAGTCATGCCACAGCGATTCTTACTTTGTTGTGTATTAAACTGGAGAGGTTAAAGAATAACTAGGTAAAGCTTTTGACATAGGTCATGTAAAAGTGATTTCTAGTAACCTGCTAAACTCAACTAATGCCGAAGGGTCTTCATATATAACGCGAATGCCACTAAGACAAAGGGAATGCAGAACGAAATGCGCTTCCTGTGGAGAGCACCACAGTGTTTGTTTAACCCAATGACTATAAATGTAAAATGTCAGGTTGCATGTAAAGACAAACATTGTTTTGCGCTCCTTTACAGAGTCCATCTCCTCTGCGTTGGACCATTGCCAAGCACTCAATTCCGAGAGGGAACAAATGGGAGGAAATCATGGAGAGAGACACTGGTTCTGAACTTGATCTCAAGGCACTGTACATTGCTGGTACATGGATGCATACTTTTTATCACCCATCACTGATTCTGATTTTGCAATCGGAGATCTGGAAGATGAATTAACCTGTGATGCAAGTTTATGGCATCCCCAATTTATTGCTGACAGTCAATAGAAGAGTGAGTGTTTCCATAAAGAAAATTTGTTTCCTGCTAAGTTACTGTTCAGAAAATATGGCATCGTTGTGGTATTCTGTGCACCATTAAGACTGGAATGCCATCACTCTAATGATCCCTTCACCTGCCTCTAGCTTTCTTTCCCCCTGATGTGAATTTTTATTGCGCCCAGTACTACATAAAGAGAAGGGCAACAAAGAACCAGTGGGGGCTGCATTGGATAGCCGGGTGCAGGGATTTTGATGCGTGACTGACCCACGTCCATTGATTGTGAAGCAGGCGCCATGCCAACTTTGTGCTGCCCTGCTCATTAAAAGGCCTTTTCCGTGCAGCCAACGCTAATCGCACTGCTGATTGGATTTACGCATCACCAGGTATCAGCAGGAGGGCCCAATATCATAACTTGCTAGCCCCAGTTAAAGTGAGACTGTGCTGCCTGAAGGTCTGTGTGAACCTCTTAAAGGGAGGTACATAATGGTTAGAGCAGGTGCTGGCAGCTGTGCAAGGGACAAACCAAATGTGTCAATTAGTGAGAGTTAACACAATTTTGGATGAAATCAGCTCCAAGGTCTTTGGAAGTTGCACTGTATATCTCATTGGACAAAACAGAAAGGAGGTGAGTTGTCCTGGATTTTCTGGGGCAAGGAGGCCCTTCAAACACATGCTCAAAAGAGCCATGGAGAATAATTCCAGGAGTCTAGCTCTTTAAACCTGGATATGGTGCACAGGATGTTTAATGACAACTTATCAACTGCACCACAAGATTCAAGCACCGTTCCTGCCAACACTCATTCACCAACAATCTCTGTCAGTCAACACTCAAAACTAACAGTCATCTGCTCCATTTGCTGGTGGTGGCATAGTGGACAGTGAAGATCGCCGAAGGTTACAACAGGATATGGATCAACTGGGAAAATGGGCAAGGCAGTGGCAGATGGAATTTAACTTGGACAAGTGCAAACTGATGCATTTTAGTAAGTTAAACCAGGGCAGGACATACACAGTGCCCTGGGGAGTGTTGTTGAACAGAGAGACCTTGGATTCAAGTACAACATTCCCTGAAAATGGAAACACAGGTGGAAAGGGTGGTGAGGAAGGCATATAGCATGCTTGCCTTCATTGACTGAGACACTGAGTACACGTAACAGTTGGGACGCCATGTCACAGTTGTACAAAATGTTGATTAGGCTGTACGTGAGTATTTGAATTTTGTGTGCAGTTCTGGCTACCACAGTGTAGGAAAGATGTGACTAAGCTCGAGAGGGTGCAGAAAAGATTCACAAAAATATTGCCTGGATTGGTGGGCTTGAGTTATCACGAGAGATTGGATTGGCTGGGTCTGTTTTCCCTGGAGTAAAGGAGGCTGAGAGGTGACAGGAGAGACGTATATAAAATTATGAGAAGCATACATAGGGTGGATAGCCAGTGTCTGTTTCCCATGGTAGGGGTGTCTAAAACTAGAGGCCATAGGTTTAAGGTGGGAGAGAGGAAGTTTAAAGGGGATCTGAGGGGTAAAATTTCACTTGCAGAGTAGTTGGTACACGGAATGAGCTGCCAGAGGAGGTGGTGTAGGCAAGAACAGTAACAACATTTAAGAGGCATCTGGGCAGCTGCCTGAATGAGAAGGCATAGTGTGATATGGAATTAATGCAGGCAAGTGGGATTAGTATAGATAGGATGATAGTCACGGCAGAGGGCCGAAGGGCCTGTTTCTGTGTTGTATAGCTCTATGACTCTATTATACCCTAACCCACTTAGCATTGCTCCAAGCCTCACACCTACATCTCACAGCTTTGTGTGGACTGCCAACCTTACATCACACATTCTGAACAACACCAACGTACTTCCTTCTGAGAACACAAGAAGCAGAAGCAGGAGTAGGCCATCCAGCCCCTTGCAGTTGCTCTCCATTCAATAAGGTCATGGTGGATCTTTAGTAGACCAAAGTGGCACACATGCACCTTTCTCCTTTCACTACCCAAGGACTGCAATGGATGAAGACCGACAAGACAGCAATGATGAAAATACAATTCAACTCAATCTCATTCTCATTAAAACCAGCTCAGCTGCTAATTCTGCACTTAGCTTTTGAGGATAGCATGGAGATAGATTTTGCATATGATGAGACACAAGGCACAAAAAGCCTGCTATCAAGGCAGTAGGCATGGTTGGTGCAGCTCACACTAGAAGGTAAGCTCACATCTGGGGTTTGCTATTGCAGGGGTCAGAGAGGACACCTTACGGATGAAGGCTGATTGCTGGATGTGACAATATGCTTGGAGTGTCGGGAAGACTGCTGCACAGCCCGAGTTCAGTGCCAGGAAGCAAGGAAGAGTCCATCAGCAACTTGGCACAGGTATTTGCACAGAATTTTGGAGCTCATCCTTTGTGGTGGGAAGTGTAGGCCAGCTGCAAGTGCTCTTAAACCCAAGGCCCTCTCAGGCAGAAGTAAAGATCTTGTGACACAGTTCCAAAGAAATTCTCCCTGGTGTTCTGTAAAATATTCTCCCTCAGCCAACATCACTAAAAGATTATCCAGCCAATAACCGAATCCTGTTGTGGGATACTGATGTGTTAAAAATGGTTAGCAACACACAAAGGAATTGGAGGAACTCAGTGGGTCAGTCAGCACCTATGGAGGGAAATGGACAGTTGTTGATTCAGGTCGAGACCCTTCATCGGGTCCTTTGTGTGTTGCTACAGATTTCCAGCATCTGCAGTCTCTCTTGTGTCTGTAAAAAATGGTTGCTGTGTTTACCATGCTACAATATTAATGATTTCATTAACTACAAAGTATTTTTTTATGTCCAAAAGTCACAACACATGCCATATTAATAGAATTTTTATTTTCATTGAAATCTGGCACAAAGTCCCAACAGACAAGGAAATGTGAGTGGACCAGCTGCCATTACATCCACTGCATTTATCCTTCCTGCGGAAAAATATTTCCCTCAGTCTCCAGATTGTAGATGTGATGGGGGAATCAAAACTGGTCAGGTCTCTGACTTTTACCAGTGACCCTCAGTTGTTCATGTACATACATTAATGTTGGTTGGGGACAAGGTCAGCATCTCTTGTCTTGAGCACCCATTGCTGAATACCCTGATTCATCTCTCATGGCTGAGTGAAAGTGGCTCTAGAATGTTTTGATCCCCTATAGAACCAGTGGGAGAGTCATCGATCTGAAATGTAGGCTCTATTTTTATCTCTCCACAGATTACTGCCTGATCTGCGGAGTATTTCCTGCATTTTCTGTCTTTATTTCAAATTTCCTGCATACATGTTGCCTGTGTCATTGGCTTTGGTAGAAGCCTGAAGTCCCACACCACCAGGTTCAGCTACTTTCCTACAACCATTGGGTTGTTGAACCAACCTACACAACCCTAACCTTACCTCACACTATAGATCACTTTCTTGTACTACCAGGACTCGTCTTCGATAGTGTCTTTGCCTTTTTTTGCACTAAGGTCTTGCTTTTGCACACAGTCTTTTTATTTCACTGTATGGTATAATTTTATGTATAATTTATATTCTGTGTGTTGTCTGTACCTACGTGCCTGTGATGCTGCTGCAAGCAAGTTTTTCATTGTTTCTGTACCTCACCGTACTTGTGCACATGACAATAAACTCAACTCCATTTGACGAGAGAAATAAAGGACTGCAGATGCTGGAATCTAGACGAAAAACATGATGATGCTGAAGGAACTTAACAGGCCAAGCAGCATCTGTGGAGGAAAGCAGGCTGTCAACGCTTCAGGTCAGGACCCTTCTTCAGGACTTGAATTAGAGCATAAAAGGAGGAGAATAAGAGGGAGAGAAATTCAATTTCTTCCTTTAATCTTGCTCAGTTGCTCTTCTTGTATGCCACGTTGAGAATGACCAGGTCTCTGAGATGCTCTGTTTGTGTGCCTGCCAATCTAGGAGGACAGTGAAACCAGGAACTCACAACAGAAAGCTACAAGTACCACTTCAGTGCACATCATCCTGGAGCATTTAAATTCTGTATCGCAATGGCGCTTAACTTGGGAAAATAGTTTCTTTCATGTCTGCTCTGCACCTCAGAAAACAAAAAAACTTTTCGCAGCTACCACAGAGCACCAGAGCTTTCAAACCAGTCATTAACCTCATAACATTTTTTAATTGGTAAGCTAGACCGACACTAGTCAGCTTCAAAATACACGTGCAAAAGCACAGCATGGGCACTAAGCTGCCAAATGGTTAATTTAGTGTGCGTTCAGCTGAAGAACCATACTGTATAATGATGGAGAATGTGAGCAGGGCAAATTCCACAGAAGGTCACTGCGTTTAACTAAAGGCTGAACCTTTTATACAGGGTTGCTTCTGACTGAGAGGCTCCTGACCCTTCCATTCCATTGCTCTAATGCTTGACTGTCATGTGTGCGTGGATGCTATTATGAAAAGAAATCAGGAGGTGGGGTGTTCAGGAACTTTCTTCTAACACTCAACATAAACAGCCTGGCTTCATAAACTAGCTCGCTCTGAGTGATTCCAGCGTTTTCTGTTTTTGTTTCAGATTTCCAGCATCTGTAGTTTTTTTATATTTTTCAGCTCACCCTATTGAGACCGGTAAGCTGGTTGGAATTGTAATTACTATTCATCCCTTTCTGGCTGAATATTTCCAGTGAATGTGGTGGAACAAAATGTTTCCCGTTCTGAAATAAAAGCAAGAAAAGTTCAAATATAGAAAAGAGAACAAGTACATTGGACCCATTGTTCCCTGTAGCCCCTACAGCATTTTATAAGGAGCCTTCAGGATGGGTTCTATTTAGATTTTCAGACTTTCAACTAAGTCCGATACAAAAGAAGTTGAAGTCTATTGAGTAAAAGAGTCACCGGAAATATGGATTGGAAATTGCTTTAAAGATAAGACTCAGAGAGCTTTGGCAAATGGTTGCTCTTTAGATTGGAGTAGGTTAGACAATGGTGTTTCTCAGGGGTCAGTACTTCTTAACATACATAAAACATATTATTGACTAAGAAATGGGTGTGCAAGGTAAAATTTCCAAATTTGTGGATGATACAAAGCTCAGACATGTGGTAGACAACAGATCGGATCTTCCTTAACCCACCCGTGCCTTGTGTTCACCTGCCCCAGGAGCTCCACGACAGCCATGTGGCTCCCTATGACCTTGAGAAACAGTAAGAATACATTTAAATAATTAAATTTAAAATATTAAACAAAATTTAAAAATAATAAATTTATATTAAAACACAATCAACATATAAATTGACTGAAAACATTAATATTAATTAAAGTTTTAAAATACTAAGCACGCTTTTAATGAAGGTCATTGCTGGATTCATCAGCTGTTGATAGGGTAAAGCAGAGAGGGACAGATACAAAGCACATCTAGCCCCTCAACTTGGGGAGATTAGGATCCTCTCCTGGACGCAGTGGTGAGGGACAGGCTCCACTGCATACAACACTTGCACACTACAGCATGCAGGCCAGGAGATCAGGAAGGTGTTGACCTGCAAATGCAGGTAACCAGCATAATAGACTGCAAGAACATATAGATGGGACATATGAATGTGCAGATGAGTGGCAGATGAAATTTAATAGAGAGGAGTGATATATTCTGGCAGAAAGAATATGGGAAAACACCATAGACTAAATGCCACAGTTGTTAAAGATGTGCAAGAACTAAGAGAATTTGCATGTCCTTGAAAGTGCAAGGACATTTTGCAAGAGTGGTTAGACGGCATGTGGAAATGTGAGATTTATAAATAAGGGCATTGAGTCCAAATGCAGGGTAGTTGTGTTGCATCCCTACAAAACAGTGAACTGGGATATTGTATTCAATCTTGGTTGCCACACTTTGGGAAGGATGTTAAGGTCCTAGAGGGTGGAGAAAAAAAAATCGACTCAAATGGTTCCAGGGATGATGATTTTCAACAACAGGTTTGGTTGGAAAGGTTGGGTCGGTCCTACTTGGAGCAAAGAAGGCCAAGAGACTAAATAAAGGTGTTCAAAATCATGAGTGGCTTATTCGGTCTAAAAAGAATGAACATAGAGAAGAGCATGAAAAATCAAAGCAGGAGCTGGACGTTTGGCCCCTTACGCCTGCTCTGCTATTCAATAAGATCATGGCTGATCTTTTACCTCAGCACCACTTTCCTGCACTATCCCCGTATCCCTTGATTCCCTTAATAACAAATAATAAATGTGGATATATTAAGTATCCTTTAGCGAAATGATAGAACCTGTCAGGAGAAACAGATTGAAAATATTTGGCAAAAGATACAAGGCAAATGTGAGGAGAAACTTTCTTTACTCAATAAGTAGTTATGATCCGGAATTCATTGCTTGCAAGGTTGGTGGAAACAGTCAATCTGTGCCTTCAAAATGGAAGTGGATATTCGCTTGAGGGAAAGTAAGAATGATGGGATTGCTCCACTGGGGCTGGCATAAAGTCAATGGGTGGAACAGTTTTCATGTCATATTAATTCTATGATGGGTGGTGGATGTGAAATGGAATTTCAGCATTTGGTTGCATTTCAGTGTGGCTGCTTTCTACAAAGTAATGATTTCTCTACTCTCAGGAATGAGTGAAAGCCACTGCTCTGGTTCCCTCCCACGTGTGGTTTTCTAGGTTAATTGTACCTGGTGTAGGTATGTGGTGAAATTTAAGGGAACTGATAGGAATGTGGGGAGAACAGAGAAATATAATGGGAGAACAGGATTGATCATTTATAGTAATTTTTGTTTGCATTGTACTGCTGCCACAAAACAACAAATTTCACATCATCTAAGATGGTGATAATAAGTCTGATTCTGATTCTATTTTGTAAGGAAATGTGGAAAACTATTAA
The DNA here is from genome assembly GCF_009764475.1 of Pristis pectinata. Taxonomy (NCBI): domain Eukaryota; kingdom Metazoa; phylum Chordata; class Chondrichthyes; order Rhinopristiformes; family Pristidae; genus Pristis; species Pristis pectinata. The sequence goes on along the minus strand of NC_067411.1, from coordinate 18,455,737 downwards.
AATTATTAAATGACAGAGCGGCCTCAAAGGGCAATGACCTACTCTTCCATGTATTTTTCATTTTCTTAATTTAAATATCAGAAACCGAATTTAACAACAAAGCAATAAAATTTTAAGTATTACAGATGTAGAATTGTAGGCTGCAGCCTGTAAAACGCTGAAAGGGTCTGACTAATATGCTGAATGTAATTAATGACTTTGAATCTTGATCTTATATGAACATTGGATTGGTATATAAAGATGAAGATAAATATAGAATCATAGATTTGTTGCAGTACTGAAGGAAGCCATTCAGCCCACCAAGTCAACACTATCCCTGTGGACCAATGTAGAGTTCATTCCCCTGTTCCTTCTCCTCCCCACCACCACCCCGATAACCCTGCAAATCTCTCTCAAGTACCTATCCATTATCTTTGAAGGCACCTGTTGATTCTGCTTTCACCACCCAAAGGGGCAGTGAATTCCAGATCTTAATTACTCCATGCATGGGAGTTTTTCATCATGTACATCTTACATATACAGATGCAGTTACTACACAACTCATCAAGGCTTCTTGAGAGGGCAGGCACGGTAGTGCAGCGGTTAGCGTAACACTTTACAGTGCTGGTGACCCGGGTTCAATTCTGGCCACTGTCTGTAAGGAGTTTATACGTTCTCCCTGTGTCTGCATGGGTTTCCTCCGGGTGCTCCGGTTTCCTCCCACATTCCAAAGACATACGGGTTAGGAAGTTGTGGGCATGCTATGTTGGTGCCAGAAGCGTGGCGACACTTGCGGGCTGCCCCCAGCACACTACGCAAAAGATGCTTTGCACTGTGTGTTTCGATGTACATGTGACTAATAAAGATATCTTGCCTTAATAGTGCCATCCAAGCTCATGGCTTTTACCATACAGAGGGACAAGGTCAGCAGGCACAAGGAAACACCATCACCTATACAGTGGGTTCCACTTCATGTCACACATCATCCTGAGCCATTTGGTCAAAAGTACCTTCCCCATGCAGTCTTGCAGCTGCTCAAGAGATAGCTCACCATAACCATCTCAATAACAGCTAGGGACAGACAACAAATGCTGGTCTTATCGGTATTCTCCAATGTCCCATGAAAGAATACAAAATAAAACACAACCTTGGCTTAAATTGTGGGTTACTATTGACGAGATGGTAAAAACAGACATGAAGCGGATAAGATACTTGTGTTTGAAAGTTAGGTTTTAGCTTGTAACTTTGGTTGTAATTGGTGATTACTGTGAATGGAAATGGCCTGGAGGTATTAACGCAGACACCTGCTGGCTCAGCACTCAGCACCAATAATGCACAATATTTGTGGAGCAGAGTACGTGGTCTCTGCTCATTCAATTCTTCTGAGGGTGTGGAATGCACTGGCTGACATGCAGCGGGAGGTTTCGGGAAGGTTCCGAGACCAAATGCTGAGATCCTCATTCATGAAGATTCTGGTGGCTCCATCTGCCCATCATCTCCCGCATCCCTCATCTGGTTCCATCTGCTAACTACCACCTTTACATACTGGCTATCTTCCCTCTACGCTCTCAGGCCTGATGCAGGGATTCAACCCGAATCGTCGACCATCTCTTTGGCTCCACAGACTGAATTGACAGACTGAATTCTTCCAGCAGTTTGGTTTTTGTTCCAGAAAAGTAGGGATGTCCTGCAGCCATTGGAATGGGGGAAACATTCTCATCCTCCTTTCCCTTTGTTCTGTAGCAGGTGGAGCTGCTGTGCCTGGCCTCACGTCCTTCTCCTGTTCCTCCCACAGAGCAACAGGGGCCTTTGGTGAAGCAATTCTTTTCTCTTGGTGACTACCATAAGGTGTCCAGTAAATGGAGCAGCAAACCACTCACTCTTTTTTGTGGCTCAGAAGAAACATCAATAATAGAGTGCTGGAAAAGCCTTGACATGGTGCCCTAGAATGCATTCCATTGTATCTTCATGTTTGCACCAAGAAGTCAATAGTTAAATTCCTTTTAAGTAGCTCAAAATGAACAGCATTCAGCTGGTCACTCTTAGGAGAGGTTACTGGGTTAAGTGCTCCCCACCAAAATGTGACTTGCTTTCTCCTGTGCACGAGCAGGCAATTTAAGAGGCAATCAGGCTGTTAACAATTCTCTGTTCAGCCATTTACAGTGCAGTCTTCCTTTCTGTTACCAGGATGACATCTTGCACTAAACTTGGGCTAAACCAATGTGTCAGCTCAAGACCTTACACAGTGTTACTGAAGAACACTGGCCTATACCATTGGAGATTAGGAAAATGACAAGTCATCTCATGAGACACACAAGCTTCAGAGAGGGGTTGGCAGAGTAAATGTTGAGAATTATTTTACTTTGACAGGAGGGTTTAATGTCTCAGAATAAGGCCATTTGCAGCTGAGAAGAGGAACAATCTCTTTGTGCAAGCGGTTGTAATTATTACGGATTCTCTGTCTCAGAGGGCTATGAAGGTTCAGTTGACACACACAGACACACAAGAGATTCCGCAGATGCTGGAATCTGGAACAACACACATAAAATGCTGGAGGAGCTCAGCAGGTCAGGCAGAATCTATGGGGAGAAATAAACAGTCGACGTTTTGGGTTGAGACCCTTCATCAGGACTGGAAAGGAAGAGGGCAGAAGCTCATCTTTCACCTGAACTCACCCATCACCTGCCTGCATGTACTCCTCCCCACTGACCCCCACCTTCTATTCTCGTTTTCTGCCCTCTTCCTTTCCAGTCCTGTTGAAGGGTCTTGGCCCGAAATGTCAACAGTTTATTTCTCTCCACAGATGCTGTCTGACCTGCTGAGTTCCTCCAGCATTTTGTGAAGGTTCAGTTGAAATTGGAGTCGTATAATGCAAGTAGGCTCACAATGGTCATTTTAGGCAGGGATTCAGTGGAGCATGCGCAGTTCAGAATACAACCACTTCCATGGGCAAGTGGAAGCAAGAAGTCTTTCTCTGTGTAACCAATCAATGGCATTTTTATTGGTCTCACAGGAGCAGTCAAGCTCTAATCTAGCAAGCATCAACCAAGATGCCATTTTGACACCCTGCAGCACACCAAGTGTACAGCTTCATAAAGACAGGATGGAGAGTGGGGATGATGATGGGTCATGTTTCCAATACACTATGTCTACACGTTCAAAGCCGCAACAGTTCTGCAGAAAGTTGGAATTATATGCAAAAAAAAATTCAAATTCAGATGAGTTTAACCTAAATTTGAACAACTGAATGAAAATGTCCTCCAGTTAATAAATTCTGATTTTAAAAAGTTAATGTTTCCTTTTTTTCTGGAGACGTTCCCATAGGAAAAGCAAGTGCAGCCTAATAAAGCATCAAAGGAGCAATACAGAGGTCAGAATGGTGAGACACATTTTCAACTAAGATTAAAAGGTGACCTATTAAAAAGGTATGAAACATAACAACTGAAGGTGAAAAGGCCATTCAAACCACGTAGCTCCCCACTTTTCATATTCAATGCTTTCACTGACACGTTTCTGAGATATTGAGGTGGTTCATCTTCTTTTATTGTTTGCTAATGGTATCCATGGCAAAGATGTAGGTTTTTATCTTGTTTTACTTGTCAAAGTTTCGTCTTCATCACAACGGTCTTAGTCCATTGTCTCCACCCATTTTCACTGACTTGATTGATCCAACTATCACCTTTTTTATTCTAATGCCAAAGTCAAAATGATGCCCAACAGAATCAACTGGATTAAAAGAAAACTAGATTCAGAATCCTTGCTCTGCACAATCATGATAAGTTTTATCATTTTTTTTAATATATATTCACTTATGGAATGTGGCAATTTGCTGGTAAGGCCAGCATTTATTGCATATTCTTTCTGCCCTGTAAAAGACAGGGTGATGCATCACCTCCTCAAGCTGCTGTCACATGCTGAATGGTCTCCCAAAGTGCTGTTGCCTGCAAAACTCAAGGGAAAAGTCAAGCTACCTTCTGGCTGGGTGTAGTGGGTGATGGAGACCCACTTATTTTCGAATGTGGCCATCGGTTCACATTGCTTTTGAGAATACTTAAGAAGTTCTGGCTGAGGTTGATTGTCAGTTAGGAACCACCTAGGGCATTATTTGAGTTAGCCATATAGTGTGATCAGATGGGGCAGCGGAATTGAAGGATAGGAAATTATGATTCTTTTACATTAACCTTTGAAATCTGGGTGTCCTAAGCAAGGCCAGTAATTATAGCCCATCTCTAATTCCCCTTCAGAAGGCACAGGTGAGCCACCCCTTGAACCACTGCAGTCCATCTGGTGAAGATACTCCCACAGCACTGTTGGGCAGGAAGCTCATGGATTTAGACTCAGTGATGATGGAGGGACAGGTGATATAATTCCAAGTCAGGATAGCATGCAACATGGAGGGGGACTTGAAAGCGGTCAAGCTCCCATGTGACTCCTACTCTTATGGTCTTATGGAAGGGTGGAGCAGGCTTGAAGGGCCCTATAGGCTGCTCCTTATTCCATTTCCAGTGACCCCTTTATAAAAGACATTTGTTGCTAGTACATACATGTGGCTTATATTACTGTTATTTATTCACTTGCCTGTTACTTATGTTGCTAGCCACTGACTCAAGTGCTTTCTCTGTCAATTGTCCAAGACTGGTCCAGACCTTTAGTAGCCTTGGTGTCGTATTTGAGCCCGAGATAAGCTTCTGATAACAAACCCATTCTACCACCAAGATCACCTGCTTCTGCAACTGTAACATGGTTTGACTCCAATACTGCCTCACTCAGGAAGTGCTGTGGGGGCAGTATAGGGATTGGTGATGGATGTTGTGAGGAAGCTGAAACTCCCACCTCATATCACCTCTAACTGTGAATATTCTAATACTTGCTGGCCAGTCTACAAAAGTCTGCCACTTGTATACAAATCCTCATTAATTACTCACCCCAAGATCATCAACCCATAGTTGTTTCCAGTGTGACTATTTTGGAATTCCTCAACCTTGCTTTCAAATACCACCTCAGCTTCGTCCATCCTCCAACCCTATGCGATCTCTGCACTCCAGCAACTCTGGCATCTGATGCATCTCCAAATATAATTTTAACCTTTGGCAACCAATCCTTTAGCTCCCAAGCTAAAACACTCCCTCCCTGGGTCTTTGTCTGCTTATTGCTTCTTCTTCATTTAACACGTTCCTTAAAATAAAAAAAAACACAATTTGGTGTTCTTCTTATCTACCCTGTAATTTAAAAAAAAGATTTGAATTATTTAGTTCTTTGCTTTTGTACTCAAATGTTCCACTTATAATAGCAAAGATCCTGGAAGTGTTTTTTTTACATTATCTATTTGTCCTCCTACCTACTGACAAGGGAACAAGTCTATAATTCCTAGGTTATTCGACTGAAGGCATGTAATGTGATAACAATTACTATCTTCAAATCATCTGCAATAACTTATATGTGAAGCGCTGTTGCCACTGCTTCCTTTACAACCCATTATTTAACTTGGTGCTCTATATACCTTGAATACTTCAAGCAACTGTTACATTCAAGTGCAAAACCCTTATAAACAGAAAATGCTGGAAATACCCAGCAGGTTAGACAGCATCTGTGGGAAGAGAAACAGAGTCAACATTTCAAGTCAGAGAGCCTTCATCAGAACCTTGCAAAATTCTTCATTGTTTAGATGACATGAAGCCTGTAAGTTTTATAAACAATGGTGTGAATCGTAATGTCCTTTAAGAAAAAAACAGGCAAGCTAGTAAATGGATGGACATCTGGCAGATAACACGCAATGCAGAAAAGTGGGAGGTGATACATTGTGGTAGGAAAAGTGAGAGAACACATCCTATAATTTTAAAAAGAGAGATGCCAAAAGAGAAACTGTGGGCTGTTTGTGCTCAAATTTTTCAGGCAGTTTGGATTTGTTGGGTTGAATGGCTTCATTTCTGTGCTATACTCATCTACAATTCAGCACAGTGCCTGAAGAATTCTGCTTCTAAGTGGTCTTAAACGCTATTCAATACATTAGCTAACAATTGGTTGAAGAATATAAAAACAAACTGCATAACCAAATGTTATCTTTTTAACATATTTATTCAGTCAGCCCAAATCCAATTTGTAGGAAAGCAACTGTACAAAATGCAGTCAGGTAATTGCCTGCCCCACATTATTATATGTAGGAGTTTGCTGTGTGCATACAAAATAGGAGTAGGGATAGGCCTTCATAAAGATTTTTCTTCAGCACTGATTTCCTGCATAAACCACCATATGTTTCGTTTCCCTCAACATCCAAAAATCTATCAATTTCTAATTTAAACATACTCTGCAGCTGTACCACCACAGGCCTAGTGCAAAGCAAATTTCAAAGATTCACTGTCTTTGGGGTGAAGAAATTTCTTCTCACCTTAGTTGAGACTGTGGCCCCTGGTTCTAGACACCCTAGCCCGGGGAAATGCCTTCCCTACATTCAGCCTGTCAGCCCCAGAACAGTTCAGTATGTTTCAATTAGATTACCTATGATTCTTCCAAATTCTGGTCCCTGTCAGCTTAATCTCTCCTCATAGGGAAATCCCCTTATCCCCTTATAAAGATTCAAACTTGTGAATCTTTGCTACACTTTTTCTTAACCACAAATATATCTTTTCAGGGAGACACCAGACCTACACACAATATTCCCACTGCAGTATCACCATATAATTCCAGTGCAATGCCTTTGATCACGCACACAAATCCTCTTGCAGTAAAGGCCATGTTCCCTTCTTCTTATTTATTGTACCTACAGTTTAATGATTCATGATTCATGTCAAGGATGCCCTATCTTTCTGAACAGCAACACTTTTCAATCTTGTTCACTTTTCTATTTTTTCTACCAAAGTGGATGGTCTCGCTTTTTTCCACATTTTATTCCCACTGCAGTGTCCGTACTAATGCATTTAGTCTGTCTATATTTGCTGGAAGCCTCTCTGCATCGTCACACTGTCTCCCAGGTTTGCATCATCTGTAAATTTGGATCGTGGGGCATTTGGTCCCCTCATATAAGTCACAAGCATGAAGTGTGAAGAGCAGGGGCACCAGCAACAACCCCTGCAGCACTCACAAGTCACAGCCTCGCAGCCTGGAAATGATTCCACCTTCTGAGCTACCATCAGGCAGGAGATACAGAAGCTTGAAGTCCCACATCACCAGATTCAAGAACAGCTACTTCCCTTCAACCATTTGGTTCTTGAACCAACCGGTGCAACCCAAATCTCTAGAGTTTAGCAACACTATGACCACTTTGAACACTTTGCACTAAAATGGACTTTTTTTGTTCTATTTTTGTTCTTTCTTGTAAAAATTGTGTTTAATTAATGCTTAACTGATGTTTTTTCTAGTGAATCAGAATCAGGCTGCTTATATGATGCTATATGCTTGTAATGCTGCCTCAAGTAAGTTTTTCATTGCATCTGTGCATTCATGTACTTGTGCATGTGACAATAAACTTGACTTTGACTTTTGACTTTGAGTTCGATCCATTAACCTCACTCCACAATAGTAGATTACCCCAATCTCACGTGCTCTAATTTTGTTTAATAACCTTTCTGTGATACATTGATAAAGGCCTTCTGAAATCCCCAATATTTCACATCCACTGGTTTCCCCCTCTGTATTTTTCCAGATACAACCTCAAAAACATGATTTCCCTTTCAGAAACCTATATTCATTCTGACCAGTCTTTTAGCATTTTCCAAGTGCCCTGTTAACACTTCCTTAATAATTGATTCTTGCATTTCCCTAATACTGATGTCAGGCTAATTAGTCTGTAATTCATTTTCTCTCTCCCTCCTTATTCAAATACAGACAAGCTACCTTCTGATCTTTAGGAACGTTGGAAGATGACACCCTGTGTATCCACTGTCCACAAGAGAAAAATAAAAATCAGCCATTATTGACTCAATGGGCCTAATTCTGCTCCTATACCTTTTCTCCACCATGGCCTCTTTAAAAACCTTGGGATGCAGGTCATCAGGTCTGAGAGATTTAGTGGCTTTCAGTCCCTTTAATTTCTCCATAAATATTCCTTTCACTAATGCTATATTTTTCAGCTCTTCATTCTCTATAGACCTATTTCCAAGTGATATTTTGCATGTTATTTCACGACAAAGACATAAAATGTTTTTAATTCCTCTGTCAATTTCTTATTCCCCAATAAAATTTCTTCCATTTCAGTCTATAACAACACACACTTGCTAATTCTTTTCCTTTCTATATAGCTATGGAATCTTTTACAGCCTACTTTTACCTTTCACTCCAGTTTACTCTTGTATTCTACTCTCCCTTTCCTTATCAACTTAGTCTTCCTTTGCTGAATTTGAATTGGCTGCAGTGTTTGCAACACTACATCTACAATTCAAAAACTATTAGCTTTGAAGCACAGGGCATTCTAAAGTGAACATGAAAGGCGCTAATAAGATGCAAGACTTTTGTTTGACCCTAGTCTTGCATAAGTAAAGGAGAATAGTGGGAGGCATTGAAAACAACCAGATGTTAAACAAGTAGACGGATGTCCTTGAACCTGTTCCCATCGCTGTAACTTTGCAGGGAATGTAGAGGAAACCTTCAATTATTCTATACTTAGAAGTACAGACACATAGTAGTTAAATTGCTGGATTAGTATCTAGACCAAAAAGCAAATTGCTTGAGGAACTCGGTGGTTCAGGCAGCATCTGTGGAGACAAAGGGATGGTCAACGTTTCGGGTCAAGACCCTGCATCAGGATTGAGGGTGTAGAGGGGAGATAAGCAGTATATAGAGGGGTGAGGCAGGGACTGGCAGGCAACAGGTGGATCCAGCTGAGGAGGGGTACGATGGACTGATGGATACAAGTGAGGGAAAAGGAGTCAGAAGGCAGCAGATGGTGGGTGATAGGTAGAGACAGATAAAGAGAGAGAAAAAAAGGAGAGAGGCTAAAAAGGGGACAGATGGAGCCAGGTTGGGGGTGGGGGCATGATGGGAGGGGAGGGTAGAAATAGGTACAAGCTAGAAGTTTGTACATTCTCCCCGTTGACTGCGTGGGTTTCCTCCGGGTGCTCCGGTTTCCTCCCACGTTCCAAAGACGTACGGGTTAGGAAGTTGTGGGCACGTTATGTTGGCGCCGGAAGCGTGGCGACACTTGCGGGCTGCCCCCCAGCACACTCTATGCAAAGATGCATTTCACTGTGTGTTTTGATGTACATGTGACTAATAAAGAAATCTTATAAGGTGATAAAAGGAGATAAAAGCAGCAGCAGATTTTGGAATCTGACAGGTAAGGAAGGTGATTAGTGGAAACAGATATGGGAGGGATGATGGTCCGATGGAACCAGTAGGGGATGGGGATAGTAGACTCAGTAGTGTGGGTGATATGCAGATGGACCCAGGTGAAAGAGGGGAATGAAACTGGATAACAGAGGGTTGCGAAGGGGGGTGTTGGTGAAAGGGGTGTGTGAGAGAGCTTGGGTAGATCAGGAGGAGAGAGAAAAGAATGGGATGGGGGGGGGTTAAGTCATCTGAAATTGGAAAATTCAATGTCCAGACCTATTACCCATCAGCTGCTGTCTCCCAACTCCACCCTGCCCCCTCCCTCACCTGGCTCCATCTGCCCATCATCCCCCGTCCCCCTCCTCACTTGGTTCCACCATCACCTGCCAGCCCCTGCCTCACCCCTCCCCCTCACCTCTTTATACTGGCTGTCTCCCCTCTACATTCCCAGTTCAGATGCAGGGTCTTGACTTGTAACATCAACTACAGATGCCATCTGACCCACTGAGCTCCTCCAGCAGTTTGTTTTATTTACTGAAGATTAAGCATCTGCACTCTCTTGTGTCTTACAAGATCACAAGACAAGGGAGCAGAAGTAGGCCATTTGGCCCATCGAGTCTGCTCCAAAGAAAAGAGGAAAAAGAAAAAAGAAATAAGTCTGCTCCACGAGCAGAAAAAAACCCCCAATTTCTGGCCTTATCACCATATCCCTTGATACCTTGACTAATTAGATATCTACCTATCTCCTCCTTAAACGCCTCCAATGATCTGGCCTCCATTGCTGTACGTGGCAAGGAATTCCATAAATTCACTACCCTCTGGCTAAAGAAATTTCTCCTCATCTCTGTTTTAAACCTGTACCCTCTAATTCTAAGATTGTGCCCTCTGGACCTGGACTCACCCACCAAGGGAAACAGCTTGGCCACATCTACTCTGTCCAGTCCTTTCAACATTTTAAATGTTTCTATGAGGTCACATCTCATTCTTCTGTACTCCAATGAGTACAGTCCAAGAGCCGACAAACGCTCATCATATGTAAGCCCTCTCTTTCCGGGAATCATCCTCGTAAATCTCCTCTGAACCCTCTCCAACATCAGCACATCCTTCCTAAGATATGGGGCCCAAAACTACACACAGTATTCCAAATGAGGCCTCACCAGTGCCCCGTAGAGCCTCATCAACACTTCCTTACTTTTATAGACTATACCTCTCGAAATGAATGCCAACATAGCATTCGCTTTCCTTATCGCCGATCCCACCTGGTGGTTAACGTTTAGGGTATCCTGCATGAGTATCCCCAAGTCCCTTTGTACTTCTGTACTTTGAATTTTCTCCCCTTCTATATAATAATCTGCCCCTTTATTTCTGTTTCTAAAGTGTACAACTGCACACTTCTCAACATTGAATCTCATCTGCCATTTTCTTGCCCATTCTCCTAAACTATCTAGGTCTCTCTGCAGCCTTCCTGTCTCCTCAATACTCCCTACTCCTCCACCTATCTTAGTGTCATCTGTAAACTTAGCCACAAAGCCATTTACTCCATCATCTAAATCGTTAATGTACAGAGTAAAAAGGAACGGCCCCAACACCAACCCCTGCGGAACACCACTAGTCAACCGGTAGCCAACCAGAACAGGATCTTTTTATTCCCACACTTTGCTTTCTGCCAACCAGCCGATGCTCCACCCATTCCAATATCCTACCTGTAATTCCATGACCTCTCATCTTATTAATCAGTGTCTTGTGCGGCACCTTGTCGAAGGCCTTTTGAAAGTCTAAATACACAACATCTACCATCTCTCCCTTATCAACCCTGCCTGAGATTTCCTCAAAAAACTCCAATAGGTTGGTCAGGCAGGATCTTCCCTTCATGAAACCATGTTGGCTTGGACCTATCTTGCCTTGCACCTCTAGGTATTCCATAACCTCATCCTTGAGGATCAATTCTAATAACTTTTCCACCACCAATGTCAGACTAATGGGTCTGTAATTTCCTTTATGCTGCTTCCCACCTTTCTTATACAGAGGAACTACATTTGAGACCCTCCAGTCCTCCGGAACCATGCCAGGGTCCATTGATTCCTGGAAAATTATCACCAGTGCCTCTGCAATCTCTAAAGCCACCTCCTTCAGAACCCAGAGATACACCTCATCCGGTCCGGGAGACTTATCAGTCTTTAGTCCATTTAGCTTTCCTAGCACCTTCTCTCTAGTAATCTTAACTGAACTCAGTTCCATTCCTTGAGACCCCTGACTATCCAGTATATTGCTAATGTCCTCCACAGTGAAGACCGATGCAAAATACTCATTTAGTTCCTCTGCCATCTCTTTATCATCCATTATAATCTCTCCCGCACCATTATCGATTGGTCCTATATCAACCCGTGTCTCTCTTTTACTCCTTATATATTTAAAAAAACTCTTAGTATCCTTTTGAATGTTATCTGCCAACTTTCTTTCATAATTCATCTTTTCTTTCCTAATGACCTTCTTAGTTTCTTTCTGCAGGTTTTTAAAAGTTTTCCAGTCTTCTGTTTTCCAACTAATTTTTGCTTCCTTGTATGCCCTCCCTTTTGTTTTTATTTTAGCCTTCACCTCTCTTGTTATCCACATTTGTGCCTTTTTTCCCACTCAAAACCTTTTTTCTTGGAATATATCTATCCTGCATTTTCCCTATTTCTTGTAGAAATTCCATCCATTTCTGCTCTGCCGTCCCTCCAGCTAGTTTACTCTTCCAATCAATATGGGCCAGCTCCTCTCTCATGCCACTGTAATTTCCATTGTTCCACTGAAATATCGATACACCAGTTATCAGCTTCTCCTTCTCAAATTTGAAACTGAATTCAATCATATTGTGATCACTAGTTCCTAATGGTTCATTTACCTTTAGTTCCCTAATCACCTCCAGTTCATTACACAGCACCCAATCCAAAAGAGCTGATCCCTAATCTGCTTAGTATGTAGATGCCTGGATTAGTGACTCTAAAGAATTGAAATTCAATAACTCTAGAATAAAAAGTTGGTTTCAGTAATTATGACTGGTTGTAAAACCATTTGGATGCTCTGATATCCTTCAGGGAAGGAAATCTGTAAATCCACCTGGTTTGGTTTATACGTAACTCCATATAGATATGGTTGACTTTTTACTTCACTCTGAAATGGCCTAGACACACACTTAAATGCCATGGCCAAGAAAGTGCACCAGCACCTCTACTTCCTCGGGATGCTAAAGATATTCAGAATATCCCCATAGGGCAGGCACGGTAGTGTAGTGGTTAGCATAATGTTTTACAATGCCAGCAATCCAGGGTTCAATTCTGGCCGCTGTCTGTAAGGAATTTGTATGTTCTCCCCACGTCTGCGTGGGTTTCCTCCGGGTGCTCCAGTTTCCTCCCACATTCCAAAGTTGTGGGCATGCTATGTTGGCGCTGGAAGCGTGGCGACACTTGCGGGCTGCCCCCAGACCACTCTACGCAAAAGGTGCATCTCCCTGTGTGTTTCAATGTACATGTGACTAATAAAGAAATCTTATGTTACCCTCACCAATTTTTATCGATACACCATAGAAAGCATCCTATCTGGATGCATCACAGCTTGGTATGGCAACTGCTCTGCCCGAGACTTTCTCTGTAACTGTAGAACTTTATTCTGCATTCTGTTATTGCTTTCCCCTTGTACTACCTCAATGCACTGTTCTAATGAAATTATCTGTATGAATGACATGCAAAATAAAGTTTTTCACTGTACTTCAGTACATGTGGCAATAATAAGCCAATTCACCAATTTAGTTGAAGGGGAACTCAGGCTGCTGGCTTTACCAGTGATGTCTGATTCTTGTGAATGAATATACAAATAAACTTCTGGCAAAACCACAGAGGTCAAGCAAGAACAATTCCTCAGAACTCGCCCTTTAAAATTGACTTAGGTTTTTCAAAAGTAGACAGCTCCTATCCAATGGAGGCAGACAGTGCAATCCATCAGAAAGAAGATAAACTTTCTCATGAACTGATAGGTAAACCGAGGTGTGTGTGTGTGTGTGTGTGTGTGTGTGTGTGTGTGTGTGTGTGTGTGTGTGTGTGTGTGTGTGTGTGTGTGTGTGTGTGTGTGAGCGCGCGTGTATGTGTGTCCTAAGTGATAATGCACACAACTCTTGTCATCCCTGTGACCTCAGACCACCTATACACTGCCTAGTCAGCACAGTGGATCTGCACACTCCAAATGAATGAATCCTCCCTCAATATATTGCCCAAGAGCACTTTTTAAATCATTCAGGAAGTTCCCGTCTGATGATGAGTTGAGGCATGCCAATTTGAAATGCTGGCTAAAGGAGATGATTCCAATTTAAGTATTGTTAATGTTTACATGTCCTCATCTGATAAATTCCACAACAACAAATCATCTAAAATAACAGGACTGACCAGTAACTCTTTGCTGATGGTGGTCACAAGATCACGTATGATCACAAGACAAGGGAGTAGAAGTAGGCCATTCGGCCCATTGAGTCTACTCCAATGAAAAGAAGGGGAAAAAGAAAAAAAAAAGAAATGAGAATAGGGGAATGCCCATGAGAAGAAAAAAAACTATTCCTTTCTAGCCCTAATTTCTGGCCCTATCCCCATATCCCTTGATACCCGGACTAATTAGATAACTATCTATCTCCCCCTTAAACGCCTCCAATGATCGGGCCTCCACTGCTGTACGTGGCAAAGAATTCCATAAATTCACTACTGGTTATGTTACTGGGCTGGTAATCCAGAGGACTAGGCTGGTGATCTGGAAATGCAGGTTTGAATCCTACTATGGCAACTGGAAAATTTACATTCAATCTGTGACTTAGAAAAATGCTACTTGCATTAAGGGTAATCATGAAACCACCAGATTTTTGTAAAATCTACCTAGCCCGGTGGTGTCTTTAGATAATGGCATTGATTGTCCTTCCCTGCTCTGACCTATACATGTCTCCAGACCCACTTCAATCTGGTTTATTCTGAAATAGCCTCCTGAGTCATTTAGTTCAAGGCAAATTACAAATGCTCAATAAACTGTACTGCATTGTACCACTGCCGCAAGACAACAAATTTCACGTCATCTAAGTCAGTGACATTAAATCTGATTCCGATAAATGCTGGTTTCACTACCAGCACTCAAAATCCATAAATGAATATAAAAACAAAATGTACTTCAACTCCAAAGAAAACCAGGTCCAGTAAAACAAAATTGTGGAATATTGACTTTCTTCTACTCTGTGAATTAGAAGTGATCGGTTCTAGTAAATATGTTTAGAACATTTCCTGAACATTGCAATGTTTTTTTTGCTGTCCTGATTTCTGAGAGGAAAAAGCATTGCTTTCTCTTTGAGCTCTCTTGATTACTGTCTATTGTCTTGCAGTTATACTCTCAAACTCGAAGCCTGTGGAATGCAGGGATTTAAAAGTCCTTTACACAATGGCAAAAAAAGAAATGCAGGCCTCGTGGGTTCATTTTACAAAGTGAAGGCTGTTAGAAATTGAGCCTCATTAAACAGCCTGAATAAGATTGGTAAGGCTTCACTCTGCAATGCAGGTGAACATTTTTCAGGCTGAATGTCCAGGTCATTTGGTCGATTCCCTTTAAACTTCCTTTTTTTAAAAGCTGTCTGAGGAGACCTAAGAATGCAGACAATCTGTAGCAGCTGCAGCACTGTCAAGTCTGGTAAAGTCTTGTAAATCTGGCATTTCCATCTGTCCCATTTTAAAGAGCATTCTCCCAGTTCACTATGCAAGCATACTGGCACTATTCACTTTTCACTGGTGAAGTTTAGTAAATGCCAAAAGATGGAGGAGCCCAAGAATATAAATTGTGCCTACTTTCAGCTGACAGACTGAGAAATGAAGAACTTGACACTATGTGCCCTATGAAACTACATGCATAATGCCAGAGGTAAACTTTCAGATACATTTAACTCTCCTAAACCAACATTTGAGCAGTGCAAGACTTACATGCACATGGCAATGAGGACACACTCCTTTGTACAACTATCTGCATGCTTAAAGATCCCTAAATAAACCTTTAGCATATATCGAAATACATGCATCTTATTTCAATCTCAGGATGTCCCAAAGTGCTTGAACAGCTCATGACATTACTTTTGAAGTGTAGTCACTGCTAGAAGGGAGGAAACATAAAGAAAGTTTGTATATAGCAAGCTCCCACACATAGCAACATGATAATAGATAGATAATCTGCCTTGTGGTTTTGACTGATGGATAAACATTGGCCAAGACATTTGGGAGAGCTCCCATGGTCTCCTCCAAAATAATCTCATGGGATCTTACATGGACATGTGTCAGGTAAGAGTGCTTCTGAACTTAACATTTCAAAAATGACACCTCCAACAGCACTCTCTCTGACAATTGTGCTAGAGTATTGGTATTAGTCCAGAAGTTAAATCACATATGGGTGGTGCAGAATCTAATAGGATTTGCAATTGGTTCAGCAGTTTGCATTGCAACTTGCATTAGTTGATAGTATTGAATTATGGCATGGAATTAATACAGTAGCTCCTAATGCAGTTTTGATTAATGTCATGAGTATCATCAATTTTAATGAAATTTATCCTGGTGACTCATATTCCAGGTGTTTTACACCAACCATAAAATTATTCATGTTAAAGGTTAGTCTTAGCAACATCACTATCCTGTTGTTAACAAATTCTTGTTCCTGAGGATGGGAGACAGGTTTTTCTCTTCTGATGCTGTGAATTCAATCACACAGCAAGCAGCACTGATGGAATTTTGTACAATTTAATTGACACTACTCCCATCCCACCCCATTACCCTGTCTAGGGGCTAATGATATTGCTGTTATATAGAAAATGCATTAGATTTAACATAATCTTTGGTCGACAGTTAATGGACCTTATCAAGGGCAGAGCCAGTACTGGAAGCTCACATCCATTTAAAACATTTGTACTTTTTCCATGAAAATGCATATTATTTGGAGATTACTCATTAAAGAAAATCTGGGAAATGGTAATCTCGATTCATCGCCAACTTCCTTGTATATACTATCCCTTTAGTGTGGTAGTTTTTGTATGAATAATTTATTCACATATATTTCTAAATAGATTTTTAATCTATCCTTCTAGTTACGGTATAATTACGAGGAAGAATTTTTATTGGCACTATTTATTCAGTAACTAGCTACATATTAACAGCCCTGGAGTCTGTTTTATTGCTTAATTGGGGAACTCACAATAGTACTGTACCATGCGGTTCTAGATGAAAATGGCAACAAGGTAATTACATTGTTGCTAGAGAAATCAGTGGTTTACCAGTTTATTGGATTTATCACATAACATAAACTTTTGAGATTATTATGACAACCGGGCAATTGCCTCACAGACATATTTTATAGTTTATGGTTCTGTCTAGTTGCCTTCGATCAACTGTAATCAGGTAAACCAACGCAAAAGTGTGCAGAATTTAACAAGCAAGACAAATCAAAGATAAATTGTGTTAAACATTGACTTAACAGTAACATAAAAACCACTGCCGTGTGTGTCAGCTCCGCCCATTATCAATTGCACATTTACAACCCTTTAAGAAATTTCTTCCAATTGAGCTTGACATTTTAGATGTACAGACTTGTTTAGTGTTTCTTGTTCAAGAGGTATATTTTGGACTTATTGTTTTAAAATGCTTTTACATTACAGATTCTGCATTCTATTTTCTTTTTACTACCTAGATGTAATTATGTGCGGTATGATCTGTCTGGATGGCATGCAAACCAAAGCTTTTCACAATATCTCGGTACATGTGACAATAATAAACCAATACCAATACCAAGTATTTAGTTTACTAAGGAGTTAACTAGTGCATACCTATGAAACTAGTAAACAGTTTAGTACAGATTATTAGTAAAAAAATCAAACTGCTGGAGGAACTCAATGGATCAGGCAGCATCTGTGGAGGGAAATGGACAGTCAAAGTGAGACCAAGCGCAGAATAGGCGATCGCTTTGCCAAGCATCTGGAGTTCTGGGGTTGCTAGCCATTTTCATTCCCCTCCCCGTTCCCACACTGACTTTTCTATCCTTGACCTCCTCCACTCCACAAACTACAGGAACAGCACCTTGTATTCCACCTGGGTAGTCTACAAGCCGATGGCGTGAACATTGAATTCTCCAATTTCAGGTAACCTCCAGATTCCAGAATCTGCAGTCTCCTGAGTCTCCAGTCTAGATTATTACCTCGTTATCTGTTATTTAACCCATTTTTGCATATACAGGTCCTCCTCAGTTTACAAACACCTGACCTATGTACAGAACATACAAACAACGAGCATCTGGGAGACGCGTGGGGTGGATTTGCCAGCTGCTGCGGGGCTGCAAGCAGCTTCTGCCGTGTGGGAACACAGATCACGGAGGTGCATTTCCCACTTGCAAACTGTTCGGGTTACAAAGAGTCCTCAGGAATGGAACCCTGCAGTAACCTGGGGAACACCTGTATTAACAAAACAGTGGCATGTCACCACCTTTGATTATGTAAAGGAGTGATATTTAATGTAAAGAAATAAAAATCATTGTGTTCTAATTTGTTTATCTGACTTCTCTTCATAGTCCCTCACAACTAGATCTGGTGCCATAGGAGGATTTGCATTGAATAAGCCAAGTAATATATAAAGCAGCATCAGGAACAAATGGCCTTGATAGTCAGAGGGATGTACAGCAGAGAAGCAGGCCCTTTGGCCCACTGACTCTGTGCTGACAATCAGGTATCCCGTTTTATCCTACTCTAAACCACAGTCCCATTAACTGCCCCCTAGATTCTACCATTCTTCTACACACAGGACAATTTACAGTGGTCAATTAATCTACCAATTTGCATGTTTTTAGGATATGGGAGGAAACCAAAGCACCTGAAGGAAAACAACGCAGTCACTGGAAGAACATGTAAACTCCACGCATGCGGCACTGGAGATCAAGGTTGAACCTAGGTTGCTGGAGCTGTGAGGCTGACAAACCTTGCCGTCCATGTCTTTATTTGCACGATATCCCTTTCAGCTTTATCAAATGTTTATCAGTGCTTGTTGGCCCACATGATCTGCCAACTAAGCAATGGTTTGCTTTAAAACTGTCTCCTTTGATTTCAAATGCCTTACTTCTCCCTATCTCTGTAACCTTCTCCAGCTCTGTGAACATCTGAAATCAGTGCACTCCTCCAATTCTGGCCTTTTGCTCATCCAGGAATTTAATCTGTCAATCACCAGTGGATTTGGCTTTGGCTGCCCAGGCCTCCCTATGCTTCCAAATTCCTTCCTGCTTTCTGTCTCCCTTTTCTCCTCTCTATTCCTCAAAATTGACCACTTTGTCTGAGATCTCAGTTACCTGCTCGAATATTACCTCACATGGCCTGGTATTTAATTTTCTTTGCTAATGCTTTGTGAAGGATCTTGAGATATTTTGCTGTATTATAGCTTTTATTACTTTGTTGCTCTTGATAGCTGCATTGGAGATCCAAGGAGGAAGTTCTTCCACACAGAGGTGGTCATCTCTGGTCTCACGGTAGTGTACCGGTTAGCATAACGCTTTACAGTGACAGTGTCCCAGGTTCAATTCCAGCTACTCTCTGTAACGAGTTTGTACATACTTCCCATGTCTGCGTGGGTTTCCTCTGGGTGCTCCGGTTTCCTCCCACATTCCAAAGACGTATGGGTTAGGAGGTTGTGGGCATGTTATGTTGGCACCGGAAGCATGGCAACACTTGTGGGCTGCCCCCAGAATTTTCCATG
This sequence comes from Pristis pectinata, assembly GCF_009764475.1. Classification (NCBI taxonomy): domain Eukaryota; kingdom Metazoa; phylum Chordata; class Chondrichthyes; order Rhinopristiformes; family Pristidae; genus Pristis; species Pristis pectinata. The sequence goes on along the minus strand of NC_067411.1, from coordinate 18,436,727 downwards.
CAAGAAAGATGCATTTTACTGTGTGTTTCAATGTATATGTGACTAATAAAGAAATCTTATCTTATCTTGAACAAGCTGCTGGAGGTGCTGATAGATAGAGGCAAGATACAACTGCAACATTTAAGAGGCATTTGGACAGGTGCTTGGATAGGAAAAGCACAGAGCAGTATGGACCTCATGCAGGCAAATGGGATTAGTGTACACAGACATCATGGTCTGCATGGCTGAGGTGGGTTGAAAGGGCCTGTTTCTGTGCTGTACAATCTATAATTCCATGATTCTGAGATCAAGTGGTTTTCAAATTGTTCAAAACCACTGCACTATGCCATATGTTATGAATTACTCTTTACTCTTAAAATACCGAATCTTGTTACATTGCTATTGCATTTGAAATCTGTACCTACTCCCACGCAAAAAGTACCAGATTGAGATGCTGAATCTCATGCTGCTGTGATTGCTCCGTCCACTGAGACCCAGAGCAAAGAGGAGTTATACAGCGGCACGCACCCAATATCAATTGAGAGGTGAAAAGAGGGTCAAAGTCATACAGCTCAGAAAAAGGCCCTTCAGCCCAACACATCCATGCTGACCTTTTTGCCCATCTGCACGAATCCCATTTGCCCACATTAGGACTGGACCCTTCTGTGCCTCATCTAGATAAAGTTCCAGATGCTCCAGCATCTGGAAGTGTGGGAACGTGAAGGCTCTGCTGAATTCAACAGGCACTGGGAGAGAGATAGTGGAGGAAAATTGGAAGATCAGCCAGCATGTACTGGAGTGACAAAGGTCAGGTAATGAGTGTGGTTGAAATGGATCAAAGTGGGGAGTGGTGGAAGAGCCAGTCACAAGGGGGATCGCTGATGATCAGAGCACAGGAATGAGGATTAGACCACAAGGATTTCAGCTGGAGATATGACTGCAAGGACTTGGGGAATGAAAATTAGGTCACGAGAGCGTGATTGTGAAACAGGCAGCAGAGTGGTGCAGCTAGTAGAGCCACTGCTTGACAGCACCGGAGACTGGGTTCATTCCTGACCTCAGGTGCTGTCTGTGTGGAGTTTGCATGTTCTCTCTGTGACCACATGGGTTTCTTCCAGGGGCTCCAGTTTCCTCCCACATCCTAAAGATGTACAGGTTGGTAGGTTAATTGGCCACTGTAAATTGCCCTGAAGTGAGTGGTCATACCTTGGAGAAGTTGATGAGAACACAAGGAGAAATTTTTTTTAAATGGAATTTATGAAGGATTAGTATAAAGGGACGGTTGATGGTCATAGCAGACTTGATGGGCCAAAGGGCTGTTTCCATGCCGTATCACTATATTCTATAAAACTGATGATTGGATTGTTGTGGGCGTAATAGATTGGATCACTGGGGAGATGAATCATGGTGGGATGGGAGGAGTTCAATAAGGAAAAGAAATATGAGACCACAAGACACAGTAGCAGAATTAGGCCACTCAGCCCATCGAGTCTGCTCTGCCATTCAATCATGGCTGATTTTTTTTTCAACTGCATTCTCCCGCCATCTCCCCATAACCCTTAACCCCTTTACCAATCAAGAACCTATCAATCTGTGCTTTAAATACACCCATGACTTGGCCTCTACAGCCCTGTATGGCAATGAATTCCACAGATTCGCCACCCTCTCACTGAAGAAATTCTTCCTCATCTCAGTTTTAAAGGGACGTCCCTTTATTCTGAAGATATGTCCTCAGATCCTAGACTTTCCTCTGCGCATCCACTCTAACCAGGCCTTTGAGAGTGGCCTCATTTGAGTCTGCCATGCTGAACGGGCTAAATTGATGTACGAGGAGGGGAGTCTGGCGATGTGCCACAAGTTTCCATCTTGCATAAGCTTCTCCAATCAACAAATTACCAACTCTGATTGAGTACAGCTCTGAGGCTGAAACTTGACAGCTGTCATACTGCAAGCTTTCTGCCGCAATCCATGCAGTGCACATGGAAACAATGGGTAAACAGTTTCTTCTTTGTGGGGGGGTTTCCTTTTTGGTTCCTTGATTTTTTTCCTTTTCCAATCATTTACATCAAGGGATTGCTTGAAACTTTGACCCTACTTGCTGCTGGAAGAGTAGTAGGGCAATAAGAACTTGACTGATGTCACACTGGATCCATGGTGAGTTGGGAGGTTAGATAAAAACTTGGCTTGGTGATAGAAGGTAGTGATAGAGGGGCATTTTTCTGACAGGAGGTCTGTAACCAGTGGTGTTCTTCAAGGATCAGTGCTGGGAACTCTGTTGTAAATGATCTGGATGAAAATGCAGGTGGTCTGATTAGTAAGTTTGCAGACAACATGAAAATTGGTGGAGTTGTGGATGGCAAGGCAGATGGAGTTTAATCCAGATAAGTGCGATCTGTTGCATGGTAGCATAGCGGTTAGCGTAACGCTATTACAGCGCCAGTGACCTGGGTTCAATTCCCGCTGCTGCCTGTAAGGAGTTTATAAATTCTCCCCGTGTCTGCGTGGGTTTCCTCCGGGTGCTCCGGTTTCCTCCTGCATCCCAAAGATGCACGGGTTAGGAGCTGTGGGCCTGCTATGTTGGCGCCGGAAGAGTGGTGACACTTGCGGGCTGCCCCCAGCACATTCTTAGCAACACAAAAAGATGTATTTCACTGTGTGTTTCGATGTACATGTGACTAATAAATAAATAAATATCTTATCTTATTTTGGGCGATCAAATTCAAGGTGAAAGTATACAGTAAATGGCAGGACCATTTGGAGCACTGATGTGCAGAGGGATCTTAGGGTGCAAATCCATAGCTCCCTGAAAGTGTCAACACAAGTGGAAAAGGTGGTAAAGAAGGTATACAGCATGCTTGCCTTCATCGGTCAAGGCATTGAGTATTAAAATTGGCAGGCGTCAGGCCTATTCTCTCGCATGCTTCAGTGAATCAGTCAACAATGACTTGGAGCTTAGCCTCCAAATGTGCACATACATAAGTGTCATCTATATACTTCAGCCCAATGATTAAAGTTGTTATGACCTTGGTTCTGGAGCAGAGGTGACATGGATTGAATCAGTTTCCCATTTGTCCAGTAGATTAGTTCCACTCCAGCAGAAAGCTTGCTAGAATTGAGGTGCAGCATTACAACAATAAAAAAAATGGAGAAGAATTGTTAGGGCAACGATGCAGCCTTGCTTGACACCAGTCTGTTCTGACATAGGGTCTGCTGCAGACCTGCTGTTTAAGATCACTGTTTCCATGCCATCACCTTGCAGAAGCAAGATGGAAAGGAATTTCTGCAAGCAGCCAAATTTGAGAAGTGTTCTGCACACTCCCTCTCAAATGACAGAATAAATGAGGTCAAAAAAAAAGACCATGCATAGGTATTAACTGCAGTGATCATACTGGCTACAATCATTTTGTAATATCCCAAGGTCATGGACAATGCTATACACATACAGTCTAAAAGAGACCTTCTATCTCAGTGGTCCTTTCTAACAGCACCTTCCACATTGTAACAATCTTTATGAACAAGTGTGAAAGGTTTCCCTGCATATACTTTTAATTAATCAAACTCAAATTGAGATTTTGTTTCCTTTTTACATTGAGAATTAATTTTACTATTTTAAGCAATTCAGTTATTGAATGCTTTAGTCTCATCTCAGGGCGACACTAGCCAGTTTTACCAGGCTTTCTTTCAAAGCTGAAACTTGTCATAACAAGGATCTGTTGGATGAATCAATTTGAAAGGAGTGTATCTTTCCCAACATGTTTAAAATGTTTTTTTTAGTAGTAGTCCTTATGAGCAAAAATGAGTAAAAATGAGCGAACGTGTTCTCCCTGGTCCCAAACATCTGTGTATGTCTCTGTCAGTCAGACCCTCTCTCCCCTATGATCAAGACTAAAGCATCCTCCCAACACCTGAGCCAGACTCTTCTCCTGTTCTGATGACCAAAGAGCATCCCCAGTTCTGATGAAGGATCTTGGACCTCAAAATTTCATTCTATTTCTGTCATGGTTCCAAGTGCTGGTTCTCGATTCTGCCCCTTATCCCCATTGATGGGGCCTTGTTGTGCAGCACATGGTTTCCATGCACTATTAATTGCCTAATGACACACACCTGAGTTCCATCAGGAGAGTAGTATAAGAACCCTGGTTTCACAAACACTGGTTGCCAGATTATTGGTCTATCTCTGGGTATACTTTGTCTCCTGGCTGCTTAGAGCTGTTAACTCTAGAGCAATCCTGGTTTTGCAGTTTCTCCTAGAAAGCCCTATTTCTGTGCTGGGACTGTCTCAAGAGTCCTGAGGCAAAATTCCTTCTGTTTGTCATTCTGTGTTCGATACGGAGGAAGCATCCAAACTCCAGTCTCGTACTGGTGTTCTGCATTTGGGTTCTCTGTGATCTTGCTCTTTGTGTGACATTATGACAGTTTCTCTCTCCACAAATGCTGCATGAGTTGTTGAATGTTCCCAGCATTTTCTGCATTTACTTTGCTTGCAAAAGGAAATTAGGTCAATGCAATAGATCATAATATGCAGGAATCTTGGGGGGAGAGAAGCTAGAGGTTTAAAATGATATAGCCCTATTAAATTGTAGCATCAATCAAATGAACACATTTGATTCAGTGTATAATTATTATTGTTCAATATTTCTCCCTGTGTTGTATCAGGTAATCCTGTGCAGCAGGAGCAGTAGCAGAATGGCATAGCAATGGCCTGTATTTCAGTAGAGAAAAATGTTCTGTCATCTGTTCTCTTCTTTTGCCCTTGTTTTTCTGGCTTATCAATTGCTTGCCAACAAACTTAACAAAGCTCATTACTATTTTATAAAATTTCACACTAGCCTCTTCACCACCCTACTGCAACAATCTTCTGTCTGGAGAAAAAATGAGGTCAACTATCACACCCACTTCAGTAGTACAATCTTTTCTGATTCACTGTCATATAAACACGTGAAAAATAGTCACTTCATCAAGTGCAAGGTTGCTAAGGGCTGTCAAATTGCCTACCTACAAAGAGTCAGCACCTTGGGAACAACAGTAATAATAAAGGGGAAAACCAAACCAGTCAAATGAAAAATAAAATTGTTGCTTGCTTCAGATAGTCTGTTGACACCAAAACCCCATTGGAAGATATAGACTTTAAATGAATGCACTTTAAGTTGTGCTGTTACTACTTGAGGAGTCCTTTAATTCATCAGCTCAAGCTACGCCATCACTTTTGCTGCCTCAATTTAACCCTGAATTCACCACTGGATTCAAAAATTCACATTTGCAAGGACATTTCAACCAAACAGCTGAAATTTTGATGGTCTGGATTGAAACAGTGCAAACATTTCACAGATGCTTATTGACAATTTGCTAAACCCTTAGTAATTCTGATTAAAGGATTCCAGTGATAATCTGCTGAAGAATTTACAACAGTCAGCGAATGGATTTTCCATTCCAAGAACAGGTGCAGAGGAAGTTATATTTTCAGATTAATTTTTTATTGCAGTAACATCCCTTTCCTTTTCTCTGAACTTTTTTTCCCATTAGCTTTCTTCTCTCTTGATCTTTTCCCTTCCTTTCATTGTGTTTGTTGTGGGGGTGGTGGGAAATTTCACTCAGTCATTAATTTTGCATTGCAGTATAAGTATTCCTTGCACACGAGAATGATTTTGCCACTGTTAGCAAACAGAGGAAATAAGACACAAGCTCATTTCCAAAACTGATCACTTCAGCAATTGAATACCTCTGTAAGAATACTGTTGTGTGTGGTGGTTATGTTAATACCCCAGCATCTGAGAGGTCAAGTTTAAATCCTCCTATGGCAAGTTGTAAATTTGCATTGAATAAACCTAGTAATTTACGAGCTGGCACCAGGAACAAATGACCTTGATGTTGGTTGTTAAAACCCAACTGGTTTATTGATGTCTTTCAACAAAGGGAAACTGACATTCCAATTTGGTCTGGCCTACATGTGACTCCAGTTTGCCACAATGTGGTGTACTCGTAATACCCTCTGAAGTAGCCCAGCAAGCTATTCCGTTGTACAAGCAAGATATAATTTTCAAGATATAATTGCTGTTGGCAACACGGTCCCAGGGGCAACTAGAGGGGGACAATAAGCGCAAATGTGTCGGTGTTGTACCCCTCCTTCTGGGAATAAAGAAAGGCATTTTTCATTTGGGTTAGAGTGACCCTGATTTTAACAACCTGCCTCTGAGCTTCTAATACACATCAATTCTTTTCAGGCAGTCTCTGGAATATTGTAATTATTATTCCAACAAACATATTTTATGGTTGCAATTATAGTTGGAAAGCAGTACACGGCAACTTTGCGGAATAGAAGTTCCCACTCCATAAGTATTGCTTTGAATATTATTTATTGTTACAAGCAATAAACCGCCAAATTGGTATCCCATTACACAAACATGCGCACAAATTATTTCTCCTTATTATCAGCAAAATAATTTTCCATAAAATTCTTATGCTATCTGTTCTGTGATTGCAAAATGTTGTGCTGCTCGGTGTGGATTTGGAAGGCTGAAGGACTCGTTTCCGTGCTGTATGACTCTACGACCTCTACGACAACTATCTGCAGGTCCCCTCCAACTCACACATCATTCTGACTTGGAAATAAATTCCCATTCCTGCATCACTGCTGGGTCTAAATCCTGGAACTCCGTTCCCAGAGGACATGTGGATGAACTTTCACCAGAAAGGACTATAATTCAAGAAGACGGCTCATTACCATCTTCTCAAGGGCAACGAGGGATGGGCAATAAATACAAGCCTTGCCAGTGACAGCCACCTCCATAAATGAAGAACAAAAGAGCAACCCTCGCCCCCTCCTCTCATCCAAAGGTTCCACCATAGTCAGTTACGTGCATTTGAAGAACATATTTAGGTTGGTGTAGCAGTTCAGAGGGTGGTATAGTACATAGTGCTTGATCTCACAGCTCAACATGGGTTCGATCCCGACCATTAGTACTGTCTGAACGGAGTTTACATGTTTTTCTGTGTCGGCCGGGATCTCCCAGTGGCCAGCCATTTTAATTCCACTTCTCATTCCCACATCAGATGTCTGTCTACTGCCTGCCCCTACTGCTAGGTCAGGGCTATACGCAGATTAGTGGAACAGCACCTCGTATTCTGCCTGGACAGTATCCAATTTGATGGCATGAAGATCGAATTCTCAGACTTCCAATGAAGACTCCGCTCTGTCCCTTCTCCTCCTTCTTTCTTTTCTCTCTCCTTCTGATCTACCAGCCCCCATCACCCTCTCTTTCCCCTCCCTCACCCTTTCCACCTGCCCATCACCCATAGAGTCCTCCCATTGGTTCCTCTCCCCACCTCCCTCCCTTTATTCCACACTCCACGATCCTACCAGATTCTGTCTTCTTCAACCCTTTGTCACTTTTACCTGTCACCTCCTGGCTTCTGACAGCATTCTCACTCTCCTCCCTCCTTCATCTGCCTATCACCCCCCTCCCTCACCTGGATCCATCTATCACCCACCAGCTCTTGTTCCACCCTCTCTCTCCACCTTATTATACTGGCGATCTCCCCTCTATCTTTCCAGTCCAGATAAAGCATCCCAACCTTAAACGTTGACTGTCTATTTGCCTCCATGGACGCTGCCTGACCTGCTGAGTTCCTCCAGCATCTTTTTTTGTTGACTTAAGGGTTGTTATTCTCAGGTGCATCTCAAACAAGAGAATTTTCCCCAAGTTCTTCTTCTACATCACACACTACACGTAGAGGCCTAGAAACAAGTCATTGTGTTAGGGATGGGGTGTAAAAAAAGAACTGAGATTCAGTCCTTCCTGTACAGTTTATTATCAACAACAACTTCTATTTGTATTACAGCTTTAACGAAGCGAAAACAGCCGAAGGAACTTGGCATAAGAACAGAAAATGCACTTCTCCAGACATAACAGCAATGATTAACACACCTTCACCACCCTTTTTTTAAGACTGCACTGATAGTATCCAGGTCATCCAGTACCTCTTAATATCAATCTTATCACAGATGTTCCCTTTGTTCACTTCAGCCCTCCCCCTTCTCTGCAACTTAAAATGCTTGGTTCTTTACTTTCCCCTGTCCTGATGAAAGTTCATGGACCTGATATGTTAAAACTCAGTTTCTCTCTCCACAGATGCTATCTGACCTACTGGGTATTTCAGTATTTTATGCTTTCATTTCAGATTTCTACCATCTGCAGTTTTTTTTTCTTTTAGATCACATCCAAAATTACATTTTAGGAGCATTAGCAAATATAAAATTGACATCCAGCTGCATCAGATAATATTAAGGATGATGACCAATGGCTTGGTCAAAGAAGTAGGTTTTAAGATGCATCTTATAGTGTCATAGTGGCGCATCTAATAGAGCTGCAGCCTCATAGCTCCAGTGACCTGGATTCAACCGTGACCTCTGGTACTGCTTGTGTGGAGTTTGCGCATTCAACCTGTGACTGTGTGGATTTTAACTGAGTGCTTCAGTTTCATCCCATATCCCAGAGTCATGTTGGTCAGTAGGTTAATTGGCCCCTGTAAATTGCCCCCAGTGTGTAGGCAAGTGGTAGAATCTGGGAGGAGTTGATAAGGCTGTGGGGAGAGTAGGTTACAGGGAAATTAGTGGGGGGGGGGGTGGGATTGCTCTGTGAGCCAGCATAGACTCAATGGGGCAAAATGGCCTCTTTCTATGTGATATACAAATCTGGAAACATGAGGGAGAAATGGACAGGAGAGATTAATGGGGAGAATTGCGGGTGCAGCTACTAATGATGAGGAGATAAAATTTGGGAGTGAGGACGAGGCTGGAACCTGAGGAGTGTTCTAGAATGGGAGATTACCGAGATGAGGTTGGAAGCATTTAAAAACAAAGACAAGCATTTTAAAATTAAGACATTGTTACTTAGGATCCAGTTTAGCTCAGCAAGCTTGGGATAAATGGGACCACATGAAATTAGACTAGGACAGAAGACCTTTGGATAACCTTAATAAGAACATAAGAAATGGTGCAAGTCAGTCACCCTTCCTACCTGCATCCCTATTCAATAATATCCTGGCACTTTTCTGCATTAATCCCACATTCCTCGACTCCCTTAGTATCCAAAAATCTATCAATCCTTTTCTTGAATTTACTCAGTGATTAAGAGCATCCACAGCCCTCCTGTGTAGAGAATTCCAAAGATTAACACTCTCTGGGAAGAAATTCCTTCTCCATCCTGAATAGCCAAGCCCTTTGAGACTGTGACCTCAAATTCATGTAGAACAGAACAGGAGAGCACTAGGAGAATCAATTCTAGTGGTTTTAGACACTGTTTTAAGGCTCTCCAGATCCTTATTTTCAATCTAGTCGGTTAATGAACACACGCCAGTCTTCACTGAGGGGTCAGCGGTGGAAAGGGTGAGCAGCTTCAAGTATCTGGGTGACAACATCTCAGAGGATCTATCTTGGGCCCAACACATTGGTGCAATCACAAAGAAGGCATGCCAGCAGCTCTACTTTGTTAGGAGTTTGAGGAGATTTGGTATGTCACCAAAGACTCTTGCAAATTTCTACAGTTGTACGGTGGAGAGCATACTGACTGGTTGCATCACTGCCTGGTATGGAGGTTCCAATACACAGTATCAAAAGAGGCTGCAGAGGGTTGTAGACTCAGCCAGCTCCATCAAGGGCACAATCATCCCAACCATCAAGGACATCTTCAAGAGGTTGTGCCTCAAGAAGGCAGCATCCATCATTAAGGACCCTCACCACCCTGGACATGCCCTCTTCACATTACTACCATCAGGGAGGAGGTACAAGAGCCTGAAGACCCACACGCAATGTTTCAGGAACAGCTGCTTCCCCTCTGCCATCAGATTTCTGAACGGTCCACGAACCCATAAATACTACCTTATTATTCCACTTTTGCACTATTTATTTATTTTTGTAACTTATGGTAATTTTTATGTCTTTATGTACTGCTGCCGCAAAACAACAAATTTCACAGCATATGTCAGTGATAATAAACCTGGTTCTGATTCTGATGCCAAATTGTATCCAAATTGCTCTTGTTCATTGTCTTACCTCAGGCAAGATCAGCAGGGGTGAAGCTGGGCCACGCAATCAGCATCAGAAGATAGTGTGCAGGAAATGTCACTAAGAATATCACTCTACACACCACTGTTCTCATCCACCACACTCACACCTATATAACATTTCTTAAAAACATCACAACTTCTCATCCTTGATGGAAGAAGATCAAACCCTTCCCACCATGAAAGCAGCCAGCTGGAGATAACCGTCTCTGGCCTCTAATTAGAACAAACCTGCTGCGATGACAGTGAGACTGTTGTGAAGTAGCTCTCATTATGTGGAGCAAGGACAGGCGTCCTTTCCGGTACTGGATGCAAGTCTTGGTGCTCTAACATAATGCAAAGTGTCATGCCGGCGGGGTCTCCAGTCAGAGAGGTCTACTCCAAGCAGGGGGCACCTTTAGTGAAGTCGCTCAGCAGAAAGTGGGGAGGTGGGGCGGAGTGATTAGAGATACAGAAGTGGGAGAAAACTAGCAATGCATTCACAAGGAAGTAATGAAAAATCTGCACTACCACAACAGCCTTAATACTCATGGGGGCAGCCTAAAGGATGCAGGGGTGGGTGAAAGCAGGAAGGGAACAGCCCTATCAGTCCAACTCACCCATGCCAACCAAGATCTCCATCTAAGCTAGTCCTATTTACCTGCAGTTGACCCATATCCCTCTAAACCTTTCCTATCCATGTATCTGTCCAAGTGTCTTTTAAATGTTAATGTACCGGCCTCAACCACTGCCTCTGGCAGCTCTTTCCATATGTGGACTACCCTCTGGGGGCAGAAGTTGCCCCTCAGATCTTTTAAATCTTTCCCCTCTCGCCTTAAACCTATGCCTTCTAGTTCTTGATTCACCATCTCTGGGAAAAAGACTGAGCGCATTCACCATATCTCTGTCCCTTATGATTTTATGCCCCTCTACAAGATAACCCCTCAGTCACCTACGGTCCAAGGAATAAAGTCCTAGCCAGCCCAGCATCTCCCTATAACCCAGTCCCTTGAGTCCTGGTAACATGCTCGTAAATCTTTTCTGCACTTTTTCCAGCTTAATGGCATCTTTCCTATAGCAGGGTGACTAAAACAGAACACAATATTCCAAATGTGGCCTCACCAATGTCTTGTACAAATGCAACATAACATCCCAACTCCTATAGTCAGTGCCCTGACTGCTGAAGGCCAGCGTGCCAAAAGCCTTCTTGACCACCTTGTCTACCTGTTATGCCGCTCCATGCCGGGGACATGGAGGCTGAACAATTAAGATTATCATCGCCTTTTGTTCCAAATTCCAGGCAGTAGTCAACCAAACTGACCATTTGGCTGGAAGCTGGCTGGGCAAAATCAATGGTAGGAGGCTATACTGAGGACTCCCAGGGATATTACCTAACAATCGGGCGTTAGGAGGGTGTAATATCAATGTTTCTGATTGTGATGTAGGAGACATTGTTTTTTTCTGGAGTTGGGGAAACCTCACATAGATGCAGTGAATTTTAATGTGGAATCCCAATTGCTCTCTGCAAGTCTGTTATAAATGAAAGAGTCGTACAGCCCTTCATCCCACTTATACTCATTTCATGCAGCTATTCAGACTCATCTTATTAAGCAGCTATTTCATACTCCCGAGATTCCAAATCAACTCCCCCGGATTCTACCACTCACATGCATTGGATCTCACCTCTCCATGATCAGAAACCCCTCTGCCCTGCTGTCAGAAATGCTTGTTAGGGACATGTTTCTCACATTTCTCACAGGCCTGATCATTTACAGTGGCCAATTAACCTGCCAACATGCATGTCATAGACGTGGGAGGAAACAGAGCACATGAAGGAAACCAGAACACATGAAGGTCACGGGAAGAATGTACCATATGCAGACAGCACCGGAGCTGAGGATTGAACCTGTGTCACTGGGGCTGTGAGGCAGCAGCTTTACTAACTGTGCCACTGTGCACTGGTTATCACCTCTCCCTGATCAGAAACCCATAAATGTCAGAAATGATTGTTAGGGACATGTTTATTACATTTCTCTCAGGCCTGATCACTTTGTGGGCACAAGTGTGTGTGCATGTGTGTATGTGCATGCATTACCACCGACTCCTGGAAGTGTCTGACTCATGTGGAGGAGGAGGAGGATTCAGAACCTCAAGCCCACGTATTGGAAGCACTGAACAGCGGAGGAAGTGGACCACCTCACAAAATACCCAGCTGCCTGCCCCATTGGCCACTACCTGCCCCATCCTTGTGGAAGAGTCTGTGGTTCCTGCACTGTGTGTTCCTGCACCTCACCAGACCCGAGTCCAATTCCTGCCGCTGTCTGTAAGGAGTTTGTACGTTCTCCCCATGTCTCCGTGGGTTTCCTCCGGGTGCTCCGGTTTCCTCCCACATTCCAAAGACGTACAGGTTAGGAAGTTGTGGGCGTGCTATGTTGGCGCCGGAAGCGCGGCGACACTTGCGGGCTGGCCCCAGAACACTCTACGCAAAAGATGTGTGTTTCGATGTACGTGTGACTAATAAAAATATCTTAAAACCAGAGTGGAAGTAGGTCGTTGTCAAACCCAAGGGACAACCAACGAAGAAGAAAGAGAAAGTGTCTGGTTCTGTTTGTGGTGCATGTCTCCCATCTTAATCTTCAATATCATGCCACTTATTTGACAATATCAGGGTTCTCTAGTCCACAGCCTCCTGTAAATCGTGCCACTGGAGCCCATTAAAGAGAAAGTCTAGCTGGGATGTAAATGGACAGCTAATTCACTATCACTAATTATTAAAATTAGCCTCACCCAATTTGTGCTTTCACAGTATGAGTTCATTACCCCATCTGCAAAATAAACCTGGGGCTCAACATGGAGAGAATGCTGCATTGTCAGAGATGCTGACATTCAGGTGATGTGTTGAACCAAGGCCCTGTTTACTTTCTCAAGCAGATACAAGAGATCCCATGGCACTGTTCTGAAGCAGAATGGGAGTTATCCACTGTTTTTTAACCAATAATCCATAAATCAATATCAAACACACAAAAGCAGATTACTTGGTCATTATCACATTGCTTGTATGTGAGACAATGTCACAGATTACACAGTAACTACACTTGAAGTGCATATCATTAAACAGAGTTCAAGGTCATTTGATGTTATGTATTTGTAGATCATTTAACTGTGCATCAACTCCCTTGAGGCTGTTTATAAACACATACAAAGGCATCTATAATCCTGATACTTTACTTTAATCAATCTGCGCAAGATTGTGGAATATTGTGCAGACATCGACCTACCTGATTTGCATTGTGGTTCAGTATGGGATTACTGGGCAGAACAGAAATATGTTTAATTATTTATCCTGTTTAACTACCAAGTCCAAGGTTGGTGCTGTTTTGCTCTGTGTAACTTTTGGTCTTGGTTGATAAATTTATGAATTCCACACAGAGGAGAAAGGTATGGCACTGGATGGAGAAATTCTCCAGAAGATGTGCACTTGGCTCATGCAGTTCAGTTTGCTGTTGAAATTTGCATCTCATTGAGCATCCTTGCATTTACATTCCTGATATACACTTGGCCAATGTATAGCATTCACCAGAGAACATTGTTAGCAGACAGCTCTCTTTCCCTGATGTTGAGCCTCATCAGAAAACACATTCTGGTTAAGTGGGATTAGTATAGATCAGTACGGTGTGGGCACAGACACAGTGAGCCGAAGGGCCCATTTCTATGTTGTACAATGATGACTGAACTACTTATCTGTGTTTAAATATGTGACAAATTGAAATTCATTCTTCTATTTATTTGGGCATCTACTTTACTTTTGGTGTTTGCAAACTTTTTTGGTCATGTTGCTATACCTGTAATTCACATATCAAGTGTGTTGCTTTCACATAAAAGACCTTTACATGACATGTAAAAGGCTGGCATAGTCACAGATCTGCTGCAGTGCAAACAAATGGTAATCAGCATTCGACTTGGCAACATCAGAACAGGGGCTTTCACAGCAGGCTCCTACTGGCTATGCAGACCGAGTAAGAGGGTGACAATGTCCCATTAAGAGCGTTCAACCTTACTGTGACAAAACAAAATATTCTTCACTCTATTATTGCACAAGTTCCCCAGACAGGTACAATGGGGTTGAATTGATTCCTTTACTATATAGTAACGCACAAATGTTACCACTGGAATCCACAGTATTTTAAAGAACAAACCCAACAGCAATAAGCAAACAATAAGAAGCTATCTCGAGGGGAATTTTAAGTGGCGATTAAGCAAGTGTAATATTCTGTGAAACAATTTTACATTTAGCTAATTGCTCTCTAGTGCCTAGGAAAAACAAAATTTTTCCAGGTTAGCCACTGCATTGGTGAGTTTTAAAGACAAGAGTCTTAACCTTTCCTTGCCTGAAGCCAGAGGACTCCCTCTCTTTCTCTTCTGTTTTAATTTCAGTTTAGTTTGGAGTCAGTTATATACTCAATTCCTGCTTTAGCCGCAAAACTCTAGACTGCACTTCAAGGAACAAGGCACTGGTGGACACTTTCCCTCTTGGATGAGTTGTTAAACTGCAGCCTCTCAGATCCCAGGGCACCACTCTGAAGAGCTGCACCCTGGCCGAAATTTATCCCCTAACCAGCAAATAAATGTATATACATTATCATATTCCTGAGAGCCTGCAATGCACAAAATGACCAGTCCACGCACCCAAAACATTAACATGCCTGTTCTTCCCCAATTTGGACACCAACCCCATATTTTCTACTTCCACTTTAGATCCCGAACACCCCTAACCTTTTGCAGAGGTAAGAGACTGCAGATGCTGGAATTTGGAACAACACACAAGATGCTGGAGGAACTCAGCTGGTCAGGCAGCATCTGTGGAGGGAAATGGACAGTCGACATTTTGGGTCAAGATCCTTCAGTTGGACTGATAGATGCTTCAGCTGCCCTCCCCATGTCCTTCACTTCATTCCATGCTCCACTTTCCGCTCCTATCAGATTCCATCATCTTCAGCCCTTTGTCGCTTCCACCCATCACCTCCCAGCCTCTGTCACTATTCCCACTCTCCCCTTCTCCATCTGCCTATCACCTGTCCTCACCTGGATCCACCTTGCTCCCCTCCACCTTCTTATAGTGTCTATCTCCCCTCTATCTTTCAGTCCAGATGAAGCGTCTCGAACCGAAACATCGACTGTCTATTTCCCTCCAAAGGTGCTGCCTGACCCATTGAGTCCCTCCAGCATCTTGTATGTTACCTCCAATATTTTGTTGGTTTTAAGAAGTTTCTAATCTAAAACTCATCAAAGACCTAGAAACTGCATCTCATGCAGAAGTGTGTGCTAGGAAGGTGCTGTATAGGGAGCTGGGGACGGTATCATTCTGGGCTTTGAGGGAGTGATCTTCACAAGTTCACAATGCGCAAGGCATTATGCTGGGTTCCCAGGTCTTTAGCATGCTCATCATGAATAACTTCAGGTGTCATCCACTAAACGTGACCTTCCCTGCGCAGGGTAAAACACTAAAGCAAGGTTCTCACCTGCTGGAGGTGGTGGGGTCACTGCATGTGATTAATGTTAGAAGAGCAGGGTAGACACAAGATCCGCCCTTCCTTTTCTGTGATGATTGATTGGACATTTTGACAGTATGAGGGCTGCCCCGAGAAAGAAGTGGAATGGCCAGAACCCAAATCAATGTAGCAGACCCAATTTCAAAATGCTGAGAAATCTGTTCCACTAGTGCAGCAGGGTACATCCGCTGGAGACACAAGAGACTGCAGATGCTGGAATCTGGAGCAACAATCTGCTGATGCAGGGTTTTGACCCAAAACATCGACAACCTCCCTCAGATTGACCCACTCAGATCCTCCAACAGATTGCTTGTTGAGGTAAATCCATTGTTGCCCTGAGTGGGTGCAGATGAGGCCTTTCCACCGACCCCCCCCCCCACTTCCCCCCAAGACAAGCATGTGTCTTTCCACTAGACCTTAAGTTCCCCGTCAAGGTCCTTGCTGTTTCATGGTTGCATTTTTGCACTCTAAAGCGCAACACTAATGTCAGATGCCACCAACTAACAACACTTTGTCTGTGCAGTGTTAAATTCTTTTTTAAATTTTATTTACAGCGTGGTAACAGGCCCCTCCGGCCCAATGAGTCCGCGCTGCCCATTTTAAACCCAAATTAACCTACCCGTAAGTCTTTGCAATGTGGGAGGAAACCGGAGCACCCAGAGGAAACCCACGTAGGCACGGGAGAACGTAAAAACTCCTTACAGACAGTGACAGGAATTGAACCCCGATCGCTGGCACTGTAATAGCGTCACGCTAACCACTATGCTAGTTAGTCATGTCAATCACAGGCAGGAGCACTATTCATTGGCAGAATGCTTGTGAGAAACCCCTGATCAGATTCAATTCAACTGTTACACAAACTTGCAATAGAGAGGAAGCACAGTGAAGATTCACTAGGTTAATTCCTAGATTGACAGTTTTGTTGCATGAGGAAACATTAAACAGACTGAGCTTATTTTCTCCACAAAATTTTAATGATGTTTGACAGGGTAAATGCAGAGTTCACGTTTCTCCTGTCTACAACCTGGGTCTCAGAATAAGGAATTTGCCATTCACGATGGTGATAAGAAAACCTAAATGTTACACATGGATTTCCGTGGAGCATCCTTTATGCAACTTTCTCCTGAGACGCCACAGATGAAAATGAACTGGTTTCAAGTGTAGCAGGTAGACATTTTTAGCATAGAAGATTGAGGCAGAAGCACATGATGTGAGATGGGTGTGGAATTTTGTGCAACACAGATGATTTGATCTTTAGTCGTCATAAAATCAAGCAGGCATGCTGATCTCCATGCCTGAAATCCCAATACACACAGTACACTCTCAGCTATTCAACATCCACAGGGAATGTGGCATACTGGTTGCACGAATATGCCAGTTCCAAAACAATTCCTTAAAAAAAGTTACTGAACATCATACCCTAATATTCTATGCATGAACCTTTAAATAAATTGCCTAACTATATGTCATCTCCTTATCCTTTTAATTAACAAATGCTTTGCACTGCAGTTCAATATTTTAATGCTAAGCAGTATTAGTGTAAAATCCAGGAAAAATAAATCAAATGAAGGTCTGTAATCACCATGAAGAGCCAAATCTTCAAAGAGGATGTTGTCGCTAATCAGCTAATCACTGCCCATATGCATAAATGTAAATAAACTAAAAATGTCTTTTCACACCTATTTTGCGTAACACTCAAAATCATAGAATCATAGAACAGTACAGCACAATATAGGCCCTTCGGCCCACAATGTTGTGCCAATCTTTAAACCTCACCTAAGACTATCTAACCCCTTCCTCCCACATATCCCTCTATTTTAAATTCCTCCGTAAAATAAAACCTATTCCAAGTTTACTTTAATAAAAGCAAAAATTTTGCCAGTTGCAAGTGAATTCTGGATGCATATGTATCGGATAAACAAGAGTTTACTATACTCTTGTCATATGAGGGCACAGTAGTGTAGCAGTTAGCGTAATGCTTTACAGTGCCAGCGACCCGGCTTCAATTCCGGCTGCTGCCTGTAAGGAGTTTGTACATTCTCCCCGTGTCTGCGTGGGTTTCCTCTGGGTGCTCCGGTTTCCTCCCATATTTCAAAGACATACAGGTTAGGAAGTTGTGGCCATGCTATGTTGGTGCCGGAAGGGTAGCGACACTTGCGGGCTGCCCCCAGAACACTCTACACAAAAAAAGATGCATTTCACTGTGTGTTTCGATGTACATGTGACTGATAAGGATATCTTATAAATATCTCTTATATCCCTTATGAGGCTCTGTACATGTCCTTAACTCATTCAAATGAAACTCATATAATAGAGGCAATCATCTGTTCCTTATCAATAGGTTAATGCCTGAACTGAAATTCTATGCAAAAGAATTTGATTTAAATGTATTTATGGTTCTTGCAGCAAAGGTCACTCACAGTTATTTCCAAACTATAATTATTCCAAATGTCAACCTGATTAGTCATCTTTGAAAAGAAAGACTTGTATTTATATAGTACCTTTTGACAGCATGATCAAGCAGCACTTATCTCAATAACCTGCTCACCCATGCCCACTTTGGGCTTCACCAGAACCACACAGCTCCAGACCTCATCACAGCCTTAGTCCAAATATGAACCAAAGAGCCAAGTTCTAGAGATGAAGTGAGATTGATTGTACTTGATATTAAGTAAGCGGTTGACCAAGTGTGGCATCCAGGAACCTTGGTAAACTCAAATCAATGGGCATCAAGAGGAAAATACTCCAATGGTTAGAGACATATTTTGCACAGAGGAAGACAATTGCGGCTGCTGGAAATCATAAGGGTAAGTTTGTCTTTGATGATTATACCATGTTCAATTTTATTTGCAACTCCTCCGTAAACAAAGCTGTCCTTGAAGCAAGATCCAGACAACATTCAGGCATGGGCTGATAAATAGCAAGTAACATTGATGCCACAAAAGAACTGAACTATCTCCAACAAAAGAGAGTCTAACCACCTACTGTTGACAATCAATGCATTACCATTGCTGAGCTCCCCATCATCCACATCCTGGCAGTCACCACTGCTCAGATATTGAACTGAAAATATATAGCAACCTCCCACAAACACCCCTGTGAAAATGAACTGTAAATCTGTTTTCAGTTATGTAGATTGATACATAAATATTGTCCAGGGCACCAGAGATAACTCTCCGGAAATTCTTCAAATAGCCCAATGGGACCTTTAGTGTCTGATTAAGAAAGAAGATATGGCCTTGGTATAAACTCACATCTGAAAACTAATACTTTTGACAGTGCAGCACTTCCTCAGTGCTTCACTTCTGTGACAGCCTTGAATTTTGTGCTCAAGTATAGGAGCAAAACTCCAAGCCAAACATCTTCCAACTCAGAGGCCACAGGGCAACTAAATGAATCATTATACCAAAGGACTGTAAACCTTTGGAATCCTCCACCTCAGAGGTTGGTCAATTGTTAAGTAGATTCACGGTCAAGGCGCCAATGGGAATTAAGAGAATGCGGGGATTAGGCTGGAAAGTAGACTTGAGGCAGGGGACCAGCCATGACCTTAATGAAAGATGGAGCAAGCTTGGGAAGCTGTATGGCCCATTTCAGCTTCTATTTCTTATGCTCTTATACAAACTTATTGCCTTTATATAGCATCATTGTGAAGTTGCTCACTCATTGCTGCATCAAGCTTGACTGCCCCCAACTTTAGAGGCATCAATCCTTCTGATTGCCCTCCAGTGCATTTGAGACGAGGTCATTTTTGCAGATTAAAAACAGCTGGGGCTCTATCACTGAACCCTTGCCTGAGAATAACTCCCTTTCACACTCTTGGTGAGCACCAACTGTTTCTCCTCCTTCCTCTAATTCCTTACTCACCCCCTCATTAACTTAAATTTCTGCAGCATCCAATCAGGTGAGACCCGAATGAAGATCTTAGTGGAGCACAACTGCATGACTTCACTGGCCATTTCAGCACTCTTTACAGATGTTACTGCTTCAGCATAACAACGAACACTGGCAAGGCTAGATCGTGCCCATCCCATAATGATACCTTTCATTTACTCACTTATTCATATCAATACAACCCTGCTCATTCACTATAGACTGTTTAACTCAGTGCAGTTCACTAGATTGCTGAGAGATTTGTTCTTCTGTTCCCCTAGATCTAAAGAAGCCAACTAGTGAACTGCCTCTGAAGAAATCAGCTAACTCAAGATAAAGTGTTGAACCTAGGAATTGCCCTGTGCACAATCAGGCAGGCAGTGCATTCACCACAGAGTCAGAGGAGTTCCCAATATGGGCACAAGAATTGTGAACATCTACTGTTATTCATCCAAAAATCTCAGTTGCCAGGATGATTTAGCAACCCAGGAAGCTCACAGCACTCTAACCAAAGGCATACAAAACAGCTGAGAACCAGTCACAGTAATTAAGTGGAAAGAATGCGAGTAATGCAATGAAAGGAATTATCTTACCACTGGGGTTTCGGTTCTTTAGAAACTGCAGTGACTGGAATTTACCAAAACCGGACAGGAACTTCCTTAAATTGCTTCCAGCAGCTAGCACTGAATATTTACTCAGTCTGGAAAACAAACCAATACTGCCTGCAACTGCTTTGTTATCCAGATATGTGCCTCATCCAAGTAAAAGATGATGCCTCCAAATTCTATGCAAGGGTACAGCAGGATTTGATGCAAGTGGAACAAATACTCGTAAAAGCTAACAAACCAATTAATATGTAACATGCATGACTCTCGCTGTAGTTACAAACTGCAGTTGAACTGTTGTTTTACAGATGCACAATCCTTGGCACAGTTTGCAAAACAGGAATTTGTAGAACAGGAGCATCGAAAGTTTCTTTGTATTCTCTCTCCCCCCAACTGTGAACAAAGGCATATTTATTTTTCAGACTAAGGCAGAGAAAGTTCCTGACCCAAAGTTTTCCTTACTGGGCGACACAATGGGTTGAATCGTGCTGGCTGTGGTTGGTGATTCAGAACGACAGTCAGCTATCCAAACTGACTGACACACATACATAGCAAGACTGGGGCTTACTGATGGATTTGGGGAACTCTTTCTGTACCCTTTGGAGTTTAGAAGAATGAGGGGTAACATTATTGAAATATAGACGATCCCAGAAGAACACAAGAGGATAGATGTTGAAATGTTTCCACCAGTGGGATTGATTCAGACGAGGGTAAACAGTTTCAAGTAAGGAGGGAGTTATTTAAAACTGAGGTGTGTTGGAACTTTTTCCTTGCAGACAGTGGTGAATCTCTGGAAATTCTCTATCCCAGAGGGTTTAGAGGCTAGATCAATGGAGGTGTGGAATTCTCTGCCCAGGGAAGCAGTAGAGGCTACCTCAGGGCAGGCACAGTAGTATAGCGGTTAGCGTAACACCATTACAGTGCCAGCGACCCAGGTTCAATTCTGGCCATTGTCTGTAAGGAGTTTGTACGTTCTCCCCGTGTCTGCATGGGTTTCCTCCCACATTCCAAAGACGTATGGGTTAGGAAGTTGTTAGCATGCTATGTTGGCGCCGGAAGCATGACGACACTTGTGGGCTGTCCCCAGAACACTCTACGCAGAAGATGCATTTCACTGTGTGTTTTGATGTACATGTGACTAATAAAGATATCTTATCTTTAAGTATATTTAAGACACAGTTAGATAGATTTTTGCATAGTAGGGGAATTAAGGGTTACGGGGAAAAGGCAGGTAGGTGGATCTGAGTCCACGGCCAGATCAGCCATGATCTTATTGAATGGCGGAGCAGGCTCAACGAGCCAGATGGTCTACACTTGCTCCAATTTCGATGTTCTTATGTAGGTGTTTAAAGATGATGTAAATGAGTTTTTGGGGAAAAAAAGAGGAATTGGAGGCTCTGGGGAACTGGCATGGAAGAGGAGTCGAACTCTGGGTCAGATCATATTGTGGACACACTTGAGGGGTCAAGTAGTCAATCATTGCTCCTATCTTCTTCTGTTCTTTCAGTCCGGAGCAAGAGCTGATTCAGGGTTTTGATCCAAAACATTGAAAGTTCCTTTCCTCCCACAGATGCTGCTCGAACTGCTGAGTTCTTCCAGCAGATTGTTCGTTGCTCCAGATTCCAGCATCTGTGGTCTCTCCTCTGTTCCACCACTGGCCTCCCCACAGAGGGTCCCAGTTTTGCAATGATGCAGAGGAATTGCCAACCAGGTCCTACAGCAATGGGATCCTAAAATTGCAGATTAGGAGGTTTTAATAAAAATCATTTTGCTTTGGTTTAAGTAGTCTGAACCGCACTGACCTGTGCCTGGTGCTTCCATACAGAATGGCCAGCTCATCGCTTACTTCCCTGCCTGTACAATGCAACATGCAAGTCAAGATGAATCAGAGGTCAGATATCGGAGCACCTGATACCTTGTTCTGTTGCTGGACTCATTACTACGTCCAAGTTTTATTGGAAGGAGTACAACGACCAGGTCTGGGACAATTTCACACCCACTGCACTGTTTGTCTGTCAATTATAAACATGTCTACAGAATCTATTGTATCCATAGGGTTGGCTCTGAGGGCCAAGAATTGCAGATAGTCATTGGTAGTGGGATAGTGGGCCACAGGTCTAGAAGGAGAGGAGATCACATCGAAACTTATCAAGTTCATACAAGGCTCAAAAGGCCAGATGCAAGGAGG
This sequence comes from Pristis pectinata, assembly GCF_009764475.1. NCBI lineage: Eukaryota > Metazoa > Chordata > Chondrichthyes > Rhinopristiformes > Pristidae > Pristis > Pristis pectinata. The sequence continues at coordinate 18,414,492 of NC_067411.1, read as the reverse complement.
ATATTTCCCCTGGCTGAGGAGTCTAGGACCAGTGGGCACAGCTTGAGAATAAGGAGTAGGCCATTCAGGGCTGAAATGAGGAGAAATTTCTTCACTCAAAGGATGGCAAATCTTTGGAATTCTCTGCCCCAGAGGTGCTGTGGAGGCACTATCATTGAATTCATTCAAAACTTAGATTAATGCATTTCTGGATATTATGGGAATTAAAGAATACGGTGAAAGTGCAGGAAATATGAAGTTGTGGTAGAAGATGAGTCATGATTATGCTGCTTATATGATGCTATGTGCCTGGGATGCTACTGCAAGTAAGTTTTTCACTGCACCTGTGCATTCATGTACTTATGCACATGACAAAATAAACTCAACTTTGACATGATCTGGATGAATCAAAGGCCCTAATGGTTTACTGCTAATTCCAACGTTCTTACATATAGTCAGAGAGATTGGTCATGGGAGGCTTTGAAAGCAGGGAAAGAAGTGCCAAAGCCTAGATTGTAAGGGCAGAAAACCCAGTAAGCAGGTAAGGTGGGTGACAAAGGTCCCGAATATTCTACAATAGAAAGAGAAATGGATGCAGAATTATCTTTTAATGGAAGTGTGTTCCTTTTAAGTGACAAAGTTGGCATGAATACTGCTTGTTTACAAATCATGGACAGGTGGATGCTTCAAAATGACAAACATCAATTTTCTGCCTATGTAATTAGAAGGGGAGATAGTGTGAAAGTGCCTGTCAGATCTCAAGAGCTCAAGGCTGACATTAGATACTGACAACACTCCAATCTACTGGCAGCATTAGGAGTACTTAAGACCTTAGGACTTGTGAATATCTACACTTGCTTGACAAATCTTATCCATCAGGATGAGTAACTGATTGATGAGTTTTTACAATAGTCCATGCCTGGTGCTTGACATACTTTCCAACAAGCTGCCTTAAATCAACAGACTTCCGACAGGTATGTTTCTATTATCCTGTCAGGCAAAAATCTGACCCAGTATTTCCATAAGCAAGAAGAAGGGTAAGCACCATGGAACCGAGAGAGGAGCTCATAAATCAGCCCGAGCTGTCAAGTTATCATAAGGATGCAAATTTTTAATGAAGGTTAAATAGTTTAAATAGTTGACCTCATATCAGAACTGTCATTGACAAGTATCAGGGCCTGGGGTGTGATCAAACCAGAAAATCAGGTACTCTTTCACCTATTCCTGATTCCCTGAGCCGCAGCTACATAATCAGACAGGAGTGACAGTCAACACTCCCGTCAAACACAAAACACAAACTTGCTATTGATACAACTAGTCTTCAACGTATTCACAACAATATTACAAACCAAATGGACTCCTCAGACTTGTTAGGATCAAAGTAATAAAATCTATGTTACTAACTTTAAGTCATGATGCATGGCTTTACATATTGGTTATGGAACTTTAGAATTTAAATGTCTTTCGAATATAATTATGGAAATTATATTAACTTGTGGCAATTTCCCTAAACATTTGTCTATCAATCATCCATCCTCTCCTTTCCAAGCTGTGCTGGGCTATGACTGCTTGTACTAAATGGCTATTCTTCATGTTTGGGTCTGTACAGTTAATGGTGGCAGACTGTACAAAGATAAGTATTACAACCATGCAGGATCCTATCCCCACCCAGTGAGAACATAGGCAGATAGACACAGTCTTGCAATGCTAAGATAAAGGATAGTTATTGCTCTGTAGTCGCAGGTAAGTTCAAGTAAATTAATATCTGATATAAATATATCTTTGAAATAAATAACAGTCAATAAATAACACTGTCATACACATACATGTATTTACAATTCTCTGAAGGGTTTAAGTCCAATAAGATTCATTAAACACTGTATTTCTTGCTCTCTCTGGTATCAGTGCAGAGAACTTCATCCAAATTGTAATATGTTGATAAGCAAATTCTTCAGATGCAGGAAATCTAAAATAAAATCAGAAAATGCTGGAAATACACTGTAGATCAGACAGCAGTTACACTTGCTGTCCAGCAGACACTGAGAAATCTTTTGCAGAACCACACTTCCTCCAGCTTTCTCATTAAGTCAAGAATTTACTCCCACACACATCTGGCAGAGATGCAAGTACTCTTAGTCTTCATCCTTAAACTGTCACAGTGGAAGGCTAAAGACCACAGGAACTAATAAGCATCAGTGCATTCAGGATAGAAACAAGGGAAACGTGAGAACTTGAGTGAATCCTAGTTAGTTTACAATACATAACTCACCATTTGTTACCAAATTAAATTGTCATTTGAAAATTATTCTTGACAACATGGAGTGTGTATCAGGTAATTTTTGGGGGATTAACGTACCTTCCCCTCAACTGTAATTACACAGGATGAAACGAGTGTCAAAAGGTGCTTTGCTACTCCTTCTTAGGCAGTCCTTCAAGATTTAGGATGACTTACATCCAATCTATGTGGGTTCTAATGTGGCTAATGAAGCCAATGTGGGAACCATAGACTCTTCTGCAGATGGGGCAAGCTGGTGAGTAGTTTGTGAAGTGGTGTGCTCCTTTTGATGAGTTGCTAGTGAGTTGACGAGTTGGTAGTGAGTTGATGATGAATGGTGAGTTGGTAGATCTCTAGAATTGCCCTCAGCTTGGGTGTGGGGAGAGGTGTTCTGGCACCCCAGCCAGTGTTACACAATGGGCCACAGGAAACCAAGGAAAACAACAACAGTTTGGCCTCAAGAATGATGCTTCGACCAATCTTCACTGTCCATGTTGACACACAGAGTATGGCAAGTAATCCTAACATCAGCAAGCAATCACAATGATCAGGGAACTGGGGGCAAAATGGCAACCCAACAAAATCACACATTGGCTATCAAACTGGCTTCACCCAGAGCCAAGTTAATAGGCATTTTCCTAGCACATTTGAAGCAGTAAAATATCTTAAGTTGCCTCACAGCCATATTATCAAAATAATTTGGCACCAAAGAGGGTTTTAACAAGTGACTTACTAGAAGAAAGGCATTAGAGCAAAAAACTTCAGGGAGGGAAGTCAAGTGCTTGGAGTTTCAGCAGCTGAGGAATCTGCCACCAAGTGATTAAAACTACAGATGTGCAAATGACCAATATTATAAGAAGCTGATATTCATTACGTTGTAGAACAAGATAGAATAATTATAAAGCAATCTATACAGTTGCAAATGTTCCATATTCAGAAAAAATTCAACCCATTGAGTCTACCTCTGGCATTTTTAAAGCTGGCCTTCTGCAAGCAAATTCCTGACATAAGCTAATTATAAACACGCTTCAATTTGCTCATGATATGCAGTTGTACCAGTAAATCCAGTCTGCTTGCACACAAATCGCTGGTCATAAGAAGCTTTATAACTCATTATAATACAAGCTATTATATTCAGAAGACACAGAATTTAAACAGAATATGCACGAAACTTGGTTATCCAGGGTAATAGAGAGAAACACCTCTAAGGATAATGTAAAAGATCATGCAAAACATATTAAAAAGCACTAAAAGTGTTTCACAGGACCTTACTTCTAACCTCAGACTTGTTTTGCTTGTTTCATTGATTGGTCCACCTTTTTTTACATACCTGTCTGTAGTTTGACGCTCAAGGATCTTGCTGCTTTACATAATTGAGCAGCATCACAACACAAACAGGGACTGCACTGTCAGAAGCATGATGCTCCGGAATGAGCCCTACCTTCACTTTAACTCAACTTGATGGTCAGTCTACATGTATAATATTGTCAGAACCAAATTTATATCTAAGTGGCTGTGCTCTTTATTGCTATGCCAATCACAGATTTTGGGTTCATGTGAGTCGGTTGTACTTGACTAGCACAAAAGCCTTGGTCACAAATGCCAAAGCCTTTGTCAGTAAACATTCTCATTGAAGTCTGTTTTTGTTTGCATTGTAAATTTGTTCTGGTAGCAACCCAAATTTTCAAAGAATTTTATAAATTCCTAGTCATAGGTTAGCACAACATGGAAAAAAGCTCTTAGGCCCACTGAGTCTATGTCAACTATTAAAAGCTTAATCCTGCACTAATCCTATTTTTTTAATTCTCCCCACATTCCCATCAATTCCCCCCACATTGTAACACTCACCTGCACATCAGGGGCAGTTTACAGTGGACCAACCTGCACGACTTAGGGATATGGGAGGAAACTGGAGCACCCAGGAGGAACCTATACAACCTTGGAAGTTATTGGCATCTAACTTGTTAGCACTTACTTTTCCCCATGAATGTTGACCTTGCCAAGGCCGTCTTGTTTTTTTTAAAACAAAGTCAGCCAAGCAGATAAAGTATTAAAATCTCCCTCCATTCCCAGAATGGCAAAAAAAATTGATTTGCATAGCAAAAGTAAGTCCAGATACTGGTGCACTTTTATCTCCTTGTTGGCTGAACCATTACATCTTTGTTTTGTGTAAATGCCTTGTTGATCCTAATCGACTCCCCACTTGATAAAGGGCTAATTGTGTAAGGAATTGGTGTCATACACACAAAAAGTGCTGGAGGAGCTCATCAGGCCAGGCAACATCTACAGAGAGAAATAAACAGTTGACGTTTCAGGTCGAGACCTTTCATCAGGACTGGAAAGGAAGAGGGCAGAAGCCAGAATAAGAAGGTCAGGGGAGGGGAAGAACACATGCAGGCAGTTGATAGGTGAGTCCAGGTGAGAGGGGGAAGGTAGGAGTGTGGTGGTGGGGGGGGGGGGGGGAGATGTAAGAAGCTGAGAGGTGATAGGTAGAAGAGGCAAATGGCTGAAGAAGAAGGAATCCGATAGAAGAGGGCAGTGGACCATGGATAAAAGGGAAAGAGGTGGGCAAGAGATGGGCAGGTCATGAGGGCAAGAGAGGGGAAAGAAAAGGGGTGAGGGGAAAGAGAAGGGGGAGGGGGCCACAAGAATGAGGGAAGACAAAGGTCGGGAGAAAGGAGGGAGAAAAAAAGGGGGGGGAAACAGGGGAGGAGTTACCGGAAGTTAGAGAAATCAATGTTGAGGCCGTCAGGTCGGAGACTATCAAGGTGGAATATGAGGCGTTGTTCCTCCAACCTGCGTCTGGCCTCAACGTAGCAGTAGAGGAGGCCATGGATAGACATGTCAGTATGGGAGTGGGATGTGGAATCGAAGTGGCTGACCACTGGGAGATCCTTGCTTTTGTGGCAGATGGAGTGAAGGTGCTTGACAAAGCGGTCACCCAATCTGCGTCATGTCTCACCGATGTAGAGGAGGCTGCACTGGGAGAACTGGATGCAATAAGTGACACCCTGGGATTCACAGGTGAAGCGTTGCATCACCTGAAAGGACTGTCTAGGGCCCTGAATGGCAGTGAGGGAGGAGATGTAGGGGCAGGCGTGACACTTCTTGCATTTGCAGGGATAAGTGCTGGGAGGGTCATCAGTGGGGAGGGACGAGTGGACAAAGGAGTCACGGAGAGAACGATCCCTGCAGAAGGTGGAGAGGAGGGGAGGGAAAGATGTGCCTAGTGGTGGGATCCCGTTGGAGGTGACGGAAGTTGCAGAGAATGATGTGTTGTTGCGGAGGCTCATGGGGTGGTAGGTGAGGACAAAGGGAACCCTGTCCTTGTTATGTCGGGGGGTGGGATGGGGTGAGGGGAGGCATGCGGGAAATGGAGGAGATGTGGTTGAGGGCAGCATTGATGGTGGTGGAAGGGAAACTCCGTTTATTGGAAAAGGAGGACATCTCAGATGTCCTGCAGTGGAAAGTCTCATCATGGGAACAGATGCGGCGGAGGCAGACGAACTGGGAGAAGGGGATGGCATCCTTGCAAGTGACTGGCTGGGAAGAGGTGTAGTCAAGGTAACTGTGGGAGTCAGTGGGTTTGTAGAAGATGTCTGTGGTTAATCTGTCTCCTGAGATGGAGACAGAGAGATTCAGAAAGGGGAGAGAGGTGTCGGAGATGGACCATGTAAATTGGTATTGGTATTGGTTTATTATTGTCACTTGTACCAAGGTACAGTGAAGAACTTGTCTTGCATACCGATCGTACAGGTCAATTTGTTACACAGAGGTAGTATAGGTGAAAACAATAACAGTACAGAGTAAAGTGTCACAACTACAGAGGAAGTGCAGTACAAGTAGACAATAAGGTGCAAGGTCACAGGGTAGAAGTTGGAGGCAAAGTTGATGAAAGTGACGAGCTCAGCACGAGTGCAGGAAGCAGCCCCAATGTAGTCATCAATGTAGCGGAGAAAGAGTTGGTGAGTGTTACCGGTGTAGGCTTGGAACATGGACTGTTCCACATGGTGTCATCTTGTGTTTTTCTCAATCTGCCGATGAACTCCACATTCTGACGCAACTTGTTTCAGTGTAGCTTCCTTCCAGTTCTCAAGCATTTCCCAATTCCTTTCTATGGTTAAAACCACAGTTTCCATCCATGGGTATTTGTAGACATACTTACAGTACAGTTCAAGTCTATAGGACAGAGTACTGTTGTTTACTTAGAGATTCCCCAAATTACATATAAATACTAAAGTCTAAAACACTTGAATAAATTTGAAAGATTTAAACACATCGAATTTTTTTTAACTGTATAATCTGAAGGCAAGATCATATGCCGGAAATTGTGGGATTTTATGCCTGTAACCAGGGGCATTTATACCTGAAACCTGGGGCATTTATACCTGGAATCACAGTTCTTTATGTCTCAAAACAAAGACTATTCCCCCCTCAAAGTACTGAATAATTGAGATGACTGTAATGCAATGACACCCTGGGATTCACAGGTACTCAAGAGGAATGCCAGTGTTACAGCAAACATTTTGTCTATTTCTTATGCACCTACTCTTAGTCTGGAATATTCGTAGTTTCACAAAATTCTTGCTCTTCAATTAATCTTTATGGAATGCAATCAAGACAGATTCCTGCAACAATATTTTGTGGACCCAACCAAGGAACATATGTAATGAGATGCAATTAATTAGCTGTGACATAGGAAAAGAATAATTTGGGGAAAAGTTATCATAACCTGACATAATTTCCACATGCTGTCTATGAGTGACAAACTTGGATCTTAAACTTGACTAAAGACTGATTAAAAAAAAGTATTAAGGTAAAGTTGGCTGAATTGGGAAATTCAATTAAAAATTATGACGGTGGATTTAAAATATTTGTAAACCTAAACAAAGTTATATATTATTGAAGAATACAGACTATGACAAAGATAAACCATCTGAGGCTAACTGAAGAAGTCATTTGATTGAAAAAGTCTTATAATTCTGTGAAGAACAATAGTAGGTCTGGGCATTGGGACAAATTTAAAAACCCACAAACAAAGGCTAAAAAACTGACAAACTTGGAAAAAAAAGAGTATGACTGTGCATATAAACATATGAAAAAATGAAAAAGAGATTGTAAGAGCTTCAACAGAAAGGTAGAGATAACTACCTTTCAGTAGAATGAGAGGGGATCTCACAGAAACATACAATGTTCTAAGAGGACTGGGCAGATCAGATGGAGGAAGGATGTCCCTGTTGAACAGGGAGTTCAGGACCAAGAGTCACAGTCCGAGAATAAGGAATAAGCCATTTATGACTGAAATGAGGAGAAATTTCCTCTCCCAGACTGATAGACCTGTGGAATTTTCTACTATAGAAAGCAGTTGGAGCCAAGTCATTAAATAGGTTCAAGAAGGAGTTAGGTATTGTTCTTAGGGCAAGCAGGATCAAGCTGGAAGAGGGTATTGAATTTGGATGATCAGCTATGACCATATTGAACGGCAGAGCAGGCTTGAGGGACCAAATGGTCTACCCTTGTCCCTATATTTTATGTTTCCATGTTAAAAATAACTAATTTTTATGCATCTTAATAATGGAAGACAAAGTATATCAAAAGTAGAGGAAATGAGGGGACACAATGGGGAGGAAAGAACGTCATTATCACCAGAGAAAGAGTGATGTGCTATAGAATAACAAGTCCCCCGGACCTGATGGTGTGGCTGCAGAGATAGTGGGGGAATTGGGTTTGATCTTCAAAAATTCCTCAGATTCTGTAAAGGTCCCAGAAGGTTGGAAAAACCACAATGTAAATTCCATTTCTCCTAAAGGAAAGAGAAAGCAGAGAACTCTGGGCTAAGTAGCCTAACATCTGCCATGCTGGATTCCATTAATAAAGAGCTAGTAAATATTCTTCAGAAATGTCAGAATGGTTTTTGAAAAGGGAAATTATGTGTATTAGAATAATTATTTGAGGATGTAGGTAGCAGGATGGATAAAGGAGATACAGTGATTGTCCATTTGGCTTTCCAAAAGGCATTTAGCAAGGTGCCACATTCAAGATAAAGAATCATAGTATGCAAACAAATATATTAACATGGTGGTTAACTACCAGAAAACAAAGAGGCAAGATAAACAAATGATTTTCAGTGTGGTAAGTTAAAATTTAATGATGTGATACATGGATCAGTGCTGGAACCTCAACTATATACAATCTGTGTTAATGACTTGGGTGAAGGGACTAAGCATATTGTATCCATGTTTTCTGAGTATACAAAGACAAGTAACTGTGATGTGTCTCTATAGACTTTTTAGATTGAAAGTTCCAGACCCTCATCACATTCAGAATGAAAACAAAATTCTCCTCATCTATCCCCCAATTCTTTAAATCTCCATCCCTGATTGCTGACTTTTTCGTTCATGGAACTATATCCTTCTTACGCACTTCATTTTTTTTAATATACAGGTTGAGACTATTACGCATTCAAAAAAACTTGAATCATCCAATAATTCAAACTATTCATTACAAATAACAAAGGCAGGTATGAAATCAATCCTTAAATGAAATGAATTGATTAGATACAAATTAGGCAAGTTGACATTAACATGAATTACCTGCAATCATGTGCTCCTGTATAGAAAGCAAATATGACTTGGCTCACAACAAAACACTGTGGGAAAAACTGGATGTCATGATGACTGGCTGACTTGACAACATTTTGCATTGCATGTTGGGCTTGTTAATGCAGTGATCCATACAGTTGTTGCACTCACACATAACTAAAATGTTTGAGACATCCAAGGGCACTGGATGGAAATGCAGTCGATATAGACTTCCAAATGGGACTTGGTGAGGTGCCACATAATTGGTGTGTCGTTAAAATTGAAGGCCATGGAATAAAAGCAGCTGCAACAGCATGGATAACAATTCGCTAAGTAGAGAATTGTAGTGAACAGTTGTTTTTGAACTGAAGGAAAATGCACAGTGGAGTTCCCCAAGGGTCTTTACTGCTTTTCTTCATGCACATTAATGATTTGGACATGTACAAGGCACAATTTCCAAAATAACAACAGAAAATGTTGGAAACATTAGTGTGTATACGTGTAATAAAAAAAGCAGTAAATACCCTTGGAGAACTCCACTGGGCAATTTCCTCCAGTTTAAGAACAACTGTTCTCTAGTTAGACGATTTCTATCCACGCTGTTGCAGCTGCTTTTATTCCAGGCAGCATCTGGTTGGAACTGACAGTTCAAACGAACGGTCCCAGACCTGAAACATTAACTGGAGCGACAAACAACTGATGCAGGGTTTCAACCCAAAACGTTGACAATTTCTTTCCTTCCACAGATGCTGCTCGACCCACTGAGTTCCTCCAGCAGATTGTGGGTTGCTCCAGATTCCAGCATCTGCAGTCTTTTGTGTCTCATGAAACATTAACTGTTTCTCTTTCCATAGGTGCTGATTAACTTGCTGAGTTTTTCCAGCATTTTCTGATTTTCTTGCAGTTTATTTTTGATTTACAATTTCCAAATCTGCAAAAGATTTGGAGGTGTGGTAAACTGTGAGGGAGGGGGTGTGGTGGTTATACCAGACTTCAAGGAGATATAGACAGGCTGGCGGAAGGGGTAAATAAGTGATTAGCCTGAAAAATGTGAAATGTTACAGTTTACTTTTAGGAATGAGGAGAGGCAGTATAAACTGGAATGTTATACTGCCTCTCCTCATTCCTAAACGGGGGGGGGGGGGGGGGGGGGGCTTGTGCACAATTTGTCTAAAGTGGTTAAAATGCATAGAAATCCTGGGCCTAACAAACATTGCTTCAAAGTACAAGAGCAAAAAGGTCATGATGAATCACTGGTTTGGCCACGAATGGGTGTCCTCAAGTGTTGTCTGTGTGGAGTTTGCATATTCTCCCTGTGGCCATATGGGTTACCTCTGAGTGCTTCGGTTTCCTCCCACATCCCAAAGATGTGTAGGTAGGTTAATTGGCCACTGTAAATTGGCCCCAGTGTGTAGGTGAGTGATGGATACTGGGAGTTGATGGAAGCATGGGGAGAATAATATGGGATTGGTGTAACTGGGCGCTTTAAAGTCAGCATGGACTCAGAGGACTGAAGTATCCATTCCTGTGATGTATGAAACATTGTGACCAGTTCTGGGCACCACAATTTATGAAAATGGTGAAAGCTTTAAAGAAGATCCATAAGAGTATTACCAAGGACAAGGGAGTTTAGTTATGTAGATAGACTGCTTCTTCTTAGAATAGTTAAGGCTGCAAGGAGATCAGATAAAGGTACTTAAAATCATGAGGATGTAGAGAGAATAGATAGAGAGTAAATGTTCTTGGTATGTTGTACTGGGGCATTTGTTGTCCAACACGAGCATGTTAAATAATGTCGGAAGCCAGATTTGGCTCAGGCCTCAAACCCCAGGTAGTCAGCCATGGTGCAGCCATTTCTCTGACAAGTGGAGGGGTGAAAAGCTTGGGGACATAGAATTAAGGCGATTGGCAAGAGAACCAAAAGTGACAGGCGGAAGATAGATTCAACTCTAATAATGGAGGCAGGGGTTCAATTGATACATTCAGAAGGAAGGTGGACACATATTTGAAAGGAAATAATTTGCAATTTCTGGGGTGCGCATGCAGAGATGGAGCCAGGTTGATTGTTCTAATGTAGAGCTAGTACAGATTCAATGGGCCAAATGGCTTCCTTCCATGTCAGCAGTGTGTGATGTCTCTGTTTGTGTGTGGTCCTGCAGAGATGGATAAGCACCAAGGTACTGACAAGAAAGATCACCATAATGGTTAGCCACAAACACAGTCCTCTCAGATGGTAAACTGAGCATGGCCAAGTTCCAAGAAGCCACAGCACTAAATCTAAGGCCATGCCCTCTCATTAGTATGGAATTTAGAAACACAATCACTATATGCAAAAGGTTCCCTCAACCCCAACAGTTAGGTGATAAGTTTAACATTATAAACAGTTATTAGAGTGACTCCAGACAGTCAGACCCCGTAGCCACCGGGCTTTGTAGAAAATAAAACTGACAATTTTTACTACATTTCTTAGTCAGCCAATAAATGTAAATAAAAGTTTGTTTTAAACTAAGCATAAATGCTCTATAAATGTTTGGCATTTTCATTGAAAGGAAAAGAGCAGATGTCCCATTGTAAGAACACTTCATTGTACAGGTGAATGAGAAGCAGTGAATCGTCACTTTTACTGGCATAATACAGTTTTACCTGATTTCTCATGCTGAAGGAGGAAGGATTTTAAAGATCCCGAGACAACTCCAAGACAAATAGACTTCCAACTTCCTTTGCCTCTCATGCCCAAAGGCCTCAAGGTGGTTAAAGTCAGTAACATTTTAAGGGGAAATTCAACTCCTGGTTGAACATTTTTCCGCTGTAAACTTATCATAAAACCCTCTACATTTCATGTTGCAATCTGCCACTGCTGAACTACACACGGACTACACCGGACATCATGTTGCATCTGGCAGTTTATCAGAGCTCCATTAATAAGCAACTCTTCGGTTGCGGTAATCTAAAGGGAATAATTGATGGTATCTAGGAATATGTGGGGAAAAGCAACATGTGGAATTAGGTCTCAGATAAGCCATTATCTGCAATGGTGTTGAAAGGTGAAATGGTTTACATATACCACACCTGATTTTAACAATGTTTGATTGGCCTATCCAGTGCTCCATAAAAAAAAGGTGCACTGAAGGCCATTTGATAAAGGCTCAGCAAATCTATTTTTTTCAGCTAAACAGAGGCAGGGCTGGGAGCAGCCAGAGTGCAGTCTCCACCCTCACTGGGCAACTTCAGAGCAGGAGGCAGCAGATTTGGAACCCACCTCAGTTGGTGAGCTATAATGGGGCCTTTATTTGGCATCTGTTATCCAACAGAAATGTGTTAAATGTTATCTGTTGTCAAATTTGGCTCAGACCTCACTCGCTAGGTGGCCTGCCATTGCTCCACCAAATTTTCTGACAATTTTAGTTGCTGCACATTTCAGCTTCAGAATATTCCTTCCTATTCTCGAACTGTTACCGATTGTGTCAAAAGCTCACTCCAATTACCATGGAGGAAGTGACTGCCTATACTTATGCTGTACTTGTAACCTGAAGTTCCACACACATGCACCAAAGAAATCCGAGTGACATCCAAAATAGGTAAAAAAGACACAGGCCACTGGCTCCACATACAGAATCAAACATGAGCCTATTTTAAATGCTAGGGACGCCAAGCAGGCATCTGGCTGCATCCAACCAGATTAGCAGGGTAGGAAATCAGACTGTGCAAGCATTTCTGGGATGGAGCCTCATATGTGCCAAGAGGAAGCAACAAGTGCTTGTTTGATCGTGTCTTTCAGACAAACAAATTAACTCTCAAGATTCCAAAAATTTACTCTCTGGGAAAATATGTACACTATGGATGAACTGTCTTCCAACCAAACCACGGTAGTGTAGCGGTTAGCGTAACACTATCACAGCGCTAGCGACCCGGGTTCAATTCCCGCCACTGTCTGTGGGAGTTTGTACGTTCTCCACACGTCTGCGTGGGTTTCCTACTGGTGCTCCGGTTTCCTCCCACATTCTAAAGACGTACGGGTTAGGAAGTTGTGGGCATGCTATGTTGGCGCCGGAAGCATGGCGACACTTGAGGACTGCCCCCAGAACACTCTATGCAAAAGATGCATTTCACTGTGCATTTCAATGTACATATGACTAATAAAGATCTTAAAAAATAGTTGACCACAACCTCAGACTGCAGGGATCTGGCACTTACCACTCTGTGGTACCCAAAAGTGGAAAAATAACTTTCTTTTAAAAAAATTAAGAATGTATCCAATCATCTGGCAGAGGTTGCGGACACTGCAAACGTTTGGTTTGCTTTGGTTTATTATTGTCATGTGTTCTGAGATACAGTGAAAAACTTTTGTTTACGTGCCATCCAGCAGATCACGCCATACGTAAGTACACCGGTGGCAGTAAAAAGAAAATAGAATGCAGAATATAGTGTAGCAGCTAGAGAGAAATTGCAGTGCAGGTGAACAAATAAAGTGCAAGGGCCATGACGAGGTAGACTGGGAGATCAAGAATTCACCTTTAGCATATGAAAGGTCTGTTCAAGAGTCTTATAACAGCCGGACAGAAGCTGTCCTTGAGTCTGGTGGTACGTGCATTCAAGCTTTTCCATCTTCTGTGTCACAGGAGAGGGGAGAAGAGAGAATGAATGGGTATGCAGTCTGCGACCATGTAGCCCTGGACCAAGCTTGGTTGAGCAGAGAGGAAAGACGAAGAGAGGAGGTGGTCACTGGTGAGTAATGGTGGCGTAGTTGGGGAGGTTTGGGAGATGTTAATGTCAGGATTCAGGATAATGTCAGGAGATGTTAATCTCAAGATTCCCATGCTATGAGGTACAGCCATGGTGGTTGCAACCTTTGTTTACCTCTTGTGCAGAGAAAGCCCAGAATTGAAAAAACAAACTACTGGAGGAACTCAGTGGATCTGTGGAGATGCTCAAGTAGCATCTGTGGCGGCTAAGGGATAGTCGACGTTTTGGATAGAGACCCTGCTTCAGGACTCAGAATTATGGCAGATAGTAAAAATCTTTTACCCATGATGGAGATGTATAAGGCAAGGGCCATTGGTTTAAGGCCAAAGGCAGGATGTTTGGAGGGAATCTGAGCGGGAATTTTTCCCACGTAGATTGTGGTTATAGTCTGGAATGCACTGCCTGAAGTTGGAGGCAGATATTCTCGCAATATTTAAGAAGCATCTATACAAGTATTTGAAACTCCAAAGCAGAGAAGGCTACAGACCTGCTATGGGTAAATGGGATTAGTGTCGATAGGTACAACAGGTGGTATTGACATGGTGGGCCAAAGAAACCCATTTCTGTGCTGTATGAATCTATATCCCTGCTGTTCTTTGCAAATGGACATTGCTCCACAGCATTCTTCCACACTGCTCCAGTTTTGCATCCTTAAATCAAGGGCAACAAGGTCCAATTTCTACTCCCTCTGGTGTTAGGCACAGCTCTTCTCGCTTCTTATAGTTGCTAGGGAGTGGGCTATGCTTCAGCACCTGTGAAGGATTACACCAAAGATATGCGTCAGCTGACTATTATTGTGTGAGGTAAATAAGTGGAGTGAGGCATAATCTTTGGCCATGACAAGCCCATGGCTATCTGAATTTGATCCCTCTGCAGTGCTAATGTGGTAATTGCTATGGCTTCATGCAGCGGTGCTGCCCTTTGCTACTGCAAATTCTGATTGACAGCTTGGACTCAAGTGTCACAGCGCAGCATAATGGATTTTATAAAGAGATTACAGTTTGTTCTTTCTTAAGAGTCCCACAGAGTATTATTATGGTTAAGCAGAGTATTCTGCAAAGAAAACCATCTGATAATAGAGAATGCAAAAACAAAAAGGGCAGGGTTTAACTTTGCATTACTGTGTAAACCAGGCAATAGTAAGGCAGCAAGCCATTTTCTATCCTTCCTCCTGAAGTCGGCAAGAATAAAAAATGGGAAGGAACACTGACTACCTGAGAAAGGATATAGCTTCCTCAATGATAATCAAATCAAGTTCTGATATGAGAGGGTACACGAATCTAAGACAAGTATAAAAGACCTACTCTCACCAAGTGTGGAAAAATGAGAGGTAATCTCACTGAAATGCTTAAGATTCTTTGAGGGATTGACTGCAGAGTCAAGAACTAGGGGGCAGAGTCTTAAAGTGGTTAGTCATTCAGGACTGAGGTGCAGAGAAACGTCTGCACTTGCCATGTTGTGAATCTTCAGAATTTTTGGGTATATTTGAGATGCTGATCTATAGATTTTTGGGCTCGGAAATCAAGAGGTATGGAGATGAAGTAGAAAAGTGCAATTGATATAGAGAATGCTGCAGCTGCTTCTTTTATTTCTGACTTCCTTCTTCCGTTCAATAGTTTCAGTTGTTCCTTCCAGTGGCTACCTACAGTAGAAAAGAGCTAAATAATCCTAATCCTTGATGCAATTGAATCTAAAGGCATTTTAAAGACCATTGGAATGTCGCAAGTTGTCTGATTGAAGGATGATGAGGGCATTAATCCCCAGCAGAACAGCATACAATTTTAAGACACTCCCGCATGCATTGACTGATGGTTGATAATCTTGCATTCTGTGTGAGATTAGGACTGATTCCCTGCAACTGCCTTCATACCCAGAACAGATTCTGTCCTGTTGACTTGCAGAACTGGTGTGGTGATCCACTTCAAAAAAGACAGTTAGAAATTCATCACCAACTTGGTACTGTACCATCGACTGCCATTGCATGTCTCCCTCCCACATTCAGCTCCATGAGTTCAACTGGAATGATGAGACTGCCAATCACTTTACATTATCAAACCCAGCTCCAATTTGAGCAGTTTTCAGCAAGATCTTCTAACCTGACCCCATCTTTAAAATGATCCTTATAACTACCTCTTTTTTTTGTATCCACTTGGTGGCTTGATGCCAAAAATTGTGATAAAACTCTTGTGGAGCACTGTGGGTCATTTTTCTTTGTTAAAAGTGCTACTTAGATGCATATTGTTGTCAACCAGGCGACTCCAATCAATAATTCAGAAGTATGAGTAGGTATATAGTGGGAAACTAAATAATTACGAGAAACAAAGGACTACAGATGCTGGAATCTAGATGAAAAACACAATGATGCTGGAGGAACTCAGCAGGCCAGGCAGCATCTGTGGAGAAAAGCAGGCGGTCAACATTTCCGGTCAGAGCCCTTATATGCTTTGAGGCTATTTGTTATTTTAAACAAGAACACTGATACACCTTCAGACATGTACCATTTTCTAAAACCAAATTATCACACCTCAAATGTTCAGAACTCCAAGGGACAGTGAAAGGAATGCCTGCACAGTAGGAATATTTATCAAACTCCCCTTTATTTATAGACCGCATTGGTGAGCTCCTCCAGAAAGTATGAATGCTTGATGGGGTATCAATCAAGTGGGCCACGTTGTCCTGGATGGAGTTGAGCTTCTTGAGAGTTTTTGGAGGTGCATTCATCCCGGTAACAGAAGACTAATTCATCACACACCTGACATGTGCCTTGCAGATGGTGGAAAGACTATGGCCATCAGGAGGTAAGTCACTTAATGCAGAATATGCAGCGTCTGTTCTACTCTTGTAGTCACTCTTCATTGGCTGATCTCACTATTTATTGGCTGGTCCTGTTGAGTTTCTGATCAATAGTAAATTAGATTCATTATGATTAATGAGGAAAGAACAAACAATAGAAAATACAAAAAAAAAATTTGTTAAAATAATTCTGCTTGAATAAAATGCAAATCCTGCCAATAATTTTTAACCTTGACTTGGGACAGCTTACGTGTTTACTGCTTTTATTCCCCCGTCAGCTCCAGGTGACAGCCAGTCCTGGGATGCCTGTAGTTTTTCGGTGGTCCTATTCTGACCCAATTTGACTGGTAGGCACCTGTCACCACAAATCACTTACTTTGTGTTGGTTTGAATTTGGAAGGCACATAGTAAGAAATGAACTGTCTTCATTTTGACTGAACCAGGAATGTTTAGCCAAAATGAAGACAGTTCACATTCAACAAGAAGCCATGGAAGTGCTACTCCCATCCCTGGTCTGAGGTTCATTCCTGGTTCCAAACAGAATTTTAAATAAGTGGGTAAATGTTAACATTTCATTGGTCTCAGTTGACTGGACCTATGCTCTCGCATTTAAGTCCACAATATTTTACCACTGCAAGAGAATCTCAAGGACAACCCACGATGGAACTGAGATTCAGGATAAGCAATTTAGTGCTCAGCCAATTAACAAACATGGCCTTGTTTCCAATCCGTGCCTCCTCAATGGAGATGGGAGAGGTCACTCTGACACACTGTCATAATAAATCTAGCAACAAAACTATTTTAATATTATACACATAAAGTGATTAATCCAAAAGTAAAAAGAACATGTTACATTGATCTTTCATTTGATTCTAGAAGCTGACTGAAGAGCAAATCAATCCCGTGGAAAGGCCACCTTTGTGAAAGTCATACGATTTGTCTCATTAAGACATCCAATATTAACCAAAGTGAGATGTAATAGAGCTTGGACCAGGGACAGAAGTGGCATATCAATGGCTTCTTGTGAAATGTGAAGACAGTTCATTTGCTATGTGTCTTCCAAATTCAAACCTACACATAGTAAATGATTTGTGGTAAAAAAGTGCCTACCAGTCAAATTGGGTCAGAAAGGACCAGAGAGAAACCACAAGCATCCCAGAACTGGCTGCCAACCAGAAATGACAGGGAGAAAAAATAGCAACCACCTACACTGACCCAAGCACCAAGCCAAGGTTACAAATCATTGGCAGGGCTCACATTTTACCCAAACAGAATTATTTTAACAAAACTTTTTCTATTTTCTGTTGTTTGTTCCTACTTTATTAATCATTCATCCTACAGATCTCATTAATCATTCATCCCAAGGCAGGCACAGAAAGAGGCCATCCCACCCATTAAGTTTGTGCTGGATTCTTGTTGAGCAATCCAGTGAATCCCATTCCCCACTCTTTGCTCACAGGCCTGAAAATTATTCTGTCAGGTGCCTATCCATTTACCTTAGAGTCATAAAGTCATAGAGTTGTACAGCACAGAAAAAGGTCCTTTGGCCCACACTTGCCCATGCTGACCAAAATGTATATTCAAGTAAATCCCATTTCCCAGCTCTTGACCCATATCCCCCTATACCCGCCCACAATGTATCTAATGTCCCTCCACCAATTCCTCTAGCAGCTGGTTCCATATATCTACCACCTACTGTGTAAACAATGTTGCCCCTCAGGTTCTTATTAAACCTTTCACCTCCAACCTTAAAACTATGTCCTTTAGTCTTTGATTCCCAAACCCTGGAAAAAAGACCGCTCACCCTATCTATGCCCCTCATGATTTTATACACCCTTATGAGATCACCCCTCAGTCTCCTATGTTGCAAGGAGTAAAGGCCCACCCTGTCTAACATCTCCCTATAACTCAGTCCCTCGAGTCCTGGCAACATCCTTGTAAATCTCTTTCCAATTTAATTACATCCTTCCTATAAAAGGGTGACCAAAACTGAACACAATACTCCAAGTCTTTGTAAAAGTCTGAATTTGATTCTGCTTCTCCAGCCTTACTGATGACATCATCCTGCGTAAAAAAAAAATAGGTTTTCCTCACAACACACATAAAATGATGGAGGAACTCAGCAGGTCAGGTAGCAGCTATGGATGGAAATAAACAGTCGATGTTTCGGGCCGAGATCCTTCATCAGGACTGGAGAGAAAGAAGGCAGAAGCCAGAATAAGGAGGTCAGGGGAGGGGGAGGATAGAATAGGAGATAGGATAGGATAGGATAGGATAGGATAGGATAGGATAGGATAGGATAGGATATCCTTAGCAGTCACACGTACTTCAAAACACACAACGAGATGCATCTTTTGCATAGAGTGTTCTGGGGCAGACCGCAAGTGTCGCCACGCTGCCGGCGTCAACATAGCACGCCCACAACTTCCTATCTCGTACATGTTTGGAATGTGGGAGGAAACTGGAGCACCCGGAGGAAACCCACATAGACGCGAGGAGGACGTACAAACTCCTTACAGACAGTGGCGGGAATTGAACCCAGGTCACTGGTGCTGTAATAGCATTATGCTACCGTGCCTGCCCCACATAGCACGGAGCACACGCAGGCAGGTGATAGGTGGGTTCAGGTGAGAGGGGGAGGGTAAGTGGGTGGGCGAGGGGGGGATGAAAAGGAGTTATGTAAGAAGCTGAGAGGTGATAGGTAAAAGAGGCAAAAGGCTGAGGAAGAAGGAATCCGGTAGGAGAGGGCAGTAGACCATGAAGTAAAAGGAAGGAGGTGGGAAATAGATGGGCAGGTCATGAGGGCAGGGGACGGGAAAGAGAATGGGTGAGAGGGCCACATGAATGAGGGAAAACAAAGGGGGGGGGGGAGGGGAGGGGTTACCGGAAGTTAGAGAACTTAATGTTGGGGCCATCAGGTTGGAGACAACCAAGGCAGAATATGAGATGTAGTTCCTCCACCTTGCATCTGGCCTCAATGGTCCTGCTTCTTGTGCCTCCTGCTCGGTTAACCATGAGTTAATGGGAACAGATCCTACTTATACTGTTTGAACCAGTCCTGATCTGGTATGGTTCCTTTTGATCTTCTCACAACAAGAGAACAAACCTATCTTGTAACTGAAGTCCCACCTCACATCCACACTAACCCTGGATAAATGTAGCACTTTATTAAAACCCTTAGAGCATCGATTGTCCAGGTGTGCCCCCACCAGCAGACTTAATGGCAATGTTAAACATTTCCTTACAGCTTCTGCAATACAATGTAGCCCAGCCCTATCAGGCTGCAGATTCAAATCAAGGATCAAGACAGTCTTTCCTACCCTCCAGCAGAGATTTCACATCAGTGTCCTCTCCCAGGTCAACATCCCCAGTATTGACACCCCAGTTAAAGTCTGTTGGTTAAACTGCATCATACACATGCCTGGCTCCAGATTGCCAAAACAGACACTATACTGAGCTCGGAATCAGAATCAGGTTTATTATCACTAATATATGTCGTGAAATTTGTTGTTTTGCGGCAGCAGTACAGTGCCATAAAAATTGCTATGTTACAAAAATAAATAAATAGTGCAAAAGAGGAATAGCGAGGTAGTGTTCATAGGTTCATGGACCATTCAGAAATCTGATGGAAGAGGGGAAGAAGCTGTTCCTGAAACGTTGAGTGTGGGTCTTCAGGCTCCTTACCTGCTCCCTGATGGTAGTGACATGAAGAGAGCATGTCCCGGGTGGTGAGGGTCCTTCATGATGTATGCTGCCTTCTTGAGGCACCGCCTCCTGAAGATGTCCTCGATGCTGGAGAGGGTTGTGTCTGTGATGGAGCTGGCTGAGTCTACAACCCTCTGCAGCCTCTTGCGATCCTGCACATTGGAGTCTCCATACCAGGCTATAATGCAACCAGTCGGAATGCTCTCCACTGTACATCTGTAGAAATTACCCAGAGTCTTTGATGACATACCAAATCCCCTCAAATTCCTAACGAAGTAGAGCCACTGGCATGCCTTCTTCATGATTGCATCAATGTGTTGGGCCCAAGGTAGATCCTCTGAGATGCTGATGCCCAGGAACTTGAAGCCGCTCACCCTTTCCACCGCTGACCGTCATGAGATTACCAGGTGGACAGAGGGGAATAAAATTAAAGGATGTGCTCAAAGCCTCCTTGTACAAAGGCAACATGTCCATTGACTGCTGGGAACCTTTGGCCTATAGCCACTCAAAGTGAGAGAGCACTGGGGATGATATCAAGAACCTCATCCACGCACTGGGAGCGCAGAAGCCCTGAGTAAGCAATGGCAGGAGCAGACCACCTCACAAAATACCTACTTTAGTCCCCCATTGTTCACACTTATCCCATCTGTGGAAGAATCTATGGTTTCCACATTAGACATTAACTCAGAACCCAGAAAACCGGGGTGGAGGCAAGTCATTCTGAATCCCAAGAGACTGCTCAAGAAGAGGAAGACCACAAAAGTACTTCATTGTTGCAGAACATCTTGGGATAACCTGAGATTATGGAAGGTACTTGCCTAAGCAAGTTAAACCGGCAGTGCAGGGACTCATGGGAGGCCCCCTGGCCACAACAGATTATTTATGCACGAGGCCCAAGGCATTCTGTGCAATTTAAATCAACCTTCCACAGGTGAAAATGATCCATCAGTCCTGCCACTGCAGACCTAACAAAGGAATCGGGTCAGCTGGGGATTGTGGGGAGGGGTGGGGAGGATAAAGAGTGGTGGGAGGGGGGACTGAAGATGGGTCTGGCCATGAGTCAGAAGTGGGAAAATTATCGGGGAATCAGCCACATCATCAGAGCTTGTACAATTTTTGTATAATTTATATTTTTATTGCGAATGTTGTGTCTCTAGTGCTATCTGCCTGTGATGCTGCTGCAAGTAAGTTTTTCGCTGCACCTGTGCATACATCTACTTGTGACAATAAACTCAACTTCGACTTTGGACAAATGATGATTAAGCCAGGGCTTGGAGAGGAGGACAGACATGTACTTGGGACACCAAAGACTTCAGCATTGGTGGAGGAGTTGTGGGAGCAAACACCAAGCAAGGCATTAAAGAGGACCTACTTGCCAGAGATCAATTCCTTAGACTCAAGTCAGGTTGGTCCCCTTCAACTAAAGCTAAAGGAGAGCTCAACCTCAAAGTTACGCTCTGTGAAGGAACTTTTAGTCCACCACACAAATTCAAGTTTTTCTTTACTATTCACAACCTCTTATAAATTCCAATATGCAGGTTACAGCTTTCACAGTAACAGAGAAAACATATTGTGGAACGTGACCTCACAGACCTGCTGCATTCATTGGCAGAGAAACCACATAAGCATCACTTGAAATGGACTTTTCATGGTTCTATGCTTAATGGGAAATTTATTGGCAAGGGTCTAATAAAATAAAACGCAATTTGTTCAATGGATTTGGGTGGTATTGGCAGTGACACATTTAAGAGAATGATTTTCACAACCTCAGAACATCCCAAATCATTTCACAGCAATGAAGCACTGTGCATCTGGAAGTGGAGTTACTTTCACAAGGTAAGGGAACCAGTGGGAGCTCTGAGAAAGTGTGGGAAATGGATCTTTTTATAGAGATGGGGTAACACAACTAAGGTGAAATGATAGTTAAGTGGTCCCGTTCTGCTTTTTTGAATGACAACTCCATCATGTTGATCATATTGAATAACAATTCTAAAGTTCAGTGTATTTCTGTTCTGAATTTTTTCTTTTGTTTACAGAATTCAGACATTCAAGACACCTGACAACTTTTATTGTTGCAACATTGAGAATAATTTATTATTGTTACATGTACTGAGGTACATTGAAGAACTTGTTTTGCATGCCACCCATTCAGATCATGTCATTACAACAGAGCATTGAGGTAGTATAAAGGAAAACAATAACAGAATGCAGAATAATGTGTTACAGTTACAGAGAAAGTGCAGTGCAGGCAGACAATAAGGTGCAAGGCCATAACGAGGTAGATTCTGAGGTCAAGAGTCCATCTTGTCCTTCTAGGGGACCATTCAGTAGTCTTATCACAGCGGGATAGAGACTGTTCTTGAGCCTGGTGGTACGTGCTTTCAGGCTTTTGTATTTTCTGCCCAATGGGGGGGGGGGGGGGGAGAAGAGAGAATGTCCGGGATGGGTGGGGTCTTCGATTATGTTGGCTGCTTTATTGAGACAGCAAGAAGTGTAGACAGAGTCCATGAGGGGAGGCTGCACGAGGGGATCCTGCAGGCTCCAGGTTTTGATCCTGCAAAGTATATTTCTTAGTAAATGTTTTACTTGTTTAAATTTTCTTGAAGTTTTCACTGTATCTCAGTACACGTGACAATAAACCAATACCATACCATCCTAACTTTGGAGGAAGATTCACTTACACCCTAAGATAGAAAGAAATGGCAAAAAGCAACCTAAAAAATGATACATTTCTTTGATAATTTAAGCTGGTTAAAGCTGTTATGTGTGTCATGGAGATGTACAGTGGATAGCCTTCTGACTGGTTGCATCACCGCCTGGTATGGAGGCTCCAATGTGCAGGATCGAAGGAGGCTGCAGAGGGTTGTAGACTCAGCCAGCTCCATCACAGACACAACCTTCCCCACCATTGAGAACATCTTCAAGAGGCCGTGCCTCAAGAAGGCGGCTTCCATCATTAAAGACCCTCACCACCCAGGTCATGCCCTCTTCTCATTACTACCATCAGGGAGGTGGTACAGGAGCCTGAAGACCCACATTCAACATTTCAGTCATCAGATTTCCCTTCCGCCATCAGATTTCTGAACAGTCCATGAACCATACCTCGTTATTCCTCTTTTGCACTATTTAATTATTTTTTGATCATTTAAAGTTATTTTTATGTCTTGCACTGTACTGCTGCCACAAAACAACAAATTTCACGATATATATCAGTAATAATAAACCTGATTCTGATTCTGATCCCTACTCCATTATCCAGTTGGTGTTAAATGAGCTGTTATGATGCTGGTATGAACTGGCCTCAGCACTTTTCAAGGAATTATTGAATGATATACACAAGTGGAATCCATTTGGTCTTTCCTGCCTGTGCAAAATGAAAGAGTTATCCATTTAGTCCCACTGCCCATGCTTTCACAGGGGGCCAGCAAATCTTTTCAATGCTACAAATGAGTCAGGTTCCAATCGTTGCATTCCAGATCACAACTCACTGTGTAAAATAATATTCCATGGTTTGGAATAATGTTTCCCTTAAGTTTTTTTTTGGGTTAGGGAATTGAAAACAGAGTTCATGTCCCTGCTCACTGCACAGATTCTCACCTAGAAGGTACATTCATTATAAAAAGGTAGAGACAGTACAAGTCCAAGTAGACTTAGAAATCCATGAAAGTGCCATAGACAGACACAAATGATAATCAAAAAGGCTGAGCAACATGGTCTTTATATCAGGAGGACCAGGAGAAGAAATGTTGACATTATGGGTAACGTCACTTGAAGGAATGCCAACAAATCCAACTAGCAGCCTTAAGGAAGATGCATTAGTTTTAGTGTGAGGTATTCAGAAGGCCAACCTATGATTTTTTCATAGAATAATAGAGAGATAGAGCAAGGAAACAGATCCTTCAGCCCCACTGACTCCACTCTGACTGGCAATCACACAGTTTTTACACTAATCCTATCCTAACCCACTTTATTCTCCTCATATTCCGGTTCTACAGTGGCCAATTAACTTACCAACCTGAATGCCTTGGGATGTGGGAGGAAACTAGAGCGCCTGGAGGAAACCCACAAGGTCACAGGGAGAACATGCAAACTCTACAATCATGATGGAACTTAGGGGCAGCAGCTCTATTAGCTGTGCCACTGCACTGTCCCTATTCAAGCAAAGCTTCCAAGGGGAATTGAGAGGTGGGTTAGAAAGAAATTACATCTGCTGATTAGGAAGATCAAAAGTATATGGATTATACTGAACTAGAAGTAGCAGGAAATCCAAAGAGTCTTCAGGACTCATTTGCATGGACCATTTAATCATCATGGACATGTATAGGGAACTTGATCTAATAATTAGAATAAATTAATCCTGAAAGTAAGCACACAATACAGAAATGTTTAGCATCTTCCAATCTAAAGGATAAGGAGAAGGAAATATTCTCTGAAAAGATAAAAAGGTGAAGAAAACACACACATCCCAACACCACTGAATCAAGCAAACCTTCAGTACAGTACTCCCTGGTTGGAATTCCCATCTTCTGAATGAAACATTAAACCAAAGCTTGATTTTGGGTGCCAAAGATCACAGGACACCATTCAATACAGCAGCAGGAGAATTCTCCTTGTGTCCTGCTCAATATTTATCCCTCACACCAACAGCATTAAAAATGCTTCTTAGACAGTTCCTCAGGACCAAAGATGACTTGCTTTTGCTCTGATTCGCTGGGTTCTGAGGTGACAGATGAAGCCAGTGCAGGCTCTTCCAAAGACGGGGCAGGAGGTGCCTCATGGGGCAGGCAGGTGGGTAGTTTGTTAGGTAGTGCATTCCTCCTACTGCTTTTGTTTGCTCCCTTTGCATGGGCTCAGGAGGTTCTCAGTGCTACCCTGAATGCATTCTCCACAGAGCAGTCATGGGCCAGGAATTCCCAGGAATCAAGTCAGCAGAACCAAGGAACTGATTGTGAACTTTCAGAAGGGAAAGTCAGGTGAACAATTACCAGTCTTCCTCTGTGGTGGAAAGGGTGAGCAGCTTCATGCTCCTGGGTGTCAACATCTCGGAGGACATATCATAGGCCCAGTACATAGATGCAACCATGAAGGAAATGTGCCAGCGTCTCTACTTCCTTAGAAGTTTAAGGAGATTCGGCATGTCATCGAAGACCCTGACTAACATCTACAGATGTACAGTGGAAAGCATTCTGACTGGTTGCATCATGGCCTGGTATGGAAACTCCAATGCACAGGAACGCAAGAGGCTACAGAGAGTAGTGGACTCAGCCAGTTCCATCGCGGGTACACCTCTACCCACCATCGAGGATATCTACAAGAAGCAATGTCTCAGGTAGGCGACATCCATCATCGGCTTCCCCCATTATCTAGGCCATGTCCTCTTCTTGATGCTGCCATCAGGCAGAAGGTACAGGAGCCTGAAGACCCACACCTCAAAGTACCCAACAGCTTCTTCCCCACTGCCATCAGATTCTTGAACCAACCTGAAAATCCCTAATACTACCTCGGACTATATTTCTTTTTCTCTCTCTCAACTTGCACTAATGTCATTATGTTTATTTTTGTGCACGTGTATGTATAAATTACGTTAATTGAAGTTTATGTTAACTTATGTTTATAATGTACTGTGCTGCTGCTGCTGCATAAAGCTCATTTTCATGGCATTTGTACCCTGTGTATCTATGTCTATGATAATAAACTTAAACTCAAAATCAGTGGGGAAAATGCACTTTGTGAGCACATCCTTTTCTTCAATCTGCCTGGTAATCTCTTTTACTGACAAAACTCATAGGCGACTAATCAGTCATATGACATTGTTGTTTGTGGGTGCTTGCTGGGCATAAATTGGCTGCCATATTTCTGTTTGTTACAACAGGGATTACACTTCAAAAGCACTGCAGTTAACTGGCCGTGTGTTTTGGAAAGTCCCAGGTTATGACAGGTGCTGTGCAAATGCAAGTTACTCGATTCATCATTTGAATCAGAGATGAGGTCCAAAAAATATATTTTTATTACTGTAAGATGATTATAATAATAAAAACTCAAAGCTATTAACTCCCAATACTGCACGCGAACTTTAGAAACATTTTCTATCCTCTGGCAAACGATATATTGACAAACACAAGGGAAAAAATTTAAAAATGAAGTAGGGTTTTAGTTTACAAAGAATCAATAATATTACTCAGAGGAAAGATTGCTGACAGATCTGCAATAACCACAAGAAGTCTGTGGAAATTATCATTATGGTACCTCTAACATGTGCAATGAGCCCTTGCAGAAATCAGTAGCCATACAAGTTATTGATCAGACCACTGACATCTGTGAAAACCTTCTCTCACCACTCAATAAATTCTTCACTGTCCAGTATATCGGGGCAAAGCTTCAGAAAATATTCCAGAATCACATAGTTATATCAAGCACTTAAAAATAGAAAAAAGATGCCAAATTTCTTACAAAGAAAGAAATCTTGAGCTTTGAGAATGCAGATCTGACTTGGTGTGCAGGGAAGCAGGGAGGAGGTGATGAGGGAGTGGAACTTAATGCAGGTCAGGCCAAGGCAACAGAGCACAGGAAAAACACTTCCAAATACTAGAGGACATGCATTTAAAAGTGAGAAGGGGAAGTTTAAGGGAGATGTGGGGGGCATGTTCTACCCAAACACAGAGTGATAGGTGCCTGGAATGGGTTGCCAGGGGGAGTGGTGGAAGCAGATACGATAGTGGCATTTAAGAGGCTGTTAGACAGGCAAATGAATATGTAGGGTATGGAGGGGTATGGATCATGTACAGACAAAAGAGATTTAGTTTAATTTGGCATCATGTTCATCACAGACCTTGTGGGCTGAATGGTCTGTTCCTGTGCTGTACTGTTCCATGTTCTAAAGTGAACAATGAGAAGGAAATATGGGAAAATCAACCAGATAATTTTTAATAGAATCAGAGTCAGGGAGCACAGAAACAGGACCTTCAGCCCACCATGTCCATGCTGACCATCAATTACCCCACTACAGTAATCCCATTTACCAGCATATGGTCCATAGTCTTTGATCTCTTCACCATCCCTGTGTATACTAAAAAGATCAATTATAATGGGTGGGCACTGCGGTAAGAGGTGGACACATTGGGCCGAAGGGCCTGTATCCGTGCTGTATTGCTCTACAGCTCTATAATGTCTCATGAGGAACATGTAGACTCCAAGTAGCCTCTTGCCAGGTACCAATATGAATGCCAGGAGACTTTCTCCCAGACGGTGGCCTAGTTCCCTTTTACTTCCAGCAACAGCACTCACCTGCATCTCACAGCTTTAATGTGTTCCTTTGTTTTCTCTATCTTTCTGGTTCCCCAAGCTGAAGAGGCTAGGGTCAGCGGGCAGAGGTTAAGCATAGGTAGCAGACCGTTTGGAACTGAGATGAGGAGAAGTCTCTTCTTTCGGAAAGTGGTGAGCCTTTCGAATTCTGTACCCCAGCGGGCTGTGGAGACTCAGTTGTTGTCTTCATTCAGAACAGAAACAGGTAGATTTCTGGCCATAAAATGGCAACAAGGTAAAAGATCAGCCATGATCTTGATGAATGGTCGAGCAAATTCAAAGCACATAGATGGCCTGCTCCTGTTCCTTCTGCCTGATGTTCTCTAAACATCCTCACACTAATCTGTTAACCAGGTATTCCACAAACAATTAGATCAGTTAGGCAACTCCAGCCTCACCCAATCAGAGATATTCCCTTAGTCCTATTCATCTCTCCTCGATCCTCTCTACAACTTAAAACTAAGTTGCTTTCTCACTTTCCCAATTCTGATGCAGGTCCCAGGCCTGAACCACTAACTCTCTCTTTCCACAGATGCTCTGCTTGACCTGCTGAGTGTTGTACAAACAGAAACACAGTTTTGGACAGTGTTGCATGCTGTGTTGGACCAAGTTGGTCCAATCAGTAACCTTAGCCTTTCCACCAGTACCCTGCTTCCTGACTTCACTCCCGGAAGAGCATTGCCATGATTGGGAGGGAGTCACATTTCTGGGATTTGTTATATAAGTCATAAAATTTACAATTTTTCTGTTTTTAGTTTCATGCTTAAGAAATGTCTTGAAGAGTTGAAGAAATTCCTGGACATGCTATCACTTCAATTACAAGTTACCGTTTTTTACTTACATAATCTTCTACGGCCAAATTAACAAATTATGACTTATGTAACAAATCCCAGAAATGTGACTCCCTCCCAATCATGGCTATGCTCTACCGGGAGTGACGTCAGGAAGCAGGGTACTGGTGGAAAGGCTAAGGTTACTGATTGGACCAACTTGGTCCAACACAGCATGCAACACAGTCCAAAACTGTGTTTCTGTTTGTACAACACTCAAAATAGCAGCACAGTGTGTTTGTGAACCACAGCGTGTTTGTGAACCACAGCAATAAGTGAGCAAATGGCTTGCGTTCGGGAACTATTCCTCCATATCAAAGAACAAGACCAGTTTTGTTTTATTCAGTGAAAATTCTCATAGCTTGCCAAAATCCTTGCCTACCTGGAGATTCCTTTAAAGTGGAAGCTGTTCAGTGAGCATGTTCATTGACTTTGATTCAATATGAATCACTGAACTAAAAATCAGGGCTGACTCATACAGAATGCTTCCTTTTGACACAATGTTGCTTTCATTTTCGAAACACGCAATTGATTTCACTGTTCATACTGCTATGTGCATTTATTTAAGCACTTTGACTTACATGTTACACTATTGCAAGAGAATACAAGTCTACTATCTATATTTTGATTCCCCTTGTTGCCGTGAGAAGTAGGAGTAATCAGATTTGTATAAGTCTAACTAATTGATAAGCATCTCGATAAGCTCCCCATTGGTGTGTGTGTAATTCAGAATGGGGGCAATAGGTTGGATGAAGGTATCAGAAATAGAAAAGTCAAAGTCAAGTTTATTCTCATGTGCACAAGTACATGTGCACATGAGAATAAACTGTGCGCACAGTTACAACGAAAAACTTACTTACAGCAGCATCACAGGCACATAGTATCATATAAGGAGCAGTCGCAAGAAAAACATAAATTATATACAATTTTTGCAAAAAAAGCACACAATTAGAACAAAAAAACGAAGTCCATTTTAGTGCAAAGTGGCTTTTTAGTGCTGGACTTCTTTTTGGCAAGCACTAATGAAAATGATGGCTCGCTTAAGTCAACAGGAAAATCCAAGCCTTTGCTTCCAAGACTATGGCATATCATTGACTGCCAGTTAAAATGCAGAGCTACCTTGTGCTTTTAAATTAAGTAATCATTCTCTGCCTTCTAGTATACAATTATTAGCTGAACCACAATCATTGCAGTGTTAGCCTGGACTGAGTCTCATGAGACTTTGAAAGGTTAGGGCTGAATTTTGGGTATTTGGAAATGGTCTCTGTCAGTACTTATAAAAGCCAGTGGTTCACTAGGGCACTGGGATCTAATGCCAGCATAAAAAGTAGTCTGTTTCTTGTTCTAATGAATGACCCACAAAGAAAGTATTATCCCCTCAGAAACCATGTACTTCAATGTAGTTATTACACTGGATGATTAATTATGGGACAGACATTTACACCTGTAGAAACGATTACTGAAAGTTTCATAATTTTGACTATTCTTCCATGAGATGAGTGTCACCACCTAGTCAACAAGGACCTTGAGAAGATGGTAATGATGAATAACTCATTTGAACCATTGCATATTGTGTATTGTGATGTTAAGTAAGGAGTTCCAAGATTTAGACCCATTGATGACAAAGGAGTGGCGATATAGTCCCAACTCAGAGTAAGAAGTGACAATTAGCAGGAGACACAAGATGTTGGAATCTGGAGCAATAAATAATCTGCTGGAGGAACTCAGTGGGTTGAGCAGCATCTGTGGAGGGTAAGGAATTGTTGACGCCTCGAGCAATGCAGGGCTTCGATCTGAAACATCAACAATTCCTTCCCCCACCCCCCACAGATGCTGAGTTCCTCCAGCAGTTTGTTTATTCCATTCAGGTGATGTCGCACATGTTGCAGATGGGCTTTCAAAAGAAGTTACAGGAGTTGCTGCAGTGGATTTTGTAGACAGCACAAAATGCACTGCAGATGGTACAATGCAGCCTCAATACAACGGCAGTGGAGGGAATTAATGTTTATTGAGGTGGAACAGGTGGAACTCACCTACCAACTTCCTCCTACACCCACCCCAGTCCCCCATCGTGCTGTTTTGTTCCCCTTCCTTCCCTCCTCCACCCAATCCATCTGCCCATCACCCACACACTCCTCCCACTGGGTCCTGTCCCCTACTGTTCCCATCTGCCAACCCAACCTCCCTTATTTGGTTCCGTGCTTCCCACCTTCCTTTCCTATCATATACTATTATCCGTAGCCCTTTGTTGCCTCCACCTGTCATCTCCCAGCCTCTGTCACTATTTCCACTCTTCCCTCCTCTGTCTGTCTACACCTCTCCTCACCTGGATCCACCTAATCACTTGCCAGATCTTGTTCCACCCTTTCCCCTCATCTCTTTATACTGGCCATCTCCCCTTTAGCTTCCAGTCTCAACCCAAAATATCCACTATCCACTTCTCTCCACAGATGCTGCCTGACCCACTAAGTTCCTCCAGCATCTTGTTTGTTGCTCCAGATGGGTTTATGTCCTTCTGGGAAGAAACATTTGCCCATATATGACTCCAGATCCACCAATGCGGTTTACTTGAAACTCTTCCCTGAAGCAGCCCAGCCAAGATGCTCAGGTCGAGGGTATCCAAAACATTCATATCTCACAAACAAATAAATAAAAAGTGAGACTACCCTTCAAATATACTTCATCGATTGTCAAACTCCTTGCAGTGACTGGAAGTTGTTAAAAGTACTACATAATAAAGTTGCTCCTTCCGGTGGCGAGGAATTGCATAGTTGCCAATCAAGACAGGAATACAACAAAGCAATCCACCAATCTGCATCAGCCCCACCTTCAAAAAAAGTACAGCTCCTTTCCATCTCCAGTGCCTGCTGTCCCATAGTAACTGCAGGGGGGAGTCAGTCACAAATGAGCCACTTTTCTGATGCAGCTCAGATCCACCAAAAATTTTTATTAGGACTCAATAAATTCACTTCACACAGGATGCTGACAACCAGTTGAAAGAATTCACAATCACGTGCCAGAGGTGCCACCCAATTCCTGGCTCTGACTTGATCACAATCCAATGCAAGTATCTTGGAGGCCCAAATGTGTGCACATTTCATGAGAACAAATCAGATCCCACCATCCATCTCTGCCCCCTTCCACTACTTACACAGACTTCCAACATTCACTCAGACGTGAAAATGACCACCTTGGTGAAATGTCAGCGGGCAAGCAACATTCCAGCAGAATAATCGACTAAGAAGCAAGAAAGTGGCAAGCTATTATTTTTAAGTTGTTTTCTTTGGTCTTTGATTAGTTAAGGACTGCAAGAACATTAGGAAGCATACAATATTTATATTGTGCAAAAAAAGATCTGCTGTTTCATTTGTTAATTCTTATTGGATAGCTTGCCCTGCTTAAACCTTGCTAGCCTGCACGTTTGGAATGGGTTTAATCAATAAATCCTAATCAGTGTGCCAAAGTCTGCTAAGATGCATACCTTGAGATATACACAAATCAAAAGATGAGTTGTGAAAGGAAAAGTGATCCCAGTGATTAACTGGGACTGGGAGCATTGGTGAAATTGCTGTAGACTTAAGTAACTTAGTGTGGTGTCAGATTTGGAATAACCGTGGCTGATGAGGATAGGAAATCCAACCAAATGTAGTTGAATGAAGAGAGGTAATGGCATTGCAGTGGGCCACAGAACAACCTTCAATGAGCTTGAATTTTGGATGTGGACCACAATGCACAGACACCATAATATGGGTCATTTAACACATGGGAGAGGAGATTAACTTCTTCTCCCTTGAACCCAAAACGCCAGTGTTACCAATTTAACCAACTGAAAACACATGACCTCAAAGAAATGTCTCACAATTCCTCTATGTTTATTTCTCAGTATACCCAAGTCACACTGGATGAAAACTGGTTAGATTCAAAATCATACAGCATGGAAAAATGTCCCTTGGCCAACCAGTGTACCGATTACCTGACACCCATTTTCACCAATCTTACACCAAACTCATTTTATTCTCCTCCATTCCCATCAACTCCTTCCAGATTCTACCACTCACCTATAAACCTAGGACAACTTACAGTGGCCAATTAACCTACCAACCCACATGTCTTTGGGTTGTGGGAGGAAACCAGGGTACCCAGAGGAAACCCACACAGACACAGGGAAAATGTGCAAACTCAACACAGACAGCATCAAAGGTCAGGATTGGACCCAGGGCGATGGAACTGTGAGAACAGCAACTAATGTACTGAAAAGATTAGGCTGAGGAATAACCACAGATGAACAGAACTTTGATAAAGAAGAGTTTATTGTAAAAAAATAAGTAAAGAGGCACCCAGTGACACTTTTATCAAGGTACTTTTCTGTAATTGTGTCCCAGTGACTCGGAACTCCACAGATCCATCCACATCAATCAACTCACCAGCATACCTTTCATTTCAAGTACCGAAGTTCTCTCGCCAAAAAAGTGGATGCAGATAAACTCTTTATAGCCAAAACTGCTGAGCATTTAACTATGGAGATGCTTATAATCTACAACGAGCTCCAAATTCTTTACATAAATCACACTTAGTTATCTCTACTGTT
The DNA here is from genome assembly GCF_009764475.1 of Pristis pectinata. Lineage (NCBI taxonomy): Eukaryota > Metazoa > Chordata > Chondrichthyes > Rhinopristiformes > Pristidae > Pristis > Pristis pectinata. The sequence continues at coordinate 18,381,696 of NC_067411.1, read as the reverse complement.
AATGTTTCCCTTAGTCAACACATTTTATTTGGCTGCTTGGCATTCTTTGAAGAATATAAAGATACAGATTAGCCAAAATGCATTCAACTACTCACCTACTGCTTGTCTTGTAACATTTGCAGTGGGCTTGAAAGGAGATAATGGAGTCAACCACTCATAATGCTTAACAAGGGTTTCTCTTCATTAACGAAAGCACAAACAAGCTAATAGGCATTTATTACAATCAAACTGCAGCCAGTTAAGCAAATGAGACATAAACTGCACTACAAGCAGCCTCATACATGGAAGCACGTGCAAGTACGTACATATGCAACAGTCAGGAAAGAAATCAGGCAAAACTTAACGGGAACTCTGCGAGTAATTCTGGTAATTCAATCCCCTACAGCTTAAAAAATTCATAAAATTATATTATTTTAGAGAAGGAAAGTAAGCCCAAGACTACTGTTTTCTCTAGAAAAAATATTAATTCCATTCCCTGTCCATGCAGCATACATGTAAAGAAATATTTTTTCAAATATTTATCCGATTCTCTCTCCTACATTCATTACAAATTCGGATCAGGAGATCAGGAGGCTGGCAAGTCCTAATCCTTTTAGTATCTTCATCAGAGTATTTTTATGTCAGCACTTGACTATAACATTTAATAGCACTTGTCTGCTATTAATTTACACTGTTTACATTACAAAATCCTAATCACAATTGTGTTGCTGTTTCATGCTTAACATGAATAAAGTATTGGAGACCATCACAATGGTCAAGTTGGCTAAATCTGACCACAGTGGATACTGATCTTGCCCAACTTTTGACCCAAGCTTTGGCATTCCGTGCATGAGCAAAATATTGGAATAAAAAATATTCCTACCTTCCTTTCATATTTTTGTTCATTAGCTTAAATTCAGGATCTCTAGAAATCATTTTTATCCTACCAGCCCCCTTACGATTCTGAATGTGGGTCTCAAAGGCCTATTGCTCATTTGATATTTTCTATTCAGAATGTCAAACCTTCCACGGCACAGCAATCAGCTCTTTCTCAAATGCAGCTGGTGCTTTCTTAAATATTAGCTGTCATGTGATGCCAAACAATAAACTGTTCTTAATTGCCCTCTTTCTTTTTTATGGAGGTTTCCTAATATTGCCAATATTATGCATGAAATAGCAACACGATTGCAATTAGGAATTTAAATAGTGTAAATTAATTGCAGACCTTTCTGGCCAAGTACTGACATAAAAAAGCCTCTGACGAGGTGATTGAAAAAAATCATGGCATGCCAACCTTGATCCTGATGCGCAATTGTAATGGATGCGAGATACACGGTGAGTTCTGAGGAAGGATCCCTGACTCAAAACATTGGCTGCTTTCTCTTTCCACGGATGCTGCTTGACTGGCTGAATTCTTCTGGCATTTCTGTTTTTGTTGGAAATGACTGTTCTCTCTGCATCCTGACATTCACCCATCAAGATTTTCATTGGTCAGTATTTTAGAAATAAAGTGGAAACATTCAAAAAGAATGTACTTTGAGGATTTAAAGACCAGAGGCATTCTTAATTAACCCTTTTTGTGCATGTTCACAGTGAGAATTTGCATCGTCCCTACCTTAAAATTCTTCAGAACCACACACAATGTTGAAGAGCAGGTGTTGTCATGTAAGAATTCGGCGGCCAATGTACACAAAAGTGGGCCCACAGTCATAAAATAAATTAGTAATAAAGCAATCTGCACTTGACAGTATTGGTGGAGAGAAGAATATTGTCCATGCACAAGAGAACAGCCCTGCTCTTAGTGTGATATGGGAATTCACACAAAAATTTGCACCTTTCTTATTAAAACATTCCTTCAAGATTGTACTGAGCCCTCAGCCTCAATTCTTCAGTAAGCTTGGAAAGCACAAACAAAGGACTTTTATCAAGAGCCCCAACTAAATTCAGTCAAAAAACCTTAGGTGGGAAAGAGTTAAATTAAATATGTATTCCAGCTCCAAAAGCATTTGTGCTGTGATTGTAACCATGGAATGTTCATGCTGTGTTTGTTACTGGGGTGTAGTCATGCTGTTCTTGTGACTATGGCTTTGTTTCCTTTTTATCCTTTCTAACTTCACCACTCAACACTGTCAACTGCACAAGCGTCTCTCTTCCATAGTTCACCTCCACAGAACTTATCTCTGTTAATTTCACTGCTCAGTGTCAGAACTATAGGTGTTACAGTTCTCCCAACAACTTCCACTCTATCCCAACATAATAATGAAGCTGCATTCTGACCTCCATCAACCAGGAACATGCGATCAATATCCACATGCATGGGGACGACATTCAACTCCACCAATTCCATTGGTCCCAGAGATATCTCCAATTTTTTTGGATGACATTCAGACCAATTTGTCCTGGACTTCCATAAATTAAATTTCAGCAAAACCATAAACAACCTCTTTGCCTTTTGCAAACACCTATGTAACTCCAGTCTTACCTCCACCAACTTCTTCAGCTTTACTTCAGACTAAGGTATGTAGAAACATGGCATCCTCACTTTCCTCCCTCTATCTGATCTAGGACTGAGATCATTTCTACTCCAAAATATCTCCCTCCCTCTCCCTCTCTTTCAGAACAAAATCCCGATTCAAGCATTGTTCGCCATCTTCCATCTAAGGATTTTCAGCTCAGTTTAGTTGGGACTCTTCATAATGAGTCAGATGTCCATGGTTTCCAAACTTACCCAAGAATTAACCGTATAATCTATGCTGATAGTTCAATGCAAACCACAACTCATTCAAGACACAGTGGCACACATTCTCACAACCCATCCCAGTATGGATTGACTGGCTTTCTCTAGCAAATTGACCTATCATGTGAAACCTCACCTTCATAGCCTGTTATGTCCCCAATCCATAATGCTGTGGCAATGTCCTCTGGTTACGAATCTTCAGCATTTCTCACAAAGTTTATTTCCTTTTCTCTATCATCTCTGTTCTTTTAGTCAACGTGGCCCCACCTTCCACATTCTGCAACTCCTTCTTCTGCCTTCTTAGGCAGTCCCTTGGGGTTGAGGACGACTTGCTTCCTGTACATTTCTATGGGTTCTGAGGTGACGACTGAGCATTACGTGTGATCCACAGATACTGCCACTGGTGGGCAGGTGGGTTTTTAGCACTTGGCCTCCATATGCTCCTGTTAGAGAGATTCAAAGTGCCTAGCTCCTTCCTCTGGATTTCTCCACCAGATTAAGCCATCTCTGGCCAGGGATTCCCATGAGTCAGCGAGGATGCTACATGTCTCAATCAGGCTTTAAGGGCTTTTTTGAGGCATTTTCTCTCTCATTCTGGGAATCATTTGCAGTGACAGAGCTCAAGAATAGAGTGCCTGTTTCTGATGTCAGGCTTCAGAACAATGTTGCTCATCCATTAAAGCTGGTTTAACATGATTAGAGCTTTACACTAGGGGTGTTAGCCCGGGAGAAGACTTTGATCTTTGTAAGTCTCTACTACCAGTAGATTTGGAAGAGTTTGCCAAGGTGGTATTGGTTGCACCTTTCCAGTGTTTGAAATGCCTGTTGTAGGTAGTTCAAGCTGACAAATCATTTAGAAAGGTAAGGTTTACTGCTGCCCATGAGTTTGGCACTGGTTTGAGTTTTGTCTTCAAACACTCTTTTCCTCAGACAACCAAAGGCTATGCTAATGCACTGGAGATGGTGTTGGATTTTGTCATCAATGTCTGCTGTCACTGAAGGGTGGGTCCTGAGACCAGGATCTTCATTTCCAGGGCAATGTTGAGCAGTAGTGGAAATATCTTTGAAAGGCCTTTGCTTTTTGGAATAATTAGTATTAAGGCCCCTTCTCTCACACGCTTCAGTAAAAGAATCAACATGGCTTGGACTCAGCCGCCAACTGTACAAGCAATGTCCATGTTCTGTAATTTGGTGGCTGAGGATGCAATGTTCTTTGAGTCATTTAGCTTTCCTGCAGCAGCATTTCTGTCGCCATTGCTGAAATGGTTATGGAGATGACAGATGTTGGTCAGTCTACCAAGTGTTGCAGTCCCTTACTCAGACAACCTTATCGTTTAACAGTTGATAGTTCTTGGATCCATGGTGTAACCATGATGTCTTGCACATTTCCCTGATTAAAATAAGATACTGGTTGTGACAAGACTGTGTTCTAACATTCCTTCAGGAGCAGGCCTCCATTGGAGCTAGCTTTCCCTTCTCCTTCCCTGCCAACTGCAGCCTTCTAGAGATCATGCCATTTCCAATTCTGGCACTGAATTCACCCAGGAGATTGAGCTTGCTCCCACTGGGGATCAGGTCAGATTTTCCCAGCATTGGTATAAGATTCTTCCCTGGCCTCATTCCTTGCTTGCAAAGTTGGGGCAATTGTGCTGATGTTCTTAGTGTGCTGGTTGCATGATGGGGTGAGCAGGAGGCTCTTGAGGCACCATTAAGACTGCAGACTGACTCATTCTTGATGATAAAACCAACCCCAAGGAGATATCATTCTACTTCTACTTTGCTCTTCCACTGGCCACCTTGCTCCTTGAGCTGGTTTTCTTCTAGTTCTTTTGTCTTACTCAGACAGCGACATCAATGTCAGAGCATCTATGGTCCCAGGCTATGACAGTGGTGTAATATTCAGGCCTGCAACTGCTCGGGTTATCCACGAGAGTGCCAACATTCCAGGTCATGAATTTATGGTTTTGACATAAGCGTGTGCATACACACGCCCTCTTCTTCATCTCCCCCATTCACCTCTTTCCCCCAACCCGCTACCTCATAGGTCTTACCTAATGGCAAGATGTGTCCAAAATATTGGAGACCAGGCTCTGTAGCACAGGCTTACATTCACATGTGCATGAATCACATACAGACTCCTATTCACACTCAAATTGCTTGCAGACAACTCCAACAACATATGCACATGATTGGAAGAAGAGGGGAGTTGGCAGTCACAGGAGACTGTATGAGGAGTAGGAGAGCACGGAGGTTGGAAGAGACAGAATGCATTGGGGGGTGGTTTGAGAGGGGAAGGGAGAAAATAAAATGACAGGGCATGTGAGAGAGGAAGGAAGGACTGAGGGGGGAAGCGGTTGGAGAAGGGGCCACTGTAAAAGATAGCGGGTTGGGGGAAAGGGGTGAATGGGGGAGATGAGGAAGAGGGTGTTGTATATACATGTGTGTATGTGTGGGTATGTTGTGCCTCACTTATCTGTAAGCATACCTCTACCACCTTTCTCTTTGCTCTCCCAATTCTCTTTTCAACCTCCCTTCATGACTCTGTCTTTGTCCTTCTCGCTTGCTGTCCTATTTGGTATCTCCTGACCAAAAGAACATTTACATATTTTTCTACAAACAAGGGCTGCTTACATACTGAGGATTTGGCTCTTATCCGTCTCCTTATGATTTTAATTGTATTGATTTTAAGGGTAATGAAATGTCCCTCTGCACAAGCCTTCTCGCAAATAAAACGCAGGGCTTGCCTGCCTGGGATTGCACCAGAAATGAAAACAACTTTATATTAGTTGATGTAATGCCACTTTTACGGCATCAGAGCACTCTGTGATAAAACTGTAAGGGGAAAGAGTAGCTTAGAAAGTGAGTGCGGAAGGGTGTTCATAGACTGAATTTAGCTTAAAGAGGTACAACATGCATAAACTATACATTGCCTACTATTGAATAAGTGTGACAACTAGGCTAAAAGCATAATCATGGTTTTACTCAGTGATTTGGAAGCCCACCTGGGCAAGTGCTCATCCTGTAATCTGACTTGCAAAGGCCTCATTTACAATACACTGGCCTACATTTACCCAATTTCAGATCTACCTCGTAGATTTGTGGTTGGCTATTTATTCCCCAAATATTTAATGTAATTAGTACAATTTATCATTGACAGAACTCCTACTTGCTTTGCTGCAAGATTGAGCTCCACATTTCTAATATCACCTACAGTCACATTTAGATCTGCCACCAAGGGCAGAACAAAGCATGGGCTTTGTCTCTACCAGATTATTGCGAAGGGATGAGGTAGCATGGTGATTACGTTGGAGGATTAGTAATCCAGACATTTAGACTAATCATCTGGAGCCTGGATATTGCTCCATGTCATTTGTTTGGCATGAAAGAAGTGGTGGAAGTTACCTAATGCTGCTTGTGAAAGTTGAGATTTGCAGAACGTTGGCATCAGATTTCACTGTTTAACATGGCGCTGAAACTGACAGTTGTGGTTTCATTGCAATTTCCCTGTCAAGGTGTTGCATATTCTTCCAGCTGTTGGAATGTGGCCCAGCAAGTGTGATCTTAGCTCCAAAGAGGATATAGCACAATGCAAGCAATATTCTTCCAGCTATAGGTGAGTGTTGTAAATGAATGAACGGATGCTGCATTGATGGGGGAGGTGGTGGTAAAGTGTGGTTGGACGGAGTGAGGAGAGTGCTCACAAAGGATAAGAGCAAGCCTAACAGACTGGGGAAGAACCTTGTTCTGTGTAACAAAGCCATGAAATCCATCCAGATCTACAGTCAAGCACTCCTGGCAGGAAGTTCCCTGGGAGGACCCTGTATGAATGCCTGCACTTTGGAGAACCCTGTGATACAGGCAAGCACCCGTGCCTGCTATGCCTGTTCCTGTGGACAGAAGGAAACATAGATGAAGTCTTCTCTCTTTGAGTATGACGTTTGCGGGAACTCCCTACTGTAGTAGTTGAGCAGAAAACTGAGCTGTGAGACAGATCAACAGCCTGGAATGATCCTGAGGTTAGAAAGCTGAGGATGTCCATTACCCTGGCATCCGTGGGCAAAGGGCATGCATTCATGACCCTGTACTTGCAGTCTCAGTGGAGACAACAAAAATGCAATGTAAGCATTGGCCCTTTAAATAGCATAGCTTCAGAGGAAAAAGCAATAGGAAAATCTGTTTGCTCTTGAGTAAATCTCACTGGAGACAAATTTTGACTGTTGCACTACTAACTTTGTGATTTCAAATCCCTCCACAGCATCCCACAATGGGTTTCGATTAAGCAGTGCCCTGACAGTAAACCATGCTGGCCTTGCCTGTAACCCCAATAGCCATGATTTAAAAGACCTAAAAGAGTTATGATGTTAACGGAATGGAAGTGTCCTATTTAAGTGCACATCTCTCAACAAATCAGCCCTGACAACATCACCATCATATCAAACCCTGGCAAATGCCAGCCTCATATCATGTGTACGTTGCTAGATTCAGGACTGCCCAGCACACAATGAAGCAGCACAGGGCTGTTTTCTGATGGTTCCAATCTAATCAATAAGGCAACACAATGGCACAGCAGTAGGTGCTCCTACCTCACAGCTCCAGGGACCTACGTTTGATCCTGACCTCCGGCGCTGTCTGTGTGGAGTTTGCATGTTCTCCCTGTGATTGCCTGGGTTTCCTCTGTGTACTCTGGGGTTTCCTCCCACATCCCAAAGACATGCTGATAAACTAATTGGCTACTCTAAATTGACCCTAGCATAGATAATTCTCAAAAGAATCAATGATCATAATACCTGGGATTAAAAATGATTGGTCACTGTTGAAAGATGTGACTAACAGCTCTTAAGAACACCCAGCTATTGTATAGCAAAATCTTTCTTGAAGTATTTCATCAGACTAAAATTGTTGAAACATAAGTAGATACTGGGGCATATAATCAAAAGTTCAGTCAGCGCAGATTTTAGCAAGTAGAAAATGAGATAGAGATGTTTAGGTTTATTGAAGCTCACTATAAAGACACATGCAAATTCTCACAGGTAACTACAATTGCATACTTCTATCAATCATTAGTGCTGCCATGATGAAGAAAATAAATACTGAACTGAAGAAGTCAGCATCATAACACATTCCCATTCACACAGCACCAAGCATTCGGAAGTACTGGAATATGCAGGTGTGTCACTAAATGCTGGCAAGAGCAAAACAAGACTGTTTATGTTTCAAGCTTCATACCAGTTTCCTAGCAATAGCTATTGCATTAAAATAATAACTTGCACCATAAACAGGATTGAAACTAACATACTGGAGGGATTCTTTTACTTCCTTAAAGCTATAAAAGTAACACAACAATCCATAGTCAAAATTATTTGTGGTCATTATATGAAACCAAAATAAAACAAAATAAGCACAGAAAAATAAAGCATTTTTATTTCAGGCAGAAATGAAAGCCTACTGAACAACCACCACAGAGCCACAGAGCTGTGGAATCATACAGCATGGAAACAGGGCCTTTGGCCCACCAGGTCCACGCTGACCATCGAACGCCCATTTATACTTATTCTACACTAATCCCATTTTATTCTCCCTAAATCCCCATCAATTCCTCCCCCCCTTCCCCCACCCCACAGATTCTGAATTCTACCACTCACCAACACACTAGGAGCAATTGACAGTGGCCAATTAACCTACCAACCTGCATGTCGTTGAGATGTGAGAGGAAACCGGAGCACCTGGAAGAAACCTATGCGGTCGCAGGGAGAACGTGTGAACTTCATACACAGACAACACCAGAGATCAGGATTGAACCTGAATCACTGGTGCTGTGAGGCAGTGGCTCTACAAGCTGCACCACTGTGCCGCCCCAAAGCACTTGTGTGACTTTTGTATATATATAAAACCAATGAATAATGAACAAGGCCAAGTTTAATCACAGAATGTGCTCTCTTAATTGTAAGTAAATGTCATGAAAATCCATGCATTAAAACAATTATTGGATTGTTTACTCATCCTCTTAGTAAATGTAATAGCTTTATAATAAATAGCTTAATAGGCCTGGTATACATTTAAAAAAAAATATTTGTTCTCTGGACATTTTCTGGTTTTCTTAAAGAAGCAATGTGTGTCCAGAATCAGAATCAGGTTTTTTATCACTGACACGTGTCACGAAATTTGTTGTTTTGTGGCAGCAGTACAGTGCACATTTAGCCTGTGTTGGTCCTTTGAAAGATCTGTGCAGTAAATCCCACTCTGCTATACTTCTCCACAGTTCCTCTCACAGACGATCTATCCTCTTTTGAAAGTTACCACTTCCACTATCCTTTCAGGCAGTGCATTAACAACATGTTGCATTAAAACCCTCCTCGCCACCAACTCCAGCCCTTGGTTCTTTGGCTATAGTTTGTACAAATAAATTTTCAAATGCAAAACCATAGAGAATATTGGGCAGATCATGCATTGTCCCAAAATAACTACCAACCTCGCCCTGGGCCACAGATTTGCTTCCAGCATGGCACCAGGTGCAGTCCTCCAGTAGGAGCCTGGATCCCAGGACTTCACCCTGGCTTAGTCAGCACAGGGGATCTCTCAGCCCAGGCAGCCGTCTGCTCTCACAGAACAGTTTTCACAGCCGGTGAGAACCAACCACAGACTCAACAGCTGTCAAAGCTGCGAATGTTGTTGAGCGTTTGTGGATGTCTTTAACATTCACAAATCTTCAAAGTCACTTGGAAACCATTAAAAGCATAAAAGTATTGTTAAAAGAATTAAAAGATATTAAGTATTTTTTTAAATGCCAACAACAATTGAAAACATTGACATCAGTTTAATCTTCTCCCTGAAGGCGATGCCTCCCATTCATTTCACTGGGGCCATTCCTCTTGTACCCAATACATGTAGAGTTTGCCAATAGAACTCTGGGGCAGCCAGTCGCTCAGATGGCAGGTAGGAAGATGCCACCTCCAACTCGGGTCCACTGAATGCCAGGACTTAGACAGGGAAACCCAGATAAATGCCACCACTAGCTCTAGTGGAAGTGGAAGATCTGGCCCATTACTTATCAAAGCACCACAACTTGTACTCTGCCAGAACCATCTTATTCATGCTGGCTGTGCTGAACATACTATAGCTATATAGTCCTATCACCTGAGGTCTGACCCTGCTCCACAATAAATACATGACAAGTGCTGTGTTTTGCTATTGTATCTGCTACTTGGCTACAAGCCAATAGCTGGGTAAGAAATCCACAATACAAAGAAAAGTCCGTATGGTGCTTTAACTGAGCTCCCAACAGCATCAATACAATTCAGATGACTGAAGCTCCAGCTCACTGTCACAGAAAAGTAAGATGCAACAACCTGCCCCTGGTGCTTCTCAGGCTGAGTTCTATGTATATTTCCTCTGTCCCTACCTCAACTGATCTTCTGCTGAAACCTTCATCTATACCTGGGTGACAGCTAGACCAGATAACTCCAATGTTCCCTGACGAATTTCCCACCTCCTTAATCCTGATCTCCCATATTAAATTCTGCCTCCCATATCCTAACTAGCACAAAATCCCAATCATTAAACATGCCTGCGTTAAATAGGCTCTGGTCCAGCAGTGCATTCCTTTTAAAATTGTTGTCCCTATTTCCAAACTGTCCTTCGTCTACAACCTACTTCAACCCCACTGCACTGACATCTCAGCACCCTTCCTGCTCCTAGCCTCTTGCACATCCCTAATTTTGATTGTTCCACCTTTCACGGACAAGTCTTCAGCAGACAAGGCCCTAACCTATGGAACTCCATCTTCAATCTTCCTGACTACAAAATACCTCTAAGCCTCCTTGACCTGTTCATGGATTAGTATCAAATATAGTTTGATAATGCTATAATGGTATTGGTATTGGTTTATTATTGTCACTTGTACCAAGGAACAGTGAAAAACTTGTCTTGCATACCGATCGTACAGGTCAATTCATTACACAGTGCAGTTACATTGAGTTAGTACAGAGTGCATTGAGGTAGTACAGGTAAAAGCAATAATGGTACAGAGCAAAGTGTCACAGCTACAGAGGAAGTGCAGTGCAGGTAGACAATAAGGTGCAAGGTCACAACAAGTTAGATTGTAAGGTCAAGAGTCCATCTCATCGTATAATGGAACCATTCAGTAGTCTTATCACAGTGGGATAGAAGTTGTCCTTGAGCCTGGTGGTATGTGCCCTCAGGCTCCTGTATCTTCTGCCTGATGGGAGAGGAGAGAGGAGAGAATGACCCGGGTGGGTGAGGTCTTTGATTATGCTGGCTGCTTCACCAAGGCAGTGAGAGGTATAGACAGAGTCCATGGAGGGGAGGCTGGTTTCTGTGACACACTGGGCTGTGTCCACAACACTCTGCAGTTTCTTGCAGTCCTGGGCAGAGCAGTTGCCATACCAAGCTGTGATGCATCCAGATAGGATGCTTTCTATGGTGCATCGATAATGGTCCAGTGAAACACCTTGAAATGTTTTTACTATAATAAAGGGCTTCACCTTTGCATGTTTCTGTTGTCGGTGTAGTCCTACCAAAGACAGTGGGCATTCTGTGGACTGGGGACACCACAGCAAAATGAGCTGCATTAGCTTGCTTCTCTGCCACTCAGTGATATTAAAGCACAGCACTGTGACACAGCTAATAGAGCCACACAGCTTCAGTACTCTGGGTTCAGTCGTGACCTTCAATGCTGTCTGTGTGGATTCTGTACATTGTCTCTGTGACCGTGTCCTCTGGATCTCTGGTTTTCTTCCACATCTCAAAGTCATGCGGGATCGTGGGTTAACTGGGCATTGTAAATTGTCCCTAGTGTGTAGGTGAGCAGTAAATTCCGAGGAACTTGATGGAATGTGAGGAGAATAAAATGGGATGAGTGTATGATCAGCGTAAATTGGGTCTTGATAGTCAGTGCCAACTCAATAGGCAGCAGGGCCTGTTTCTGTGCAGCATGACTCTATAACACTGTCCAAGGCCTCGTTTTAAGGCTGGATGGTGTGTGTCAAACTCTGAAATGTAAAAGCTGGAGAAATGGATCACATATTTCAACTTCCTATGGCTGGACCATAGAGGAAGCAGTATAAGATGCACCGTAAGAATAGAACCAAAGCATTACAGCATTTGTGAGCTCTCCACTCTATTTAAAGTTAATTTTCTTGTCGCCTACTGCCAAACCCGAGATCTTCCCTCCTTATCTATATAAACACAGGGACAGGAGCACAATACGTCGCAATGCAAACTCGCTCCACCATTTAGTGAGGACACAGCTGAACCTTACCTAACTCCATGCAGCCACCTTTTCACTTTATCACTTTATTCCTCTAGATATCAAAAACCTATCAATCTCAGATTTAACATCAACAGTTCCACACCATTTGCCGTGTTTGTTTGTTGATTGATTCAGGGCAAATCTATGGTTTGGATTTAGAAAGCTTCTTAGACACAGCAAACTCAAGTCAGCACTACCTGTCCACCAAACTAAGTTTAGGGCAAGTGAATAAATAAATAAGTTCATTAGATTTCATAACAAGGTGAGTACAGAAATGGCAATGTAATGAACACAAAATCCTACAAAACCGCTCACAGTTAAGAAAAGGCAGTAATCAAGAGACTAGTAATGCTCACTTAGGAGAATCTTGACTTCACTACACCTGAGGCTGTTCAAGATTCTTGAAGAAAGAATTGTATTCATGCTTTGTAAGCAATGTTTTCATAGCTAATGAATTACTTTTGAAATGCATTCACTGTTGCAGTGCGGAAAATACAGTAACAACTGGAACACAGCTATGTGACATTGGTCAGATTATCTTTTTTTAGTTATGCTAATTGCAGGTTATTACTGGCCAGAGCACCAGAATGAGCAATAATGCTTTTTGAAATCGTGCCATTGACATCACATTCAAAAGATGGCATCTCTACCAGTGGGACATTCTCTCAATACTGCACTGGAATGTCATGCTAGATTATGTAGCTAAGTGCCTGGCCTGAGGCCTGAAGCTACAACTTTCTCTGTGAGAGGATACCACTGAGCCAATGGCTAATAATACAAATGTTTACCTTTCCCCTTTTTGCCATGAAATGGGCAAGAAATGAAACAAGTCCCATTCCTGGCTTGTTTAAGATATAATGACATTGCATATTTCTTATTTATTCATTTTAACGCAATGTTAGTGTTGCTGGCAAGCCTAGCATATATTGCCCATTCCTATTGTAAGGTGGTTCTGAGCCGCCTTTTTAAACTGCTTTGTCCTTCTGGTGAAGTTACTCTCACAGTGCTGATGCATAGGGAATTTTGACCCAGAACTCACCAACGAGCACCAAAACCTTGCTTGGCTGGCAGTGAGAGGGGCTCTCCCCATCAGATCCTTCCAGTACAGTAGGCATCTCAACCCCAGTGCACACTGCCCCAAGACACCTGTGATAAGAATGTGACAATCGTCCAGTTCTTTGTAGACTGTGCGTTTGCAAAGAAGGCCTGGGAAATGATGCAAGGGTCCTTGTCGAGGTTCATCCCAAATAGCTGTGTAACTCTGATCTATGGGCTGTTCCCAGGGACACATACAGAGACAAACATCAAGTGCAACTGGTAGATCATCAACTCGGTGAAAGAAGCACTTTGGTCTACCTGAAACGTTTTGGTCTCCCAGTGCAAGAAGATGTTGGTAAGGGAATGCTGTTGACTGGCAGAAGTACATGTTGAGGGATGCACTAAAACTTGTCCAGCCAACGCAAAGGCTTTGTGCAGAAGGACTTCAATCTAAGGTCCTGCCACTAGACACTGAGGGGCTGGATCCCATGTAACAGCCCCTCAAACATTTGAAGTTTACATTGTCCAAAGAGACCACAGGAGTGGCATTGGTACTTCATACATAATAGGTATTAAACCGACCACACTACAGATGTATGAACCTGACAATGCTGAATGTATACACTGGAGGACACTGAATGTAAGGAAAGCCATGTACTTTTTCTTTGTATATATACTTAAGAATAAACTTTATTTTTGAAATTGAAAAAAGGACCAGCAACAATGAAAGGATGTGATAGATTTCCAAATCAAGGTTTGGAGGGGAACCTTCAGGTGGTGGTGCTCCCGTGCACCATCTGCCCTTGTCCTTGATGGTGGTAGAGGTCATTAGTTTGGGAGGTGTTCTTCAAGTAGCCTGAGCAGGTAACTGTGGTACATCTTGTGGATTTTACACACTGCAGGCACTGTACACTGGTAATGGATGGAATGATGGTTTACTGTGCTGGATGGGCTGCCAATCAAGCAGGCTGCTTTGTCCTGGAAGGTATTAAGCTTTTTGAGATTTTTTGGGGATGCACTCATCTAGACAAGCGCAGAGGATTCCAGCACACTCCTGACTTGTGACTTGTGGATGGTAGAAGGCTTTGGAGAGTTATGAGGTGAGTCACTTGTATCAATCAGATAGATTTGACAGATGTGAACACTTGATACCCAAGTGGGAAATAACAACTCCCTAGTGGGTGACTGTGGTAATTGGGAACATACAGTACTATGGAATATGTAACTACTCATTGTCCTATCCATGAACATGAAGGAGGTATTACAGCAATACACTCTCCCATCCCTGACACAATTATCTGGCATTTTTCAAAGATTTACAATATATTCACTTGCAGGATGTGGACATTGCCCACAATGCTGACATGTTTGTCCTTCCCTGACTGCCCTGAACTCAGAAGGCAACTAAGTTACACATCGGCCAAGCTGAGTAAGGCTGACAGATTTCCTCCCCAGGACACGGGTGTACCAAAGGGTCATCGAGTTGTACAGCATGGAAACAGGCCCTTTGGCCCAACTCATCCATGCCCACTAAATTGCCTAACTGAGCTCGTCCCATTTCCCAGCATTTGGCTCAAATCCTTCTAACCTTTTCCTATTCATGTACTTGTCCAAATGTCCTTTAAATGTTATAATTGTACCCGCCTCTACACACATTCTCTGGCAGTTCATTCCATATACACTCTTTTTAAATCTTTCCCCCTCACTTTAAACCTATACCCTCTAGTTCCTACACTCCAGGGAAAAAAAGCCCTAGTCTATCCATCCTCTCAAAACTCAAACCCTCCAATCCCAGTCATGTCCTCGTATATCTTTTTTGCACCCTTTCCAGTTTAATGACATCCTAACAACAACCCAGAGGTTTCATAGTTCCAACAAACAATCTGCTGGAGGAACTCAGGGGGTCGAGCAGCATCCGTGGAGGGAATGGAATTGTTGACGTTTCGGGTTGAAACCCTGCACCCCTCCACAGATGCTGCCCGACCCGCTGAGTTCCTCCAGCACATTGTTTGTTGCTCCGGATTCCAGCATCTGCAATCACTTGTGTCTCCTGTTTCATGGTTACTGTTGGAGACACTAGCCCTCTTTTTTTTTGGAAAAAAAATCCAGATTTATATCATGAACTGAATTTGAATTCCCCACCTATGATGGTGGGATTTGAATTCCCGCCTCAGGAATTATGGCCCAGATTTTTAGATGCTAATCCCAGGATTTAACCCAGTATTTAGCAAACTGTAAATTCAGAGATGCATTAATATATGAAGTAAAAGGAACACGTGGAGTGCAGCCTGAAGGGAAGAAAAACAGCAATTAACGGGATCTGTTAGTAACAGGTTGCACAACTCATATGGGGCAGCCCAGTGTGAAAGCAGCAAGAGCTGCCCACTCTGCGAGGCGCTTGATTTGCATTCAGCTCAATGTTCTCTCAATTCCTCAGATGCCCATCGCTGCATTCCAGTGAGCGCCTTAAAGTAACGATTAGCATAATCATGAACACCCCCCACCCCCCGACCCACCCCCCCCCCCCCCACCCCACACCTCATCCGCATTCAGGGTTTTATGGGCACTATTCAAGCATGAAGAAAAGCTTACTCGCAGCATCAAACGCTCCCATCACGTAACAGTATCAATATTGAACGGAGAATCGCTCCTGATACAAAGTTATTTCCACACAACTCAACAAACCATTCAATGGGGTCACTGTGTGTGAAATGCCAAACCGGCTTTTAAAAGCAAAGATTAACGACATGGAGTTGCCTGATACCCATTTTCCAAAATATAAATACCAGAGTTTCTTGCATTTTGTCCCAAGGCGAGGGTTGGGGACCGGGGAGGGGGGGTGGGGTCGTTGATTTCCCCCAACCCTCCGGCCGCCAGGCATGGCCTCGGCCACTGGCACTGGTCATCGCACGTCCCAGCCGGGAATGGGCGACCGCTCCGCCCGCTGTTCCTCCTGACGCGCTTTGTTCGGGAAGCGGCCCCGGATCCCCTTCAGCCCGATACAGGGCATGGGGATCAGAAGGAGGGAGGTCGAGGGGAAGGGAGGATCAGGGGTATATCAGGACGTGTGTGTGTGTGTGTGTGTGTGTGTGTGTGTGTGTGTGTGTGTGTGTGTGTGTGGAGGGTGGGTGCACTCAAAGCTCTCCCCTTTTTCACCCTCCTTTTCTCTGGGGGGGGTACCTGGCTCAACCCTTCTGCAGTGACAGTTCGAGGTCAAGGTAAAGGGAGGAGGGAAGGAAAGGCAGAGGGGGAAATGGTGGAAGAAAAGTACAGGGAGGGAAGCGGAGGGAGGAAGGGATGGAGGGAGAGAGGTGCAGGGAGGGAGAGATGGAGGGAGGGAGGGATAGAGGGAGGGAGGGATAGAGGGAGAGAGGTGCAGGGAGGGAGAGATGGAGGGAGGGAGGGATGGAGGGAGAGAGGTGCAGGGAGGGAGAGATGGAGGGAAGGAGGGAGGGAGAGATGGATGGAGGGAGGGAAAGATGGAGGGAGGAAGGGAAAGATGGAGGGAAGGAGGGAGGGAGAGATGGAGGGAGGGAGGGAAAGATGGAGGGAGGGAGGGAGGGAAAGATGGAGGGAAGGAGGGAGGGAGAGATGAAGGGAGGGAGGGAAAGATGGAGGGAGGGAGGGAAAGATGGAGGGAGGGAGGGAAAGATGGAGGGAAGGAGGGAGGGAGAGATGGAGGAAAGGAGAAAGGGGTGGAGGGAAGGAGAGAGGGTTGGAGGAAGGGAGAGAGAGGTGGAGAGAGAGGGGAGGGGATAAGTGCAGGAAGGGAGGGAGAGTTAGTGAGGGCGGTGGCAAGAGGTGGTGGGAAGGAGAGCTCCAGGGAGGGAAAGTGCAGGGCAGAGGGGGAGATGGAGGAAAGGAGGAAGAGGTGGAGGGAGGGAGAGAGAGAAGAGCAACTCCATTCCCACCACTACACGCCGTGATCTGCCATAGTTTGGGGCTATTACACAAATGCTACACGTTGTATACGTCCCCTGTCCACCCCCAGCCCCCACCAACAAGCCGGTGTCTCCGTCATTATTTTACCCCTCCTTGAGACCTGCCCACAACCTGGTCCTCCTCTGCCCCCGTGCAACAAAACCACCTCCCCTTACCCCAAATCTTCATCCTCTACAGAAGCGAGGCCCGTTTAAAAACGCCGGGCTCCTTTGAAGATTATTCTCTCTCTCTCTTTTAAATTGTGAGAAATTCCTCACATATTCCCACCCTTATTGCTGGAATTAAACCCACTGCCAAAATCTCTGTGACTCCATCTCGCACCGACAGCCGGAATGAGAGGAGTAAAGTACCTACAAAGTATAAACTGTAGTAACTAACTACTGGTGGCGGCTTTCATTTTTACAAAGAATTTTTCTTTCCCTGATCAGTAAAACCAGGGCTTTTGTAGTTTTGCTCTGGTCTATAGGAAAAGCATTGTACCTGTCGCCTGCGGATCAAAGTCCATTTTCAGCTTTCGCCGGGCTAAAACTACAGAACCAAAAAGGTGCATTTCAAACTCTCCCATCCCTGCACTTTATTATCTCAATGCTCGTGTGCTCAAGGCAGCGAGTCAGTCCCGGCCACTGTGTTGAGGGTGAACATTAGTTGCAAAGTGTCCTCCTACCTGTCTCGGGGGTCGATCCAGCTCGTTTGCTTGCTGTTGTGATCAATATAAAAGACTTTACCGTCGTAATCTCTCGCTTCTTCCCAACCATCCGGCAAAGGGAGCTCTCCATTGCCCTTCCTATGCATGTTGTAATACTGTAAGGACCTCCATAAGTCCGGGGAGGAAGAGGGAGGGGGGGGGGGAATTAAAGGGAGGAAGGGAGGGGGGAAGCTAACAAAACCAGCCCTGCGATCATTCACATCCTTACAACGAACTGGTCCTCCATCTTAACTCTATCCAGGAATCCCCACACACACACACACACACACACACACACTCGGGCTGTCGGCTGGAGAATTAGCATACATTTCATTTACATACAAATTCCTCCCCTCAACATCTCATCAAATATTAATACCACAACCGCCAAATCCAAGTCCGCGGCTTGCTGCAGCACTGTTGGCTGGGCTGTGTCAGCCCCTGGTCGCTGTACTGAGCCTGATTTTTAAATAAACTCAGAAAATTGTTCCTTTTGGCTTGAATCTGGCAAAATATTGAATTCCCTGTAAAGGTCGTGAATGCCGGAAAAGTGTCCCCCTTTATCCAGTCAATTCTCGCATCATTTTGCTGATAAGTGTAACCATTGATAATAGATTTCCTTCCCCCCCCCCCCCACCCCCCACCCACTCTCTTTACTTTTTCCGCCCAGCTTGTTTTAGGTCAGGTTGTAGCAGCAACCCACTCTCAGCTCTATCTGACCTGGCATTTTACACAGGGGGCAATATGTGGCGTGAGAAGGTGATCGGATCTGCAGAAAGACTGAGGAATATCAGTTTGGATAAAATTCACAACTGCAGCAGTGTGACAGAGGGCTTTAGAGGGGGGTGAAGATAGAAAATATAGATACAAACAAGAAAGAGCTAGATCAGAGTTCCACCTGCCTCTGCATCACTACAATCCACTGGATAAACCAGCAAAAAAGATCAGGGAATTTGAAACCTGACTGAGATATGCCTACAAACAAGACGCTGGAGGATCTCAGCAGGTCAGGCAGCATCTGTGGTGGGAAATGGACAGTGGATGTTTCGGGTCAAAACCCTTCATCCAGACCCTTCAGCAGTCCCAATGTAGGGTCTCGACCCAAAACATCGACCATCCATTTCCCTCCACAGATGCTGCCTGACCCATTGAGTTCCTCCAGCATTTTGTTTGTTGCTCCAGCTTCCAGTATCTGCAGTCTCCTGTGTCTCCGTTGAGATATGCCCAAACCACCTAGGGTTATGCTCTCCTTATTCTTTTCTGCTGGTTCAAGATTCAAGAGAGTCAGGAAAGCAAGTTTTAAGGAGGACCCAAAGACCATATAATGGAATATAGATAGGCTAAGGTCACATGAATGGTTACAGTCTTTTTCCTGAAGTGTCACAGTCTTTTTTTACCAGGGCAGTGGAGTCAAAAACTAGAGGGCACAGGTTTAAGGTGAGAGGGGAAAGATTTAAAAGGGATCTGAGGGGCAAGTTTTCCATACAGAGAGTGGTGGGTATATGGAACGAGCTGCCAGAGGAAGTGGTAGTGACGGATACAATTACAATGTTTAAAAAACATCTAGGCAGGTATATGGATAGGAAAGGTTTAGAGGGATATGGGTCAAATGCGGGGAAATGGGACTAGCTCAAATAAACAACTTGGTTAGTATGGATGAGTTGGGCCAAAGGGCCTGTTTCCCTGCTCGAAGTGTCTATGACTCTAAGTGAGTGGTGAAAATTTGGCATCGGATAGATAACATGGGGAAATATAAGGTTATTCTCTTTGGTAGGAAGAATTCAAAGTTAAATATTGCTTAAGTGAAGAGAGACTGTAAAAATCTGCAGTGCAGAGAGATCTGGATGTTCTTGTACACAGAAAGCATGCAGTACATCAGTTAACTTCAGAAGATAAAGTTATTGCAAAGGGGATGGAGGTTAAGAGTAAGTAGGTCTTGCCACTGCATCATGTTATAATCACAACTAGAGTACTGTGTGCAGTTTTGCTCTCCTTATTTGCATTAGAAAGAGTTCAGAGGTTCCCTAAATTAATTCCTGGGATGGAAGGGTGGATGGATTAGGCTCATACTCATGAGAGTTTAGAAGAATGAGAGACTCTTACAAATTTCTACAGATGTACGGTGGAGAGCATTCTGACTGGTTGCATCACTGCCTGGTATGGAGGCTCCAATGCACAGGATTACAAGAGGCTGCAGAGGGTTGTAGACTCAGCATACTCCATCACAGCACAACCCTCCCCACCACTGAAGACATCTTCAAGAGATGGTGCCACAAGAAGGTGGCATTCATCATGAAGGACCCTCACTATCCAAGACATGCCCTCTTCTTGTTACTGCCGTTGCAGAGAAGGTACGGGAGCCTGAAGACCCACACTCAACAATTCAGAAGTTGTTTCTTCCCCTCTGCCATCAGATTCCTGAATAGTCCATGAACCAATGAACACTACCTCGTTATTCCTTTTTATTTGTACTATTTATTTGTTTTTGTAATTTATCATCATTTTATGTCTTTGCACTGTTCTCTTGCTGCAAATAAACAAATTTAATGTCATATAAGTCAGTAATAATAAATCTGATTCTGATCTTATTCAAATAAATAAGATTCTCAGGGAAATGCTGAAAGGATGTTTCGTTAAAGAAAGCAAGACCGAGCCATTTGTTCCCTCGTTACTGCTCCACCATTCAATAAGATCATGGGTGATCTTTTACTTCACTGCCAGTTTCCTGCATGGTCCCCATAAAAATCAGTCTCTGCAGGGAATATACACAGCAACTAAGCCTCCACAGCCCTTGGGTAGAAAGTTCCAATGATGCACTACCTCTGGGAGAAGAAATCTCATCTCAGCTCAGTCGTGAATTGCCAACCCCTTATCTTAAGACTGAGATCCCCAGCCAGGGGAGACATCATCCTTATTTATCCTGTCAGGCTCTGTAAGAATTTTGTAAGTGTCAGTTTGATTGTCTCTCTTTCTTCTAAATGCTAGAGAGTATAGGCTCAGCCTACTTAATCTTTCCTCATAGGACAAACTCCCCATGTCAGGAATCAATCTTGTAAAACTCTGGTGCCCTGCCTATATCAGAAACAAATCCTCCCTTAAGTGGGGAGACCAGACCTATACATAATATTCCAGCTACAGTCTCACCAGGACCCTACATAATTTCAGTAAGATGCAATTTCTCTTGTGGTGCATCTAAAACCAGGGAGCCACCCATTTAAGATGGAAATGATGAAGAATCTGTCGGATGGTTGGGAATGTTTGGAATTCACCGCCCTAGAGATTGACTCATTGAATAGATTCAAGCTGAAGTAGTTTTTTGGTCTTAGGAATTAAGGTTTACGGAGTAGAGGCAGAAAACTGTGGTTGATGCTAAAATCAGCTCAGCCTTGATCTATTGAATAGTGGAGCAGGTTTAAAGGGCCACATGGCTCACTCCTGCTTTCTTGCAATGCTATAACTTACCCAAGTCAACCCCAACCCAAAAATGACCAGCCCTTCCACTTCCACAGGTGAAAATTGAGCTGTTTCTGGGGGAATACTTTTCAAATTGCACTCATTTTCTTAGACACACTGGGACAAGAAGCATGTTTTAAAAGAACAGACTATTTGCTGAGAAACCAATGAACACAATTGGAGAGAGGAGAAAGGTGAAATTCTGCAACAATTTACCATTAAAAAAAGTAAGAGGCATTTGATGTCTTAGTGGGCTTAAAGGTGGATAAATCTCCAGAGCATGATGAGATGTACCCAGGCTGATTCAGAGGAAAGGGAGGAGAATGCAGGGGCTCTGACAGATTTTAAAATCTTTATTGGGCACAGGTGAGGTACCAGATGACTGGAAGACAGTAAATGCGGTACCTTTATTCATGAATGGCAGCAGGGATAAGCCAGGTACCTACAGGCCTCACCAGTGGTAGTGCCCACAGAACACTCTACGCAAAAGATGCACTTCACTGTGTGTTTCAATGTACATGTGACTAATAAAGATACCTTACCTTAAATTACTACTGGAAATTCTGTGCGACAGGTAGTTTACACAGATTTCAATAAGGCCTTTGCAGGGTCCCACATCTGAGACAGATCCAAAATTTTAGAACCCCTGGGATCCAGGGCAAGTTGCAAATTGGATCTAAAAATGGCTAGGTAATAGGGGTAAGAGCGTGATGAGTGAGGGTTGTTTTTGTGAATGGAAGCTTGTGACCAGTGGTGTACCACAGGGATTGATGCTGGGACCTCACTGTTTGTTATATGCATTGAAGATTTGAAGGTATTATTAGTAAGGCCACGGATGACCTGAAAATTGGTGGTGTTGTTGAAAGTGAGGAGGGATGACCTTGGCTTCAGGATGACATTGATGAGTTGGTAAAATGGGCAAAACAATGGTAGATGAGAATTTAATCCTGAGAAGTGTGAGGTAATGCATTTAGGACATTCATTGAGTACGTCCTAATAGGGATAGGACATACACAATGAATTGAAGAACCCTTAGAGTATTGAGGAACAGAAGGACCTTGATGTACAAGTCCATAGATCTCTGAAAGTGGCAATACTGGTGAATAAGGTGGTTAAGAAGGCACAAAGGATACTTACCTTCATTAGCTAGGGCATAGAATACAAGAAAACTGCAGATCGTGGAAATCTGAAATAAAAATAGAAAATGCTGGAAATACTCAACAAGTCAGGCAGCGTCTTATACAGTCATGGAATCATACAGCACAGAAACTGGCTCAGTAACACACCAAGTCTGTGCACACCGTCAAGCATCCATTAACGTTAATCCCACATCAATCCCATATTTATTCTCCTTACATGCCCATCAATTTCCCCCAAAGTATACCACTTATCTACGCACTAGGGATAATTTAAATGACCAATTAACCTGCCAATCCGCATGTCTGTGGAAAGATAAACAGAGTTAACATTTCAGGCTGAAGACCCTTCGTCCTGACTGATATTAGTGCCCTAAGCTAAGGAAAGGAAAAGTAGTACATTGGTTTCTGCTCTTGCCTGTTGTGCACTTATTGGTAAACACAAATATGCTGATGGAAGCAATGAACAACTTTGGACACTAAAATGATACCAACCATGTTTGGTTACCTTGTTCGCACACTAACAGTCATTAATCCTGGAATAGTAGCCAGAGGCCTGGATCATTGATCCAGAAAAATTAGTTCAAATCCCACCATGGCAAGTGGAGAATTCAAATTCAAGTAACTAAAAAAATAAAATTTGGAATTATAAAGTGAGCTAATCACAGTCACAATAACCATGAAACTACAGGATTGTTGTATAAACCCATCTTGTTCACTGATACTTATCCTTGATTTGTCTGGCCTCCATGTGACTCCAGACCTATCAATGTGGTTGGCTCTTCACTGCATCCTTAGTTCAGCTGCAAAGAGGGATGGGCAATAGTTGTTAACCACGTAGAAAATCAGTGAACAAATAAATAAGTCAAAATCCTGTTGGGTGAGATATGAGAAAGTGACTCATTCCTCATTGTGAAGTGTAACCTTCAGAAAAGAAGAGGAGAAAATTGTCCAAGAGCATGGATCAGAGGAACAAATCACTGAATACAGTTGTGATCACCACTTATTATAGATATCATTAAATGCAGGAGGAGGTAGGGAAACCAAAGACATTAAAAGAGAAGCAAGGTGCAAGAGTGAAATAAACATGAGAACAAGGTGTGGTCTAAAGAGACAGAATGAAGGGAATCTCAGAAAAAGAAAGTATAAATATAAATAGAATAGAAAAAGTGTAAAAGCAAAGAGTAACAGAGATACCAAGAGCAGATTACTCAATCCTTACACACATATTAATGTAACAAAAATTCATGGAGCAATACTACTGGTTCCATACATACTTTCAGTGGTTCTGCATTGTGCACTGATGATGAACGACAGAGTAAAGGAAGTGAAAATGAATATTTAATATTGTACATGGTGGAGGGATGTGAAATGGGTTTGTGACTCTAATTATCACTTGAGCAAGTCCTGACTGTGCTGTCAAGAGATATAAGTGATATAGAAAGAGAGCAGCTTCAAATACTGATCTTAATGTTTTGCTCCTTCAAATTTCAGGCAGACATTGTGCCCTCAAGCTAGTTTGCCATCTCCCACTGCTTTGCTAGCAGCTGAAAATCCCAATAAATTCAATCTTTGCTGAACCAGGATTAATAGAATGTATGAAGGTAATGCCTGTTGTAACCTAAGCAATATCTACAGATCTTTATGAGCAAGTTGGTGGCAACTATCTAGTTGGACAATCTGCTGTTATTATCATTAGGTTCATCATGCATCCTGATAATGTCATTTAATAAAAGTACAAAAAGAGTGATATTTTTTCACAAAGGAATTTATTGCTGCAAATAAAACTTTTGAGAAGATGGACATAAACCATTGCCTGCTTATTGCTTGTAAGTTTTTTCAGTACAATTACTACCATGTTACATTTATGTTCACATTCAAACAGAGATATAAGGATCTTTACAGGTTGACAAACATTAACTAAAGCAAAGGTTGCGTATGACACTTTTTGGGTACTGGATCATCTGTGCAGCTCATCATTTCTAAGCTTACAGATGGCATGAAATTTAGAAAAGAAATTTAAAAAACAAGGAAGATAATAACAGATTCATAACGATGCAGAAAAACTGATGGAATGGGCAGTGATGTGACAGATAAAAGATAATGCAAAGATGTAAGGCAAGACATTCTGAAAGGAAGAAGGAGAAGCAATATAAACTAAATGCTGCAATTTTAAAGAGATTATAGGGACAGACAGGTTTGTGTGGTTATGTACAGAACTTTTGAAGGTGACAGAACAAGTTACAAATCCATTAAAGACGACATTGTTGCCTTGGTTTTATAAATAGAAACATAGGATACAAAAGCAACAGAGTTATGATAAACTTCTATAAATGATTGGCTAAGCCTCAGATGAAATATTACGTCTCATTCAAAGATTAAAATAATCACAACGTGGTTACAACACACAAGGATGCTATTTTTGGCCCATTGAATCCATACTGGCTCTACTTCGGATACCTAATCAGCACTAAATGCTGCAATTGAATCTGCATCCACTGCTATCCCTGGCAGGGAATTCTAGGCCAATTCTGTGTAGTGCACTTTGGGAAGGATGATGAGGTTTTGGAAAGGTCCAGAACAGATTTATCAAAAATATTCCAGTTTTGAGGGAGTTCAGTAATATGGAGAACCATCAAGCCATGAGATCATTCTTCTAAACTCAAGAGAATACTATATAGGCCCAGTTGCATAAGCTCTTCTCGTATGACAAACCTGCCATCCTGGGAATTAGTCTGGTGAACCTTTGGTGCACTGCTTCTATTGCTTTTATCCATCTGTAAGTGAGGAGAACAGACTCCATAATATTCCATTACCATATTGCCGAGATAATTCAATAATAGCTTTTTAAAAAAATTTTTAAAAAAATTTTATTTACAGCGTGGTAACAGGCCCTTCCGGCCCAACGAATCCATGCCGCCCATTTTAAACCCCAAATTAACCTACCTGTACGTCTTTAGAATGTGGGAGGAAACCGGAGCACCCGGTGGAAACCCACGCAGACACAGGAGAATGTACAAACTCCTTACAGACAGCAACGGGAATCGAACCCCGATCGCTGGCGCTGTAATAGCATCGCACTAACTGCTACGCTACGAATATTTGAAAAGCAGAAAATTGTAAGACTCTGCGGAAAGATCACTGGAGAAACACTAATAGGAGCTACTGGTCTTTAATATTAGGAGATGCATGCAACAATGTCATGGGAATACTATGATCTGAAAACTTACCCCCACTCCCCCCCCAGACCAGTACTTAGACGTATTTCAGCATTCTTTCAATATTTTTGGCCAGTATTCTAGAACTCTCTCCCAAATACTATTGTAAACATCTAAATTAAGTACATGGACCTTCATCTTCAGATGTACCAGGAAGGTTATGATACATTGGTTAGGCCACAGGTAGAGTATTGTGGGAAGTTTTGGTATCACTTTAGGAAGGATGTGATTGCACTGAAGAGGGTACAGAGGGAGATTAAGCAGGATGTCATAAAAACAGGAAACATTAGAAACACTTAGCAGCTCTGGGACCCTTCGTGTGATGAAGGTCTTTGACCAGAAATGTTAACTGCTTTGTTCTCCACAGATACCGCTTGACCTGTTGAGCTTTTCAAGCATCTACAGTTTTTTAAAATTTTCTATCACAAAGATGTTGCCTGAAATGGAGTTTTTTTTCAGTCATGAGAAATTTGATAGGCTGGGTTTGTTTTTCTTGGAGTAGGGAAGACTAGAAGGGACTTGATAGAGGTATATAGCAGAAAGCTTTTCACCATAGCAGAATTGTCTCAAACTAGAGGTCATAGGTTTAGGGTAAACAGTACAAGGTTGGGTATGGTGGGATGTTGGCACAACCTTGCTTGACACTACTCAGCTCTGCAATGGGGTCCGTGGTGAATCCATTGAGTAAAATCTGACTGGCATGTAGCAGACATAGAAAGTCATACTTGAGATGGATTTTCCATAATCCTTCTCAGCTGATGGACTCAAAGACTTTTTTGAGTGAAAAAAAGGTCTTGCGAATGTGCTGTTTTGGTACATCTTTTCTTAGCAGTGAAGATCATGTCCTCTCTACTTGTTGATGGGCAGATTTTGCAATGTGACTCTGGGAAAAGCTTTTCTTCAACATGGGGCAGAGAATGGAGGTTGAGGAAGATCCTTGGGATAACTTTCCACAAAAGACTTAAAGAAATAAGAGCAGGAGTGGGCCATTTAGTCTTTTGATCCTGTTCGTCCCTTAAATACAATCATAGCTGATCATTCATCTCAATAAATATAGCAGAAAGCATGAAGAGACCTCTGTAAATATTCCAATTCGACGTGTCTCCTTGAGATGGCCACTGTGAACTGGTCAACAGATCAATGTGAGAACTTTGCTACCACGGTCATCACAACTTCACCATTTAAAAAAATGCAAGTCATTATGCGCTAAGAGCATTAAGTCACAAGTTTCTTAGAACAGGAAGCTCCTCTGTGGAACATTTCCTGAACCAATTGGAAAATATTTGAATGTGGTATGAAATTATTCATGTTGTATAAGAAACAATAAAAAAAACTCAACCATACTTGAAATGTATATTCCCCAGAGAATTTTTGCAGTGGACATTGTAATAAACCTCCAGTTTTTCTCCCACGTTTATCAGCAGTAACATCTTAAGCACACAAAGCTACATCACAAACAGATGTTATCTGAAGAGTTAAAGACAATGGCACTATGCAAGAGAAAATACACAAATGTGAATGAAATTCAGCAAATAGCATTCCTTTTGCAATACCAGAATATGCATCCAATGTTCACATTAACTTAAATAAAATGAATTAACATATCAGATAGTCAGTAATGTCAATATATGTTGAACCTATGATATTCAAGAGTCATCTTAAAAAGAGGATCCTTAAAATAGAATCATGGAAACTACACCTCTGAAGGAAGTAATGCAGCTGCACTGTAAGGCTACAATTGGTTATTAGATGCTTCACTGTCTCTGTCCTGGTTCATTCCCAACAGCTTGATAACACTAGACTCTGCTCTGATGATTGTTCCCAGGGATGCATACAGAAACAGACATCACTTGCTGATGGAAGACCATCAATTTGGTGAAAGAGGTTCTGTGATCCACCCAAAACCTTCAGCCAAAGGAATTGCCCACAACCAGTTACCAATTAGCATGTCTCAAGGTCCAGGAAATGTATTACAGGATGCACTTGAGCAGGGTGTAACATATCCAAAGGACCTATGGCAACAGGCTGCTGTGTAATGCAATCCCAACCAAATTTCCTTTGCACACAATGTGTGCCAGGGCAGAGACCATGTGGTGCTTCATAAAATGAAACTGAAATTACTCCATGTGTGACTGTAGGATATGAATTTATTGACTGTAACTATATAAAATGGTGCCTGTGTTTCTCAGAAATGTGCATACATATCTTTTTCTACAGAAATCTTTATAAGATAATTTTACAAAGCATTTTTGCAAAATAAAGTTAGCTATTGCAATCCCACTTTCCTGCTAGCGAACAAGTTGCTGACAAGAATTTCAGAGGCAGAGCATGCGATTGGTATTGGTATTGGTATTGGTTTATTATTGTCACTTGTACTGAGGTACAGTGAAAAACTTGTCTTGCAAACCGATCGTACAGGTCAATTCATTACACAGTGCAGTTACATTGAGTTAGTACAGAGTGCATAGATGTAGTACAGGTAAAAACAATTACAGTACAGAGTAAAGTGTCACAGCTACAGAGAAAGTGCAGTGCAATAAGGTGCAAGGTCATAACAAGGTAGATCGTGAGGTCAGAGTCCACTTATTGTATAAGGGAACCATTCAATAGTCTTATCACAGTGGGGTAGAAGCTGTCCTTAAGTCTGGTGGTACGTGCCCTCAGACTCCTGGATCTTCTACCCGATGGTAGAGGAGAGAAGAGAGAATGTCCCAGGTGGGTGGGGTCTTTGATTATGCTGGCACTGAAGGATTGGATTGCAAAGTGGCAAGAGCGTTAGAACAATCTCAGCCAAACCACCTGGGATGCACATTCAGCAATTGTGTGCAGAGGCAAAACACCAAAGAAGAGAAAAGTAATGAAGGGACCTATGCCATATTCTGATATGTGCAAGACTGTGAGCAGGTAGATGGATGTCTAGGAATGGATCATCCAATTTGTTGAAAATTGGCAAGCATAAAGGACAGGGTACTTAAAGAAAGTAAAGTATGTGGCATGGCATTAACAACAGAGAATTCTTTCAATTGGCACACCTTCTAGCTTTTACTGATCATGGAGAAGAATCTGATGGAGGATTGTTGCATTGTTCTGCTGATGGTTTTTAGCCATTTCTGGATTCTACCTCAACCATTTAAGATTCTGGATTCAGATTCCAGATTCAACAAAACCAAAGGGGAAGTTATACAATAGATATTAAGTAGGCATCTTTGAATATGTTGGCACTTTTAAACATTTACAGCAATATTAATGAAGAATCAAATCCTTAATAAAGAATAAAATAAGAAACTTACGTATTGTTTATTGAAGCTTTGCCTCCCATGCACCACGTGGTATTGACACATCTAATTACCAGACAAAAGTAAATCATTAAACATTTATTCCTACATAAATTAATATTCCTTTGAAACTTTACTTTGTCAATACATTATTGATCTCTAAATTCATATGGAGATGCTTCATTTAAATTCTGTAATCGAGTCTCGGTTGGCAATTGACACCGCTGAGGTCAAATTTATTGCAAAACTGTTGTGTGGCCAATAATATGGCCTTCCTTCTTGAATCCCTGTCGTGATACTGATTATAATAATGTTATGAACAGAAATTCCATCACAGAAATTCCAGAATTGTTGATGGTAAAATAACAGCAATACATTTCTGAGTCGAGGTGCTGCTACCTGGAAAATAGGGATGGTGTTCCAATAGGTTCATGCAGTAATTAACACAGGAAATAGATTAGATGTTAGGAAGTCTTTTTCCCAGACAGGTGTAGACCTACGAAGCACATTGCCTATTTCACAGAATCACAGAGTTGTTACAGCAAAAGAGGAAGCCATATGACCTATCAAGTCCATATCAGCTCTCTGTTAAAGTTCCACTTCACTGCCTTCTCCCTATGGCTCAGCAAATTCTTTCCTTTCAGATATTTATCCAGCTCCCCTTTGAGCTCTACAATTTAATCTGCCTTCATTACTACACCTGGAAGAGCATTCCAGACCCTAACAACTCTCCGTGTAAAAATATTTTTCCTTATGTCACATTTGGTTCTTTTACCAATCACCTTCATTCTTTATCTCCTAGTTCTTGATGCCACTTCCAATGGAAGCAGTTTCTCTTTACCTACTCTGTCGATATGATTTTAAATACTTCAATCAGATCTTAGAAACTCCTATGTTCCTAGCTTCTTTCCCACATTTGCCTAGTGGAGTTGGAGCAACTTCTAGATTTTCTTCCATGAACTAATCTTACTGTTTGATATTTTTGACTTCTCCATGGAACCTTATAAGTCTCTTGACATGAGACATGAGACAGGCTGAATGGTCAGCAGTGTTTTCTGTTGGTTTCCTGAAAGTCTGCTTGTTTCTTTAATGTAGTGGGAAAACAAGAGTACACACAATATCTGCAGAATGCACTGATCTCAAAATCCAAAGAAAAACCACAAACATGAATATCCAAAACAAAGGCAAATAATGATTATACCAGATTATACAACAATTTGCCACCCTCTAAAAAAACTCCATTCATGAGATGTAGGCATCACTGGCAAGGTGGGTTAAATGGGGCAGCATAGTGGCCCTGCTATTGGAACTGCTGCCTCACTGCTCCAGCAATCCAGGTTCAATCCTGACCGCTCTTACTGACTGGGTGGGGGTTGTATATTGTCCCTGTGACCACATGGGTTTATCCTGAGTGTTTTGGTTTCCTCCCAGCTCCCAATATTGTGGGTTTGTAGGTTAATTGGCCCTAGTGTGTAGGTGAATGGTAGAATTTGGGGGGAGTTGACGGGAATGTGGGGAGAACAAGATGGGATCACTGTCAATATGTGGTTGAAAGTCAGTGTGGACTTGGTGGACTGTTTCTGTGCTGTATTTGTATCTCTCTATTTATTGCTCTTCTCTGAGTGATTTGCCAGGCCATTTCAAAAGGACTGTACAGAGTCAACCACATTGCTGCTGGTGTAAGCTCATGTTAAGGCTGGCTTACTTGCTTTGCCCAAGGGCACTAGTCAACCAGGTAGACTTTTAAACAACTGTCTGGTAGTTTCATGGTCTCAATTACCGACTTTTCTCTAAATATATTTGTTCACGGGAAGTGGACGGCATAATAAAGTCAGCATCTATTGTCCATCCCTAATTGCAAACTGAACTGAGAGGTAATACATTTCAGAGGGGAATCAAGATTTACTAAATTATCTTAAATTGCTTGTATGTAATCTCTTAGTTGCCATGATGGGATTCAAACTCATGTTTTCATATCAATATTCCAGATTTCTGCATGCTAGCTCAGTAACTTAACAGTCATGCCACCACACTCCACTAGATGTGGCATGTGTGCTTCCAGCATTTTCTGCTTTCCTTCCTATAAAAATATACTGACATCATCGAAACCTTAACAGGGACAAACTGGATAACTTTGGCTCACACATTCAATTCAGTATTCAAACCGAGAACCAACAGTGAGGATTGTGCTTAATCCATCTTTCTCCCTCATTTGCCCATTATCAGCTCCTGCACTTTCAGCACACACTTTGGGTAACCCTTACTAATGGCTCCCTGAAGCCCATTTATGCTTTCAAATCAACTGTGACCCCATTCAGCATGGTTCAAAATGAGGTGAACTGAATACAATTGCCCATGATATATGCTGAATCACAGAACCTAGAAATTTATAGCACAGAAGAAGCCATTCAGCCCATCATATGCATGCTAGACAAAAATGGAGCTATTCATGCATTGCTGACTTTTCAATTCTCAGTCAATCTGTCTTTACAACTATAATCCTCCAGCTCTGACAATCTCCTCATAAATCTCTTCAGCCTTTAGATATCACACCTTTCCAGCAGTGTGGTAACTAGAATAATATGCTGTACTCCATGCTGTGGTTTGACCAATATTTTATACAGTTCTACCAAAGCCTCCTTGCTCTTATATTATGAAATTATCACAGCTGTAGGTATTTAATTACTTACTCATTTAAGGTCTAAATCTTCACAATAAACAGAAATTATTAATATTATTACAGTGGGAACGTCCTTCTTTGTCATTTAGAACAAGTATTCTTAAAGATGATCTTTGGCTCCAAAAATCAGAGCATGTAGGTCCACGTCCTTCTACAGTCCAAATTCCAATGAGTATTTTTTTCTGCAAATTCAAAATAATTGCAGTTAGTTCCAGCTTATGGGAGATATTATTGGTGTGGACATAGTTGTTTTGGAATTTAGATTGAACCAAGCCAAGTGGATTTCATCAGCTGTCTCCTGGTTGATCACATGAAGTAGATTAGAAACAGTATGTGTTTGGTAAGGTTGTCCTCATCCACAGAGCCTTTAATGTGTGCTGACTTGTAAGACGGTTGATTCATTAGCTGTAGCATTCACTGCCTGGATTTTGTCCCAAGGCTTGATTTTAATCAATGCTGAGCCATCTTTAAGTTGGTATTACCCACTGTAACTAAACTTGATACACCAACAAGGAACACAATGAAGCCCAAAAGAAGCAAACAGTGATACAAAAAGCCATCAAAAGAAGTAGTATGACGATATTGTTTATGGAACAATTTTTTGGGCATTTACGTGTGATGGAAAAAAATATAAAACTTGGAGCATCCAGCAAATACATCAGCATTTAGACAAACGGCTGGAAGGTGTTAATCTTCCTAAAATGTGCTGCCTGCACATGTCAGGAGCAATGAAACAGATAATCCTGCTCCGGTAATCTAATGGGAGCCATTGGATACGTAAATTCTGCTTCAATTTTCCTGCCTTCAGCCTAAGCGTCAGCAGTGGCTCAGCTGCCGCATTCAGATGTGTGAATCACTAGGTAAAGATACAATTCCCACTTCAGAGATCAAAAGTACCAAATGTAGGCTGACTCTCCAGAGAACAGTGAGGGGGATCTGCTCAAATGGGAATGTGGATAAGACTTTAAACTTAGCCTCACTCACATTCCATATAACTTTCCATGTTCTGTTGATGAGGAGTTTACTCTTGTGTCCCTTCTTGCAACACA
Organism: Pristis pectinata; assembly: GCF_009764475.1. Taxonomy (NCBI): domain Eukaryota; kingdom Metazoa; phylum Chordata; class Chondrichthyes; order Rhinopristiformes; family Pristidae; genus Pristis; species Pristis pectinata. Next base: position 18,349,236 of record NC_067411.1, on the reverse strand, counting down.
GCTTGGTTTGACAACTGGTCTGCCTAAGACCTCAAGAAAATGCAGAGAATTATGGACACTGCCCCATATATCACGCGTACCAGCCTCCTCTCCAGTGACTCTGTCTACCCTTCCGGCTGCCTCGGGAAAGCAGTCAACATAATCAAAGACCCCTCCCACCCTGGTCATTCTCTCTTTTCCCCCTTCCATCGGGTAGAAGATACAAAAACTTGAAAACACGCACCTCCAGGCTCAAGCAACACAAGAGGTGCTGGAGGAACTCAGCAGGTCAGGCAGCATCTATGGAGGGAAATGGACAGTCGACATTTCAGGTTGAGACTCTTCATCTGGTGGTCCAGCAGGTCAGTCAGCACCTGTGGAGAGAGAAAAGGAGTTAATGTTTTGGTTAAGGTCAGAAACTACTCAGATGGTGCCTGATATCTTGAATATTTCTAGTACTATATGTTTTTATCTCAGATTTCCAGCATTTTTTGCTTTTCAATAATCCAACTGCAGTGCAGATTTATACCAGACAAGTTTGTGTCATTGGTATTGGTATTGGTATTGGTTTATTATTGTCACTTGTACCGAGGTACAGTGAAAAACTTGTCTTACAAACCGATCTTACAGGTCAATTCATTACACAGTGCAGTTACTTCAAGTTAGTACAGAGTGCATTGATGTAGTACAGGTAAAAAAAATAACAGCACAAAGTGTCACAGCTACAGAGAAAGTACAGTGCAATAAGGTGCAAGGTCACAACAAGGTAGATTGTGAGGTCATGAGATCATAGGTCATAGTCCATCTCATTGTATAAGGGAAATGTTCAATAGTCTTATCACAGTGGAGTAGAAGCTGTCCTTAAGTCTGGTGGTACGTGCCCTCAGGCACCTGTATCTTCTACCCGATGGAAGAGTAGAGAAGAGAGAATGTCCCGGGTGGGTGGGGTCTTTGATTATGCTGGCTGCTTCACCAAGACAACGAGAGGTAAAGACAGATTTCAAGGAGGGGAGACTGGTGTCCGTGATGCGCTGGGCTGTGTCCACAACTCTCTGCAGCTTCTTGTGGTCTTGGGCAGAGCAGTTGCCATACCAAGCCGTGATACATCCTGATAGGATGCTTTCTGTGGTGCATCGGTAAAAGTTGGTGAGAGTCAAAGGGGACAAACCAAATTTCTTTAGCCTCCTGAGGAAGTAGAGGCGCTGGTGAGCTTTCTTGGCCATGGCATCCACGTGGTTTGTTCAGGACAGGTTGTTGGTGATGTTCACTCCCAGGAACTTGAAGCTGTCAACCCTCTCAACCTCAGCACCATTGATGTAGACAGGTGTATGTACACCGCCTCCTTTCCTGAAGTCAATGACCAGCTCTTTAGTTTTGTTGACATTGAGGGAAAGGTTGTTGTCGTGACACCATTCCACTAAGCTCTCTACCTCCTTCCTGTACTCTGATTCATCGCTGTTTGAGATTCGGCCTACAACGGTAGTATCATCTGCAAACTTGTAGATGGAGTTAGAGCAGAATCTGGCCACACAGTCACTTTTCTTTTCTTCGTCACTGCAATGGTGCACCTCCAACAAGCTTTTTCCCAGAACAAATGGGAAACTATTCAACCTTGCGTTCCACTCCCGAACCAAGGTCACTCCAGCTTTAGTCATCTTGTTGCAGTAAACAGATGCTGTCTGCATGTGTGCACATTCAGATGCCGAATTCCAACTCATTGTTGACATCTTCATTGAAGCATACAAGAGAATGGACCTTGCACTTAATAGTCACCAAACAGATTTCCTCTATCAACCTGTTCCCTTTCTATAATAAGTCGAATCCATAGAGGGGAACTGGCAGCTGTAGTATATTTAGAGTTCCAGAAGGGATTCAATAAGGTGCCATATGAAAGGCTGATGCATAAAGTAAGAGCTTGCGGTATTGGGGAAAACATATTAGTACGGATGACAGACTGGCTAATATAAAGAAGGCAGATAGTCAGAATAAATAGATTTTTCTGGAAATACATAACTAGTGGGGTGCTCCAAAATTCAGTTCTTGGCCCTCAATTATTTACAATCTACATTAATGACTTGGAGGAGGCAGCAGAGTGTAGGTTATATAAGTTTGTTCTCAATGCTAAAGGAGAGTCAGAGAGTCATAGAGTTGTACAGCACGGAAAAAGGCCCTTCAGCCCATACGCATCCATGCCGACCAAGAATGTATATTCAAGCAAATCCCATTTCCCAACATTTGGCCCATATTCCTCTAAACTCTTGTCATCGATATATCTGTCCATATACTTCTTACATGTATCTAATCTACCTGCCTCAACCACTTCCTCTGGCAGCTGGTTCCCTATATCTACCACCCGCTGTATAAAAATGTTGCCCCTCAGGTTCTTATTAAACCTTTCACCTCTAATCCTAAAAATATGTCCTCTGGTTTCTGATTTCCCAACCCTGGAAAGAAGACCATTCACCTTATCTATGCCCCTCATGATTTTATTTACCTCTATGAGATCAACTCTCAGTCTCCTACGTTCCAAGGAGTAAAGGCCCAGCCTGCCTAACCTCTCCCTATAATTCAGTCCCTCAAGTCCTGGTAACATCCTTGTAAATCTTTCTTGCACTCTTTCCAGTTTAATCACATCCTTCCTATAACAGGGTGACCTAAACTGAACACAGTACTCCAAGTGCGGCCTCAGCAACATCTTGACGATTGCAACATAACCTCCCAACTTCTATATTCAATGCCCTGGGTGGAAGACCATGCTGGAATGAGGATATTTGGACTCTGATATACATAAGCTAAGGGAGCAAAAACTTGGCAAATGGAGTTTAATATGGGAAAGTGTGAAGTCATGCAGCTTGGTAAGAAAAATCAAAAGGCAGACTGTTATCTAATGGAGAGAGACTGCAAATGAATGGAGGATAAGGATGAGGGATCAAGTGTTCTTGTGCACGAAACACAAAATATGAGCTTGCTGGTGCAGCAACTAATTAAAAATTCAAATGGAATATTAACCTTTGATGCTGGAAGGTTGGAGTTTAAAAATAGAGAGGTATTGTTACAATTGCACAGGGCGTAGGTGAGGATGCACTTGGGATACAATGTAAGATGTGGCTCCCCTTATTTAAGAAAGAATATACTTACAGTAGATACAGTGCAAAAGAGATTTATTAAACTAACTCCTAAGTAGAGAAGGTCATCCTTTTACAAATAGCTATGGCTAAATTGGTTTCCCCCATTTGCTTCAGTTTCCTTTTACCACCCCAAACTGCTGTAAATTACTCATTAGTTTAGGTAGGTGTTAGAAGAATCTGTAAGGAGTTAAAGGGCATGTAAGAAAGAACAGGTTACAGGGAAATAAGTAGGGGAATGGGAGGGACGGAAGTGCTCTGAGAGCTAGCGTAAACTTGATTGGCCAAATGGCCCCCTTCTATGTCATAGGAGAATATGAAAGTACTATCAAGATGCGTAAATGAGAGCTGCTGAAAGATGGCATAATCAGTGTGCATTGAGTATCTCACATCTTTTGTACATTTCTCCCTTACTTGCAGCAGGGAAAAAGGAAGATTCGTCTCTCTGAAATATAAATTGGAAGTGCTTGTGTTTCTCAGCAAATAACTAACTTTTGTGAAGTTGTATGTACTGCTGCAATGCAGTGGTTTGTAAAAGCTACATATCTAAAATAGTCAAATCAGCAGCCGGTATTTGACAATAATGTGCCGAAATTTCTCCTGATCTTGTTCATCGTGAGCAAAATGGAATGATCTCAACAGTCATCCTCTGTTTGGACACAAGAATACCCAAAGCATTTTGCCTTGTCTCTTATCCGTGAAAAACTCCTCAGATTGCTCGTAGCAAATTAAATATAAAGGAAATAATTTATGTCATACTAGTGTAAAGGTTATCATTTAATTAAGTAGAAAGAGGCACCAGAGAATGAATATTATCTATCCTGCGAAGGAATAGTCACTAATATGTTTGTTGTGTTAAGTATTTACAGTTTTTAAGAACTAAATATACTTTTGGAAAAAAAGTCTCTCTTCTGAGGTATCAGACTGTCAGTGCTGAATATAATAGTGATGATGATAACTTGATAAGAGGCGAATAACTAGCTCTCTTCTGTCAGGAATCTCAGCAGTAACCTGGTACAGATTTTTCGCACATTTTAAGGTTAAGGTATCTTTATTAGTCACATGTACATCGAAACACACAGTGAAATGCATCTTTTGCATAGAGTGTTCTGGAGGCAGCCCACAAGTGTTGCTATGCTTCCGGTGCCAACATAGCATGCTCACAGCTTCCTAACCTGTACGTCTGGAATATGGGAGGAAACCAGAGCACCCGGAGGAAACCCATGCAGTCACGGTGAGAACGTACAAACTCCTTACAGACAGCGGCCAGAATTGAACCTGGGTTGCTGGTGCTGTAATAGCATTACGCTAACCACTACACTACCGTGCCTGTCCCTGTGATTGGCACGAGGTTGCCTAGATAAACTAAGCTTCCAGAAAGCAAAACCCTGAGAATTCTATTAAAGGCCTAAAAGGAGAAGATATTACTGTTGGTAATACTTACGTATTCCTTTTAAAAGCAGTTAATTAATATCTAATGAACTGCTTTTACAGAGCCTGTTCCATAGGTCATTAAGAAAAAGGGCTTCAAAATCCTGCAGCTGGGAAATTTGCATTCCACTATGACAGATCCCCTCAGCCTACAATGAAGATAAATTGTTCATATGCTCACCTACAAGATTAGAAGGGATGCATTCACTTTTGCCTCTCTTTTATATTTAATTTGTGGCTTTTCTAGATTTTTGAGATTTTTGGGTGCTGTGATAAACTCTTGGGCTGTAGCTCTGATCAGTGAAGAAGACAGGATAGATGAAAAATGTAGTTATCAGCCGAGCTGCAGCTATGAATGTGTTAATAGTTAAGAAATATTTTCGAGAAGCAGGTTGTCACACAGGTGTCATTACTCTGCTCTGTGAAAATGAACTATTTTGTAAGTATCACAGCTACAGTGACAGTTCAATTACTGTGCTAGGAGAAAGAATGATTTTACAAAGATCAGAAACCAGGTCAGCCTGACTGACATTAGAGTACAGTGAAGACTTCCTGCTGTCAACAATGGGATACTGAGACAAAGCACTTTCCCCAGGGAGTCAGGGAGACTGCCAGTTGCTGCTATGTAGCTAGAATTGCCAATTGTGGTTAGATTAATTCCTGGAGGCTTCATAGGATTATCTAATATATATGGCACAGACACAGGCCATTTGGCCCAACCAATCTGTGCCAGAGTTTATGCTCCAATTGAGACACCTTCCCTCTTTCCTTAACTAAATCTATCAGTGTGACACATTACCCCCTCCCACATATGCTTGCCAACTTGCTCTTAAATGCATCCATACCATTCACCTCAACCACTCCCTGTGGTAATGAGTTCCACATTCTCAACGCTCTTTAAGAAAAGAACTTTCTTCTGAATCCCCTATTCAATTTATTGCTGGATTTCTTATATTAATGACCTCTGGTTATGCTTTTCCCCACAAGTGGAAACATTTTATTTGAGTCCATTCTATCAAAATGGGTTAAGTTCATGAGGAAGAGGGATGGTAGGTAGTTATCAGAAAAGTTGCAGGATCATTGGGGTGCAGTGGTTGGGGATTTAGGTGGTCAGAGAGTCAAGGTAGATGTTGAATGAGGTGCTTTGGGCAATGGCGGGAGGTGGCATTTTGACTTTCCAAGTCCATGTTGACCATCAAGCACCACTTGCACCAATCCTGCACTAATCCCATTTTATTCTCCCCACATTCACATCAATGCCCCCCAAGATTCTACTACTCACCAACACATTAGGGATAATTTACAGTGGCCAATTAACCTACCAGTTCTCTAGTCTTTGGAATATAGGAGGAAGTTAAAGCACCAAGGTGGTGAACATCTTGTATGAGCTGCCAGATGAGGTGATAGAGGCAGATACAATTACAAGACATTTGGATAGGTACCTGGATAAGAAAGGCATAGAGGGATTCAGGCCTAATGTGGGCAAATAGTATTAGTGTAGATACATATCATGGTCGGCATGGATGAGATAGGCCAAAAGGGCTCGTTTCTCCTCTGTACGATTCAGTGATTCTATGATTCACCTGAAAAAAAATCCATCGGCAGAGAGAAGATGTGCAAAAGGTGAACAAATCCCCAGGGCCTGACCAAGTGCATCCTAGGACATTGTGGGAAGCTAGGGAAGAAATTGTTGGGACCTGGCAGAGATATTTGTATAAACGTTAGCCATGAGTGAAGTACTGGAAGAGAAAGATGTAGAAGCAGGTACAATTACAACATTTAAGAGACATTTAGACAGGTAGGTAGGAAAGATGTAGAGGGATATGGGCCAGATGCGGGGAAAATGGGACTAGCACAGGTAGACGACTTGATTGGCATGTATGAGTTGGACCGTAGGGCCTGCTTCCATGCTGTATAACTCTATCACGTTATGACTCTATGGCTGCACACACACAGTACCAGAGGTCAGGGTTGAACCAGGGTCACTGGAGCTGTGAGGCAGCAGCTTCATTAGCAATGCCACTGTGGCACTCTCTAACATACTGTTGCTTCTTTAATTCCAGAAATAATGCAATGGGCACCAAGGAACCATGAGCATTACCCATCAAACGGTCAAGATTTTGGGCCAAAGTAAATGAAATGTGGTCTCAGAAAGGGGAAATATGAATATCAGATAAACAGAAACACAACTCATTTGAACAGGAAACTCTTCAGCCATTCTACCATCACAGAAGCCAGTCCATAGCCAATTCAATTCACTCTGTGTGATATCATGAAGCAGCTCAGAGCACTGGAGAGAACAAAAGTTATGGGACCAGACAACATCTCAGCTATAGTACTGCAGACCAGAACTAGCTGTGGTTCCAGGCAAGCTCTTCCAGTACCATTACAACACTGGTATCTATCCAACAATGTGGAAAATTACTCAGGTAGCGTGGCATGGTAGCATAGCAGTTAGCGTAACGTTATTGCAGCGCCAGCGACTTGGGTTCAATTCCCGCTGGTGCCTGTAAGGAGTTTGTACGTTCTCCCCGTGTTTTCGTGGGTTTCCTCCGGGTGCTCCGGTTTCCTCCCACATTCCAAAGACGTACGGGTTAGGAACTGTAGGCATGCTATGTTGGCACCGGAAGAGTGGCGACATTTGCGGGCTGCCCCCAGCACATTCTTAGCAATGCAAAAAGACGTATTTCACTGTGTTTCGATGTACATGTGAGCAATAAATAAATATCTATATCTATGTCCTGTTCACTAAAAGCCGCACAGATCGAATCTGGCTAATTAATGCCCAATCAGTCTACTCTCAATCATGAGCAAAGTAATGGAAGCTGTTGTCCACAGTGCTACCAAGCAGCACTTAATCACCAATAACCTACTCGCCGATGCCTAGTTTGGTTTTTCCAGGACCTCTCAGCTGCAAACCTCATCACAACTTTGATCCAAACAGTGCAGAGGTGAGGTGATAATGGCTGCCCTTAACATCAAGGTGACATTTACCCGAGTGTCGCACCCAGGCACAATGGTAAAACCGATGTCAATTGGCATCAAAGGAAAACACACTGTAAGTATGCCAGCACGTTAAAAACATTGTAAGTATGCCAGCACGTTAAAAACTCACTCTTTTGAATAAATTCACATTCAGAACACCACTTCTGGAATTCCTCATCATAATCTGATGATCAGCAGACGGTCACTCTGGGGAACAGTTAGCATGGGTCAGGTAAGCACTACGAATGCAAGATGGCATTTCTTAATTGCAGCAATCCTTGAAGGCAGCTTGGAGGCGTTGTAAGAGATTGATTGCACATGTAAGACAGAGAGGTTGGAAGTGGCCCAAAAAGAGGAAGGTTCGTCATATCTTTGCCTCGATACTGAAATGTGATAAACCCTTAGTGACCCAGTATTCCCTCCTTTGAAAATTGCATTGAAAGGGAAATATGTTAAGAGGTTGACTACTGACATGTTTGTGAGTCTCAAATGGCCTTGTAACTTTACAATCCTTTTTAAAATCTGCTTTAAATTGTCTTGTAGCCACAAAATACATAATCATAAAAGTGAAACTCAATACAATGTAAAACACCTTCATATTTCTTGTTCTTTTCTGTTTATCCCTTTGGTCCTCTGCACTGCTATAGGTGCTGTCATACATCTCCACAGGCTATTGGAAGTCTTGGATATATTACTGAAGAGTCCATTCTTGAGGCATGAGAGTACACGTTGAACATTAGCAGAATACTTGACCAAGGGAAACATCACAGTCAAGAATGACAACCCCTTTCCAAGCATGGGAAACTGCATAACCAGTGACTGCTGTCAAACATCTTAGTCAAAGGGTGTTGAGGCCATTTTAAACAAGTCAACTGTCACCTGTACTGATATCAGGTAACTGAGCATGGACCAAGGGTCAAACCTGATCCTATTCCACATTACCAATATCTTGCAAATCTCAAGCTACTCAAGCAAATCATTCTGACAAAACAGCTGCAGCTCTAAAAAAACATTGACCATTTTTTCTCTTTTACAGATTTCTAATATTTTCTGGCTTTATTATAGCTTCTAGCATTTGCATAAAGAATCAGCAAGCAAGAAATAATATATAAGTATACCTAGTAGCCACCAGATACAGAGTAGTTTATGACAATGGACGGGTACCTAATTGTCTGGAATCATGACGTAAGAGGCTACTTGGGGTAGTTTAGATTTGGGATATGTTCAAATTCTTCAGTTGTCCATTGACTTTGCCATTTTACACTCTGCTAGCACTCAAAGGCTGGCACAAAAAATTATGGCAGATCTCAATTTTTAGGATTTTATATGAAATCATCTTCCCCTAGTCAGACCTTTTCCAATGCTGGTTATTACTGGGCAGGACTTACATAGAAAATGACAGGGCATTGGGGAATATTGTAGATTAGAGAGACATAGGGGTACAAGTACATAGTTCCCTAAAAGTGGTGACACAGTAGACAAAGTGGTGAAGAAGATAGCATGCTTGCCTACATCAGACGGCGGATTGAGAACAAGAGTTGGGACGTCATGTTACAGCTAGGATACTGGTGAGACTGCAGCTGGAATATTGTGTGCAGTTCTGGTCACTATACAATAGGAAGGATGTGCTTAAGTGAGACAGGGCACAGAAAAGATTCACAAGGATGTTGCCAGGACTGGAGAGCATCATTTACGAGGAGACTGGATAGGCTGGGACTGTTTTCCCTAGAATGAAAAAGGCTGAGGGGCAGGTAAAATTACAACATTTAAAAGACACTTGGACAAACGTTTAGAGAGATATGGGCCAAATGCAAGCAAATGGGACTAGCTTAGATGTGCATCTTGGTTGGCATGCACCAGTTGGACTGAAGGACCTGTCTCCATGCTGTATTAACCTATGACTCTATGACATACCCACAGACCAGTTCCAATGAAGTAGCATCACTTTCAGTCTCAACTGCTTGTAGACGGCAAAGTTGGGAACTTATTCATTACCAAATTATGAGTGTGTGTTCTCTTCTAATTCATTCAACATTACTGCATCCAGTACAAACTAACAATGAATGGAGCTAATTATACAGAAAAATGGCAATGGCAGGAACATGTGACTCACTGCATGCCATTAGTGGAGGAAAATGAATCAGATATTATGACAGTTCCTGGGCTGGGAGAGAGCTGAGATGGACATGTTGGGAATCTTACAATGCACACCAACAATAGTTCACCTTTCTTGATGCAGAAACAACATGTACATTGCTTAGGAACCATTTGCATATGTATACACTGAGAAGCACCTTGCCTCCAAAGCTACATAAATACCATCCTTAAATATTGTAAGTTTAGGGCATTAAGTGTTCTATTGATAAAAGTGATCAGTGTGTTTTATGATCATAAACTTACAAAGGGTAAAGCTGAATAGTGTAGAATGGGCTGCCATTTCACTATTGCTCATTTTGAGTTATCACTGATACCCAAGCCTCCTGTTTTGGGGCATGACATCACATGAATATGAGTCACAAGATAAGCTCAGACTCACTTTAAGCTGTTGAGTCTGGGTTGACAAAGACATCTGTGAATGTTTCAGGTTGAGCTAGGAATGAAAGTGAAAAACATTGTGGAGGCAGAAGCAAGAAGTAATAGTCATAATGTGACTATATACAAGTTCATTTCTAGGTCAAACCAAAGCCTGAAAGAGAGTTTTGTTAAAGGACTGAATCAATAGCAAAGAATAATGAATATATTGAGAAGCTCAGATGATAGTCTTCATAATGTTGAACCACAGAAAGCTGTTCTTGCAGGAGATGCTGGCAAACTGAAGTGACATCTTAAGAGCAGGTGAAGACCCTGCAAAACTGAAAACGCTGACATCATTGGAGGAGGTAACGATCAGCATGATTGGTAGAGGAAGGGAGGGTGTGGAAAGTGTGAGGCTGGAGATTCATACACATTTGGCAGTATTTTCCATTTTCTCTTTCTGTTTAACTCTCTTTTGTTCACATAGTTGCACATATATATTTTATTTGGTTGATTAGAATAGATACCTTTTTATCTCCTGGCAGTTGGGCTTCACAGCCTGGCCTCTCAATCTTCGAAGCCAGAAACTCAGCCAAGGCCTGGATCCACTTGTCTCCAGTCTACACTGAGAGTCCCCACAAGGCTTCCTAAAGGCTGAATCTCAGGCAAGCAAACCCATAATAATGCAGCCAGCTGCTGACCAAAGAGAGTGACCTTTCAGTGACTGAATACTTCATCTGGTTTAGGATCAGAGCTCATCAGCAAATGTAAAAGTTGCATGAAAATACTTTTCAATTTCACCAAATTAACTGTGTTTTTGTCACAGATTCTCAACAATTCTTCTCCTTCACATCTTGTATTGCCGCAATTTATTTCTTAAATCTAAATCTGGCAATGCTTATTTCCCAGTAAATCTGGAAACGTTTGTGATTCAAGAATCATTCTAAAAACCTTTTGTTTGCATTCTAAAAGCACATTTGTAGCTTCTATTCCAGTCTGTTGTGTTTCACTAAACTTTCCCAACATTGTTATCACATGTCCTTCTGAACTAACAATTGAACATATGGATTAGAAACAGGAGTTGGCCACACAGTCCCTCAAGTCTGCTCATCATTTAATAAGGTTATGGCTGATCAGATTATAAACTCAAGTTTGCTTTTCCATCTACGTGTGGTAAACTTTCACTCCATATATTAATTAAATATATAGCTCTGCCTTAAAAATATTTAAATCTCTGCTTTCACTGTCCTTTGAGGAAGAGGGTTCCAAAGACTCTTGACTCTCTAAGAGAAACAACCTCTTCCTTAAATGGGCAACCCTTTATCTTTAATTAGTGGCCTCTAGTTCTAGATCCTCCCACAAAAGGAAACATCCACTTCACATCCACCCTGTCAAGGTTCTTCAGGATCTTACATGGTTTAATCAAGTTCCTCTTCTAAGCAACAATGGATACATACAACACACACAAAATTCTGGAGGAACTCAGCAGGTCATCACAGATGCTGCCTGACCTGCTGAGTTCCTCCAGCATTTGCTGTGTGTTGCCCCAGATTCCAGCATCTGCAGAATCTCTTGTGTCTCAATAGATACAAGCCTAGCCCATCCAAGCTTCCTCATTAAAAAACCTGCCCACTCTACGAATTAGTCAAGTAAATCTTCTCTAAACTGCTTCCAATGCATTAATGTCATTCCTTATATAAGCAGACCAATACTGTATACAGTACTCCAGATGTTGTTTCACGAGTGTCCTTTATTGAGGGCAAATGTTTAAGGTGAGCGATAAGAGGTTTAGAGGGAATCTGAGAGAGAGTTTTTTCCACACAGAGAGTCTGGAATGAGCTGTATGAAGAGGTGGTTGAGGCAGATACTCTCACAACATTTAAGAAGCATCTACATAAGTACTTGAATTGGACCTAATGCAAGTAAGTGGGATTAATGTAGATAAGTACAACAGGCAGCATGGACATGATAGGCTGTAAGGCTTGTTTCTGTGCTGTACAACTCTATAACTCTGTGATTCTATGAAATGCAGCATAACCTCCCTACTTTTGTCCTCAGTTCCCCAATCAATACATGACATCATTTTGTTAGCTTTCCTAATTATGTGTTGTACCTGCATACTAGCCTTTCACAAATCACACACCAGCACAGGCAGATCCCTCTGTGCCTCATAGTTCTGCAGTCTCATATCATTTATGCTTCTTCTTTTGTTTTTCCTGCCAAAATGGACAATTTCACATTTTCCCACATTATCCTCTAATCGCCAGATCTTTGCCCACACAGTCTATATCCCTTTGTTGTGTCCTTAATGTCATTATAATTCTTCACTACTTATTTTCCTACCTATTATCTTGGGTTATCAGCTATCATACCTTTGGTGCCTTCATTCCTTCCCCAAATTTCGTCACCCTTCTGCCTCTCTCTCTCTTCCTTTGTTACTTCTTAAAAGGTCCCATTGACATAACTTTGGCCAATTTCCCTTATGAATCCTTATGAGGCTTGGTGCCAAAAATTTTTTGATAATTCTCCTATTAAACACCTCAGAACATTTTATGACATTGATGGTGCAATTTGTTGTTTCTGTTTCCACTGTTCTGTTTCCACTCTCTTGCTTGGTGGTTTGTAATGTGGTCCAACAATCATACAATTTCCCTTCCTATTCCTTAATTCTTTTCATATATGTCCTGTCTTAAATCAATTCTTCTCAATATTCAGCACTAATGTTACAATAGAATTCTTTAATACCAGGGCAGCACTGTCTCACCTTTAACATTCTCTCTGCCTCTTGAAAATGTTTACTCCTGGAAGCAACTATATCAATTAAACTGTTTAGCAACTTTGTAAAATATGTTACTGCAGAACTCTGTCAAAAAAGAACAGGGAATAAAGTTCAGATAAAAATCAATTCAAATCCCCAAATGGCATACATCATTTTTAAGACCATAAGAAATAGAAACAGGAGCAGACCATTTTGCTCCTTCAGGTGGCTGGGCTGGCAAAGTGCCTCTTGGTTGTATCTAACAAAGCACTAAGACATTGAGAGAGATTATCAATAGGTGGGTCAAAGCTCAGCAGTTGTGCTAGAATGTTTTAAGGGAGAGAGAGAGGGAGAGAGAGAGAGAGAGAGAGAAAGAGAGAGAGACACACACACACACACACACACACACACACACACACACACATTAGGAGAGATTTAGTACAGGATTCCAGACATTAGGGCCCTGGCGGGTGAAAACAAAAGTAACATTGATCCACAAGGAATTGCAATATTATTTTTGGATTCTTTTTCTTAAATTGCTCAATAATATTGTGAGGCTTTTGGGAGAAATACATCATAGACTTATAGTTATAGCATTACATATGCATGGGTGAGAATACATTACCGCTCACAAAGTGGAGTTCAAATGCCAACCAAGAAATCGTTGAAACTGAACCTAACATATTGATGAAAGCCTGCAGTTTATATCTCAGCCAAAAGGCCTCTGAATAAAGAGATGCCAATCAATCGTTCAAAGATGCAAAGGTGCATCTTGCGTAAACAATCAGTTGAAGGATAGTGATCTTGCATATTTCTTATTGCTTTGAACAAGTGTAATTAGATTAGCACCAAGGACAAAGTGACGACTGATCTTGAGATCAAGCATGCGTTCTTGTAGACAGCCAAACTCACTTGCGATATTTAGTGAGCACAAACATAGGATCCTTCTAAAATGTTGTTATTTCTAAATCAAATTATTCATGTCAACCTAAAGCCATGAAAACAATTCTGAATGCTTCCTATTTAGCACAGGAAGAAAGCTGTGTTTTTCTCAGAGGCTGAATTATTTCTTCCACACCTATTGATAACGGTTGATGCCCAAGAGGTTGAATTATATTCTTAATAAGCATCAGTTCTTTAATTCTTTATATAAACAGTTTTTAGTTTTCATTCACAAAGGTGCACAGATCCATAATAATGCTGGACAATTTTCACTAACTAGGTTTGTTCGTTTTCTCAGCTTCTTCCAACTAACCGAAAGATACACGTATACTTGTTTAAACATGTTGAGGTGCAGAGGAAAGGTACTTTGTCTTTATCTAAAGAGAGCAATGGGGTTCAATCACTTAATTACTTAATAATGCCATATAATTGTAAAGAGTGCCTTGATACACTTTCCTTTTGAGTAGTGTTCAGGGGTTTATAATAAGCCCAATATTAATAGGATTATTTTTTTAAACTCATTTCAGCATGTGAACGTTACCAGCAAGACTGGAATTTATTGTCTATCCCTAATTGCTTCCTGAACTGAGGATCCAGTCAGCAGTCAACCACATTGGTGGTCTGGAGTGACAGACAGGTCACTGTCAATACCTGAGTACTGATGGCAAATTTTCTTCCTTGGAGGGCATCAGTAAACTAGATTTTTATGACAAACTAGTAGTTTCATAGTTACCAGTAATGATGCTACCTTTTTATTAGAAATGTATTAAATTTAAACTCTCCAACTCTGATGGCAGATTTGAGCTCAAACCTTTAGAGAATTGGTCCAGAACTCCAGATATTAGTAACATAAATATGCATTACTGAGGGGTTCTTCTTTGGAGAAATTGGAGAAACTTTAGGATTATAACCCTTTTCCATTGATTTTTAGGTGCAGTGCCTGCGGGAGAGAGCACCCCACATTAGCCACAAGGGAACTTAAAACACGCCTTTTTATTTAACTAATGGTTCACATAAAATAACTCATTTCTAATTTAGTTAGTTAGATTTACAGTACGCAGAAAGAATCAGTTGCTACAAGATAATCAGACTACAATAAAGTTATATAGTAATGGTTTCCTGTTTATAATTTCTCAGTTTGAAGTCGACCACTAGCATATATGTTGCTGACATCTGGGCTGTAAAAATGATAGTATAAAGCATTGTAAATTGTTTGATATAGATATTGGATGAGACATCAGAGCAGCTGAAGACTCAATGTTCAATCATTTATTGGAGCTAGCATGGTAGTGTAGCGGTTAGCGTAACACTATTACAGTGCCAGAGACCTGGGTTCAATTCCAGCCACCGTCTGTAAGGAGTTTGTACGTTCTCCCCGTGTCTGCATGTGTTTCCTCCTGGTGCTCCGGTTTCCCCCCACATTGCAAAGACATACAGGTTAGGAAATTGTGGGCATGCTATGTTGGCAGCAGAAGCGTGGCGACACTTGCAGGCTGCCTCCAGAACACTCGATGCAAAGATGCATTTCACTGTGTGTTTTGATGTACATGTGACTAATAAAGATCTTATCTTATTATCTTATTGTCTGCGCTAGTGCAGAAGTCCACTGTGATGATCTTGAAATATTTAGAAGTTCTTTCAACTTCCTGCAATATAACAGCAGAATCAGAATATTTAACTATTACTTAACCTCAGGTTATGCTGAGGAAACAATTTGGTAGTTATCTCAACACTGACATCAGGTCAAGGTTCATCAAGTAAACACCATAAGCAGAGTTTGGGTCTCAGTGGGATTGCCAAGTTGGAGAGGGTAAAGACTTGTTACTACAGAAAAGGAGGCAGCTGAGCCACAAAGATTGGATAAGGTCACCAACAAAAGTCTTGGCCAAGACCAAAATCCTTAATAGATAATGTTAGAGCTGGACTGGTTATTATGGAGCCATCTTTTTCTTTTGGGAGTCTCAATGCCTTTACCATTGTTTCCAAGATCCTACTCCTGGTTTAAATATGGTGACCATGGGAATTAGCAGTAATTAGGTTGGATGGGAAGGAGATCCTCCAGACACCCAGGAGCTGCCCAACTGGGGAAATGGTTAGATTGTGGAGAAGAATGAACCTAGTATGTGTATTGTAGAATAGGTTTTCTAAAACATGAATTGCATAAGTAAAAAGAAAATCTCAGTCATTTCTTTTTCACTTAAGGTCCATTGAAATTCAGTGTACCTGGATAAATGCAATTTCACAAGCACATACAATGTTTGCAGTATAGTAGGTAAAGGCTAGGACCTGCTACACTGTACATTCCCTTACATGTTATTTCTGCACAAGATAAATGAGTTAATGTTGTTTATTTAAAAAAAACAGCCACACTGGTGTGATGTAAAAGTACATCTGTTCCTTAGAGTGAACATCACCAATAGTCTGTCCTAGTCCAACCAAGTAGACGCCATGATCGAGAAAGCTCACCAGCGCCTCTACTTCCTCAGGAGGCTAAAGAAATTTGGCATGTCCCCCTTGACACTCACCAACTTTTATCAATGCACTATAGAAAGCATCTTATCTGGATGTATCACGGCTTGGTATGGCAACTGCTCTGCCTGGGACCGCAAGAAACTGCAGAGAATTGTGGAAACCAGCCTTCCCTCCATGGACTCTGTCTACACTTCTCGATGCTTCATTAAAGCAGCCAACATAATCAAAGACCCCACCCACCCCGAACGTTCTCTCTTCTCTCCTCTCCCATTGGGCAAAAGATATAAAAGCCTGAAAGCACATACCACCAGGCTCAAGGACAGCTTCTATCCTGCTGTTATAAAACTATTGAATGGTTCCCTAGTATGATAAGATGGACTCTTGACCTCACAGTCTACCTCGTTATGACCTTGCACCTTATTGTCTACCTGCACTGCACTTTCTCTGTCACTGTTACACTTTACTCTGCATTCTGTTATTGTTTTACCTTGTACTACCTCAATGCACTGTTAATTGATCTGTATTAATGGTATGCAAGACAAGTTTTTCACTGTACCTTGGTACAAGTGACAATAATAAATCAATTCCAATAAACCAATTTCAATTTCAAATACTAGAGGGCATATGTTTAACGTGAGAGGAGGAAAGTTTAAAGGAGATGTGCGAGGCAAGTTTTTTTACACAGAGAGTGGTATGTGCCTGGAATGCTTTGCCAGGGGAGATGGTAGAAGCAGATACAATAGTGCAATCAATTATGTTTAAGAGGCATTTAGACAGTCACATGAACAGGCAGGGAATAGAGGGATATTGTCCACATTGCTGGCAGATGGGTTTTGTTAAATTGGCATCATGGACGGTGCAGATATGGTGGGCTGAAGGGCCTGTTCTTGTGCTGTACTGTTCTGTGTTCTTTGTTGACACATAAATAGCAGAACCACTTGAGCAACCCTGGTTTCACTCTATCAGAGATATTCCTTTTGTCTTCTGTATCCCTCCACCACTCTGCAACTTAAAACTAACTTGATTTCTCACTTTTCAGTTCTGATGAAGGCCCTTTGACCTGAAACATTAACTCCACTTCTCTTTCCACAGATGCTGCCTGACCTGGTGAGTATAATCAAAATTTACTGTCAATAGTTCATTCCATTATCTGAAGGTCTTGATTTTCAATTAGTTTCTTGTATAGCTTCCCTTGTAAGCCAATATTTTCCATGATCTACTTTTGCTTCTTGTCCAACAGGCAAAATTTTAAGTTGTTCTAACTTGTACCTCTTTCAGTTTGTTTTAGCTCCATTGGTGATATTGGGATACACAACGCCATAGATACAATCACCGATGTAGGGCTCTGCTCTGAAAGCAACTTCCCTGACTGCAAGTGGGTCAACTGGTAGCATTTTTATTTTTGAGTAAAGCAGGTTAGGCATTCAAGTCCCACTCTAATAATTTGAGTATAAAATGCATGCTGTCACTCTAGTGCTATACTGATGGACAGAATGATAAATACGCCAAACATGTCGAGAAGGATGATGTGTGCAATGGGTAAAATGCTATATAATGAGGCAATGAATATGTCCTGGATCCCAAAGGGCATTTTATTGGTGCTTGTAGCACTTATCTCCCCGTTATATACAACATCATTCTTGATGCATTTGTTAACCAACTAACACTAATCTATCAATGAGACATTCACTCATGGGAAACGTGAGCTTGAGCATGTAAACTGTTGATCCAAAGGCCTTAAGTACAGTAAATGATTCTCACCAGATCAACGTTAAAAGGCAAGATTTACTTGCCGATAAGATATTCAGATCTGCCTTTATCACTCATAGTTCCACACCCATGAGTCGGGACACAGAACCAAAAATGTGCAGGAATTTACAGGGCCTGAATGAAGAAGAACTTTAGGAATTTAAATCACTCTCAGTCATGCCTTTGAAATTATTATCTGGAACAAAGTACAGATCTTAGCTGAATTCCCTGTATGGATATGGTTACAGCAAAGGATCATTTGCTGCTACCTGATCCTTCACAGAAAATAGTGTTCACACCTAAACTCCTTTGCTGTTACAAGAAAAGCATTGCATTTATTAACTGTCCTTGTGTGCTGCATGAATATGTCCTGTACTATTTTTGCTGGACCTGTTCCCTTTATTAAACAGATTGATTTATTGAACACAACTGCAAGCTTCACATCTCCTCACAATCTCTGGATGTACCAAAATACATTGCAGCCAATAAAGTACTTCTGAAGTGCAGTCACTGCTGTAGGAATTTCAGCATCAAACTGCACCTAGCAAATTCTCACAAAAATATCAATTGTTCTAATAATTAAATAACCATATTGACCAGGGTACTGGGAATGCTCTGCTTCAAAATAGTCATGCACATTTGGGAAGCTCCAGTGGGATTCTAATCTCCACTCACTTGGCCTTCTGAGTAAGGCCAAGGATTGTGGGTTAATAGACTCACAGCATCCCCCAGCTAACGAAGGCAAATAGATAACTAGTGACTTCATTGAAACATGAACAAAAGAACATGACAGATGGAAGGGAGAACTAGCCACACAATCCCTTGAGCCTGCTCCGTTTTCAATAAGATCATGACCAATCCTTTACCTTGGTCTGTTTCCTGACTAATTCAACATATCCACTAGGAGTCCAAAAGCATATTGATTCATTATTGGATATTCCCAAAAACACAGTCACCCTCTGGAAAGTACATGTGTCTCAGCATCAGATGAAGGCAGGACCAGCCTTTTCTGTGATCTACCTCCTAGTCAAGTAGCTTGCCAACACTGACCATCAAGGGTCACATGTGGAAAATTGCCACAGGGATGAGGTACCAGGGGTTGCTGGACCATTAAAGTGGTGCAAGGGTCAACACTTTGAGGAGAGCAGAGGGTAAATCTAGGGTCAGAATCTGTAGAATAGTAATTGGTTTATTATTGTCACATGTACAATAAGTGAAAAACGTTGCTTTGCATGCTTTCCAGACAGATCATTCCAAACATAAGTACATCGAGGCAGCACAAAGGAAAAATCAATAACAGAATGTAGAATATAGTATTACAGTTACAGAGAAACTGCAGTGCGGGTAGACAAATAAGGTACAAGGGCCATGGGTATTTGAATTGGTGGCTTCAGAAATTAAAATGACCTGCGCTGAGTTTTGTTTTCTTCACTTAACAGGTACAGTGCATATCACAACTCCTACTGGGAAAGATGCTGTGGGTGTAAAAAAGAAAAGTTGGAAATGTTACTTTGAAATATCCTCTTGAAATTGTTCCGTGGTCTAAAATAAGTATCAGTGGACCACAAATTTGGCAGTGGTACATTACATTTGTCTGTAAGGAAAACACATGCCTCTTTCTGCTTCTTATCACTATCAGCACATACTTGTGCGCTGATTGGGAAACTGCAGAACCGAGGTCAGCTGTGATACCATACAGTCACGTAGCCTGCCATTACTCACTTAAGCAACCTGGGTGTATCTTGACACAATGTCTACCTCCCTGAAGCAGTCATAACATGGAAATCAGGAGTGGTTAATATTTCTCCCCATTCCCTCTAAGAGACTCCAAGGCAAGTGATAGCACCTTAATCACCATACCAATCTCTGAGATTTAGTATATTTACATCAGTGCAGGGATAGGCTACACAGACTCTTGAATCTTCTGCTTCATTTAGAAAGATCATAGCTGCCTTAATCTCTCTCCCTCTTTCTAAGGCACAAGAAGATAGTAATTTAAATTAGCAAGTGTATTTTATTGAATAAAATAAGCACTTACAATAAGGATCAGCATTCTTCCTCTATGGACATAGACTGATAGAGAAGTTCTGATCTAAACACTGTTGTAATAGCATAGAGACAATTTCATTCTCAAGCAAGAACATTATATGTTGCCCCATGCCAATTGCCCTTGAGGCATCTTCTTGAACCACTGCACCCTTCTGGTGAAGATACACTACAGTACTGCTGGGGTTCCAGGGCTTAGACCCAGCAATGATGAAGGGCCAAGCAATATACTTCCAAGTTAAGAAGTTCTGTGATTTGGAGTAGGTTCGGCAAATGTTGGTTCCCAAGCATACGCTCTCCTTGTCCTTCTTGGTGATAGTGGTTGCAGGTTTGTAAAGTGTTGTCAGAGTAGTCTGAGTTAGTCACTGAAGTGTATTGTATGGATGGCACACAATGCAGCCACTGTGCATCAGTGGTAGAGGGAATGAATAATTAGGGATTTTGATGAGGTAGAGGGAATGAATAATTAGGGAGTTTGATGAGGTGCCACTCAGATGGGCTGCTTTATCCTAGATAGTGTCAAGCTTCTTAAGAGTTGTTGGAGCATAACTCACCCAGGCAAGACAGGAAGTATTCCATCACACTCCTGACTTTTACCTTGTAGTGGGTGAAAAGGCCTTTGGGTGTCAGGGGAAGAGTACTTGCCACAGGATACTCAGCCTCCAACCTGCTCTTTATGTGGCTGGTCCGTCGAGTTTGTGGTCAGTGATGAAACCCAGGATACTGGTGGTGGAGGACATGGTGGTCATAATGCCATTGAGTGTCAGGGGTAAGTGGTTAGACTCCCTTTTGTTGGAAATGGTCATTGCCTGGCACTTCACTTGCCATTTATCAACCCATGTTTGAATGTTGTCTCAGTTCTGCTGCATGCTGGCTGGGGTGGCTTCATTTACTGAGGAGATGGACGTTATGCAGATACCACTGAACATCCCCACTTCTGATCTTATGTTGGCTGAAGCAGCTGGAGATAGTTGGGATAAATAAATTGATGAATGGCCCTTTCTTATTGCTACATTCTTGGCTTCTGATGTAATGAAACTTATATAGCACAACTCCTGGGTGGGGTAAAATTATTTTAGTACAGCAAACAAGCAGTGTGGTGGTGTGTTGAGTTGGTCTGTTGACTTATATACAAGATGTGTTACAGTCACTAGGAATGGGGTTGCCTTTATATAGCATCTTTCACATCCCAGCAGAAAAAAATAATTCAGAAGTATAGTCACTTTACTTTGCTGTCAAACACAGCAACCACTGTTGTAACTCATGAACAGGAATATATGGTGTAATTATTACAAGAATGTATTACCTTTATATTGTACCTTTCTTTTTTTAAAATGATATCCTTAAATACTTTACAGGCAACTAAATATTTCTGAAGTCTTGTCACTGTTGTAGGAAATGCAGCAGCCTTAAAACTAGATTTTTCTCTACACATTCTTGGACTGTGATTGTGGCTAAGAAAGCCAGCATTTCTTGCCCAATCCTAGTTGTTCTTGGGTATGTAAAGATGAGCAGATTTATTGAACTGCTCCAATCCTTACATTGAAAATGCTCTTACACTATTGTTGGCTAAACAATCTTAGAATTTTGAGGTACTGGCAATGAAGGATGGCAAGTTATCTCCAAGTCAAGATAGTGTGTGTCCTGGATGAGAACTTGGAGTTGTCAGGGTTCCCACTCATCTGTTGTATTTGTCTATTTGGGTGGTAGAATTATTGGCTTCAGAAGTGCCAGCAAAGAAGCAATAGAGTTGTGGAAATGCAATTTGTAGATAGGATGCATTGCAGCCACTGAATGCCAGCGATGGAAGAGTGAATGGTAAAGGGGTGACAATCAGATTCCTTTATCATAGATGGTGTTATCCTCTTCAACACTATTGCTCTCACCAGGCAAGTGGTGAGTATTCAATCATATTTCAGGTATGATAGCACATTATTCATGCTACTGCTTTAGTAATCTGTCGATCCACTGCAAAGTCATTGTCTCTTATGTTTAACATGCCAAGCAGTTCAGCGACACTTTGGAGTGGGAAATGAATTTATCTCTTGTCAATGATGAAAATAGCTTTTCAGAGCCTGTAGGGGTAAGTAATTTGCCCCAGAATTCCATTTTGCTCTGTTTATATGAACAATCCATTTGAATTTCTGACCGATAATGCTTCACCCAACAGAACCCTCTTGTAAACCCACCACCTCCCCATGATATTGCTGATGGGAGTCTCACTGGATTTAAAGGGGAGGTTACTGGATTGTCTACTGTTGCACTAGGTCTTTGCTTTGCACTCACGTTACTTTCCAATGACCACATCTTGTTGTGTCACAGACATCTTGGAATTGCGCACGGTACTGAGCACAGTGACAAAAATGAAGTATTGCTGCAGGAATTCTCTCAATAGCTTAGCATGATTAAGAATCTCTGGAACAGCGTGAGATCAGAGCAGATATACAGTAGCATTAAAACTAAAGTGGGAACGATTGTGGTAGTGAAAAATGAAGAGAGGCATGTGACAGCATCTGGAAGGAATTGGTAAATTGGTCTATTATTGTCACATGTACCGAGGTACAGTGAAAAATTTTGTTTCGCATGCCATCCATACAGATCATTTCATCACATCAGTACATCGAGGTAGTACAAGTACAAGTGAAAAGCAATAACAAAATGCAGAATGCAGTGTTACAGTTACAGAGGAAGTGCAGTACAGGCAGACAATAAGGTGCAAGGCAATGACAAGGTAGATTGTGAGGTCAAAGGGTCCATTTTATTGTACAAGAGGAATTGAGAGGAAAAGAACTTCCAGGAATTAAGGGAAGAGAAGAACGATGAAGCATTGGAACAGAAATCTGCCTTTGAGAACCGTAAACCACAATTCAGTGAGATCTTGGCTGGCCAGGTGTGGTATGAAAGTCGGCAATGGGAACCAAATAGTACAAACAGGAAGTAAAGGCAGCAAGTGTCAATCTCATTTGGGAGCAGGGGGACAATATTGATGTGAGAAAAGAAAGGCCAGGAAGAAGAATCTTAATGTGAACTGAGATTATGGAGATCAGGGGACAGACTGCTTATGTAAATTAGGGTTTGGCATTTAGAGGCAGTTGGTCTTCTGTGAAATAAGATTGTTGGAAGGAGAAGGTATCTCTGAGAAGGAGAGAATGGCTCTATGAAGGGAAGATGCTGATCACTATCAACTATTGAATTGATAAAAATCAATGTCATTTATACTTTTTTATTTTCTGTAAATTATAAAAAGTCAATTGAGAAATCAAATGTGTTTTAAATTAATGAGAAGGTATCTTTTTAGAGTATCCTCTAAGACCATTATATATATAGACCCTCATGAATACCATTTGTCAGAAATGATACAAATTTGCATTTGTTGCATATATCTCCAAATGAACCAAAAAAGCCATCATTGCCTATTCAGCTTAGGAAGCCTCAGAGTAAATTCAATGAGCTGTATTATGATTCATTTTAAATAAACAGTACATTGCTAAAAAGTTGTTTATTCATTACTCAATTGCCAACAAATGTCATTATATTTCGTAAACAGAGAAAACATGTTTCTGTTTCCAGAATGCCAGAAAGGTTTGGAATCCATTCGCTGAGCTCATTAATATTGTTTGAGGCAGACATTTCTCTGTATTTTCTGGCTTCCTGCAGACACCACATGCTTAGAAATTCGAGGCTTGTTAACAAATCTTTCTTATCCATTCAAAACGTGTGCCAAAGCAACGCTAACATGAGAGTAGAGATTTTTTTCTTTACTCCATGGGCAAATTCAAACCTTTAACAAAGAAGCCAGTGTTTCCAAATGTAAATTGTTTTGTTTTGTGTGCAACTCAGCCAATAGCAGAGCACCATCTAGTGGGTTGCAGTGGCCTGCCACTTTCACTAACTATTTAATGTCAATCAACTGTTAGTTCAATGAGTTATCCAATAATTTGACTTAGTGTTAATTTTCTACTTTGCAGCTATTTAAATTGCTCAATTTGTAGCTTTAGAGTACCTAGATATCAGACTCAAAAACTACTCAGGTATAGACTCAAATTTGGAAATAGACTAAAAATAAAATTATTTTCAATTTCCATAAAGCACTTTGGAATACCATGACAAGAACAGGAACGATGCTATATAAATGTCATTCTTTCTTCCTTTAAATCATCCATATGTTTAAGTTTCAAATCAGAATGCCTTAATATCATAATGCCTTTAAAATTCATATTAATGACTCCGGGGCACAAAAATTTAACATTTGATTGAATTATATCTCCCTGTCTCAAGAATTGCCTTAATCATAACCAGTTTTCACTCACACATTTTTAAATTCATTTTACTGATTTGGGGAACTGCCAAGGCTAAAATTTATGGCCCTTCCCAATTGTGAAACTGCTGTTGGATCACGTTCTCATCTGATAAATGCTGTGTGGCAGAGGGGATGTAGAACAGGAATGTCCAGGACTTTGACCCAGTGACAATGAAGGAAGAGTGATACTTTTCGAATATTGAGATAGTACCTTATCTTGAAAGGAAATAGAAGGCATCCCAGTAGAACCACTTCCCTTGTCCTTTGAGATGACAGAGTCCATGGGTCTGGAAGGTGCTGTATAAGAGATGGTAAGTTGCTGTTATTTGTATTAAGTAGATAAAGGGTATACAGCATATAGAGTGGTTGGACAGCAACTGTTCTCATTGGGCATAAGGGTCAAGGAGCAAGAGGCGTAGAATGATGGTGACTGGCAAAAGACCTAAGACTGACGTGGAAAAACTATTTTACGTAGTGTGTAGCTGAGGTTTAGAATGGACCACCACAGATAGTAGTGGAGGCAGATTCAATTTTACTGAACAAGGGGGAGCTGGATAAGTATCTGTAAGGGCTCTGGGGAGAGTATAACCAACTAGATTGCTCTTGGTATAGAGTTGATGGACAGAATGGCCTCCTACACTGTGCACATGCTGTGATTTTATTGTCTATTCATAATCTCCCCATTTCCCTTTCTTCAAAGCAATTTTTAAATGTTATTGTTACTAAGCTCCTTGTTCACTTCTTCCATAAATCTCTGTATCACTTGGCAAGGCTTCCCATTATTTCACAGCACCAAGAATGCCATGGATATTCTTTGAAATTGCAGCTCTGATATGTTTTTGTTCCTCCTCCCTGGCATTTGATGTGATTAACCACTATGTCCTCTACCATTACTACTTCTATGAGATCTATCTCTGTTGGGCGGCATGGTAGTGTAGCGGTTAGCGTAACTCTATTACAGCGCCAGCGACCCAGGTTCAATTCCGGCTCCTGTCTGTAAGGAGTTTCTACGTTCTCCCTGTGTCTGCATGGGTTTCCTCCAGGTATTCCGGTTTCCTCCCACATTCCAAAGACGTACAGGTTAGGGAGTTGTTGGCATGTTATGTCGGCACCGTGGCGACACTTGGGGAGTGCCCCCAGAACACTCTACACAAAAGATGCATTTCACTGCGTGTTTTGATGTACATGTGACTAATAAAGAAATCTTATATCTTATTGAGTGTATGCACCTTATAAGATTTGTACCATTAGAATAGCTGCTCACAGCAAAAATATTTGAAGAAGTCTATGGTAAAATGTTCCACTGAGAGTCTGTTTGCCTGTAGGGAGAACTTGCCTGCCTCTGTGGTAGCAGACGCAGTAGAGAAATGTGCTTGTTTCTCTTTAAACAAATACAATAATTTGTTTAATAAAGGAATTTGTCAGTTTATATAGAGAATTGGTTAGTCCTTCAATGAATCAATTTAGTTCTGGGCAGGACTCTTCAGGATGGGTGACATAGTCTTAGGAAAGGTATAGAAAAAAATTATGAGAATGACTCCAGGGATTGGAAACTTCATTCCTGTCAAAGGAGTGGGGAGTTTGGGGTTGTTCATTTTGAAGCAGAGGAAGTTAATAGATTTAACAGAAGGACACACATTTAAGGTGACAGACAAAGTTATTAGAAAAATAAAATTATGCAGCATTGTTTTGATCTGAAATGACCTGCCTGAGAGAGAGCTGGAAGCAGGTTGAATTTTAATTCTTAAAGGGATTTGAAAGGAAAAGTGTGCAGGGTAGTGGGGATACCAAAGAGTCAGTCCAGCCCCAATAAGCTGAATGCATCATACTACGAATCTAGCAATGTAAAACACCTTGATGATGGAACAAGAAAAACACCTTAAGTAGAGGTCCCTGCCTTACTTCCAATGTATACTCTCAAACAGTGTAGTCTTCTTTCTACCTTTCTCGTTGTTCACCACCTGACATCATGCTCAACGGATGCTCAATGAACCTAATTTGCGAAGTGGAGCAGAACATGCCATCACCTCCATTTAGTACATTTAGCCCTACTGATCAGAGATGAATTTCAAAGCATAGGAATAAAAAGGTAAAAATGATTAGCTATTGAGATTTGAAATTAATATTACTTACACATTTTGCAGTGATTCATGGAGATTTCCAAACACCCCAAATGATCTAAAAGTGGCCATTTTGAGGAGTGCCATTAAAAAATTATTCTAACATTACTGCATAAGTTTTAAGGTCCACTATGAAATATCACTTCAGGTCTCAAAAATGAAATGGTCCAAAGAAATGTGATGACTATATTCATCCCAATCCATACAAGTACAGCCTTCATTTATGGCTTACCTGCAGAGAAAAAGGAAATAAAATGTGCAGGGATGGAATCAGAGGCTGAATTTATCCTCCTACTTGTACATCAAAACAAAACTGTTTCTATAGTACAGCTCATATCCTTTTAAGAAATCACTATCACACAGATTGGGCTTTACATTAGGTGGATTTTAATTCCACTTCTACATGGAGCAGGCTGTCAAAAAATGAATTCCCTTGGCATTTTGAAAACTTACTGCTGACCTTTTATAAAATGAAATGAGAGTGACGGCCCTTGACATTAAGGCCGCATTTGACCGTGCATGGCGTCAAGGAACCCTGGTTAAATTGAAGTCAATGGGCATCAGGGGGAAAATGCGAGAATGCTTGATCATACTTCACACAATGAAAGATGGCTGTGGATGTTGAAGGCCCCAGGACGTCACTGCAGGAGATCCTCAGCACTGTATATTAGTCCCAATGATCTTTAACTACGTCAACAACGAAAGTCAAAAAAAATTGCAGATGTTAGAAATCTAAAATAAAAACAAAAAATACTATAAATGCTCAGCAGATCAGATAGCATCTGTGGAAGAGAACCAGAATCAGAGATTGAAGACCCTTTGCCAGTTCTATGAGAGAAAGATAAAAGAGCTGTTTAAGTTGCAGAGAAGGATCTGCAGGGGCGGGTGGGGGGGGCAGAAGGAATGTATAGCGCAAGTGCTGTCATCCAGTCAAGTGGGTTCATAGAGGCAGTTAGAGAACGATAACACAGACAGGAAATGTAATGCATTGCTAATAGCAGAGCTGTGAGACATGCCAAGCAGATCAGGCTGTAGTAACTGAGAGAAACAATCTGAACCAAAATCACAAATGGATAACTTCTAGCAGATACAGACAGCAACAGTGAGTTTCTTTGGCGGACTGCAATATTCCTAGATGGGACTCATTATGACAGTGCTGGAGGCCACAGACAGATAGGTCAGAGAGGAAGCAAGATGGACATTTAAAGTGACAGACAACAAACAGGAAGTTCAGGAGTACTTCTGCACGGTACACAGAGGAGTTCGACAGAGTGATCACTTAATCTAAGTTTGGTCTCCGATATACCAAATGTAGTTCAAAAGATTAGAAGAAATGCAAGTGAATTTCTGGTTCACCTTTAAGGACTGTTTGGGTCCCTGGAAGGGGAAAAGGGAAGAGCTGAAAGGACGTATGTTGCACCTCATGCAGTTGCATGGGAAAGTGATGCAAGATGGGGAGTGATTGGTGGGGACGGAAGAGCACACCAAGGAGTTGCGAGGGGAATGGTCCTCTCCAAATGCTGAAGAGGGAGGAAGGGATTGCGTGTCTGCTGGTGGAATCACATTGAAGGTGGTGGAAATTGCAAAGTGCGATGTGTTGAATGTTGTGGCTGGTGGGTTGGAAGGTGAGGGCTAGGGAACTCTGACCCTGCTCTGTTCAGGAAGAAAGGGGATAAGTTGGCAGAATACGGAAAATAGATGAGATCTGTCAAAGGCTCTGTCCTGTACAGTAGAAGGGAAGCCATGGTTCAGGAAGAAGAAAGACATTTCAAAGGCACCTGTGCAGAAAGTCTCATCATCTGAACAAATAGGACATGTTTGGAGCAACTGGGAGAATGGAATAGTATCCTTACAGTCAATTAATGATTCAATAACCTTCCATCATATGGTCAGAAATGGGGATAATTTGCTGATTATTACACAATGTTTGATTCCATTTTCAATTCCTCAGCAAATAAAGCAGCCCATGCATGCAGAAAAAACTAGTTTAAAAGCAATGTGTCTCCCATGACTTGGTATGGAGACTCTGCCTAGGAGGGGTGCTGTCGGGCAGGCCTGGAAAAATATTGTAGCTGCTCAGCACTGAGATGTGTGGTTCAAAGCTGCACACCGACTGGCATGATGCATGTGAACCATAGCTGGGAACTGATGGTACTCCCAACCACATAGAGAAATCTCTGAGCTAGGCAGAGCTGTGCCGGTAGACAAAGGGGAAGACAGATCCATCACATCCAAGAGGAGGCGATGAGACTGTAGGATCCTGACACTCTGTCAACACATAGAGCAGGTAACGCCAGTCCCCAGCAATGGCCCATGGTCACTGTCCCAGGCACGGTCCAGCAGAGCCGCACTTCTCAGTGCTGAGGGGGCCATATTACTTGTCCTACCACCCAATCCCAGCCCTCACAGATAGCCTCTCCATTAGGAGCTGTGAGTTTTCATTGCTGCAGGAAAAGTTCCTGGAGGGCAAAGATTCATGCCAGGTGGCAGGGACCCAGGTTCCCGCTACTTCAAGATGCAATAGTGGAGAGAGTAGGAGTTTGCGCCAGTGTCCCGGGACAGCAGCAGTGTTGGTGTAACACATCTCTTTATCAATGACAATACCTCCTCTTAGTGCTAACTTCATTAACACTCACGTTCCTGGGAATGCATCATGAACACCAAAGCAATACCGGCGCCAATGCACTATTGCAAATGCATCCCTGAGACAGCCGGCACAGGCACAACCCCAACCCCAACCCCCAGTGCGGTGGTCCGGCCCATCCTTTGATCTGGATTCTGCCCCGACCCCGGTGCGGCAGAGCCACACCCACAGAGCAGGACCGCCCCGCCCCTTTGGTGAGCTGGGCCCCGCCCCTTTAGTGAGCTGGGCCCCGCCCACCGAGCAGGACCGCCCCGCCCCGCCCCTTTGGTCAGCTGGGCCCCACCGAGCGAGCGATCTCCTGGGCCCCGCCCACTCAGCCAGGAGCTGGGCGTGATGTGGGCGCAGACTGGCAGTTGGCGAGCACCAATCGGAGCGCGGGAGCTGGAAAAGCGCGCCAACCGAGTGGTCTCGGCGGAGGGGGAAGCGACAGAGTGAGGTGCGCGGACGGGAACGGGTTCGCAATGCTTGGATCGGGCGTCGCCGAGCAGGAGCTATCCTGTCAAACCGATGTCGACAGGTAATATTTGTTATAACTGAGGCAGAGACGGGGCTTAACGCTAGGTCACTGCTGGTAATGGAGTGATACCTCTCGCCACTGCCTTCGGCCTGTGGCGAGAGGTATCACTCCATTACCGTGGCATGGCGGGGGCCGGCAAGATCAAGCTATGCAGCGCAGTGCTGACCGGGGAGTAACCAACTCTACCGATCCCATTTACCAACACTTGCTCCGTAACGTATACTTTGGCTATTCACCTGCTCCTCCCAGATGTTGTGAGTGTAGCTGCCTCCACTGCCCCTTTGCTTCCACCTGTCGCCTCCCAGCTTCTGTCGCTATCTCCAGCCTTCACTTCCCCACCCCCACCCCACTTGCCCATCAACCCCTCCTCACCTGGATCCACCTATCACTTGCCTATTCTTGCTCCACCCCTCCCCTTCACCTCTTTATACTGCTGAAGAAGGTGGCATCCGTCATTAAGGACCCTCACCACCTGGGATATGCCTTCTTCACATTATTACCATCGGCACTGCGAGATGTCCATAGGGGAATGCTGCCGACTGCCACATTCCCAGGCTGCAGGAGTACGTGCTGAGGGATGCACTGAAGCTGGGTGCAGCCAACACAAGGGCTCGGTGGGGAAGGATGACAGTTTAGGGTTCTTCTGCCACAGGAGAGGGAGGGGTTGGGTCGGGTCAGGTCAGGTGAGGAAGCCCATTAAAGATTGAAAATATGAGATTGGGGTATCACCCCAGGGAGCCACACGAGTGGCATTGGTGCTGTGGTTTGTATAAAAAGTAACACTAATAATTGACCTGTACACGAATGTAAAGGTTTGCATTGTTTTATTATTGTATATAGTTTGTCTTTTATTATGAATAAAGTTTATTTTGGTTAAAAAAAATTATTGCCATCGGGGAGGAGGTACAGGAGCCTGAAGACCCACACTCAATGTGTCAGGAACGGCTTCTTCCCCTCCCGTCATCAGATTTCTGAATGGTCTGTGAACACTACCTCATTCTTCCTCTTTTGCACTATTTATTTATTTTTGTAACAGTAATTTTTATGCCTTTATGTCTTGCACTGTACTGTTGCCGCAAAACAACAAATTTCACGACGTATGTCAGTGATAATAAATCTGATTCTGATTCCATCGTCCCTCTGCTCTTTCAGTCTAGCTGATGGGGTCTCGATCTGAAACGTTGACTATCCATTTCCCTCAACCCACTTTTTTTTTTGCTCTAGATTTTTTTGCTCTAGATTTCAGCAACCTGATTGCAACCACCCTTGGGGTGACGAATTCTTCCCCAAATCCCCTATAAATGCCTTACCTTAAACCTTTTGCTTTTGATCAGCCATATGAAAAGGTTTCTTGCCACCTACCCTGTCTATGACTCCTTAAATTGCATGTAGATAGGAGATCCTACTGGGCTGCTAGACTTTTTCTATGGGCAGGCCAAACTTCCTAAGTACCAATTACCCTCTTATGAAATTTCACCATAATAGCATAAAATGCAGCAGTTCTTGTAAATAAGTAACCTATCAACCACCATTTGCATTAACAATGGACCAGTTGCAGGTTGGTAGGTTACTTATTTACTAATTTGTTATTAATTACTACAAGTTGTTACTAATTTGTAAGAGCATTTCAGGAAGTTGTGTTTTACATTGAAATTTGCTTGGAGACATTGAGACAGCAGATTGAAATTTGCTGTTTGATCCTGTGATTAAGTGACATTTGAACCCTGTATCCTGTCTTCAAGTAGTCATCAATGATCGGCAGCAATAGATTAATACCAATAAGCTCCATTTACTCTCAATCAGAGATATAGCATGTTGCCCCTGCAAAGAAGGAAATATTAAACAACAAACCACCTTGTCACAGGCATTTCTAGAGTTGAATGACTAGGGATTAGTCAAATTATTCTTCATAGTCGAATGTTGTTGTTTGGAGTCTTAGTAGATTAAAAATTGTGAGGCGATTGACAAACTATTCTGCTGACTATCTTTTTATGTACAAGTTGGACAATGATATTGAGTCACTGGCAAGTTTGCAAGGACCCTTGCATTTGTCCTATTCTGGGGCATGCTGCTGATTATTGTTGGGAATTATGATGGGTAAAGAGGAAGCCATTTAAGCCCCCCCTCCCCCCCCCCCACTGAGTTTTTTGCCAGCTGTTAGGCAATCCTGCCAGTCTCCTTTGCTTATTTTTTTTTCACATCTTGTAACTTATTTCCACTCAAGTGCATATCTCAGTCTCTCAATCAGCTGCTCCAATGTCTCCACAAGCACTATTCATGTGGCCTATCCAGGGATCTATTTCTATAAAAAGCTCTATCATTTTTCAAAGTAATAACCACTTTCTCTGTAGTGATGAGCAGTATGCAATAAAATGTTTGATTTAGTTAGTTAAACCTATCAAACCTGTTTAAAATGCTGTTTTTGAGTCCTGTTCTGATTTCTTCACTTCAGAAAGGATGCACAGTACTGATACTACAGAGTGCGCAGAAAAGATTTACAGCGATAACTTTTCCATTCCAGGGATGAGTGATTTCAGCTCCAAGGTTAGACTGGAAAAGCTGGGATTGTTTTCCTTGGATCAAGGAAGGTTGAGAGGAGATGTAATTGAGCTGTTTGTGATGGGTTTGGACCCAGGAATGGACTCAAGAGAGATGGAAGGGGGCACGAGAAGGCCTTGGCGAGTAGGATTAAGGAAAACCCCAAGGCATTCTACTCATATGTGAAGAAGAGGAAGATGATTAGAGTGAAGGTAGGACCGATTAGGGATAGAGAAGGAAACGTGCCTGGAGTCAGAGGAGGTAGGGGACATCCTTAATGAATACTTTGCTTCAGTATTCACCTATGAGAGAGACCTTGACATTTGTGAGGACAGTGTAAAACAGACTGATAAACTAGAACATCTTGATGTTAAGAAGGAGGATGTGCTGGAACTTTTGAAAAACATTAGGATAGATAAGTCCCCAGGACTGGACAGGATATATCCCAAGATACTACCGGAAGCGAGGGAAGAGATTTCTGAGCCCTTGGCGATGATCTTTGCATCCTCACTGGCCACAGGAGTAGTACCAGATGATTGGAGGGTGGCAAATGTTATTCCTTTGTTCAAGAAAGGGAGCAGGGATAACCCTGGGAGTTATAGACCAGTGAGTCTAGTTCAGTGGTGGGCAAATTATTGGAAAAGATTCTTAGGGACAGGATTTATGAGCATTTGGAGAAGCATAGTCTGATTAGGGATAATCAACAGGGCTCTGTTAGGGGCAGGTCATTCCTCATAAGTCTGATTGAATTCTTTGAGGATGTGACAAAACACATTGAGGGTAGAGCAGTGTATATGGACTTTAGTAAGGCGGTTGATAACGTTCCCCATGATAGGCTCATACAGAAGGTCAGGAGGCATGGGATCCAGGGAAACTTGGCTGTGTGGATTCGCAACTGGCTTGCCCATAGAAGGCAGACGGTGGTTGTAGATGGAGCATATTCTGCCTGGAGGTCGGTGACCAGTGGTGTTCTGCAGGGATCTGTCCTGGGACCTCCGCTCTTTGTGATTTTTATAAGTGACTTGGAAGAGGAAGTGGAAGGGTGGGTTAGTAAGTTTGCAGATGACACAAAGGTTGGTAGTGTTGTGGATAGTGTAGAAGATTGTCAACATTTACAATGGGACATTGATAGGATGCAAAGCTGGGCTGAGAAATGGCAGATGGAGTTCAACCCTGAAAAGTGTGAAGTGATTCACTTTGGAAGGTTGAATTTGAAGGCAGAATACAGGGTTAATGGCAAGATTCTTAGCAGTGTGGAGGAACATGGGGATCTTGGGGCCCAAGTCCATAGATCCCTCAAAGTTGCCACGTAAGTTGATAGGGTTGTTAAGAAGGCATATGGCATGTTGGCCCTCATTAGTAGGGGGGTTGAATTCAAGAGCCACAAGGTAGTGTTGCAGCTCTATAAAACCCTGGTTAGACCACACTTAAAATATTGTGTTCAGTTCTGGTCACCTCACTGTAGGAAGGATGTGGAAGCTTTAGAAAGGGTACAGAGGAGATTTACCGGATGCAACCTGGATTGGAGAGCATGTCTTATGAGGATAGGTTGAGTGAGCTAGGGCTTTTTTCTTTGGAGCGAAGGAGGATGAGAGGTGACCTGATAGCGGTGTACAAGATGATAAGAGGCACAGATCGTGTGGGTAGCCAGAGACCGTTTCCCAGGGCGGAAATGGCTAACACGAGGGGACATAATTTTAAGGTGTTTGGAGGAAAGTACGGAGAGTGGTGGGTGCGTGGAACGTGCTTCCAGGGGTGCTGTTAGAGGCAGATACATTAGGGACATTTAAGAGACTCTTAGATAGACACATGGATGATAGAAAAATGGAGGGGTTCATGGGATGGAATGGTTAGATTGATCTTGCAGTAGGTTAAAATGTCGGCACAACGTTATGGACTGAAGGGCCTGTACTATGTTGTAGTGTTCCCATTAACTCAAGAATGAAAGAACATGGGAGCGAGTGTGGGCCACCTGGCCTGCCTAATCTGCCATTCAATAGAACATAGAACAGTACAGCACAGGAACAGTCCCTTTGGCCCACGATATCTGTGCTGACCATGCCAATCTAACTCATTCCATCTTCCTACAGAAGGTCCATATCCCTCTTCCCTGCCTGTTCATGTGCCTGTTCAAATGCCTCTTAAATTATAGTATCTGCTTCCACCACTTCCCCTGGCAGTGCATTCCAGGCATCTGCCACTTTTAAGTACTTGCCATGAAAATCTCCTTTAAACTTCCCCTTCTCACCTTAAAGCTATGCCCTCTAGTATTTGACATTTCCACCCTGAGGAAAAGACTATCTCGCCTGTCTATGCCTCTGATAATTTTACATACTTCTATCAGGTCACCCCTCAGCCTCTGATGCTCCAGAGAAAACATAGAACCATAGAACAATACAGCACAATACAGGCCCTTCGGCCCACCATGTTGTGCCTAAGACTATCTAACCCCTTCCTCCCACATATCCTCCTATTTTAAGTTCTTCCATATGCTTATCTAACAATGTCTGGACACATTACTCTAAGTGTGGTCTAACCAGAGTTTTGTAGAGCTGCATCATTACCTCGCGGCTCTTAAACTCATTCCCACGACTTATGAAAGCTAACGTCCCATAAGCTTTCTTAACTACCCTATCCACCTGTGAGGCAACTTTCAGTGATCTGTGGATATCAACCCCCAGATCCCTCTGCTCCTCCACACTCCCCGGAATCCTGCCATTAACCTTGTACTCCGCCCTGGAGTTTGTCCTTCCAAAGTGTACGACCTCACACTTCTCTGGATTGAACTCCATGTGCCACTTCTCAGCCCAGCTCTGCATCCTATCAATAGCCCTTTAAGCTTCAACAGCCCTCCACACTATCCACAACACCACTGATCGTTGTGTCATCTGCAAACTTGCTAACCCACCCTTCCACCCCCTCATCCAAGTCATTAATAAATATCATGAAAAGTAGGGGTCCAAGAACAGATCCTTGTGGGACACCACTAGTCACAGCCCCCCAATTTGAATGCACTCCCTCCACCACAATCCTCTGCTTTCTACAGGCAAGCCAATTCTAAATCCACATGGCCAAGCCTCCCTGGATCCCTTGCCCTCTGACCTCCTGAAGAAGCCTACCATGTGGAACCTTGTCAAACACCTTACTAAAATCCATGTAGACCACATCTACTGCACTACCCTCATCAATCTTCCTGGTCACCTCCTCAAAGAACCCTATCAGGCCTGTGAGGCAAGATCTTCCCTTCACAAAGCCATGCTGGCTTTCCCTAATCAGTCCATGATTCTTTAAATACTCATAGATCCTATCTCCTAGAATCCTTTCCAACAGCTTGCCCACCACAGACGTAAGGCTCACTGGTCTGTAATTCCCTGGACTATCCCTACTACCTTTTTTGAATAAGGGGACAACATTTGCCACCCTCCAATCCTCTGGTACCATTCCCATGGACAATGAGGACTCAAAGATCCTAGCCAACGGTTCAGCAATCTCCTCCCTCACCTCATGAAGCAGCCTGGGGAATATTCCGTCAGGCCCCGGGGACTCATCTGTCCTAATATTTTCTAACAGCTTCAACACATCCTCGCTCTTGATATCTACATGCTCCACAATATTAACCTTACCAACACTGTCCTCAGCATCATCAAGGCCCCTCTCCTTGGTGAATACTGAAGAGAAGTATTCATTGAGAACCTCACCCACTTCCACAGCTTTTAGGCACATCTTCCCACCTTTGTCTCTAATCAGACCTACCTTTACTCTCGTCATCCTTCTGCTCTTCACGTATGAGGACAAAAGCCTTGGGATTCTCCTTAACCCTAGTTGTTCCACCTCTCTTGTCACCCATGGTTCCTTCACCCTGCCATTCTTTCTCTGCTTCACCGGGACAAATTTGTCCCAAACATCCTGCAAGAGATCCCTGAATACCGACCACATCTCCATAGTACATTTTCTTTCAAAAAAAAAGTCATCCCAATTTACACTCTCAAGTTCTAGCCTTATAGCCTCATAATTTACCTTTCCCTAATTAAATATCTTTCCGTCCTCTTTGCTCCTATCCTTGTCCATGACAATGCTAAAGGTTATGGAGCGGTGGTCACTGTCCCCAAATGCTCACCTACCGAGAGATCTGTCACCTGACCCAGTTCATTACCTAATACTAGATCTAATACGGCATTCCCTCTAGTCGGCCTGTCAACATACTGTGACAGGAATCCGTCCTGGACACACTTAACAAACTCTGCCCCATCTAAACCTTTGGCACTAAGCAGGTGCCAATCAATATTTGGGAAGTTGAAGTCTCCCATGATAACAACCCTGTTATTCTTGCACCTTTCCAAAATCTGCCTCCCAATCTGCTCCTCAGTATCCCTGCTGCTAATGGGGGGCCTATAGCATACTCCCAGTATAGTAACTGCTCCTTTCTTGTTCCTAACTTCCACCCATAACTGACTCTAGAAAGGATCCTTCTATGTTATCCACCCTTTCTGCAGCTGTAATAGTATCCCTGACCAGTATCGCCGCCGCCACCCCACCCACCACCCCCCAACCCGTTTGAAACACTAAAACTCAGGAATATTCAATATCCATTCCTACTCTGGTGACAGCCAAGTCTCTGCAAGAGCCACAATATCATAGTCCCATGTACTTATCCAAGCTCTCAGTTCATCACCCTTATTCCTGATACTTCTTGCATTTAAGTAAATGCACTTTAGCCCATCCACCTTTCTACTTTTATACCCTGTACTCTGCTTCTCCTTCCTCAAAGTCTCAAAGTCACGGGAGCGTAGCGGTTAGCGCAATGCTATTACAGCGCCAGCGATCGGGGTTCGATTCCCATTGCTGTCTGTAAGGAGTTTGTGCGTTCTCCCGTGTCTGCGTGGGTTTCCTCCGGGTGCTCCGGTTTCCTCCCACATTCTAAAGATGTATGGGTAGGTTAATTTGGGGATTTAAAATGGGCGGCACTGACTCGTTGGGCCGGAAGGGCCTGTTACCACGCTGTAAATAAAATTTAAAAATTTATGTTAGATCTGACTTTTCCCCATCCTGTTCTTCCCCTGACCTACCCCTCTGGTTCCCATCCCCCTCGCAAACTAGTTTTAAACCCTCCTGAACCACCCTAGCAAACCTGCCTGCAAGGATATTGGCCCTCCCCTTGGGTTCAGGTGTAACCCATCCTTTCTGTACAGGTCCCACCTTCCCCAGAAGTGATCCCAATAATCCAAAAATCTAAAACCTTCCCTCCTGCACCAACTCCTCAGCCACGTATTCATTTGCCATCTCCTCCTGTTCCTACCTTCACTATCGCACGGCACTGGCAGCAATCCTGAGATTGCTACCCTTGAGGTCCTGTTCTTCAGCCTTCTGCCTAGCTCCCTGAGCTCACATTTCAGGATCTCATCCCTCTTCCTACCTTTGTCATTGGTACCAACGTGTACCACGACCTCTGGCTGTTCTCCCTCCTGCTCAAGAATCCTGTGGACCCGATCAGAGACATCCCAGACCCTGGCACCTGGGAGGCAACGTACCATCCGGGATTCATGCTCACTTCCACAGAACCTCCTATCTGTTTCCCTGTTTATCGAGTCCCCAATCTCTACTGCCCTCCTCTTCTCCCTTCTGAGCAGTGCCAGAGACCTGGCTACTGCTGCTTGATCCCTGCAGGTCATCCCCCTCAACAGCTTCCAAAGCGGAAAACCTGTTATTGAGGGGAACAGCCTCCAGGGTCCTCTGCACTATCTGCCTGTTCGTTTTCTTTTTCCTTTTCTCTCCCCTGACAGTCACCCTTCTATCTACTTCCTGGACCCCAGAAGTACCTGCTCTAAGGGGGGGGGGGGGGGTGACTTTCTCCCGATGCACAGTATCTACATAACTCTCTCCCTCCCTGATGCTTCGCAGTGTTTGAAGCTGCAACTCCAGCTCATCGATTGTGAGCTGAAGCTCCTCCAGCCTCAAGCACCTACTGAAGATGCGGTCACCGTGCACCCCAGCAGGGTCCACTAGCTCCCACATCATGCAGCTGCAGCACACCACCACGTCCTCCATCTAAACTAATTCTTTCCCTACCTAGTTTTATCCTACTTAAAAGTTTATAACAGTAATAGGTAACACTTACCTTTACCTACCAGCTACTCACCCGCCTCGCCCCTTTACGCCTAAGCCCCTTGAGCCAAAGCCCAAAACACTCTGTTCCCACTCACTAGCTGCCTGCTCCAATGCTGCCCGCTGGTTATGGCAGTCTTTTTAAACTGCTTGCGCGCTACCGATTGACGTCATGCGCCTGCGCAGTTACTCCCCGCTATCCCCGAACCGTTAGGAAAAAAAAACGTATCTGTTTGGAACTCCTCGGCTGCTTCCGCTCGCTCGCTGCTCTATCCAGATCGAAAAGTTTGTCCAACCTCTCCTTAGCAATATCCTGGTGATCCTCTTCTACACCCTCTCCAAATCATCTATGCCCTTCCTGTAATGAGGCGACTAGAACTGAATGCAATATTTGAAATGTGGCCTAACCAAATATGATTATGGCTGTGGCCTCAATTCCTCTTTCTGTCCTAGCTCCCCATAGCCCTTAATTCTCTGATATTTCAAAAATGTGTCTATTTCCACTTCCAGTGATCTACCCTCCACAATTCCCTGGGGTAGAAAATTCCAGAGATTCACTACCCTCTGCAAGAAGAAATTTCTACACATCTTTATTTTAAAAGACTGGCTCCTTCTAACCTGGCACAGGTATAAAAAGTTCTAGATCTTCTCCCCTCTCCCATTGGGCAGAAGATACAAAAGCCTGAAAGCATGTACCACCAGGCTCAAAGACAGCTTCTATCCCACTGTTATTGAACAGTTTCCTAGTACGATAAGATGGACTCTTGACCTGACAATGTACCTTGTTATGACCTTGCACCTTATTGTCTACCTGCACTGCACTTTCTCTGTAGCTGTTACACTTTATTCTGCATTCTGTATTTTACCTTGTACTACCTCATTGTAATGTGTAATGAATTGATCTGTGTGAATGGTATGCAAGACAAGTTTTTCACTACCTTGGTACAAATAAAGCAATTCCAATTCCAAATAAAGAGGCAAGATGAATGTGTAGGAAAACCTTTTTTTAAGACCCTGGTTGGCACAGATGAATTGGGCAGAAGGGCCTGTTTCCGTGCTATATGACTCTATTTGTGGAGTAGAGCTCACCACCTGTAAGAATAGGGAAACTTTTTAAGGCGAAATGGATAGGCTTTGACAGGAAACAATTGGCAGGGTTATGGGGAAAGAGTGGGCAAAGGGAACTGATGGGATTGTGTTATCTGTGCACAGCAGAGACTCAATGGGACAAATCATTGCCTTCCATGCCATAAGAATTCTATGATTCCATGATTTTGAAATCCAGTAGTAGGACTGTGCCTTTTTATTTTTCCCTAACTTTTCTATCAGCTAATTTGCTATACAAAATGTAGACTGCATGTGTTTAAAGTTAACTAAACTGGGGTTTTTGGAGTTGGGTTGGTGGGAGGGAAGCAGTTGGTGTGTAAAGTATATTGGAGAAATATAAATGTTTCCAAGTCTTATCAGTAGCATGATGCGGAAACTCTTGAAGGTGGTGGTGGCTTATGTGTGGTCACATAGTTACGTGGTTTAAAAAACAAATCAATGTTGTGTATGAGGTTGGTGGAAGATGAATTGATAAATATTTTAAGAGTTATGATGAGATGGTGGTTGGATTTAGACCCAGACTGTTTAAGTTTTCCTGACTGATAAAGGCTGAAAACTGACTTTGAACAAATTATACTGCCAAAACCAAACAAAATCACGTCAGAATTCCCTGCAGTTTAGATAAGGAACTGTTATCTTTTGTGTTGCAAGCAATCTGAACAAAAACTGTGCTGTTAATAATTTCTAGTGTTGCTATCTTAATATGTGACAAAAAAAATCAACATC
Organism: Pristis pectinata; assembly: GCF_009764475.1. NCBI lineage: Eukaryota > Metazoa > Chordata > Chondrichthyes > Rhinopristiformes > Pristidae > Pristis > Pristis pectinata. Next base: position 18,309,181 of record NC_067411.1, on the reverse strand, counting down.
TGGTAGTCTGGTTAAAATATCTTTCACAAAAACATTTGTTTACCTCTGAACTACAATAAGCCAGCAATAAAACTTGAATGAAAGTAAACGATAAAACCAACCTGGGCAGAGTACAGGTACATAAGCAGCATGCATACAGTTATTTTTAAGCAGACAATGTGAAGTTTCAGACCATCTAACCTCCATGCACATTAGGTTCAGTGTATTTAAGAACTGACAACTGTAGATGCTTTTCAATTTTGAATATAGCTCATACTGTGGCCATAAAAATACGTACCAATTAATAAAATACATAACAATCAAAAGAATAGTGCAGGTCTCTGTGATAGTGCATTTTTAACTATCTCAAAATTACTTAAATGCACCATCACGGAGACCTGCACTATTCAAATTGCTTTAAATAATTAGGCAAATTGCTTTAAACAATTCTGATTAAAGATTATTTGCTGAAAATGTTAACTATTTCTCTCTCCACAAATGCTGCCTGAACTTCTGAGCACTTCTGTCATTTTCTACTTTTATTTCAGGTTTTCAGAATCTGAAGCTTTTTTGCTTTTTGAGAAATGGGTTTGTTTACTACTTTATATGAAATTCAGAGTTTAGTTTTGCACCTGATTTGTGTCAATGCAATCGAAGGAAATTTACTTTTTAACATGTGGATGGAACCATTGCAATGGGCTGAGAAGCATTTGTGGCAAAGATCAACAGATGGTCATGCACAGCAAGTGCCATAGTGAATTTGCTTACGTAGCACACTTTTGTACCCAAGTTTCCTTGATCTATTGAGCAGGATATTTGAATTCCAATTGCACATTGTCTAGTGTAAAATACACACGAAATTTCATCTTTGTGCAGCAAATGATGGCAGATGCTATAAATAAGGAGTCCATTCTCTTTTCTCCCCCCCCCCCCCCAAAAAAAATGCTTGAAATACTCAGCAGATCAGGCAGTATCTATGGCGAGAGAAACAGAATTAATGTTTCAGTTGATGGCCTTTCTTCAGAATTGGGATATTTAGAAAATGCTTTAAGTTGCTGAGAAGGGGGAGGGGTGGAGAGGGCACAAGGGAATGTCTGCGATAGAGTGGGGACTAGGAGATATTGAATGGCACAGGTTGGTGATCACTCAGAGGGTTAAGAAAGCTTGTTAATAGCAGTTAGCTGAGCTTAAGATATAAGTAGGAGAACAGATGAAGGAGAATTAACAAGCCCATACTGGAACTGAGATAGAAAATACAGCAATTGCTGGAAATCTGAAATGGAGGATGCAGGGAAAGCACTGCAGGTTGGTAATTTGTTTAGTATCGTCACGTACTGAGATACAGTGAAAAGCTTTGTTTTGCATACCATCCAGACGATCGTTCCAAACACAAGTACATTGAGGTAGTACAAAAAGAAAAGCAATAACAGAATACAGGATATAATGTTACGGAGAAAGTGCAGTGCAGGTAGACAAATAAGGAGCAAGGGCTGTGACAAGGTGGATTGAAAGATTGGGAGTTCATCTTTATCATACAAGAGGTCAATTCAAGAGTCAAATGCAGCATTTGTGGAGAAAGAATAACTGAATTGTGTGAATTCCTCTAATGTATATAAAATTGATTTCAGGATCAGTATTGTATGTTGTGGAACTGACTAGATCTGATACTGTGCAGCAAGTTGAGGGTTAATTATGTTGTAAAGTAGGTCCTTGGAAAGACTGCCCATAATATGATTGAGCTATGTCTTTTTCAAATCAAGTGTGAAGTTCTATCTAAACAAAAACTCATTGTGAATGGAATTAACTATTTGAAAATTTTTGCTTCAGCATGATAGGGCTGAATGCCTGTGCCCTATGTATTAACACTATATGATTCTAGCTTTTTATTCCAGTTTACTTACTTATTTGAATTCTGTATTAGCTGTGGTGGAACTTGATCAATAGCCCCGGTAATAGTCAATCAATTAAATCACTACGCTACCTTAATTCATTGGGTAAAGCTCTTCTGTGCTCAACCTGCAATCTGAATTAGTCTCTTATCTCCATATTTTATTTCTGGTTCCTTCTAGACTTGGATTTGTTGCTCTTCCTGTGTTTTTAAAAAAAAGGCTAAGGCTTAGTGTAGGGAATCATGATCTAACCTATTGTCTAGATCTCAGACTGGTACTTGTTACTATAGTAGTTCCTCCCTCCCTCCCTCATAGAATCCATTTATAGACCAATGATCTTTTAAAATACATCATAATCAAAGCTGACCTTGCACGACTCAATCAAATAGAGTTTGTTGTCTTATCAACTAATTACACAATGGCATCTGCTTGCAGCCCAATTGACTGACCTTACTTGAAACTTTAGACTATTTTCCCCTCCAGATAAACTGTGAATTTCTAGGATTTTCTCTCAATATTTCCAGCATTTGTGTTTGGTACTTTATCTCTGACTTGAGTACCTCATGTTTTATCTTCAGTTGTTTATCCAGAGTGCAAAACTTTGGGGGCTCTTTTCTCTCTCTCCTTTGTGTGCCAGTAATCACCTGTGCCACAGTGATTCTGTGTAAGGCTTCCTTTGATTTCTCCTCATTCATCAAATTGGTTTGTGTATCAAATTTGGTAAATTGGTTTATTATTGTCACATGTATAGTGAAAAACTTGTCTTGCATACTGTTCATACAAATTAATTCATTACAACAGTGCATTGAGGTAGTAAAAGGTAAAACAATAACAGAATGCAGAATAAAGTGTTACAGTTACAGAGAAAATGCAGTGCAGGCAGACAATCAGGTGCAAGGTCATAACAAGGTAGATTGTGAGGTCAAGAGTCCACCTTATTGTACTAGCGAACTGTTCAATAGTCCTATAACAGTGGGATAGAAGCTGTCCTTGAGCCTGGTGGTACGTGCTTTCAGGCTTTTGTATCTTCTGCCCGATGGGAAAGAAGAGAAGAGAGAATGTCCGGCTGGGTTGGGTCATTGATTAGGTTGGCTGCTTTACTGAGGTAGTGAGAAGTATAGACAGAGTCCGTGGAGGGGAGGCTGGTTTTTGTGATGTGCTGAGCTGTGTCCACAACTCTTCAGTTTCTTGCAGTCATGGGCAGAGCGGTTGCCATGCTAAGCTGTGATGCATCTGGCTAGGATACTTCCAATGGCGCATCGATTAAAAATTGGTCAGGGATCAAAGGGAACATTCCACGTTTCTTTAGCCTCTTGAGGAAGTAAAGGTGTTGGTGAACTTTCTTGACCGTGGCGTCAATGTGGTTGGACCAGGACAAACTATTGGTGATGTTCACTCCTAGGAACTTGAAGTTCTCAACACTCTCAACCTTAGCACCGTTTTTGTAAACAGGAACATTCCTGAAGTCAATGACCAGCTCTTTTGTTTTGCTGATATTGAGGGAAAGATTGTTTTCATGACACCATGTCACTAGGCTCTCTATCTCATTCCTGTATTCCGGCTCATCATTATTTGAGATACAGCCCACTGCAGTGGTATCATCTGCAAACTTGTAAATGAAGTTGGAGCAGAATAATGTAAGATAAATGTTTGCAATGTGGTCCTAACTTTATCTGTGATGAGGTTCTGTTCAATTTTGTTATAGGGGTGATGTGGCAATATGCAGAAAACGAGAAGATTATCTTGAGTGGTCAGAATATTTTATGGCAGTGGCTTTTCTATCAGCACAGAGAAGCAAAGACCCAAACTCCCAGGTATGAGGAATTTCAGCTCATGAACAGAGGTCCTTGGTTTTTGGTCTGTATACACAATGTAGAATGAAGTTCCTTGTGTTTCTTCATTAACCTTGAGCAAGCTGTGAGCAATGCCTATCTTTGCACATTATTTTCCAGTCAGTGATTGTTGTCTGGATATTTCTCCCTTATTTCTAGGCATCTCTAGTCTCTCTCGAGCTCTCTTTCGCGCTCTGTCTCTCTCTGTTCATTTTCTAAACAGATGTAGATTGTAATTATATCAATGATCTTTATTTACAAATCACAACTGGGCCTTTTAGCGCAGCAGCAGAGCCAGAGGTGAGATAACCTATTTGGAACAGGTTATTTCTCCTTGCCTGAAGGGATAGTGGAATTAGGCTAAAAGGGGAACTGAATAAATTTGGGGAGAAGAATTTTTATTTTGTGTTGTTGTAGGTAAGTGGACATGGGAAAGGGACTCATTGTAAAGCTCCTTCAAAGAGTTGACGTAGGCAATATTGTCCAAATGGCTTCTTCCAAACTATATCATTGCAGAGCATGACTTGTGCTTTAAGACTGCTTTGTGTCTATGTATATTTCACTCTGTGCTCTCAAGCATTTTTGCGTTGGAGTTCATTTCCTCCTGAATTATTTCTTAATTTAGAATTTGTCTTCATTTATTACTGTAATAATGGTTGCTCTTTTATTATGCATTGAAACTAATGAAATGATGACACCAAACAGAGCCCTTCGCTAAAACAAAATACCTGTGTAGATCAAAATATCTGCAGATGCAGGAAATGTGAAATAAAAGCAGAAAATGCTGGAAGCACTCAGCAGGCCAGGCACCTTCTGCAGAAAGAGAAACAGTTAACATTTCTTCAGCCTGAAAAGTTAACACTTTGTCTTTCAGCAGATCTGCCAGACCTGTGAGTATTTGCAACATTTTCTGATTTTATTATAATAAAATGCCTGTTCTGTTTCTTTGCATAGCGAGTACTTCACTGAATGCTCATGGGATATAATTCTTTTAATATCATTTAATATCACTATTCATGTGTTGCTTAATTAAACTCAGTTATGAAGTAAATGATAATGAGTGAAACTCATTCATAAAATTATACTGCTGTTGAAAGTTGGGTTCATCTGACCTAGAGAAATGTGCTCTCACAGAATTGATGTGCCAATTTTATTTCAAATCCATGTTTCTTGATGCATACGCAGATGATGTGGCTTTGTGTGTCCCCCCCCACCAGTCGCTTGTATATTTCTGGGTGCCCAAATGCTTGTCAGGAAGTTTGCATTTTATCCCAGTGGAATTTTTATTCTTTCTAGTAGTTTTTTCCCCACTGTAAAAATTCTCTGAACTGACATAAATATGCAAAATTTTTTTGAGGTGAACGTCACTGCCCTGAAAAATGCTATTTTGGCTAAGAACAATCAAGTTTAAGTAACCTCTGTTTCTCTTGAAGTTCCTGTGTAAAAACTAATGAAGAAATTTGATTCTTTGTCCCTACTGAAATCTCTGAACTATTACAACCTAGTGTTCTTGGACAGCTTTACTCCTGCAGGTCAGGGTCATGATTGCTCTCAACTCCCTGGCTTTGGGACCATTCCAGGTCGCTGCTGATCTCCACCACATCACAGATTTCTGCTCACTACTGCATTGGGAACATCACCCAAATTCCACAGTATTTTTATCTATTTTCCTTTCACCAGAGTAGGCATGTGGATTTGTTGGCTTTACAGGCTTCTCTGAAATGCAGGCAGACACTACATTTATTCAAACAGAATTTCTGGATTTTAGAGGAATGGAGGTGGGGGGGGTGGAGGATGGTGTCAGGATTGGGATACGGCAGACAAATAATTTTGGTAAAAGATCAACCATGATTTTTTGGATTAGCAGAGAGCAGGCTCCAAGGGCCAAATGGCTTACTCTTTCTAGGGTTTGTTCTTTGCAATAAATTTCCCTGGCAGCTTCCTGCCAAGAGCAATTGACTGTTACCCTGGATAATTGCTCTCAGCCCAGACATGCCTGCAGCCAGTTCTTCAGCCTGTCCAGGTATCTCTGATGCCTGGGAACACTCCCATTTCTTCCCAGCACCACCCATCATTGCAGCATTCATTCATCTAATATCAATACTTCCCGTTAGCAGGAAGAATATAGTTTGCATTGGGTTATGCCTCTTTGAGTTGGCTGTAAAGATCTCACCTGCTGGCTACGTGCTGAGAAATGTAAGAGCTCACAGCACATCAGTAGGCAACACTGCACTGAAATTGGCAATGAGAGTTTGAATGCAACTTTAGATGAGGAAAGCTGAAAACAGTTGTGTGAACTTCACAACTGAAGTTCCCACTCTTTAAATGATTTTCTAAACTGTGTTTGTGTCACCCACAGTACTGTTGTAATGACAGAAAAACACTCTGGGTCAGCTTCTAGTCCATGGCCTTTTCATAGGGCACATGAACTGTGAGGCCACATTTTATTGACAAAACTTTTCTAATATGAATGATAGTGATCACTTTTTGATTTAAATACAGGTTGGTGCTTGCATTGTGAATCCTGAAAATAAGATCGTTGGCATAGGGTACAATGGAATGCCAAATAGATGCAGTGATGATTCTTTACCATGGGCAAGAACTGCTAAAAATAAACTGGACACAAAATATATGTATGGTAAGTATTGTAAAGTATAAGGAAACTTTGCAGAACTCAATGGTTTTAACCTCAATTTCTTATTTCCAGAACAGTTTAAAAATGTGTATTGAAATAAGACAGACTTGTGCTTGTAATGTATACCAGAGTATAACTAAGTTCCATGTGAACTTGTTGTCTTGAGGTCAAATTCTGTTTGGGGATTTGGGATCCATAGAAGGAAAGAACAATACTTTGTGTAAAGGGGTTGGGTAATCCTACCCTGGGCAAGTCATGTGCAGTGTGCCTGGAGGACTGGCCATGTTGGAACCACACAGGACTAATAGTGTCCAGTCACATCACCCATCATTGATGTATTGGACCCATGTGTGCAGCACCTGGTATTTCATTAAAGCTGATGTGATTAGTTTTTAATAATCCCAAATTGTTTTTTTTTGTAATTGTAACCAGTTATATTGTATTTTTATTTAATATTATGTATAGATACTGAAATGCTGAATTTATAGTTTGATCTGCATTTTTGATTGACTGGAGCATGTGCTGAATCTTAGTTGGCTTTCTCCATTGGATGTAACCATGATCCAAATGCCTGGTTTGAGTCCACTAGTCCCAGCATCAAGCTTGCATGCAGCATTGGCCAATTTAGCAGGTGTAACTCACTCTGCAGTTAGTCTTTTTAAAAATTTCATGCCAGCTGCTAGAGTAAATTGGGCTTAAAATATGGAATATTACATTACGGGATTATATAGTATTTAGGCTATCTTCCTGTTGCAATACAAAGTTCACCTCTTTGAAAATGGCTTTCCAGAGAATCACATCAGGATGTTATTTCTGCAATTGAACTCTCTCTAAAGACTGTCAGTTTCTTTTTGTTAAAAAAAGTGATTCAAGAGAATTTTCTTTTATTAATAACAGATGTTTGTGTCTGAAAGATAAAAATGGTACAAGAGTGAAAGCAAGTGGTCTGGTGCACTTGTATTTCAGAAGCACATTGAGAAGGGAAGAAAACCTAGATATGAAGAAAAGCCAATGTTTCATTAAATGCACTATTTAGCAGTAAGCTCTTGTGGACCACCAGTGATTTCTGCTGAATACACCACTGTCCAACTTGGTTCTTTTTTTTACTAGTTTGCTTCACCAAACTGGAGCAACCAACAATCTACTGGAGGAAATCAGTGGGTCGAGCAGCATCTACTGGGGGGGGGGGGGTAGAATTGTTGATGTTTCAGGTTGAAACCCTGTATCAGAACTGAGAGGGGAAATAGCTAGTATAAAGAGGAGAGGAGGAGTGGTGAGACCAGGACCATGAAGGATGCTGGGTGGATTGAGCCAATTAGGGGAGGAGTGGAGTTGGGAGACGGAGGTAGGTGAACAATAGATGGAAGCGGATAGGAAATAGGCAGAAAGAGCTGGGGAGGGAGGGAAGGGCAAAGATGGATATAGCTAGGAGGGTGATAAGCAGGAACACAAAGGCTATTGGTGTTGGTATCTGATAAGTAAGGAAGGTGCTTATAGGAACCATTGGGTGAAAGCTGAAGGGCAGATGGGGTTACTGATGTGGGTAGTAGGTGGATGGACACAGGAGGGGATGGGGAATGAGAATGGGTGATGTTGGACTGGAGGGTGGATATGGGAAAGGGGACAACAATGGGAGGACCAGGGAGGATTGGGAGGGGGTGGGGGGAACACACCGGAGGTGAGGGGAGGATTGGGTGGGAGGGAACACACCAGAGGTGAGGGGAGGATTGGGAAAGGTGGGGGGAACACACCAGAGGTGAGAGGGAGGATTGGGAGGGGTGGGGGGGGGGGGGGGAAACACACCAGAGGTGAGGGGGAGGATCGGGAGGGGTGGGGGGGGGGGAACACACCAGAGGTGAGGGGGAGGATCGGGAGGGGTGGGGGGGGAACACACCAGAGGTGAGGGGGAGGATCGGGAGGGGGTGGGTGGGGAGGGAACACACCAAAGGTGAGGGGAGGGGTGGGGGGAAACACACCAGAGGTGAGGGGAGGTTTAGGTTGGGGGGGGGGGGGTAACACACCAGAGGTGAGGGTTACCTGAAATTGGAAAATTCAGTGTTCATACTACTCAGGCAGAATAGGACGTGTTGTTCCTCTAGTTTGCATTAGGCTTCACCAAACTGTTCTTCAAATATCAAACTTCTGTGGTCTGTTATTGACTTTTTTTTCCACATCTGCTTAACATGAGTGCTTGTGTTACTGTATCTTTTGCTGCAGAGGCTCCTATTTTCTGCTTTTCTCTTTTGGTTTGAAGCTATAGTTTGGTAACATTACCTCTGCCTTTTCTCCAGCAACTATTGCCATGCACACAGCACACTGCATTACAGGGTTACAGGTACTTTGTTTTATTTTACAAAAGACTTCTCATGTTTGCAGTTCTTTTGATCATAAAGCCCCTTTGTTATTTTGGGTCAATACAAGTTGAAATTGGTGAATGGTGCTTCAGGTGGAGGCTGCTGTGTTCAAATCAGATTCTGAAGAGTATTTGTTAAAGACTAATTAAAGGCTATTTAGTTTGCTTTCTCATGCATCTATTAAGACCTAACAGTCCAATGTAGTAACTGTGCAATGTACTCTGATTCTGAAATTCAGTTCCCTTGATGTCAAATGAATCAAATTTCCAAGGTGGAGTTCAGCACACCCATGATTTTATATGATGTGTTTAGCAAGTTCAACTGAGGATGAATTTCTTGCCCAAAAAAACTTGCAGTGCAGAAGAATGCAAATTGATTTGTGGTACTTTTCTGAAAGAGGTGCAGATTTATTGATACAGCCCAGCTTTTAATTTCATTACACTGAAATTAGGGATTTTTCAAGTACATGTAAAAGGAAGCCTCTTTAGTTTTGAACTTACCTTGGATTTGCCCATTATCATGATCATTGGCTTACTGGTGTACGGATGAATCGGATTGCCTGTAGCTAGTGTCTGATTTGTTTCTTTTAATTGGGAGAGGGAAAATATAATGCTTTGAGGCAATAAGAATCAAACTGTTTAATTATTTATTTTAACCTAAAGACATTTCCAAAACAGTGTGTTTATAATTGTTAGTTACTCGGGTATCTGGTAGAATAACCATAAAGAATTGCAGGACAGGAAAGTAAATTGTATCCACATCTGCTTTCTGTTCAGATTTTATCTTTCAAAAAATGAAATATTAAACCGTACTATTTGCTTCAGAGCTGCACTCTAATACAAAACTTTTGAAGCCGGGATGTGCAAGTGGTTATTCCATGCAATTTCCAACAATTCTGGTGCTCAGCTTGAACCCTTTAAAGACTGTAACAGCTACTTGTGTCAAAATGAAAATATAAATGTCTATTACAATACTCTATCTCAGTGCCAACCTCTGAAGACTCTTGGACTCTATCTCTCCATTCTTTAAGAAGCTCTTGGATCAATGAACTTTTGGTCATCTGGTCTAATAATTTGACCTCAATTTGCAGCAGATTTGGTTAACGTTTTGGGATATTTTGAGTGAATGATCATCAGTTTCCAATGTTCAATTAAGGTCATCAGATTCCAGGCATATGACCTCATGGTCACCTGACAAAAGAGGCTGGCTCCATCTCTGGACTTGGCGGGGCTGGATTTGAAACCATTTTTCACAGTTGGAATGTTAGTGTATTTCCTGCTTGTTCTTTTCTCACTGAATCAGGTTTATTATCACTGACATGTCGTAAAACTTGTTGTTTTGTGGCAGCAGTGCAGTGCAAGACATAATTACTATAAGTTACAAAAATAAATAAATAGTGCAAAAGAGGAATAATGAGGTAGTGTTCACGGACTGTTCAGAAATCTGATTGCAGAGGAGAAGAAGCTGTTCCTGAAACGTTGAGTGTGGTTCTTCAGGCTCTACCTCCTCCCTGATGGTAGTAATGTGAAGAGGGCATGTCCCAGATGGTGAGGGTCCTTAATGATGTATGCCGCTTTCTTGAGGCACCACCTCTTAAAGATGTCCTCTATGGCAGGGAGGGTTGTGCCCTGGCTGAGTCTACAACCCTCTGCAGCCTCTTTCAATCCTGCACATTGGAGCCTCCATTACCAGGCAGTGATGCAACCAGTCAGAATGCTCTCCACCGTCCATCTGTAGAAATTTGCAAGAGTCTTTGGTGACATACCAAATCTCCTCAGACTCCTAATGAAGTAGAGCCACTGGTGTGCCGCCTTCGTGATTGCATCAATGTGTTGGGCCCAAAATAGATTGGGTCTATGTTGGTTGCTAGTAGGGCAATCCCATCAGGCCCATTTCCCTACGCTTTTTGCCTGTGATCCTGCAGAATATCTTTGTTCAAGTGCCTATCCAAGTCTGCATTTGAATGCTTTGTTTCCAACACCCTAGTGAACAGATTCTAATTACTGAGTAATTTTTATCATATTCCCTTTCTGTCCCAGATTTTGTGACACTTCCCCCCCCCCCCCCCCCCCAGTCCTTTAGTTCATTAAAGGGAACAGCTTCCTTCTGAAACCTGATCTACATTATCCATGAACTTCTATACATCAGGAAATTCTTTAACCAAAGGAGAATAAAATCACATCTTCTAAAGTCTGTCTTTGTGATTGTTTACTCTTGCTCCCTCTTGTACAGAAAATATATTTTAGGGAAAATGTTAAGATTTTAATTTTTCCTCATGGTCTGGCACCTTGGCTTCCTTTGGGAAGTTTGATTCATTCTGAAACACTTGGCTTTTTCCTAATAATGACCAATAGAGGCCACTGTTGTACCACATTTTATGGAGAGAGAGGTTTTGAGCTACATTCTTTTCAACCTGCAGTGTATTGGAAGGGTAGTATTCAGGCACGGGCAGTAATGCTGATTTACCAGTTTGGATGTCTTGTCCATCAGTGACACAATACAGCATCCAAGTTAGACGCAAGCAGGGGCGGTGGGAGCTAATGAAAAGTGTGACCATCTGTCCTTTATGTTGTGGTGAAGTGGAACTGTAGAAGCTTTGCAATCAAATCCAACAGTAAATTCCCATTTTATTGGTTTATTGTTTAACTCGGTGAAATGATGGTGGAGAGCCACTTCCCCTCCCCCACAGCACCAAGTGACTGATGTCAAAGATCTGATTCGCCAGTGTATAAACTGAACAACAGCATGTGATGTGGAATAGAAGTCCCTTGAATTGTGGATTGCTACAAGATGTGCCTCGCAAAATATGAGAATGTGAAACCGGGAGCTTGAGATCAAGGAATCGCTGCATTTGGGCATTCATTTCCTTTAATCGTGGAGCAGGAAGTTAGGGCTGACATTAAAAGCTCTACTTTTTTGAAATTGTACTGCATGAACCAGGCCTTTGGCCACTATGTCCATGCAAACTATCAAAAACCCATGTACATTATGCTAAACCCATGTATACTAATCCCATTTCCAGGCACTTGGCCCATCGCCTTTTATGTCATGGCATTTTAACTGTACATAAAAATACATCTTAAACGTTACGAGTGTCTCTCCCTCCATCATCCCCTCGGGTAGTGTATTTCAAATTTCAACTGCCCTCTGGATGGAAAACAAATGCTTTCTCAAATCTCTGATCTCTTACCTTAAGTCCATGCCCTTTGGTCACAGATGCCTAAGAGGAAAGCTTTTTTTTTATTATGTACTCTTTCTCTGCCCTTCATAATTTTGTATACTTCAATTGGGTCAACCCTTAGCCTTTTCTGCACCAAAGAAAATAAAACCAGCCCATCCATCCCTTCTGCACCATTTCTTCAGACATGCATTCATCTGATCTACCCTCCTATTCCTATACTCACCAGTATGTGGCACTATAATCCAGAGATTCAAAAACAAAAGGACCTCTAAAGTTGTAATCTGCTACAGAGCTTCCTAAATTCAAGTTGCAGGACCTTGTCTCTCATTTTAGTTATGTCATAAGTACCATTGTGAACCATGACTTCTGATTCTTTACCCTCCCTCTTTGAGGACATGCAGTGAAATTCTTGACCCTGGTACGAGGAAGGCAACACACTATCCTGGATTATCAAGCCACTTGCCACTTTTGGCCTTGGACTCTTGTCTTTCCTCCTTGTGCAGCTGAGCCACCCACTATTCCTTGAACCTCTCTCAGAAATAAGGTATAGAGGCAGAGGGATGTGAGCACATTGGAGAGGGTGCAGAGGAGATTCATCAGGATATTGCCTGGGATGGAATGTCTCAATTATGAGGAAAAACTGCCCAGAATGGGTTTGGGGTACCTTGGTTGGAATATAGTAAATTGAGAGGGGCATTGATTTTTTTCCCCTTAGAGGGTATAGTTTTTCATATAGGGGGTGACAGGTTTGGGAGGGACCTTAAGAAAATTTTATTTCATCCAGAGACTGGTTGAAACCTGGAATGCACTGCTTGTAGGGGTGCTGGAGGCAAGGACTCTCATCTAAGTGAGCACTTGGATCGTCAAAGTATGAAAGGAACTAACAAACTTCCTGGCTGAGCCGGCCCCGCCCTGCTGGAGTTGCTGGTTGGGCCAGGGCCCGGTGTCACTAATGGGAGGTGGTGCAGCACCACCTGAGCTGCCTGGAGGACACGCCGTCGGTGCCGTTCTGTGAGGTGCCGAGGTGGTTCTTGTACAGGCTGCTCCTGCACACCTTTCACTTCCTCGCCCTGGTCTGCTGGCCGGACACGCTGTGGCGGTCTGTCTTGCCAGTGGGCGGTGAAGGGGGTCCCGGTGGAGGTCTCTCTACGTGGGAATCCTCCTGCTGCACATAGGGGACCTGGGGTGGAGGGTGCTGCATTGGGCGGTGCCGTGCAACTGTTTTCTGAGCCGGTTTACCGACACCCTGGCTGCCTATCACTTCTGCGGCTGGGAGGAGACGGTGTACCATGCATATGTGGAGTGCGAGAGGTTGCAGCCCCTCTTTCCGTATCTGAGGGGGCTGCTGCTTAAGTTCTGGCTGCACTTCAGCCCAACGCTGTTGGTTTACGGGCACCTGGTGCGGCGCCTGGCAAGGCGCGCAGGGGATCTCCTGGTGGGTCTTCTGCTGGGCCTGGCTAAGCTGGCCATCCACGGGATGCGGCGGCAGGCGGCCGAGGGTTCCGGCAGGTTGGCCTGCCTGACTGTCTTCCGTGCTTACGTGTGCACGCAGGTGTCTTTGGAAAGGGAGCACGCGGTCTCCGCGGGCACCTTGGCCGAGTTCCGCGCTTGGTGGGCCCCTCGGGATTGCATGTGTTGTGGACTGTTCCAATGCAATTTTGATCTTAAGTGTTGTATGTTGTGGTAGCGGGCATAGTGTTGCGTGTGTGTTTCGCTGGTATTAGTTTGCTTAGTTGTTTCTTTCTGTATTAGCTGTAATGTATTTAATATTGGTTGTTTTTTGTAGTGCTTTTAGTGAATAAAAGTTTTGTTTAAAAAAAAGGAACTAACAAAGTGCTGCCAAGTGGGTTTAATGTAGCTGGGTATCTGATGTTTAGCAAAGGCATGTTGGGCTGTAGGGCCTGTTTCTGTGCTGTGCGAGTATAAATTTATACATCATTTGAATAAAATTCTTGATGGCAGTTTAATTTGCCCTCTCTCCACTCCCCTTTCCTTTTCCCCAAACTCCATCTACATTCTATATGTAGTTGTTAGGTTGCTCTCTATTTAAAAATGGCATGCTATAGAACAAGATTTAGCTGGTTCACACTGATCTTTAATCTGCTCTGGTAGATTAACCATGGAGGGAGAGAGCTGCTGTTTTTATTAGAAGTCACTTGAGATCTTTTTTTCTTTGAAATGATAAAGTTGCTTTAATGGTATAAACATTGCATGACGTTGAAAATTGTTAACTATTTTCTTGGCCCTTTTTAAATGGTATTAGCAGTTACATAAAAATAAAAGTGACTTTTTTTTAAAAAAAAGTGACTTTGTATGTTTTGGAGCTGTATATAATTTTTAAAGACATATTAGTTATTAGTGCTTCTTCACGGCTGTAAACCTTGGGAGTTCTTGGTGGTTGTGACAACATACTGCTGACAGTGTTACTGTCTGTATTGAATCTGATACCCAGACTTGGAGGACTATTGCCTTGAAGCTGTGGAGAATGAGACAGATGAGAAGCTGTTGCTTCCATTGCCTTTCAATTATGATTCCTACTACTTTTGTAGAAGCTGATAATTTTCAATATCTAATCAGCTCTTCTATAATTAACATATCAATTTGATCAGCAATAGTGTTTTTATTTTTGTTTCCTTATTCACGGAATTTGGACACTGTTGGCAGTACCACCACTTGCTGCTCATTCTGGAGTTAGGCATTGCATTCATTGGAGTCATTTTGGGTAAGGATGGCAGATCTCCCTGGAGTGAGTGAGAGGTGCAAGTGAATTGCTACATCACTTGGACGACTACTGGGGTTCCTGGCTAGTGAGAAGGGAGGAGATAATAGGGCAGGTGTTGCATCTTTCACGGTTGCATGAGAAGGTGCTGTAAGAAGGGCAGTGGTTGGTGGAGATGCAGAAGTGGACCAGGGAGTTGGAGAGTGAAAGGTCACTTTGGGATGCTGAAGTGTGTGTATGTGTGGTGGTGGTGGTGGGGGGCGGGGGGGGGGGGTGGTGGTGACCGGGGGTGTCGTTTGGAAAGAGTGCTCTTGTCTCTGGACAGATGGATTTCCAGCACTTGAAATGTTCTGCAAATTGGCTATTTTATGTATTATAACAGTAACTGAGTGAGATTGGTTGTAAGGCACTTTGGGGCATCTTGACAAGGATGTGAACGCATCTCTTTTGAATAAGAACATAGTTAATGTCAGGTTAGTTAATCTTGGCTGTGACTGAAAGCCCTCTTTAATTGTGAACAGAAAACCCAATGAGAATTAATTGTATTAGGGGTTGCTTGGCATGAATCTTATTTTTAATTTTCTTACGGCTTTTTATTTTTTCTTCCAGTTTGTCATGCAGAATTAAATGCAATTCTGAACAAGAATGCTGGTGATGTTAAAGGATGCACAATGTATGTGGCCTTGTTCCCTTGTAATGAATGTGCTAAACTCATCATCCAGTCAGGTAAAGATTTGCAATCACTCCACTTTCGATTTTCTTCATTTGTATACTGGCATTCAACTCAATATCTCATTACTGAGCAAGTATATTTTTTAAACTGGTACCCTCTTTCTAAATGAATCATACTATCAGTTGTGCAAAAATTATCTGTTGCTGTCACCAAGCAATGTCAGGTTCCCATTGACTAATTGCTACAATGTGCAATTCTCAACATGTTTTTAATTTAAATCAAAAACCTTCTAAAACACTGGCTGCCAAACGAGAACAACGTGGAGTGCATAATTAATGTGAAAATCTTATGCTGTGAAGACCCTAAGCACACAGTTGAAAGATTAGTGGAGAAGTCTATAGTTGAAACTGATTGTGTTGGTAGGTGACCACCTTCTGCTCCATTAGAGATGTTGATGATCAGGATTTACTGGGATCACGTTCTCCCTGTCCTTCCCGTTTGAGTTATCTTTCCATTCCTCCTAACATGTGCTGACTTCTTGTGTAGTTGGGACGGAGAAAGGGTTGGTGTCACCTTTCTGTAGCTCTTCCAAGTGACATATTTTCAACGTGCAAGTTATGACTTGTGCATGTATATCAGATTGTGAGTAGTGGGAGCCCTGGGTTACCCATCTCCTTTTAACCTCCTCCCACCTCTCCCCTCCCCCTCCCCTCAGCGTATAAAAACGCTGGTTAATTTTCTTTTGCTGGCCTGGCTGAGGTTGACTGACTTGTATCTGAGCGGAAACCTGACTGGTTTCTAGTGACCTTCTGCCTAGCCAATGTTGGCAGGATATGGTGGCACATATTAAATTAAGTGGACTGGAATTTCTTGTTGTTTTAGCTCCATTCCACGTTCCTCTGGAGCATTGCTATCTACTTGAAGTGTAGATTTGGTGAACCTGATGGTGTGCATTAATTCAGGAGCTAATTTATTGAATAGTTAGTTCCTATTATTGTATTAAAGAATTCTTGGCATTTGCAAAAAGTGAATGGTTCTGAATAGATGTTGGATAAAGATTCTGAGAGGTAATGATTGAGGCTATTAATCACCTGTTACATTTGCATTGTTCAGCCATATGTCCAAGTGTCAGTGAAATTTGTTTTAAACAAACAGGGCTCTGTAGAGGTGAGAAGAAATATTTTTGTTTAAATGTTATGTATTTTTGCACTGACTTTGGTTTTGGAAGTAAAAATAGCTGACTTGTAAAAATAACGAATTTCAATCCTGGGTTAGTGTTGTCAGAGGTAGATCATTTTGGGTTTTTATTTGGAATATTTTTAATTGTTCTTCTGAGTTGAGGACAGACCATTAATTAGAAGCAACAAACAATTTGCTGGTGGAACTCAGCCGGTCAAGCAGCATCTGTGGGGGGTGGTGGTGGGGTGGGGGAGAAACACTGCATCAGGACTGAGCTTTCATTTCAGGATGAGATGTCAGTCTTGAGATGAGCGCTCAATTCTGATACAGGGTTTCTACCCGAAATGTCGATAGCTCCTTGCACACTCTTCCCCCACAGATGCTGCTCGAGCTGCTGGGTTTTTCCAGCAGGTTGTTTGTTGCTGCAGATTCCTGCATCTACAGTCTCTTGTGTCTCCATTCATTTGAATTCCTTCCCAAATTCTTGTGTTTTGCTTCCTGGTGGTGTGCATTTTGGACACTGATAAAGACAGGATTAGGTTCTGCGTTAGTGCCATAGAGTGAAATAGCTCACACTTGAATAGTCGCCTCTTGAGGAAGTTACCAGGGGGGACGTTATGTTTTCTGTTCCTCACTAGGAAAAGGGAGAGCTGTCATCATATGTAAGGTACTGAGAAGAATAGAAACAGTTAATCCAGAACATTATTTCATAGTAAATCACAACTGCAAGACTCTGAGATGCAGTTCGCAGTAATGAGAAGTAAGTTTCAGGCTGATGTCAGAAAGCATTTCTTCTCATCTGTGCATGGAATAGTCCTTTGACTGGTGCAGTCATATAATTACATGGAGTCTACAGCAAAGAAACAAGCCATTTGTCTCAAGTGGCTAAGCTGCTGTTTATCCTTCACAGGAGCCTCCTCCCATCCCTCTTCATCCAGCCCAATTAGCACATCCTTCCATTCCTTTCTCCCCCCATGTGCTTAACCAGCTTCTCCTTAAATGCATCAATGCTGTCTGCATTAACAACTATTTGTGACAGTATGTCCCATATTCTCATCATTCTAGATAAAGAGGTTTCTCATGAGTTCCCTGTTGTATTTATTAGTAACAATCTTTATACTTATGAACACCAAGTTTTGAGTTCTGCACAAGTTAAAACATATTCTGTCTACCATCTTAAACTTTTGCTGAGTCTTTAACAGGTCATTCAGAGCCTCTCCTGTAGAGAAAAGCACCTCACCCTTTCCTGATAACTGTATCCTCGGTTTGCAATCCTTTTTTTTTATTTTGTTCCTCCTCCTTCAGTGTCTGCATATTGTTTTAATAATATAAAGGTCAGAACACTGTGCAGCCTAACCAAGTATGTTTAGTTACTCTGCTTTTCATTTTGTTTCCCCCAGTGCTATTCTTTTCATGGCCTTGATAACCTGAGTCACAACTGCTCACGATTTTGTATCCGTAGTCTTGATCTCTTTGCCCTTCTATACCATTTAGTATCTTGTTATCCAAATCCTGTGTAGTCTTCCTGTTACTCTGAGCAAAATGCTCCCTCTCACACTGTGTATTGGTTCATTTGTCAATTGCATGCCCATCCTGAGAGTTTATTAATTCTGTCTTGTTATTTTGTTGCATTCTATGTCAGTATTAACCATTTGCCTCCCTAATTTAAGATGCTCACAAATTTTGAGATTGTACTTTGATTCTGATCCCAAATCACTAATGTAAATGGTGAATGGGAGTGGTCATTCAATAGTAGAAATGGAATACTAGATCCCACCTTTAGTCAATCAGAGTTGTTTCTCTTTGTTTTCGCAGCCTGTTTGCAATGCATTTTGCATGCTGTCTGCTGATTCCATGTGAGCTGACCTGGTGTGATTCTGTTTTGTGGTACCTTTTCATGGACCATAATTTGAAAATCAAAATATACTGGAGGGGAGGAGGGAAGAAAAAAAGCACAGCAGGTATAGAGAACTAAAGACGGGAGGTGTGTCAGGAGTACACAAAGGGTAGGGAGCTGCTTTAAAAAGGAAATTTCAAAGGCAAAGAGGGATAATGAAATATCACTGGCCGACGGGAATAAGGTCAATCCGAATAAGTTGAAGTAGGTTAAGGACAAAAGAATGGCCAGAGAAAAAGTAGGGCCCATTAGGGACAATGGACAATCTGTGCGTGGAGCCAGAAGTTATAGCTGAGGTCCTAAATGAATACTTTTCATTGGTATTCACAAAGGAAACTGACTGTAGTTGGAGGATTCAGTGAAGAGGAAAGTGAAATTCTTGTGCAAGTCTCCATAAATAAAGAAGAGGTACTCAATGACTTAGCAGGCTTAAAGATGGATACATTCTCAAGGCTGGGTGAGATTTATCCCAGACTACTATGGGAGGCAAACAAAGAGATTACTGGGAATCTAATTGAGATTTTTAAATCTTTAT
The DNA here is from genome assembly GCF_009764475.1 of Pristis pectinata. Classification (NCBI taxonomy): domain Eukaryota; kingdom Metazoa; phylum Chordata; class Chondrichthyes; order Rhinopristiformes; family Pristidae; genus Pristis; species Pristis pectinata. The sequence continues at coordinate 18,290,308 of NC_067411.1, read as the reverse complement.
CCATAAGTGTGGTACCAGGTGACTGGAAGACAGCAAATATGTTCCCCTTTTTTTTAAGAAGGGTAGCGGTAAAAGGTTGGTAATAACAGACCTGTGAGCCCTACATCAGTAGTAGGGAAATATTAAGGGGTGGGTGGAATCTGAGGGACAGGATTAATGATCATTTGGAAAGGCGGGGACTAATCAGCGATAGCTACCATGGCTATGTCAAGGGCAGATCCTGTCTGACCAATCTGATTGTTATAGAGTCATAGAGTACTACAGCACAGAAACAGGCCCTTTGGCCCATCTAGTCCAGGCTGCCTGATCTTCTGCCTAGTCGCATCTACCTGCACCCAGATCATATCCCTCCAAACCCTTCCCATCCATGTACCTATCCAAACTTCTCTTAAAAGTTACAATTGAACCCGCATCTACCAATTCTGCTGGCAGCTCATTCTTACACTCGCACCACCCTCTGAGTGAAGAAGATCCCCTTTAAATAGTTCACCTTTCACCCTAAGCCTATGTCCTCTTGTTAGTAGGTTGAATGGTAGGGTCTTGGGGAATATTGAGATACATTGGGAATATTGAGATGGTCCTTGATGTACAAGCCTAAAGATCCTTGAAGGTAGTAGCGCAGGTAGATAATGTGGTTTAGTAAACATATGGGATATTGGCCTTCATTAGCTGGGAGGTTATGGTCCATCTTTATAAAATCTTGTCAGACCTCAGCTGTTCTGGTCACCACACTATAGGAAGGATATGATAGTGCTGGAGAGGGTGCAGTGGAGATTGGTCATGATGTTACCTGGGATGGAGTATTTCAGTTATGAGGAGAGATTGGAGAGGCTGAAGAGGGGTCATGATTGAAGTATATAAAATTTATGCGGGGTACAGATAGGGTAGATAGCAAGAAACTTTTCCCCATAATAGTAGATAAAATTTAAGGATGTAGATTTAGGGTAAGAGATTTAGAGGATCTGAAGGGGCATTTATCTCCCAGAGAGTGGCGAGTATTTGGAATACACTGTCTGAGAGAATGGTGGAAACAGAATTGCTGACACCATTTAAGATGTGCCCAGTGAAACACTTGAATTGCCTAGGCATAGAAGGTTATGGGCCAAGTGCTGGAAGATGGGATTAATAAGGCTGGGTACCCACTGGTTGGTGCAGATGTGTTGGGTTAAATGGTCTATTTCTGTGCTGTATGAGTACACAACTCTTTTCATTATATTTTAAGCTTGCATTTTTGAGTAAATGTTCTATTGTCTTTCCAACCTGTAAGATTTTAAACTAAAAAAATTTTAAAACTAACTTAATGACTGAGCTGGAATGACTTAAGGTAGAACATTTCTGGGGCACTAGGCCATTGGGGACAATCAAGCTCCCACTTTATGTCCATGCTATCATTTATAATCCTCCTTTTGTTCACTTATTAGTTGTAATTTATTTCTAGAGCTAACAGAATCATTTGACACCTAGTATTAATTAGTTGATGGATTAGTATGATTTTAAATTAATTAGCAATTACTCTGATTGTTATTTATGCATGGTGGATACTTATTTAAGGCAGACTAGATCCATTTATTAGCTTCCTGCATAGTCTGTTTTGTGACCTTTCTAGTAGCCCATCTATCTCGTAGACATGCAACACAGAAACGGGCCCTTTGGCTCACCAAATTCATGCTGGCCATCAAGCATCCATTAACACTTAATCCTATACTAATCTCATTTTGTTTTCCCTAGATTCTGCCATTCACTTGTTGGGGACAATTTAGTGGCCAATTAATCTATCAATCTGTACATCTTTGGGATGTGGGAGAAACCAGAGCACCTGGGAGAAACACACACAGTCATAAGGAGGATATGCAAACTCAACACAGATAGTGGAGGTCAGGATTGAACCCAGGTTGCAAGAGCTGAGGCTGTTGCTCTACCAGTTGTATCACTGTGCTGACCCATCTTTTTAACCTCTTGGGTCCATTTTGTAGCGGTTAGCGTAACGCTATTCCAGTGCCAACAACCTGGGTTCAATTCCGGCCACTGTCTGTAAGGAATTTGTATGTTCTCCCAGTGTCTGTGTGGGTTTCCTCCGGGTGCTCCGGTTTCCTCCTACATTCCAAAAACGTACAGGTTAGGAAGTTGTGGGCATGCTACGTTGGTGCCGGAAGTGTGGTGACACTTGTGGGCTGCCCCCAGAACACTACACAAAATGATGTATTTCACTGTGTGTTTCGATGTGCATGTGACTAATAAAGATATCTTGTATCTTATGTAATTTATTACTTGAGATAAATTAAATAAGCTGTGTTTCCTTTGATTTGTGGCACCTTGCTGTTTTTACTTCATTTTGTTTGGTGTCTGTCACTCTAGTTCTCCTTCTTTGCTCTGCCACTGCCAGCTTTCTACTTCTGTTTAAATCTCCCACTTTGTTTTCACCCAATGGAATCTAATTGTTGTCATTCTCTGGAATGCTATTTAAATCTTTCTCTCTGACTGGAGTGGAGGCCACATGTCTAGAAAATTACATTTAGCTGGTGTGATGGAGAGTATGCTGTTGAGTTGTAGAAAGAATAATAGAATTGTTGTAACACAGCAGGAGGCAATTATAGAGTCAAACAGCATGGAAACAGGCCCTTCAGCCCAACTGGTCCATGCTAACCAAGGTTCCCATCTAATCTAGTCCCATTTGCCCATGTTTGGCCCATATCCCTCTAAACCTTTCCTATCCACATACTGTACCTGTCCAAGTACCTTTTTTAAATGTTGTTAATGTACTTGGATCAACCACTTCCTCTAGCAGCTCATTCTATATATTGACCACCCTCTGAGTGAAAATGTTACCCTTCAGGTTCCTGATAAATCTCTCCCCTCTCACCTTAAACCAATGTCTTCCAATTCTTGATTCTCCAACCCTGGGGAAACAGACTGTGCACATCCCCCCCCCCCCCATCTATGCCCATCATGATTTTATACACTTCTATAAGATCACCCCTCATTGTCCTCCGCTTCAGTGGGGGGGGAAAAAACCCAACCTTGCCCCATAACTCAGTTCCTCGAATCCCCACAACATGCTCGTAAATCTCCTCTGTTCTCTTTACAGCTTAATGGCACCTTTCCTATAGCAGGATGACCAAAACTGAACACAATATTTCCAAATGTAGCCTCACTAACATTTTGTACAACTGCAACATAACATCCCAACTTCTATACTCAGTGCCTGACTAATGAAGGCCAGCATGCCAAAAGCCACTTCACCACCCTGTCTACCTGTGAAGCCACTTTCGGGGAACCACGTAACGGTACTCCTAGGTCCCTCTGTTCTACAACACTCCCCAGAGCCCTACCATTCACTGTGAAACTCCTATCCTCATTTGTCTTCCCCAAATACAACACCTCGCACTTGTTACAAATTAAACTCCATTTGCCATTCCTCAGCCCACTTACCCAGCTGATCAAGGTCCCTCTGTTAATTGTGGTAACCATCTTCACTGTCAATGACACCGCGTATTTTAGTGACATCTGCAAACTTAGTCCAAATTCAGCGTATTAAGTCTGCTTGCTCCAAGTAGAACCATTCCGAGTCCCATTCCCTGCTCTTCTGCCATTGTCCTATAAATTGATGATGAACTATATGAACCCTTTTCCTCTATCTGTTGTGGTTATCGCATATTTGCTATTGGCCAGCTTGAGCTTTTTTTGGAGGGGTTTGGGAAAGGGGTATTTGTAAGTGAAAGGAAGCTCTGTGCATTTGTGTCAGGAGAGTGGAATTTGAAAATATTTAATTGTAGGAAATAATTTGGTGTTCTAGTATGTCACAGGTTGGAGAAGAGGAGGATTGGGGGTGGGAAGGAAGGTTTAAAATTTCCTCTCATCATCAATAGTAGTGGGTTGGGCAGCCAGGAATGTTTCAAACAATTTTTTCTTCAATACGGATAATTTTAAATTGGATGACAAACAAATAATTTCACTGGGACAGCTAGGTTGGGTCACAAGGGCTGTTGACCGTTTTGCTCCAACCGGTTCAAAGTCAAGCGGCTGCTTTACTTGATGCTCTATTAGCTTCTCTTTGGGTGGAGTTTTTTGTGTCACTTATTTTATATTTTAAGATGATTGAAGGCTGTTGTCTGGGAAGTGAAAGGACACGAAGCCATCAGATGTAAAATGAAGAACAGCAGTCGGAATAAATAATGCGAGTTGCAATATGTGGTTTACCTCTGTGTATTCAGGGGAGTGTGAAGTGAGCAGCATTTTCACTGCTCTGCTGCTGCGCCTCTGATCTACACAGTAGTCTCTTGAGGAGAGATGCCAAGAACAGTAAATATAATTTAAGGTAATTGTGCATAAGCTGTGCACAACATTACTGCATTTGCCAGCTAAATATTTTCTTTCTAACAAAACAGTTGTAAGGTCAAAAATAAATTACTACATTATCAATAAAAAATGTTTTTAAATGGTCCCTTTTATATGGTTTATTTTTACCTTGAACAGCACACATTGTATAAAGTGTGTGGGACTGATTCTGCTGCCTACCACTTTTCTTGCTTTTCCTGAAGGGATTGTTTAGAAATTATCAGGCAGCCATCAAACTTGGCCTACCTTGGGATCCCTGAAATATTCTATCAGGCCGTTCCCTACCTGTTGCAATAGTGTAATTTGGGAGATGATTTTTATTTTTGAAAAAAAGAGGTTATTAAGATGAGGTTGACTGGGGTTGGGTGCCTGCAACTAAGTCTACAAGTATCTTATTTAGCTGGTCATTGTTCACCTTTGAATATCTGACCCCAGAGATCTCCAGTCCTCTTGGCAGTGTTCTTCTGTGCCCTTTCCAGCTGTTTTCATCCATCACATCCTTCCTAGTTTAGGAACACTGACTTCAATTAAAGCACTCCTGCTGTCAACTTAGCTGAGGTCTTGGCATCAAGTGGTGTTTGAACTTGGGATCTCACTGCTGTGTGTGGCTTAGTTCCATAGTATTTGATAACCAAGTCCTACCCTTTTGGAATTCTATATGTTTGATTAGAAAATCCATGATTAGAAAATCAAGACAAACGCCCCAAGCAACACCATAGAAGTACTTTCAGATGTGAGGTTAAACTGATCTCTGTTGGTCTCTCTCAGACTCCTGCACTATTTTGAAGAGGAGCATGGGAGTTCTCTCTGGTATTGTGGCTACTTGTCATAACTCCACCAGGATCGCTAAAGCAAATTAGCTGGTGATTATTACACAGCTGCTTGCAGGACCTTGTTTCAAGTTTGACTTTCAGTGTAAGCACCACTCTAAATGTTTCTTGCAGATAATGTAGAATGGCAACTGAGTCTGTACTGCTCCAGCAACTCTATCCAAGCTGGAGTTGGAGAGCATCTATTTAGCATCACAGCAATTCTAGCTTTCACTACTAACTATCCCTTTATGTTGTGATGCATTTTCATCTGATCTGTGCTGCTTTTTCTAAGTGGATCTTGTATACTGTATTTACTCCTCAACATAGCAATCTCTGCCTGTTAGCCTTAATCATTGAATTGTTGCTGAGCCGAGAAGTTCAGTGACGTGGCACCAATTTATTCAGTTATATTTATTCTCTGCACGTTGATATGTGATACAGATGAAGCAGTTAATGATCTTTGTAGGTAGACAAAGCTGATGCTGGTGCTAAAATATCTGATAACCTCCATTCACCATGCAGCAAATACATGTGGCAAATATTAGCGCTCCCGATGCGAAATCTTAGCATGTGTAACATTTAAGGTCAGGGGTCAGAAGAGTACTGTTTAAATATAAAATGTGTGAATGCCTATTTTGCTCAGTAATTAACTATGCTCAAGAAATTGTAGGATTTTATGATTTGAAATGCAAGCTTTTATCATCCAGTTGTTAATTACAAAGGAAAAGGCATTCTTCCTTGCTGTAATAGAAAGGAATATCTCTCCAAGCTGGCACCTTAAGTCATCTATTTAAAATGCAGTAGTTGTTTTCTCTTTGCATTCAGATAGCAAAAATGTTGATTATAAATGGAATTTCACAAGAGGCACTGCTGGTTGATATAAAGAAGTTATTTTACTTGTCTGATGAACCTCATAAATCATTCACACTGTTTTGCAACTGAGTGATGATCTCTTTGCAGTATCGACAACTCAAAACCAATCTTTAGAAGCTGACAGCACTTTGTTCCTTTATAATAATTTCATCTGTTCCATTTATGCTGTGAGAAGGTAGTGTGTTGACATTGTTGTACAAGACTTGTGTTCAGCGCAGTGGGCTCCAAACTGACCTAACAGAGTCTTTTTCTGGATTTTAGATGATTTTCATTGCCCCACCCACCACCATAACCAGGTATCAGATTATGCACCTCTGGATATTCCACATCGTGGAGCACCTCCAATTCAGTTAGTCTGTGCCTTGTTATCTCGTCATCTATTCGGAAGCACAAGTTGCATGTATAATACTTGTCTGCAAGGTTTGACAGATTTGTATAGCTCAAGGAAGTTTATTAATATCATGTAGGTGATGAGGGAAATGTCTCTTGTTGAGCAATTTCTGGATTATGTTGCTATGGAGATTAGCCATTGCTTCTGAGGAAGCCCAGTTGCACTATGGGTAAGCAGCTGTGTGTAGAGCATCATGTATGGTTCATTTGGTGGTGCTCTCATGTTCAAGTCCAAATTATATGAATTCAAGTCCTACTCCATGGATAATGAACATAAAATAAATCTAGGCATTCACATCATTACAACTCTGAGTGAATGTTTCACTGCTAGAGTTGTTGTTCTCCAGATGAGATGTTCAAGTGAAGCCCTGGCTGTGCTAAAGTGGATATGAGAAATCCCATGGCACTGCATCCTCGGTGTTTCTCTGTCAACACCAGAAAAGGAGTACTTTCTGGTCATTGTCACACTGCTGTTCTGTGAGTTTGCACAGATTGTTTCGTCCATTACAATGAATATACTTGAATATTTTGTTGGTGGTGGGATGGTTTAGCACACCCTGAACATGATGATAAATCTATGGAAAGCTGTGTAAAAGAGAAAATGAAATATTTGTTTACCACACAATCTTTTATAGCTATAGATAATCTAAAGGTCATGATGGGGAAAAGCCTGTCAAATAGCAAGACTAGAAATAATTAACAGTGGACATCCAAAATACTCGATGCACCTTTCGTCTTAATGTAAACTCTGTTTTCTCTACTGACTAGGCAATACCCACAAGTTGAATATCCATATACAGGCCATCCCTGGGTACAAACTGGTTCCATTTTTACAGATGTCTGTAAGTTGGAAAAATCACTCGATTATGGTAAATGTACCTCCACAGTATTATAATGAATGGTGTCAAAAGCACACAAGACTGATTAAGAACAATTACTAAAAGTAGAGGGAGGGTGCAGAGAGAGGAAACTAGTTCTGCCACATTTGTAGGAACGAATGTACGTACTTACGTCAGACTTCTGAATTTAATATTATGAGCACTCATTTATATGTTGGGGTGTCCATAAAATGGGTGTTTGTAACCCGGGGATGGCCTGTAATTAATTTGCAGTGTATGCCAACATTATTTGAGCAGCACCACTGTGGCACAAGGTCACTTTACAAATAGGAAGCAGTGGCACGGTAGTGTAGCAGTTAGCATAACACTATTACAGTGCCAGCGATCCGGGTTCAATTCCTGCTGCTGTCTGTAAGGAGTTTGTACGTCCTCCCCGTGTCTGCGTGGGTTTCCTCCCACATTCCAAAGACGTACAGGTTAGGAGCTTTTGGGCATGGTATGTTGATGCCGGAAGCGTGGTGACACTTGCGGGCTGTCCCCAGCATGTTCTCAGTAACGCAAAAAGACGTATTTCACTGTGTGTTTCGATGTACATGTGACAGATAAATAAGTATCTTTTATCTTATTTTTTGTAAACTGCTTCATTGAACGGTTCTTTGTCCTTGCAGTATAATTAAGGCATTTCTTTAGAACCATCTTGACAAAGCTTAATCATCAGGCCAGGATTTTATCTTAATTAGTTTAGAATTCCTATGTTATTGTGAAAGACCATGTTGGGAACATTTGCCTTGTTCTGGAATTCGCCAGTGTAAGAGGATCTTTTTTTTCCTCTTGGTGCTCTCTTTGGAAAATGATCCAATTAATCCCACTTGTACTTCCTGATGTAGTTTTCCCTCACCCTCCTCAAGTGTCAATAATTAAAAGTTTCATAGATACTGTAGGAGATTGTGAATTGTTCATGCTCAAAGGGACTTGGATATCTATGTCCATCAGTCACTGAAAGTGCAGCAGGCAAATAGTATGTTGGCCTTTATTGCAAGAGGATTTGATTCTAAGAGATGGGATGTCATGCTACAATTTTATAGGACCTTGGTGAGACCACACCTGGAATATTGTGGACAGTTTTAGTGCCCTTGCCTCAAAGTATATACAGAGGGGTTGCAGGGGAAAAAAAAATCATCAGATTGGTTTCTGGAATCTCAGAAGCTGAATGGGCCAGACCTCTATTCTGTAGAATTTAGAATGAGCTAAGAGAGGCAACCTCATTGAACATGATCCTTGGAGGAGTTCAACAGGGTAGATAAGTGGAAGCTGTTTGCCCTGGATAAGAAGTCTAGGACCACAGGCTACATTCTCAGAATAAAGGGTAGGTCACCTAGGGTGGAAATGAGAAGGAATATCTTTACTATGAGGGTGATGAATCTTTGAAATTTCCAGACATTGATTACATTCAGAACAGAGATCAATAGATGGTCTGGATATTAGAGGAATAGAGGGATATGGGAATAGAGCAGGAAACTGCTTTTGATCTGGAAGATCTTGCTCCTTGGCACAGCAGGCCTTCCCCTGCTCCTATTTCCTTATGTTCTTATTGAAGTTGTTTCCACTACCATTGTAGATGCTGCATTCGGGATAATAGAGACTTGCCACATGAAACAAAATTCCTCCTTGCAAATATTCTTTTGCAAGTGAACTCAAGTCGCTCTGTTCAGGTTACCGATCGTACTTGCAGTGAAAAGATTTTTTTTCTATCAGATTTTCACCCCCATTAAATATCCTCTTAATCTTTTGCTAGTTTGTGAATCTGATGCATTTAATGTTTTTGTTTTGTGATAGGCATCAGCAAGGTTACTTATATGTCAGACAAGTACCGGGACTTGCCAGAAATGAAGGCCTCCAGACTCATGTTGGACATGGCTGGTGTAGAATACAGGTAAACATATGGTGTGTGGTATTAGATGTTAAGTGACTAAAAAAGAATAAAGCTGTATCCACAAGGAAAATGCCTTTTCTATTATGATACGTGTGTATCGGTGTCAAGTGACAAGCTTACTGTAGTCTCAAAACTGAGTGGCACAGCTGATGGAACTGCTGCCTCACAGATCCAGAAACCTGGGTTCAATCCTGACCTCTGGTGCTGTCTGCATGGAGTTTACACGTTCTCTCTGTGACTGTGTGTGTGTTTCCTCCAGAATCTCTGATTTCCTCCTGCTTCCCGAAAATGTGCAGATTGGGAGGTTAATTGGCCACTGAACTACCCAAGTGTGTAGCTGAGTGGTAGGATCTGGGGATGGAGGGCAATGGGATTATTGCAAAAGAAGAATGGTCACCATGACATGGACCCGGTGGGCCAAAGAGCCCAGAAGTGGGCCCTATTTCTCCGTGATGCTATGAATTAAATTTCTAGTGATTTAGATGAGACTGTTTCCTTTTTCACTGGTGTGGGCTCACAGTGAGCAGGCTGATCTACTGATATGGTGAGTTGTCAGTTAGTGTGGGCCATCTGCCTTCCCAGCACTTGAGGGTTGGGGGGGGGCTTTTCCACAAAATGTGTTGTTTCCCTTAACTGACTTGGAGTATCTTTATCAAATGATCTTGTGTTGTTATTTGACCTTACAATTGGTTAAGTTTTAGTCTTGCGTTTTTTCCCCCCCCCCCCCATCAAACCATGATTTCCAGCCATCCTCTGGCTCTGTAACTAATGCTCGTTGGAGAGCTCGGCAGCGTCTGAGATGTTTGACTGTGTGCTTCAGGTTCTGCCACACGCAGAGGAAAGTGTGAATTGTGGAGACCAAAGTCTCCATGTGAAAAGGCAGTTTTGAACCATCTATTGAATGTTTGGACCCTCTGAAGTCCTCCTGATTGTGGAAATGTTCAAATCCTATGCCCCCTCCGCTTCCCCCTCTACACCATCCATCTGCACCATCTCCTTTTTGTTTAAAACATGAGTTTGACTGTTCCACACCTGCTGGATTATACTTGCTGCATTCAAATGTACATTTCCTCTGCCTGGCAACTTTATTCAGCTGTGTCATTCTGGAACTGATGGTCCATTTCTTTATTTTTGCATCTTGTCATCTCTGTTCTGCTTGAACTGAGCCTTCTTGTGCAGGCTTTGAGCCTCCCTGTGTTTATACTGTCAGTTTATAGTGTTTGACTAGTGGGCATGAATTGCAGTTCATTGTATTTACAGCACTGAGACAGGTCATTTCGCTCCACAAATCTATCTGACGTGTGGGTACCTCCTCCTACCTTGCTTCATTTTATTTCTTTGACATATCCTAAGTGTCAGCAACAAATGCTGACCTTGCCAGCAATGCCCACATCCTGTAAATGAATAAATAAAACTTCTATACAAAGCTGCAGTTCAGTGACTGAGCATTTATAGCCTTCTGCAATAAAGAATTCCAAAGATACTCAGTCCTCTGAGATTTCTCTCTACCTCTTTCCTAAATACATTAGGGACATTTAAGAGACTCTTAGATAGCCCCCTATTTTTCTATCGTTCATATGTCTATGTGGGAGGGAAGGGTTAGATAGATCTTAGAGCAGGATAAAATGTCAGCACAACATTGTGGGCCGAAGGGCCTGTACTGTGCTGTAGTGTTCTATGTTCTAAATGGTAGATCCCTTTGCTCCTTACTCATTACCTCAGGTTCTCCAGCCTGAGGAAAAAGACTTTTGATATCTACCCTGCCAAACTTTCAGATTCTTGAATGTCTCATTCAGATTGCCTCACATTTCACTAAACTGCAGCAAGTATAGGCCAACCTTGCTCAATTCTCTCTGATAGTAGAATCTCCTAATTCCTTCAATCAATCAGTTATTTCCTCTAAATTTCCATTCTACACCAAATTGTGGCAAAGCTCTATAAATGTTAATGGTTACTGTAATTATCTGATAAGTGAGGTTTCTCTGTACAGTAAAACTCCAATAATCCACTATCTAACCATTCGGAAATACAGATACCGAACCATTGGGCTCACCAGGTGATGCTTGCAACTTGGACTCTCTGGGTTCCTGTGCTCCCTCCCTACTTGCTGGGTTCACTGAAATGTTCTTGTGTAATATCTTCTAAGTGTTTTGGAGAATTAATAGAATAAAATCTGCTAGTCTGGCATCACCAAAGACCTGAGTGTGTGGATTAATGGACTTTTACTCTAATTCCCAGTAGTCTTCTCAATTGTACAAATATCTGTGTTAGAAAATTTCTCCCTGTTAAGATGTTTTGAAATTTTGGGGAAATCACATGAGGATTCTTCTGAAGCTTGCAGTGCATTGATTGCCTTCTGTTTAAAGACTACTTTTTCATTAATGATCTTTTGCTTTGCATGTAGGATTTCAATTTATTTCTTCTGGAGTTCTTTTGATCTGGGACGTGTGTAGGTGATCAAAAGTAATCCAGCCTCCTACGCGTAACTCTATATCCTTCTTTACTTTTCATTTCATTCCTGTGTTGCTCTATCCCTGCATCTGGTTCAGCTTCACATTTAAACCAGATGCAAGGCTCTCAAAATCAGGAAAAAAGCAGTAGCAAGTTTAATGATGGAAAAAATAGCAAGAGTTTTCAGATTTGTGCAAGCATTTGGAAGTGGATTTATTTTCTTAAGATTGAAAGAGGCGTCAAAATGAGTATTTCTCGATTACAATGAATGGGTATTAATGGCCTGTAAATGATTTGATTAACTGCTGCTTCAGGCAGGTATCACTGATGATGGAAAGTAATTCCTTAGCACTGCACTACCATGTCCTGAGTTTGAAATTCAATTTGATCTTGAGAAAAATCTTCTGTCCATTAGTGACTTGCCTGAATCTCTAGTTCATTTTTTTTAAGACACTTGATCTGAGTACTTTTAGCTGTCTGGCATGTAAACTGTTCTGTACCCATTAATTTTGGATTTGTGGCAAAATGAAGTGCTCCCCTTTATTTCTGGCACCAAAATGAAGTGCTGCCCTTTATTCCTGATTGTTGAGATTGTAAGGTAACTATAAGCAATGTCAAGTACTAGGATGCTTTTGCCAGGTCACAGTTCTGGTGCTACTATGAGATGTGCCTGTTAACTCAAATGGCTGCACTGAACAAGTCAATTTGTCTTTTCCTGTGAGTAGAAGGAGATTTGCGTAAAAGAGAAAGGGCCCACTTTCTCTTGGATGAGGGCATTACTGACATTTATTGCTTGTCCCAACTTATCCTTGAGGAGATGGTGATGAGATGCCCAATTAAACTACCACAATTCTTCTGGTGAAAGTGCTCTTATGGTGTTATGGTCTTATGGTGAATTCCACAATTTAAACCCAGTAACAAGGAAGGAAATCCATCACTAGACATAGTCACTCCCTTCCAAACTCCATTCATTGAAATTGTAAAGTGTCAACTTGGCATGGACTTCACTACAAAGCCCCATCTGATGAAGGCAAGCATCCCTTGCACCTTCTTCATCACCATGTCTACCTGTGAAACCACCTTCAGGAAACTATGTACTTGTACCCCTAGGTCTGTCTGTTCTACAATATTCCCCAGGGCTCTATCATTCACTGTGTATGTCCTGCTCTGGTTTAACATCCCAAAATGTATCACTTCACACTTGTCTGAGTTAAATTCCATTTGCCATTCCTTGGCCCACTTTCCTAGTTGATCTAGGTGCTGTTGTAGCCTCACCGTTGTCTACCACACCACCAATTTTGATGTTATCTGCATTCTTACTAACCACATTCTCATCCCAATTGTTGATGTATATGACAAACCACAGGGGACCCAGCACCAGTCCCTGCAGCACACCGCTGGTCACAGACCTCCAATCTGAAAACTATTTTGGGTTTTTCACAGGATTGGTGTTTCATTCATGCTTTTTTTTTAAAGAGACAATTTTGTAGTTGCTAGTTCGAGGAGCCTTTATATTGTATCTGGAAACGGTAATGTACCACACAAGTTTGGACACTTGGGTGCAACTCAGTGAATGTGACCTACATTAGTGTTGTGAATTTGACAATCTCAGCCCAGACTATGTAACACTGCCCTTGTTGGGATAGTCCCAATATACCAATGGGACAACGTTGTCACCAGGTGGGTCCCCGTTGATCTTGCTAACTCTGAATTGTGCTGTGAATCCAGAGATGGCAGATTAAACTACTTTTGTGGTTTAGTGCAAATGAGCTCCCTTTAGACTATGGCGAGTCCCTTCCACAAATCAAACACCAATTCAATGCATAGGTGATTTTGAGTTAGCATGCTTAACAAAATGGAAGAAATGGGGGTTTAGTAATTAAACCTTTTGTATTCCATTTTGAGAACATTTTATGGGATTGTTTTAAAAACAAAATCTGAAAACATCTGTGTACTAAAATGCTATTTGTTTTTTTTTGCAGCCAATTTACTCCAAAGAATAAAACAATTACCATTGATTTTGATACAATAAACAAAAGTGGAAGTTGTCTACAGTCAAGTAAAATGGCTTCAACAGCGTCGCCATGAAGCTGCTAATTATTCATCATGGAGAATCTTATTTGTTACTTCCATATTTCTGTTTTTTGGTAGTTATTCTTTAGAAGAAACCTTCTGCTGTCTCTCTATTCTAATGGCACAATTGAACCACTTACACCAGTTTATACATACATATTATATATATAGTATGTCACGTGGTTTCTTTTCCAATTAACATTTGAGCTACTGTTGTGCCCGAGCTTGAAAATGAATATATTTGTACAAAGTGCATGCATGAAGACCTTTATGGTTAGGAAAGGTAAAGGTTTTAACATCGAACAAGCCATTGATTAGCACCAGACAATGAGGTTCTGGTTTCTAAGCCTGACTCTGACCTTTCCTCTTCCTTCTCTACCCACCTGGCTCAAGAAAAGAGACTTGTAACAAATGTGACCACTCCCCTTGACTAAGCACCCAAGGCCTAGAATGGAAACTTGCCAGATCCCATATGACTGGCTCTAAAACCTGATGCCACTGCTGCTGAGTGCTGGAAGTGAGGCTCATCTGAAGGTTAGCCCACGCTGCTGAATGCATAAAAGCATTTCTTTCTGCCAGTAACTCTGCTATCTGTTGCACTTTTTAATTTTCTCATGGGATGTAGTAAATTGGTCAGAGCAGTTTTATTGTTCATCCTTAATTGTCTTTAGAAGCTGGTGATGAGTTGCCCCTTGAACTGCTACATTCTTTTTGGTGAAGGTACCCCTTGGTGTAGGTAGTTCTGGGATTTAGACCCAAGGTTGATAAAGGAACAGCAGTTTTTCTTTCCAAGTCAGGATGATGAATAACTTGGAGGGGGACCTGCAGATGGTATCTTTACTATTCCCTGCTGCCTTTGTCCTCGTTTCCAACCTCTTGAACTAGACAGTTATCAGAGAGAAACTTGTAACTCTGGGGTCACCTGCTTGGAACAGTTAAACTGTGACCTCTTGAGCCTGGGATCTTTTGGTTGAAGTTGGTGCTGGAAGTAAGGAGTGGAGTTTTGAATATGTCGTAGGTTCTTTGGGAGATTGCAGCAGAAAATTTTGGGGACAGTAAGTTAGCTATCGTAGAGTATTGTGGCTTTCAATAAAAATGCAAAATGTTGAAAATGTTTTGTGTCAAATGAACTCTAATTAAAACTAAATAAAAATAACTTCATTTTTTGCATTTACAGTTTATAACTTTCAGAAATTATCTACAGCCAGCTTAGTGTAAAAGTAATATTAAGGAACATGAAACAGAAATTATGATGTGATGTATTCTCAGTTTTTCTGTCTACTGCTTTTTAGAGTCTTCAGCATTCCCAGAGAGGCTGTCTGTGCACCTGACTATGCTGTTCCGATATTAACAGATACCTTAGGATTGTACAGTGGTGGAGGAGACCATTTGGCCTCCTGTACCTATAGTAGTCATTGAAATAGTCAAGAAATTACTCTCATTCCCTTGCTGTTTAGCCTTGCATATTTCTCCCCTTCAATATTAAAAGATACATTATGATCTACTTCCACTGTCCATGCACATAGTGCATTCCTGATTTGTAATATGTTGTACAAATACTTCCAAACCTCTAGACAACTTGCTGATCATAAATTCATATCCTCTGGTTACTGACCCTCCCGCAAAGAGAACAGATTCTTGTGCTCGTTGGCCCAGAGATCAGGGGGAGTTGTCTTCGTTCAGAGGAATATGAAAGGTCATTGAAATAATTGCACTATAGTTTAGGATGCTTGGCATTGCAACTTAATATCTTTGCATATTCTATGTAGTTTTAAATTGAATTGGTGTTCTTGTTGCTTATTTGTGCCTCTGAGTCAGAGGATATTGGATATGAATTTTACTCGTACATATTTGGTCCAGTACTTCAGTGCATTATAAATGGAGTGACATTTAGTGACAATGCTGAGTTGAGATCAAATTGTTTTCCCAGTAACTTGGTCAATATTTATCTTTCTGCCAGCAACATTAAACTCAATTGGCATTGCTGTTTGTGGGATCTTGTCATGTGAAATTGAGGGTAGCTGCACCTCAAAAGTAAAATGTTGGGGAGAATGCTCCTGAGTAATGTTCCCATGCTAGTTCTTTGTATTTTTAAGAAATTTTTATTTGCGTTTCTGTCGGTGCGGCCAGGAGCACAACTTTGCACATAAATTCCTTTGACCAGTTTTGTTGACCATACTACTCTGACACAGTCTAATGCCACTGTTAAAGTTATACCTAAACATGTTTGAAATCTATTTCAAACATTGTTATTTTGGTCTGTAAGTAATTTCTTTTAAAATGGTAGTGGATCAATAAATGTTCAAAATAACCTCTGAGACTTTCAGAGTAATCACTCACTGAGACTGTGAAAAGATTTCCTGCTCTGAACTTCACCTTGCTTAAAATCATAGGAGCATAGGCACAAGGGAAGGCCTTTTAATTAGATGATGGCTGATCAGTGACCTCCATTTTGGCTGTCTTTGCTGAATGTCCCATGATACCATACCTAATAAAAATTATATAGATCTTGGTCTTGAAACTTTCCACGGCCATTTGGGGGAAGTTTTCCAAGTTACCACTACCCAGTCTTAAGTTGCTTCCTGATTTCACTTTTCGGTTGTTTGATTGTAATTCCAATTTGTGTCTCTTTGGAAATAATCAATTATCTGCTCAAACATTTTAGATTTAAAAACCTGCCTCAATCCTCAATAGCATCGAGTGGAGGTAATTTGTTTTCATAGTACTGGGGCTGAAAAGGTTAAAGTTTTCAAAATCCTGCTGAGCTTTTAAAATAGGTGTTAGTATTGACAAGTCTCAGAAGGTACCTACACAACAGATGAACTCCTTCCCAATAGGATGACAGGGATTGTCTCTGACCATAGGACAGAAAAATGACAATTTGTCAGTTTTATTCATTTTTTGGGATGTAATCATTCCCAGGTGGTGGTGAGCCACAAGCTTGAAGTGTTTTCATCCTGATAAAGGTGATACCTCAATGCTGTTAGATAAGGTGTTCCAGGATTTAGACCCAGTGTTGAAGGAACAGCAACATATTTCTAAGTCTGAATATTGTGTGGCTTGGAGGGGACCCCATTGGTGACAGTGTTCCCATGCATCTGCTACTGTTGCCCTTGGAGGTAGAGAGTGTGAGATTTGGGAGATGCTGTCAGTCTCGGTGAGCAACTGCAATGTATTTTGACTGCAGCTGCTGTGTGGCAGTGGCAGAGGGAATAAATGTTAAGAATGATCAGTGAGATGCCAAACAAGCATTCTACTTTGAACTGGTGAGGTTGAGATTTTTTTTCAATATTAGAGCTGCATTAATCGTCCTTTTTTTAAAACAAAATCTTCAGATCTTTTGTTCAAATTACTTCTGATTTAATGTGTTTTAATTTCCTGGATTTGCTAGCTTTGGTGGTATACCAAACTCAAATCACTCAGCTGAGTTCTTTCCCTCCATCTAAGAAGCATGTGATAGGGAATCAGAATCAAATTTGTTATCACTGACTTAGATGATGTGAAATTCGTTGTTTTGCGGCAAGTGCTCTGCATTTCGTCTGCATTTAATCTAAAGGGCAAGTGATGTGCTTGCTATTTTATATACCACTGTGGGGTCTGTGACTCTTGCCAAAGCAGGTTAATGTTAATATCTCTGTTTATATTTGTCACTTTACCGAAAGGAAAATTCTTAAAAGTGCTGAGTGGAAGGACAAACGACAGTTGAGGTCACCCTTTTAAGGTCTTTGATAATGTAGCTGCCTCCTGTTTTAGAGGGTGGTCTATATTTCTGAAGGCGAAATGAGCTCGGATCAATTCCAAATAATCATTATTTAAAATAAATATCAGAAACAAAATCTCTTAAAGCTTGTAAAATAAAACTAGCACATAAATACCATGCATTAATCCAGATAGACGTCATAACCTGACACCCTTGGAAAGGCTAAATGACATGATAATCATTTTATCTGTATCGCCAAGCCGAGCCATTAAGATCCTGAAGAAGGAAATGAGCTCTCCAGGGAAATAAACATGTTTCACTTTTAGCTTTTGTTTACAGTTTCATTATAATCTGAGTGATGCGCAACCAGGGCCAAGTCTTTGCAACTTCAGCAATCTGTTAACAGCACTGGATAATCAGCTCCCTTTTTGTTTTCAATGCAACGAGTGCAGGGGAGATGGAATCTCTTTGCATATTTTGTCGAATATACTCGGATTGGCTTCTGGCCTATTGGGGCTTTCATTATATACAGCAATTGGCATATGAACTGTTGATAATAGCTTTCATATCCAATCTAATCTGCGAATTTCAAAACTGATCTCAATTCATTTTTCAGTCTTGGTCACAAGTGCATTTGTTTTGGACCAATGTCAGCTTATTAATGTGAGTGTTCCATGGCAGAGATGAAATGTCTGCCAGGATCAAGCTTGAACAAAGTACATTTGCTTTACAATATTTCAATGTACTGAAAGTGCAATTTTAACACCAAAATCATGCATTTCATCTTTAGAATTATGATAATTATAGGACACTTCTCAAATGTTTAGTAGCACCCTTTCTTGATGTAATAATTAGTCTGAATTTATGTTGTCAGTGCTTTGTTTAACATTTTCCACTGAAAAAGAATTTTATCTTTGTGCACATGCAAATTTTTGAGAAGACCTACATTTGTGAAGTGTGTTTTACCACTTTGAGACATCCCAAAGCATTTTAAATATTATTGAAATGCTGTAATGTCAGAAATGTAGACATTGCAGGAGCTTGCTGTGTCCAAATCGACCTCCACACTTTCTGACATTATAGTATTGACTGCGCCTCGGCCGTATTTAATTGGTTGCAAGATGTGTTGGGATGCACATTCTTATCACATTGAGAAATGAATTGGTCAGGTCTCTAGAGATAGTTTTCTTTAGAGGCACAAAGAAGTCATCAGAGGATCTTGAGGGAGCAGATAGGGTCTTTGTTTCACATCTCCTCCAAAAAGTGGCATTGCTGATGATGTATTATATTGGAGTGTCAGCCTGAATTTTTTTTATATGCTCATGTGTCTGGAGCAGCATTTCAACTAATATCCTATGAACAAGTTATCTCACAATTCCCACTGTGATTACATCTTATGACTACAACCATCTGAGCTACACCTGAACCTGCAAAGAGTTAGAGGTGTATTGTTGGAGTTCTGCACTTACATTTCCAGCAAAATAGATTAAATCCTTCAGGCGAGTTCTGCACTTGCATTTCAAGCAAAATTGATATTATCCTTTAAGGAATTGCTTCCCTTACTGTCTGTGTGGAATTTTGGACCATTGTATTTCAGACCCAAGTTGATTGTGATGCTACGAAATGTAACAGAGATCCTCTTAATTAATTATGTTGAAAATATCCTCTTAAAACTATTTTGCCAGCAGATTACTGTTTACAGGTTGGCTTGTTATATTTTATGTTTCTCAGAAATAATGGAGTAATTTTAACTACCTTAATTATTATGTGGGGGTAAAAAAAAAACTGGCAGCATTTTTTCCCTAAATCCAGTTTTGTTGGATCAGAGGTATCACGAATATTAAAATAAAAGAACAAACAGACATATCTACACCACAGAGGAGCCAAAATAAACTCTCGAGTTCACCTTTAAAGTACCTAGCACTCTATTTTCCTTTCAATATATTACCTGAAGATAAAACATCATCTGTTCAAAATCTTGTGATATCTGGCATAAAAGGCTTTGGTGGATTTCCCTGTCACTGGTGGTACATGGCAAGGTCCTTGGAAGCACATTTTGGTCTCCTTACTCAGATCAAATCTCTTCTAATATCATTCCACCTCCTCTTCCTCCCACCCCTTCCCCTGACTTTTCCAGATAGCTGATTTATGTCTGTTGCAAGTTTTGCAATGTTGTGCCATTTGTGCTCCCGGATAGCTCTCTTACAATCACACAAATGTTATAACATGGAAGGAGGCCTTTCGAAGTTTCAAGTCTATGCAAGGGCATTCCAACTAGACCAGTCCCTATAGCTCTGGAAATTCTTTCCTTTCAGAGACTGATTCAACTCCCTGATGAATGCTACAAATGAATTTGCTTTCACTACTAACCCTGTGTGCATTATGGACTCTAACTACTTGCTGTGAGGAAAGATTCTTCAGTGGTTCTCTTGCATTCATTCCCTGACCCCTAATATTAACGCGTCCATTAAAAGGAACCGCTTCTCTGTGATCATTTCAAATACCCCTTCAGATCTCTTGCAATCTCCTCTGTTCCACCTTCTCCAAACTGCATATCTTTTACCCTCATCCTTAAATCTTTTGGTAAATCTCCTCTGCACCCTCTGTAAAATCTTTACATCTTTCCAAAAGTGTGGCATTCTTTTCAAAGCTGTTGTGATAGATCCACAGACTATACACCTTCCCATACAAAACAAATACATCTGATTACCTTATTCTCACTGCTGTGGCAAGGGATATTTTGTTTATGGTTAATCCTGCAGGGAAGAGGTGTGTGATCAATTTTTGAAGCTGAAAATCAGGTAATAAAAATTCGCATTCTGTTTTACATTCCTCCTCATTTTTCTATTGACACCGATTTATATAAAATTTAACACTGGGAGAAGAACGATGTGAGCAACCATGGCCAGTACTGCAATTGGAGAGGTTTTGGGTGGTGGATAGAGAGCATCACAATCAACTTTATATTATATGTCAACAGTGATTTTAAAGACAGTACCCTTATAGACATGACAATGTAATATGGCATAAATTGAACTTTGTGTGTAATATTAATAATGAAAAACATTTAAAAGGAATTATAGTCTAAATGTGCAAAATCAGTGGATAGAGGACATTCACGTACATTTGTTATAGTGCTTGTTTATAAAGTTGAAGTTTCAATTTCACTGGTCCCCTCGACCTGTCTGCTCAGGAGCTTTGGAATGAGAATTTGAGCTATGGTCCAATAATTAAATTGAAACAATCAATCTAACCTGAAATGTCCCCTGGTTTTTTTTTGGGAGAAAAAAGTGGGTCCCAGAGTGATAGCTGCTGCTGAAACTGCTCTTCTCTGCAGAGCACTGCCTTTGGAGCATGTTGGTGCTGGTTCATCTCGCCACATGGACCAGTTATAACATTAGCAGAAGTTGTGACAGGTTGGAAAGTGTGACAGTGAGATGTCCTTCTGTGCAATACTGCCTGAAGTAAACTGTCTTTCACATATTTTCTATCTAGAGATGCAGTGACTGCAGGAAGCTGAGCATCTCAACACTGCATAATGGAAAAGGACAAACATACACGAGGCACAGTGCATACCAGCCTGGCAGAACACACTGACTCAAGTATGACAAATGGCTGTTGTTACAGTAAGCCACAAGTTCAGGAGGAGCTATGAAAGGTGATAATAAATATCCTGATTATTACCAGAGCAGGGAGCTGAGATTCTTCATGTCCTTTGTGAACGGTGCTAATATTTCCATCTAATCTTGTCAATTTCCCACTTGGTGCTATGCCAAGTGCTTCATCCCATCAACAGTAAAAATATATAAAATAACATTGCACTCCCTTGCTTTCAATTAGCCTGGGTTGTCAGATAATTCACGTGCCTGATATTCAGTTCCATCAGCAGCCAGATATCCCGCAGAAAGAGTGACATAATTGTCTGAGACAACACATCTGTTATTTCCAATTTATGAACAACCATACTGCAAAAAGCACTTCCGATCATGACAGATACATATGGGGCAATAAAATTCTCTCGCTGTAGCTATGCTAACATCTTTTCAGCTGATAATGGAGTGCACTATTTATAGCCTTTGTCAACAATGAATGTCAGCTTTGGTCGGGTTGCCATCTTGAACACACTGATCGCAATAACCTTACCAATCCAGCCCCTGCATTTGACCCTGTTTGCCCACATTCAGACTTAAATGGGATGTGCATAAGATTCAATTAGGTGTCTGCTTCTAACTCATTTGTCAACACATTGAAAGCTTCGTCCAATCCTGATCACACTTATCAGTAATTAAGTTAATTTTAAAGCACTTTGGTTACTCTGAATATCGTTCACTTTTCCTCATAAAATTAATTGCTTATTTAGCACTAGTAACTGCCTAATCATTATCATCGAAAGAATTAAAAATTACAAGTAAAAATTTTGCCAGGTGGTCCTTTGAGTATCTTTGTAACAGCTCCAGTAAAACTGCATTGAAGGTAAATCAATGACGAGATTCTCACTAAGTTTTTATCGCTCTTGTCTCAGTTTAATTTGCAGCTGCTTATTATAATTACATGGTACAAAATGGGAAATTCTTCAGATGCTGGAAATCTGAAATGGAAATATAAAATGTTGGAATAGCTCAACAGGTCAGGCAGTGTCTGTGGAGAGAGAAACAGATTTAACATTTCAGGAGGTCCCTGATCCTTCATCAGACTGCTGTATATGAAAGTTTTACATTATTTGGTGCCCTGTTTGACTGCAAGGTGCATTTTTAAGTCCAAACCTTGTTGACCACCAAGACAGCTTTATATCCATAGAAGTACCCATGCACATCCCACTTCACCCCCAAGGGTGTTCCAACTTCATTCTCTCAAAGGTCAATAGCAGCCTTGTCTTTGAGTCATCAGTTCCCAGATTCAAGTCTCAATCCAGAAATCTGAACACGAAAATCTTGGCTGACACTCCAGCACAGTATTGAAAGAGCGCTGTAAAGTTGGAGATGTCATCTTTCTGATGAGGTGCTGAATTGAAGCTCGCTCAGGTGAATGTAAAAGATCCCATGGCACTACTCTGAAGAAGAACAGGGGGATTGTTCCCTGAAGAGTAGCTACCTTCAAACCACATCACGAAAAATAGAAACTGGTGCCAGAATTCCTGTGTTATAACGGTAATAACATTTCAAATTTACTTTATGGCTGAAAGTGCCTTATGATGTTCCAACGGGATGTGAAAGTTATTTAAAGGCAAGTCCACTACCATTTTCTTAGATGTTGGTCTTTTTAGTGTCACCTCCCCATCAAGAAGTCACGGTGTAAATTTTCAAGTGCCTGTCTGATTTGTGAAGCCTGGCATTTCAGATCAGCCAGTCATAGTAGATATTATCCCACCCACAACCCCGAGTGTAAGCACTGGGGCACTAAAGAAACGTGAGCAGCTGGAAACCAAACTGTTCCACCTATTACTAAGAATATGGCTGAACTGATCTTGGTCTCGACTTCATTTTCCACCCTAGTGCCCATAACGCTTGACTCCCTAAACTCTGTAAGTCTATCACACATGGCCTTGAATAATATCTCAGCCTCACGGTCCCCCTGGGTAGAGAGTTCCAAACATTCATAACCCTTTAAGAGAAGAAATTCCTCCTGAAATAGGTGCATGTATTTACTAAGATAAAATTTTCCTCCCTTCACAATTTCATGCTTGCACACTATGACTCAGCAGATTTACCTCAGGATCTTTGCCCTTGTCTTGAAATCTCTCCTTGCTAATCTTCCACTGTCAGAAATCCAGTCCAGCTGGCCATCCTCCATGCTTCCAGATCTGGATTCCATTTGTTAAATTGGTCTATATTGGGCGGTTGATGGTCAGTGTGGACTCAGTGGGCCGAAGAGCTGTTTCACGACCTATGTTTCAGGGACACTACGACTCTGTTTTCTCCTCGCTCTGCTTCACTAGCCTTTGCTCCCCAGCCCTTCTGGAATGACATAACCCTCCAGTTCTAGAGCAACAAACAATCTGCTGGAGGAACTCAGCGGGTCGAGCAGCGTCTGTGGGGGTGAAAGGAACTGTCACCGTTTCAGCTCAAAGTTCAGCACCAGTCCTGATGCAGGGTTCCAAACCGAAATATCAACAATTCCTTCCCCCCCCCACAGACGCTGCCCGACCCGCTGAGTTCCTCCAGCAGATTGTTTGTTGTTCCTGATCCCAGCATCTGCGATCTGTTGTATCTACAAACCTCTAGTTCTAGCTTCACTAGTCCATCATGTTAATTTGTATTATGTTTGTAAACACCTCTTGAAATACAGAGTAACTAATACCTTTAAGGCTGAGGAAATGGACGCTCTAGATAGACAGATACCGAGCTGTGGAAAAGAAGCACAGTGTTCTCACAACAACTCTTCCCCAATTTCTAAGGAACTAGGCCAGAAAAACACGTATACAAGATTGGCATGAGAACAGATGCACAGGCAGTAGGCCACTATGTAAATCAGACAGATTGGATGCACACATCAACAGAAACGAATAAGGAAAGACAAAAATGCCACGTAGTGATCAAGAGACTGGGAGCCTGCTGCACACTGAACCATAGAATGGCTGTCACGTTGCTGCATGGTGTCCTTCATGTACAGATGGGGTAACTGGAAGGATGCCCACTGCTTATTTGACAACTCTTCCTTTCTTAAGAAAAATGAACAAACCTAGACAAGTCACTGGCATTGAACCAGACACCAAGGAAGAAATATGTCTGAACCAACTCAGGTTAGTCCAGATTTAGAACAGTATTGAAAGTTACCAGAAGGCTCCTCTGCAGAAATGCTGTCCAGAATAGAACTGAACCATGTGAGTTATTGGGATAATTTTATCTTTAATTGACATGGACGATTGCAATTGGCAACAAGAAATAGAAAAACTAGGTTAAGGTGTAAAAAAGCCACAATTGATTCTTCCCAATTATTTACCAGGGGATTTAAAAAGAAAGCCTGTGTTTCTTGGCATGGTGGAGCAGCTATTAGAGCTTCTGCTTCACAACGCCAAAGTTCCAGGTTCAATCCTGACCTCCAGTGCTGTCTGTGGGGAGTCTGCATGCTCTCCCTGTGACCACGTGGGTTTCTTCTGGGTGCTCCAGTTTCCTCCCACATCCCAAAGACACGTGGGCTGGTAGATTAACTGGCCACCGTAAGTTGCCCCTCGTGTGTTGGTGAGCGGTAGAATCTAGGGGATGGGGGGTGGGGGAGGGGAGGGGTTAGTGTGGGAGAGAACGTGAGAATAAAAACTAGGATGAATGGAGAATTAGTGTCAATGTGTGGTTGATGGTTGATGTGGACTCAGTGGGCTGAACGGCCTGTTTCTATATTGAATTTCTCAATGACTATAAATGACTCATAAATTGGCCAGTGAAACCTCTTTCTACAGAGTTTCCCCTACCTATAGGTTTGCTATCCCTACTGTTCTCAGCAGATGGTAAAGGTTCAAAAGATTCCTTTGGTTTGATTTTCAGTTGGTACTGGATTACCTGACCTCAGACAGCACAGCAGTCCAGGTACCCATGAATTAATGAGAGGGCAATAAATAGCTCGGGTATTTACTGCTAGTTTCTAATGATCACCCTGTTGGAACTTGCCCATATAGGCACAAGGTAAGGAAAAGACAGAGCACATCTCCTCTGTCCTTAGTGTTGACCACAAGAATAAATTGCATCAATACATGCTCTAGAATAGTCCAGCACTGGGAGTACATATTAAGAATTTATGGTCAGCAGGACTTGTTTGCCCTCCTCTTAATTTAATCAGAAGAGCACCCTGACAATCAGATAAGGATTTAAAATGGAAGACTCACCTGCTGCCTTAGTACAAGAAACAATTTTGAACAGCTACATAGGTCCCTGGTCAGACCCCACTTGGAGTACTGTGCTCAGTTCTGGTCGCCTCACTACAGGAAAGATGTGGAAGCCGTAGAGAGGGTGCAGAGGAGATTTACAAGGATGCTGCCTGGGATGTGGAGCATGCCTTTTGAAAGCAGGTTGAGGGAACTCGGCCTTTTCTCCTTGGAGAGACGGAGGATGAGGGGAGACCTGATAGAGGTATATAAGATGATGAGAAGTATTGATAGGGTAGATAGTCAGAGGCTTTTCCCTTGGGCTGAATTGGTGGCCACAAGAGGACATAGGTTTAAGGTGCTGGGGAGTAGATATAGAGGAGATGTCAGGGGTAAGTTTTTTACTCAGAGAGTGGTGAGTACGTGGAATGGGCTGCCGGAAATGGTGGTGGAGGCTGATACGACAGGGTCTTTCAAGTGACTGTTAGATCGGTATATGGAGCTGAGTAAAATAGAGGGCTATGGGTAAGCCTAGGAATTTCTAGGGTAGGGACATGTTCGGCACAGCTTTGTGGGCCGAAGGGCCTGAATTGTGCTGTAATTGTTCTATGTTCTAAGAATAGAGAAGGTATCATCTGGTGTCAAGGAAAACACTTTTCCTTCAGTCAACATCACCAAAACAGATGAAATGGTTTGTACAAGACTCCTTGTTTGTACTAACCCGCTGTATGAAATTAGTTGCCATGTTTTGTACGTTATAGCATTGACCATTACACCAATACTTCATTGGTTGTGAAGCATTTTGGGATGTCCTGTGTGAAAGGTGCTATTCAAATGCAAACTTTTCATATTTAGGTTCTTAGAGTCGGAATTACTGACAAGGAGTGCGTACAGATCAAAATTACTTTTGTAACTCAGTTTTACATTTAATGAATAATTACTTGAATAAAGCATAGCCAAACCTTGTGGAGGTGAATCAGCCTCCTAGTGAATTAGCACTTAAGAAAAATCACAATACAATTAAAATGGAATTCAGTCTAGCTTCAAAAATACACTGATCGGTTCAACTTGAGATACACATTTGCATTGCTACCCTTAGTTCAGAAGTCACCTGCAAACTTGTAGCTGATGTTCAATCCAATCAATTCTTGCCCTTATTTAATCGTAGCATGTGGGTGATGCTCACTAAACCACTATTTATTGGACATCTCATGAGAAAGTAGTTTTAAGCTATATTCTGAAATGCTGCAGTGTATATGGCGAAGGTATTGGAGACAGTGAAGAGCATTCTGACTGGCTTAATTACCGCCTGGTATGGAGGCTCCAATGTGCAGGATCAAAAGAGGCTGCAGAGGGTTGTAGACTCAGCTAGCTCCATCACTGGCACCACCCTCCCACCATTGAGGACATCTTCAAGAGGCGGTCCCTTAAAAGGGCGGCATCCATTATTGAGGACCCTCACCATCCAGGACATGCTCTCTTCACGTTACTACCACCAGGGAGGAGGTACTGAAGACCCACACTCAACATTTCAGGAACAGCTTCTTCCCCTCCACTATCAGATTTCTGAATGGCCCATGAACCCATGAACTCTACCTCATAATTCCTCTTTTGCACTATTTTGTTTATTTATTTATTGTTAACTTTTAGTAATTTTTATGTCTTGCATTGTACTGCTGTCGCAAAACAACAAATTTCACAGCGTAAGTCAGTGATAACAAACCTGATTCTGATTCTGAACAAAATCCATCTACTTCTTACAGATTATTTATTGCGGCTTTGAGGACTTGAGTTACAGGGAGAGGTTTTACAGGCAAGGACTTTATTTCTTAGAACATAGGGGATTGAGCAGTGACCTTATAGAGGTGTATAAAATATTGAGGGGCATAGATAGGGTGAACGCACTCAGTCTTTTTCCCAGGGAAAGGGAATCAAAACTAGAGTGCATAGGTTTAGAAGGTAAAGATTTAAAAGGGATCTGAGGGGGCAACTTTTTCATCCAGAGGGTGGTGCCTACATGGAATGAGCTGCCAGAGAAAGTAGTTGAGGCAGGTACAATAACAATATTGAAAAAGGCATTTGGAGAAGTACATGGATAGGAAAGGTTTAGAGGGATACGGGCCAAACATGGGTAAGTGGGACTAGCTTAGGTGAGCACCTTGGTCGGCATGAATGAACATAGAACATAGAAAACCTACAGCACAATACAGGCCCTTCAGCCCACAAAGTTGTGCTGAACCTTAGAAATTACTAGGCTTACCCATAGCCCTCTATTTTTCTAAGGTCCATGTACCTATCCAAAAGTCTCTTAAAAGACCCTATCATATCTGCCTCCATCACCGTTGCCGGCAGCCCATTCCACACACTCACCACCCTCTGAGTAAAAAGTAAGGTGCTGGGGAGTAGGTACATCTCCTCTGTACCTACTCCCCAGCACCTTAAACCTGTGTCCTCTTGTGGCAACCATTTCAGCCCTGGGAAAAAGCCTCTGACTATCCACACGATCAATGCCTCTCATCATCTTATACACCTCTATCAGGCCACCTCTCATCCTCCGACACTCCAAGGAGAAAAGGCCAAGTTCACTCAACCTGTTTTCATAAGGCATGCTCCCCAATCCAGGCAACATCCTTGTAAATTTCCTCTGCACCCTCTCTATGGCTTCCACGTCCTTCCTGTAGTGAGGCGATCAGAACTGAACACAGTACTCCAAGTGGGGTCTGACAAGGGCCTTATATTAGCTGCAACATTCAACATTGAATGAGTTCAGCTGAAGGGCCTGTTTCTGTGCTGTATTACTCTATGACTCTATGATACAAGTAAGTGGTTTGCTAGGCCATTTCAATAATTTGCTGTAGATTTGAAGTCACCTATAGGCCAGACCAGTAGAGGAAGCCAGATTCCATCACTGAAAAGCCAGCTGGATTCACTTGAATTACCTCGAGAGAAATTTTGAACCATGTGGAAATTGAATGCTCAGGGAACAAAGAAGCTTAGTTGCTTCGGAAAGAAGAATTGCAGAATGGCTTGTCTGGTTTTGTTTACAATTAGTTAAGAACTCGCAGTTGGTAAAATCTTACACTGTGTTTATCCTCTTTGCTTAGATAGATCTTCCATTGTTAATTTGTCCCTCTTACTGTGAGTGCTTATGCTAAAGATGGGTGGCATGCAGTTGAGATAATGGGTAACAAACAGCCAGAGACTGAATCACTATTGCGTTTGTAACTGAAACAAATTTATTTCTTAACAAAGTCATTTAATTGCTTACAGTGATGTACCACTTTGTGAAGCTAAGAGAGACATTAAGAAGATGAAGTGGAATTAGTGGACAGTGTTCATTTATAAGGATTCCCAGTTATGCAAGAATGGTTGTAAGTGATTTTTGTGTTAGTTGTGCCATTATTAGTTGTAAAGGTTTGAGCAAAACAGTACACTGGAAAGTTCAGTGCTGTTCATAATGTGAGTGAGGGATTAGGACAACATTCCACCGGACTACCACCTGAGAGAGACACACAGATGGAGTACATCCAGTGGTCCCCTAGCCCAGCTAATAGGAGGACAACAGATGTAAAATGGTATTTTGTCTACTGATTCTGAATGTGGTAAAGTAGGTGAAGACATCAATGTATGATAAATGAATGGTAATCAGATAAGTAAGTAGGTAAAATCAAAAGCTGAGAAGTGCAGTTCAATCTGAACTCAGATAAGTGATTGCAGGATGTTCCTGGGTTATAAATGGGTTCTGTTTTTACAGACATCTATAAATCGTTTCCATCCACAAGTCAGAAAGTACACAAAATCACCCAATATGGTAACTATACCTACACAGTATCATAATGAATGGTGTTAATGAGGGCCAATTAACATGAACGTTTACTTTCTGTCTTTTCCTGCCTGGTTGCAATGGTACAGAATCAGGACTTCCCATACTCAATTGTTTCAATGGGCTTGAAGTATCAGTGGATGTTACATTGTTTGATAGCGTATCATTGCACAAGTATCAACAGAAGAAATTGCTTGTCAATTTCCAAAACAACTCTCTTAAGTGGCCACCCATGGTGAAACTGGAACCCTGTGATGTTAAGAGACAATAGTGTCTGACTACTGTGGAATGATTACTGTGGGGAGGTTACCTGGAAACAGGTTTTAATTCGTGAGAAGGAACATGATTTGGAAGAAGTGATCTTGCTTGAGAGAGTGGATTCAACAAAATCAGCAATCAGGAAGAAGGAAAGTGTCTGGAATGTCACTGGTGTCACCTCGATGAAGGACCATTGATTGTAGAATTATGGACAAAATGGTAAGGATGCAATAGCAATACTGTGACTGGCTTTCACTTGTATCTTCTCCAGACTTGTGAGAAAGAACATAAAATATAATTCCAGCAAATATTAAAGAAAGACTTGCATTCATAAAGTACCTTCTGCAATCTCAGGATGCCTCGGAGGGTTTTACACTTTTTAAAGTGTGCTTACCACAGTAATGTAGAAAACACAGCATCCAATTTCCACACAACATGATCCCATAAACAACATTCTGATTACACACAAAAAAAATCTTTTCTGCCACATTGATAGAGAGATAGATGTTGGCAAGGTCACCGGGGAGAGTTCCCCTTCCATCCTTTGAAATGGTGCCTTGAGGACAGATGAGGCTTTGGTTTAACAGCTCATTTGAAAGGTGACACTGCTGATGAAGCAGCCCTCTATCAATGTTGCACTGTGTCAGTCTAGATTACACATACAGAAGGCCACTTGATCTGTCTTATTCTGTCATCCTGAAGTTTCCAACAGTTCTGCCACTGCTGCATAAACTTGTTCTTAAATGGCGCCAGATCTTTTCTTCCACAATGCTATCTGAACATTCATTCAATGCGTGGTGTTTACATGAAGAAGAATTTCCTGTTATCATTTTGAATTGGTTTTACACAGATGTCCCCTTGTCTTGTTTTAGCAAATCTTCCAGATTTAATTTTGTTATACCTCCATAATAACAGACATATCCCTTCCACTTAAACAAACTGAGGTTTATCCAATCTTTCCTCATAACTCAGACTTCTAACTTTTGGATTGAATTTTCAACTTATGTCTACTTTAACTCAAATGCTGAGATATCTTTCTTGTACATTGTTGACCAGAACTGCTCGCAGTATTCTTGAATAGATAAGATAAGATCTTTATTAGTCACATGTACATCAAAACACACAGTGAAATGCACCTTTTTTACGTAGAGTGTTCTGGGGGCAGCCCGCAAGTGTCGCCACGCTTCTTGCGTCAACATAGCATGCTCACAACTTCCTAACCTGTACGTCTTTGGAATGTGGGAGGAAACTGGAGCACCCAGAGGAAACCCACGCAGACACGGGGAGAACGTACAAACTCCTTACAGACAGTGGCTGGAATTGAACCCAGGTTGCTGGTGCTGTAATAACATTACACTAACTGCTACACTACTGTGTCTGCCCTAGAAGGATACAAACTTTGCTTACTTTTTACAACGCATTGTCAGCTTTGTTGATTTCTGGTCTGCTTGAACATCTTTAGCACTGAGTCTATTAAATTCCTTCAGCATCTTCCTTAGGCATATTTGAGCAGGGTCAAATTATCTCTCTCGTAAAGGTAAAATTTGCTAATGAAGATGGACCAGTTCCAACACTGGAAGTAAGATCATGGCATTTGAAAGGTAGGTAAGATAATACCTAATGTAAGTAACATAATATAATGACTAAGTAGGATAATTGTTGGGGCTATTCTGAAGCAGATACTTAAGGCATCACAACTGTAGCAACAACTTTAATGGACCACCTTATCTTTCCCTATCATTGAATGTGCGAAATTCGAATGCATAAGAACAACATACATCTACCAGCAAAAAAAATGAAATTTACTACTGGTACCGTACAGTTTGAAGGTTGAACAGCATAGTTTCCTGAAGACGAAGATCTCATTACCCACTTCAGTACAGGCTACACTACAGTTCACGCCAAGTAGATGTGAAGACCTAATCATGGACTGTCCGACCTTGCCAAATGAAGGCAGTGACTGCTGCCAAAGGGAGAAGAGTGAAGAGACCTGGAGTCTGTGATCCATGAGGCAGAGCCAGCAGCGTGGCAGGAACATGAAGGCTACTGGGGAAGTGTCTCCACTCTGTATCCACAGTGTCCTCTTTCTGTTGAATGGAGGAATTAGGATATAGGCTCACTAATAGATGATTTTCATGAAGGGGTCCACAAAGTAAAACTCCCCACTGCGAACCAAGTAAGCTTCTCCCTAGAATAGATAATTGTAAACACCAACATAGTACATCAAATCCAATCTAAATCTACTGCACTGAATGGAACACATGAAGAAATGAATCCCTGTTCCAATTATGTAAATACTTTGCTCTGGCCCGTCTGTATTTTCCGATAAGTGGCATTTTGATTAAAGAACCTATACCTCCACACAAAATGAATTTTCTGAGAAGACCGCCACTCTGCAGGTGTAAGCATTGTGGCGGAGATCATCTTTAACTATTTGGTAAAGACACAAAATTTCTTCCATTATTTCTCCATTGAAAGGGGTTGGTCAGCCCTGGAGTGGATTGCAGTGATTACCTCCTCCCAGGCCCTTCTCACAGTGGGCCAAATGAGTTACCTGTCCCCTGCTGGAAAACGATACCTACCCCCAGGCATACATCTTAATGACCAGAACCTGCTGGTCCCTATGGATGATTCTAAGAGCCTTCTCTCTCTCTCCTTCAGCACTTTCTCCTTCATGACAGCCAAGATGTCCATTGTTGCTGTATGTTGCCTTATGGAGTTTGCCGATGATACAAAGGTTGGTGGTGTTGTGGATAGTGCAGAAGGTTGCTGTAGATTTCAACAGGATATTGATAGAATGCAGACCTGGGCTGAGAAGTGGCAGATGGAGTTCAGCCTGGATAAGTGTGAAGTGATACACTTCGGGAGTTCAAATTCGAAGGCAGAATACAAGGTTAATAGCAGGACTCTTAGCAGTGTGGAGGAACAGAGGGATCTTGGGGTCCACGTCCATAGATCCCTCAAGGTTGCCGCGCAGGTCAATAGAGTTGTTAAGAAGGCGTTATGGTGTGTTGGCCTTCATTAGTCGGGGTATTGAGTTCAAGAGCCATGAGGTAATGTTGCAGCTCTATAGAACTCTGGTTAGACCACACTTGGAGTATTGTGTTTAGTTGTGGTCGCCTCATTATAGGAAGGACATGGAAGCTTTAGAGAGGGTGCAGAGGAGATTTACTAGGATGCTGCGTGGATTGGAGAGCATATTTTATGAGGATAGGTTGAGCGAGCTAGGGCTTTTCTCTTTGGAGAGAAGGAGGACAAGAGGTGACTTGATAGAGGTGTACAAGACGATAAGAGGCATAGATCGAGTGGACAGTCAGAGACTTTTTCCCAGGGTGACATTGGCTAACATGAGGGGACATAATTTTAAGGTGATTGAAGGAAGTTATAAGGGAGACGTCAGGGGTAAGTTTTTTACACAGAGAGTGGTGGGTGCGTGGAATGCACTGCCAGCAGAGGTTGTGGGGGCAGATACATTAGGGACATTTAAGAGACTCTTAGATAGACACATGAATGATAGAGAAATGGAGGGCTATGTAGGAGGAAAGGGTTAGATAGATCTTAGAGCAGGATAAAATGTTGGCACAACATTGTGGGCTGAAGGGCCTGTACTGTGCTGTAATGTTCTATGTTTAAGGGCTGAATCCTTCCTTGGGTTTCTGTGCAGTGAAGTGTGAGGAAATATATGAAAATTGGACAAGGTCTTGTCAGGATTCTCACACATTCCTGAGGATAAACCACTGCATCACCGTTTCAAATTTCCTTTTGACCTATTCTACAATGTTTTGCAGGAGACCTAACAGAGTATTAGCACTACATGCAGCCACATTTTGCACACAAATTTATGCAGCCCAATTTCTTGGTGAATGTGCTGTGCACATCTTCTGAAGTGTCAGACAGCACAGAAACAGGCCCTTTGGCCCACTATATCTATGCCACCCTTGTACCCATCTAACTAATTCTAATTACCCGCATCGTTTGCCATGTTCACCCTCTTTTATCCTCTTTGCAGTTCACGGTCCACTCCCAATCACCCCACTCTCCCTGCTTCAAGTTGCGGCTGAGTATTGTTACGCATTCCTTGGTTAGTTGCCCCTTTGCTCTGTCCATTCCTACTCCTGGTTCACCACCCTCTACGGTCTGCCAGGCCATCATCCTCTCAGGTCTGCATCCATCGTGATGTTTTCCTTTTGGGTCCTCTTGAGCTCCACCCTGCCGGGCCGGCACCTGGCTTGCCAGATCCCCTCAGGATCATCCTGTTCCCTCTCCACTTCTCCTTGCCGCCCGCTTCCTCTGTGCCTCAGTTCACCTTCGCTTCGCACTGCCTTCAAAGTAGGCTGGTTCATGCTTCACCCTACCTGGTGCGTTGGCTTGTTGCCCTGCACCCTCTTTGCATTTTGGGGTCCATTTCCAATCACCCTGCTCTCCCTGTGGCCGAATGCTGTCACACATTCCTTGGTTTGTTGTCCCTTTGCTCTGTCCATCTCAGCGATGAGTGGAAGCATAATAGTGCTTTACGATGACTTGAGGGGTCCAAGTGATGTCAAAAAGTTTATAATCGCAGTCCCAAACATGTTTTTGTTTTATGTATGTCTAATGTGCAGTCTTATTTTGCATCTGTCAGCTATCTCCTTCCAGCTTGAAGAATAGCGAGCTTTTTTTTCTGTCACCATCATCAGTTTTTCATATTGCTACTTTTAACTCCAAGCTGACAAAAGAAAAGGTTTATTTCAAAATGATCAGCTTGTTTTTCTCTGCTGACACAGGATGTGTAATATCTTTGAGTATAGAAATATTTGTTAAACCTTATATTAAATAAGTATTAACCAGAGCGTTCACTTTCAATTTAGCAAACCTTCATTGTTTCTCCAGGTGTCTTCTCTTTTTCATGTTATTAAATGGCTACTGGAGTAACAGAGAGTCTCCACGCATGTCTAACGTGGTTTCATTTTACACAAAATTTGTATTTTCCAACCCACTTGTTTAATATTTCTGACTGGATCAATCAATAAAGAAATATGAAGGAATCGTGTATAACAGAATTAGGAATCTACTTATACAGAGTGGAAATAAAATTTCATTGTATACATAGAGCAATCTGCCCTCATATTTGAAGCTGAGTTCTTCAGCAAACAGATATCTCTCCTGATTTGAAATTTTATTTTCCTGTCAGTTAGATAGGAAGAGAAATAAAACAGCTAAATTCACTGCAGAGCAAGGGGTAGAGGTGTACAAGACAGGACCCTCTGTGTCCAATTGAATTGAATTTGCCAATCTCAAATTAGTCATGGTATCAATCATGGCTCCAGTGTGGGTAATATTCTCGCTTCTGAGTCAATGGCTTAACATTCCTCCCAGGGAAATTTCCAGGCTGACACTTCCAAAACTCTTGGAAGTTCTGAAGCACCCCGATGGAATGCTGCAGTCTTTTGAATGAGATGTTAAACAGAGGCCACATTAGCTCTCTAAGGTGGACATAATTGTCCAATCCCACTAACATACAGCAAAGCAGGAAAGAATCTGCTCAGGTATAAAGTTAAACCATGAGGCAAACCCAGCCAACTGCAGCTGATGCCAAGTCAACTTGAGCCCGAGGATTCATAACTCTTTCTCTTACTTGACCCGACCATTTCTGTTGACGTAACCATCTCAAACATACTATTTATTTGTTTGAGCATGGGACACAAAACATTGATGAATAATAGAGAACATGTGAGATAATATTGCAAACCATTCTGACCTGAATAAAACAAATCATCCTGAGTTGAGTTAGTCTGGGCTGACCAAACCTGAACCCAAACATTATATCAGAACATACCATTGACCCAATCTGATCTTGACACAGGTAGCCAAGCTCTTCTTCCCTGATCCTGGTTAGTTTTTATCCTTCCATCAATATTGCTAGTAAATAAATAATCTGGTTGTTGTCACGTTGTTTTTGACGAGACCTTGCTATGTGCAAAATAACTGCTGCACTTCCTACGTTACCACAGTGACCGCATCTCAAAAAGTGCTTTATTGGCTGTGAAAGGTGCTATTTAAAGTAAGTCAATCAGCCTGCCAACTCTATGAAAGAATCGCCCAATTTGTCCCATTCCTTTACTCTTACCCCACAGTCCAGCATGTCTTCCCTTTGCAAGTATATTTCCAATTTCCTTTCACATCTACTACTCTTTCTGGCAGGTCATTCCAGATCCTAATAACATACTGGGATCGTTGACTGTGTTTAAGGAACTATATGAATGTAAATTGTTCTTGTCCAGTAAAAGAAAATCTCATCCTCTTACCGCATCAACTCTGCCCATTTTTTGGCAATGTGCTGTAAAAGAGAGAAAATGGAGGAAAGTAGCAATACACTGATTATGTGCTTTGGCACACACAGTGTAAACTGCAGATGTAAACTTCCATTAGCTGATCCACAACAGTGCCTGGTATGAATGTCGAACCAATGCCAACTAGTGCATTACATGACATGTCCCTATTCTGCATCTTCTGCTGGAGGTGCCACGTACCTGCTCTTTAAGTTGTAAGGCATTCCAAAATGCCATTCCATCTAGAAAAAAAATGATGTGATATTAGAACAGTAGAGCACAGGAACAGGCTCTTCAGCCCAAGAAGTCTGTGGTAAACACAATGCTGAATTAAACCAAATCTCTTCTGCCTGTACATGATCCATATCCCTCCATTCCCTGCAATATTCATGTGTCTATCTAACAGCCTCTTAAATGCCACTATTCTACCTGCTTCCACCACTCTCCCTGGCAGCCTGTTCCAGGTACCTATCACTCTTTGTGTACAATACTTGGCCCTCACATCTCCTTTAAACTTACCCCCTCTCACCTTAAATGCATGTCCTCTAGTATTTGATGTTTCTACCCTGGGAAAAAGACTCTCTACCCTATCTATGCCTCTCATAATTTCATAAACCTCTATCAGGTCTCCTCTCAGCCTCTGCCATTCCAGAGAAAACAACCCAAGTTTGTCCAACCTCTCCTTATAGCTCGTACTCTCTAAACCAGGCAGCATCCTGGTAAACCTCTTCTGCATCCTTTCCAAAGCCTCCACCTCCTTCCTGTAATGGGCAACCAGAATTGCATACAATAAATTCAGTTTCATCATTCACAAACAGCTGTCCTGTCTGGCAGGACCGAACCAACTAATACAGTTACATGGGACTGGGGACACTTTGAACCAGGTGCGAAGCTGAAATAAAATTTTATTGCACAAATATATCACCTCCTGAGCTGGTAATCTCTCCACATTACCCATCCCTTCAAAAGTGATTGTGAAAGCAGTCTAATGGGCACAATCATTCCAAGGCGCAAGAGAATTATTTGTGAATTACAAAAGAAGCTATCACACAGAGGTAAGTTTAAACTTTATTTCCTTTTCGCTATGGGTCTGGTAGACTGCACTGGAAGGATCACAAATAGGATTTTTCTGAGCCTTCCCTGGGGTATTACTTTAATTGCCTTGATTGTTGCATAGTATTTGCAGTGTATGAAAACACTATAAAATCTCCACATAATTACTCTGTACTATTGGGTTCCTTCACAATTACCATTAAGCTACTGCTGCATTACCATTTAATTACCCAGTTTTGACTATTCATGCTCTAGAAAATTGTTGTGGAATCACTACATAATTACTTTTGGTTCATCATTTACTTTCTTCATAATTGCCAGAGTCAATGATGAAAATCTATTCAGTCATCACATTTTCCCCATTTGGCTGCCTTGCTTTACGTATTTAGGTTCTACTTCAATCTGTAACAAATCCCAACGTTTGCAGTATTTATAGAACTGAAGGTTATCAGCATATTCATTCTTTTGACAACAGCCGTGAAATTGCTACCAAATTACTGGTGACTCGGTTATAATTAACAACCATTTCAAGTTGATTCCATCATTGTGTTTGAAAGAAGGCGGAGGCTGCTGTAAAGGGCCATTGAGAGCCAAATATGCAGGCAAAAGTCATGTAGTGAAGCCCATTTATTTGGCATGTGTGCCTCACGCAAATAGTCATCTCATGCTTTAGAGAGGTATATCAAATCATGAGGGGCGTAGATAAGGTGGATGGGCACAGTCCTTTTCCCAGGGCAGGGGAGCCTAAAACTAGAGGACATAGGCTTAAGGTGGGAGGGGAATGATTTAAAAGGGACCTGAGGGGAAGCCTTTTCACATAGAGGGTGGTGGGTATTTGGAATGAGCTGCCAGAGGAAGCTATAGGGGTGGGTACAATTAAAATGTTTCAAAGATATTTGGACAGGTACATGGATAGGAAAAGTTTAGGGCTAAATATGGGCCAAATGCAGGCAAATGGAACTAGCTCAGATAGATATCTTAGTTATCATGGACAAGTTGGGCTGTAGGACCTGTTCCCATGCTATATAACTCTATGGCCCTAAGTAAGAAGAAATAGAAACAGGTATAGACCAGCTGGTACCGCAAGTTTGCTCTCCTATTAGATAGAATTGTGGCTGATCCTATACCTCCTCTGCTTTCCTGCCCAATCCCCCTATCTCTCAACATTCTTAGTTTCCAAATACACCGATACCCTGCTTAGAGCTACGCTGCAAAGCACTGATACGTTAGCATTTTTGTTCCTCCAGTCCAAACACTAATAGGCATGTGCCCCACTCTCCTACAAAAATGATATCTGCTCAGACTGCACTGCCGTGCTGGGAACCGGATGAAAGTACCTGTCGCAACACATGAAATGCTGGAAGAACTCAGCAGGTCAGGCAGCATCTATGAAGGGAAATGGCCAGTTGACATTTTGGGCTGAAAGACAGAGATAGTCAATATAAAGGTGAGGGGAAGGGGTGGAGCAAGAGCTGGCAGGTGATAGGTGGATCCAGGTGAGAGGGCGATGATTGGCAGGTGAGGGAGGGGGAGAGTGGGAATGATGTAAGAAGCTGGGACATGATAGGTGGAAGTGACAAAGGGCTGAAGAAGATGGAATCTGATAGGAGGAGACAGCGGACCATGGAACAAAGGGAAGGAGGCGAAGAGGGGAACCGGTGGAAGGAATGCGTGGGTGATGGGCAGATCGAGAGGTGGGGGGGTGGAAAGAGATGGGGTATTGGGGCCGGTGGGATACTGGAAAACAAAGGGGGGGGACAGAGGGGAGTAGTTACCGGAAGTTAGAGAAATCGATGTTCGTGCCGTCAGGTTGGAGACGACCAAGGCGGAATATGAGGTGCTGTTCCTCTAATCTGTGTCTAGCCTCAACTTGGCAGTGGAGGAGGCCGTGGACAGACATGTCGGTGTGGGAATGGGAAGTGGAATTAAAATGGCTGGCTGGCCACCGGGAGATGCTGGCTGTTACAGCGGACAGAGTGAAGGTGCTTGATGAAGCAATTTCCCCCAGTCTGCATCGGGTCTCATTGATATAGAGGAGGCCGTGCTGGGAGCACCGGGTGCAATAAATGACACCGATTCTTGCTGCAGCTGCGTGCTACTCTGCTGGGAACCTGATGCAAATCCGTGCCTTGGTGCCGTGTCTGAAAGCTAGTACCTCTCCTACCCTCCTGCACTATGGCTCGGTGTGGAAAGGCTGCCTGTGAGGACTGGTGTTGGGTGGGCTGGGTAAGTGTTGTGGCTGTTCAGCACCAAGATGCAGGGCTCAGGGCTGTTCTCTGATCAACATGGTGAGTATGGACCCTTACTGGGGACTGACAACACCTTCTCCATGTGTTGACAGGCCACCTCTGGTCTCTGTCATCACCTCCTATTGGATGTGATGGAAGCTGCTGCCTCCCCCTCCTTGTCCAGATGCAAAGCTCACCCCAGCCCAGAGACTTCTCCATGGTAACAAGCTCCATGGTGGTGTTTGGTCTGAGCTTGTTACCATGGAGCAATCTGCCAGTCCCCATCAAAGCCCTTTCTCACTATGCTGGCCAGGTGACAGCCCCGAGCCCCACATCTCAGAATTGAGAGGCCATGTTGCTCACCTTAGCCCATCAACACCAATCCTCACAGGTTCCATTCTGAGTTTTGGGCAATTCATTGCTGAGTGAGCACCAGAGGAGGCCTTGGGCATGTGCCAGGTACCCAGCACAGTACTACTTGTTAGTAACACATCTCTCTACA
Organism: Pristis pectinata; assembly: GCF_009764475.1. Lineage (NCBI taxonomy): Eukaryota > Metazoa > Chordata > Chondrichthyes > Rhinopristiformes > Pristidae > Pristis > Pristis pectinata. The sequence goes on along the minus strand of NC_067411.1, from coordinate 18,250,935 downwards.
TACAATGCTAGAGTACCCCTTTGTAGCATTGATTCTATTCGTTCTCCTATTCCTGGGAATACAGTTCATCCTGATCACCAAATTAGATACCAAGTATGCATCTATCAATCCAAGCCACATCCACACAATGACTGAGCATCCATAGCCCTCTGAGGTAGAATATTCCAAAGATTTACAACATACCATGTAAGTAAATTTCCTCTCAGATCAGTACTGAAGCATTGACCATACATCTAACTCCTGACTGTCCAGCACTCACCATCCACTCTGTCATTTACTCTCAGAATCATGCGTGTCTTAGGTGAGAGCGTCACTCATTTGTCTAAACTTGACTAAGTACAGGACGGGCTTAGGGTCACACAGTATGGAGGCAGACCCTTGGTCCACCTGTGACCATGCCAACCTTCAAGTACTATCTAAACTAATACCAGTTTCTAGCACTTGGCCCATAGCCTTCTGTGCCATGGTGATACAAGTGCTCATCTAAATGTTGTGAGAGTACCTGACTCCACCAACTTCTCAGGTAGTGCTTTACAGTTTTCAACCATCTTCTGGGTTAAACTTATCCCCTCTGATCATAGACACCTCTGCTAAGAGGGAAAGCTTCTCATTATTTATTCTGTATGCCTCTCACAATTTTGTATACCTCAATCACCTCATCTCTTAGCCTTCTCCACTCAAAGAAAATCCAGCCTATCTACTGTCGTCTCTTAGTTGAAACAATCTCCTCTGCCCCCCTCTCAGTGCAATCATGTCCCAAACTGTGATGACTAACAATGCACACAATACTCCAGATGTGGCCTAACAAATGTTTTATATAGTTTTACCTTAATCTCCCTGCACTACACCAAAGCACCTCTGTTACTCAATGCTTCCTAGGGTCTGGCCATTCATTGTGTATATCCTACCCTTATTAATCCTCCCAAAATGTAACACCTCATATTTTTCAGGATTAAATTCCATCAGACATTGCTCTGTCCTTCTTGCTAACTCATGAATTTCTCCTGTAGCCAAATATTACCTTTGTCATTATAAATAATGCCACCAGTTTTCATTGTCACCTGTGAACTAACTAATCCCGCCTCTTACATTCACATCCAGATTTTTGATTGATGTAACAAAGCCATGGCGGTAAAGGTCCCTTTATCAGCCCCTGTGGTCACTACTGGTCATATGCTTCTGTCGTAAAAACAATCCTTGACCACCATTGTCTGCCTCTTATCACCAAACCGGTTTTAGATTCAATTTGCAATTGTCCCGAATGCCATGGGTTCTAACCTTTTGGACCCTGTCAAAGCTCCTACTGATGTTCATGGAGACCACATCAACCGCATGGCCCTCAACAATGCACTTTGTTACCTCTTCAAAAAATTCAAACAATTAGGTCATATAGGATCTCCTCTTAACAAAGCCACGGT